>NC_140086.1:25873297-26539547 GCF_964237585.1 Gallinula chloropus
CCCAGCCTAAAGAAACCACCTTTCTGGTTTGTGTGAATGGATGGGATTGAGTTGAACAAGACGGCTTTATGCAAATCACTTTACCTTTAGGACAAGCACAGGTAGGTCTGTGAGCTCCTCCAAGACACTGCCCTGGTATTCATTCTGAGTGAAGACTGGTGCTTCATCATTCTTATTGACAACATTGATGATGATAAGAGTATGGTTTTCCCATTTTCCATCAGAAGCTACAAGCCTGAGCTCGTAACGCTGCTCTTGTTCATAATCCAGAGGCTGAGCAATGAAGATGGTTCCAACCTCAGGTTCCACATCAAAAACTCCTTTCACATTTCCTGACGTGATCTGATACCTTAGTTTGGCATTTGCACCTACAAGAGAAAGCAAATGACCACTGCCTTCCACCCTCTGAATGCTCAATCCAGCTGTACACAGTGGATGTATCCAAGAAAAACCTTATTTTCCCAGACTGTTAATGTGTGTGTGAGACAAAACACATATGCACCCACAAGCAGAATGTCCCATGTATGCCATCTCTAGGGTTTGTGTATGGAAGATTGGGGGTTAGGTTAGCATTTCTATTTACAAATATAATTTTCAGTTGCAGACAAACACCCGTTTATTAATAATTAAGGAATGTGTGCCTCATTTATTGAGCATTCATTTGCCAATAATAAAAAGTAACATGTTATTAAAAAAACTAGAAGTGACTTTTTCCCCAATGTTTCCAAAGCCTGCCATTTCAAACGCCGATTCCTTAACGTTTTGGGTTGGGGATTTTTTTTGACCACTGGATGGTGCTAACATATAACAGAACTCCTTATTTTGAGCAAGAATTTCTCTCAGAACATTCCACCTGTCCAACAGCAGTTGTTTGTTGCAAAATGTTTAGGAATGACAACAAAAAAATTATTTTGGTGCTTCCTGTTTACTTATTTGAAAAGGAAAAAAATACATAATATTGCATCCCAGGACAGAAAATGATTTCCCAAAATAGGTGAACTGCTAGGAGCAGAAATAACATTCCCATTTTAAGTTATGAGTCAACTGTGGATGAGAAGATTCGAGTGACATGGATGGCAAGATAGTGAAAAGGCTGTGCTCAGCCTTAGTGCTTGGAAGAACTTGGCTGCTTTTGCAGCAGGAGTTTGAGCATCCCTTGCTAGTCACTTTTGCCAGATTCTCTCAAGTGCAGCTACCTATTTTAAATGGCCTCCTCACTTCACCATCATGGGCACTAAGAGGCACAAGCATTAAATTACTGCCATGGAAAGGAATGGTCAACTCCCACCTGTTCCCTGGTTCTCATCTGGGCACTGTCACCACCACACCGGATGGACTTATTTTTTTCCATGGCTTTACTTTTCTCCAGCAAGTTGAGCTGCACCAACTCATGAAATGAGCAAAAATGCCACAGCAGGGGCACAGACAGGAACTGACTGGTGATGCACGCTCTTGGGCTGGCTCAGCCTGTCTGGTCTCATCACACTGTAAAGGCAGTTTCACCCCATCAGCGCTGACAAGAAGTAAGCCCAAAAGAGCAAGCCCCAAAAGAAGGTCTGACTCTCCCTTTTATCCCACCTTATCCCTGTCTCCATTTCTGGCTATGTCATCCCATGTTTTCCACTGTTTATCACATTATTCCACAAGCATATCCAACACTCTAACTCACCAAAAAGCACATAGGTTTGGTTTTCTTGCCATAGGAGTAGGTAAAACTGACTTTTAGGGAGATCTGGAAAGCACAGGAGTCAACAGAAAGCAAGCACATGCTCAAGAGTGTTTTTATGTTATCTCTTGTGAAGTTACAGCAGGGTTGTGACTCTGGCTGATTTCGTTCTGCCACAAAGAGATTGCCAGCTAGCCCAACCTTTGCACTGCAAACCTGAGCATCTAATAAAGGAAAATGCTCCCATGTGCCCAGAACTTCTCACTTTTACAAGTGCTTAATCACCTCCTAAATGCTGAGATTTGTTTGTCCATGAAGCAGATAACCCGACACATAACAGACATTAATACTAAAAGAACTTAGAAAGACATGCAGGATCCACTCACCCTCATCTTCATCATCTGCCGTTGCTGTCACAACAGGACTTCCAACATCCCTGTCCTCATCTATGCTGACCTCATACACTGACTGAGGAAATGATGGAGTGTTGTCATTCACATCACTGACAAAAATCCTTATGTAGGCTGTGTCTAAGAAAGAGATGCAAGAAGGACATGCAAGCTAGCTGTGGCAGAGGTGGAATACCTTGTTGTCGTCCCACATACCATCCCAAGTCTAGAAAAGTTAAGGAACTCAATCTCTGATGAGTTTACCCAATATATATATAATTCCTTACTAGTTTTACCTGTGTTGGGCTGCCCATGAACACCAGGTCTAGCAGATTCTGAAGAGTCCTGAGACTGAATTTCAATCAAGTAAGAGGCCCTTTTCTCTCTGTCAAAAGAGGCACGGGTGGAAATAACTCCTGTCTCAGGCTCAATGGTGAAGAACTGGTAATCCTCACTAGTATCTTTCAATATTAAGTAGTGAACCTAAAAAGGAAATAATTAAGAGAGGTTACATCTTCCACTTTCATTTGTATCTCAACATGCTGTGTCCTCCCCCTTCCCCAGTAGCCTCCTGAGCCTGTCTGCAAAGTAGAAAGACTCTGAGGAAAGACAGTTCATCTGGACATAATTTTTGTCTTTTGCTCATTTTGATATTAAACCCCCTCAGAATTCTCAAACAGAGAAACATCTATACCAATGATATCAAGACCCATCAACCCCATTATCTAGTCTCTGATAGGAGAGTTAAGAAAGATCATGAATCACAGGCCAGAGAACGTATGGATTGACATGTTCCCTGGTGACTCTGCAGCTTCTAGCAATACACTGTGCTTCTGATTTAAAAAAAAAAAAAAGAATGAGGCTAAGAGTTTGGCTCCCAAATGAAAACCTCCACTGATGAAAGTTATCCACATTTTCTCCCTTTAGCAAAGGTTTTAGTTCCTCCTTGGAGAAAAAAAACCCAATATTGCTACCCTCACTTCCAAGTCCAGGCATTGCCAGCCATTTCTGTCATATGGGCTGCTCTTCAGAAGTTGCAAAATTATGCCTGGAGAGCAGCAGATCTCTACTAGCCAGAGTTCTCTCCCATAACAGCTAGTAAGATGTTAGGAAAAGGCTCAGGAAAATGCACAGAATACGAACAGTTTCCTTTATAATGCTGCTTTTTCCTAGGGTTGAGTCATTATGACAATGATGGTCAAATGTTGTTTTGACTAACCATTTGAACAATGATGGTGAAATGAAATGTTATTTAATTGACCATATTTAAATGGCTGTGTTTAACTGACCACAATCACTGATGATCAATAAGCTGAAGAGGCAAGAGTTTAGAAACATGTTCTGTAGCCACCTCCACTTGTCCTGTCATGGAAGCAACCCTGAGAATCACACAGCACTGCTTTGTCAGGGTTGCTGGATCAGGATAAGCTGCTATGATGCAAGATCCCAAGATTGTGAACAGCTTCTTCTCTGCCTGCATCCCATATTATGTACATCAGGCATATGCTAGACAAATGCTTGACAAGTGTTGTAAGAAGTATTTGTGGCTCATTACCCTGTCATCTGCTGTCTGCGCACTCTTGCTAATTACAATACTAAAACTTGCTTACTGAGAGGAAAAGAATTGGATGTAAGGTCAAACCTCTCCATGTCGGCCAGAATCCAAGTCTGTAGCTAACACCTGAACCACAGATGTGCCAACATCAGCTCCTTCTGGCACAGACACCTCATAGTTAGATGACACGAAGAATGGAACGTTATCATTGACATCTGCAAAAAGAGGGACCACAGTGACAAAAGGTTTGAAGACTTTTTTTTAACTGTATTTTTTTCCACAATAATTATTTTGCTTAGAGGAAGAACTCATATTTTAAGAAGCAAGCCTGCTTTGAGTCTTCCCATTTTCATTACAGGTGTCAGAGCATTTTATAGACCTTGAGTAGTTTCTGGGAGACAGTAGCCTAATCTCAGCTAAGATAGTAGTTAATGATTTTTACAGTAAGTCCATGAATGCCAGGACTAGGAGGCCTTTTGTTCCTGATCTGTAAAGAGCTGGTTATCTACAGCAGTAGTTAATTTCAGCATTTTAATAAACGCTGATTAATTTAGAATGGAAATTAAAATCTCAGAGTCTACAGAGTTGACAAAGAACATGTGTAAACAGTCCTTCCTGGACTTGGCAGGACAGTATAGCCAGAGTTACGTTAGGCTGTAGGACCTAATGATTACTTAGGTTGTGGTTGCACATTGACCTCCCCTCATCTATGTTTGGCTGATGCCCAAAGGAAGCATGCTGATCTTCCCATCCTTGCCATCCTTCTCTAAGCCATGGGATCCCCCTTCCCAAAAGCTGGATCATGTTGTGGCCCCATGTCAAGAGCGCTCACTTGGGGCTCTGAGAGATACTGACTTTCTGAAGAGAAAAAGTCTAGCTGTGACCTGACATGTTCCGTGGCTGTGTAGTCACCAGATCCGATGCCAGGGACGTGGTGGGATTGTGCAGGTGACAGAAATGTGGGGCTGCAGTCAAGTTAGTTTAGGTGCAATGCAAAGCCATGTTAAGCTTATATCAGTGCTGGTCTTGCTTGTTTTCCTTGTCTGACCCCTGTAGAGACCTAAAATATATACCCAGTGTTTTGAAGGGACAGTTTCTAACAGGTTTTCTCCCTAAAACTGCTGTAGGACCAGGTGAGCACAGGGGACGTCAGGAGAACTATGGTAACACTGACATGGATCCATTTAAACTACTCTGGAATCATGTCATCCTGTTCAACCCGTGACAAATCCATCCAGTATTCATCTTTGTCTGTAAGACGATTAAACTTGGAAATGCTGCACAGTCCTCTACATCTTCCTGCACTTTTCACAGTTTAACGGACCCATTTTAAGAAAGCATTTTTCCTGTGTTGTGGCACAGTGCCAAAACAGAGGAGCTTTAATGACAGTCCCCCAGATCCACCTGCCTTATGGGGAGCAGAGAAAATCCTTAATATTTTGTTCTGCAAACCCTTAAGCATGCATTTAGTTTTACTGCTGCCACATGAGTCCATTGATTCTGAGACACAACTATTTGCAAGACCAATGTCTTAAACTACTTTGGTTTTTTTAAGTTGTCACTGTGGGTTTGCCTAGAACCCAATTTTCTTTCTCCTTTTTATGCATAATCCTCTGTGAAAACTTCTAACAGGCTTTTTTTTCACCCATATTTTATGGAAGAAAATGTGCCTTGTTAGAGATAAGTTTCAGCAAATTCACCGAGCAAGGCAAGGACAATAAGATGCTATGAAAGGCTTCATTTTCTGGCTCTTGTGAATAAATAAAGGACAATTCTGCTTATGGAACTTTCTAGTGGTTAATTCTCTCTTACATGTGTTTAACTTGCTTTTTGCTCTCACAAATGCATACACAAGTGTGTAAACCTTTTTTTTTAATATGAAATATTAATTTATTGCAGATACATTTTTACTTCTGAGCAAAATTAAGTTTCTGCCAAATTCTGACACCAATAGTAAAAACCTTTTGGGATAGGGTCCATTATCTACAGTGAGGATCGGCCTCACTTGAAGACCTCTGGCTTTACAAACCTGAAGGGTTTATGTATTGGTGGAGTGTGGAAGACAGGACAATGCTGTGATAAATTGAGGCAAGGAAGCTGGATTCCCATTTATATTACCATATAGGTCTCTCATTTCCATGGTGGTGAGCGAGGCACATTTTTGCTAAATGTCTACATGTCAAAAGTAATTCCATTAACACTTCACAAAGCAGGGATGAAAATCAGATTTGTAGTTTTACGTGGATCTGTAGAATAACCTTACAATGAGAACCCACTATAAGGAGGATTGGATCAAATGTTTGAAAACTACATATTGTCAGGACTCTTGCATTTTCATTTCTGCAGTTTAAACCTCCATGTTAAACAGAAAATTTTGAATGTAACAACCCAAAACAGATTTGGTTTCTGTTAGATATCTATCTGAGCTGTTTCTCTTTCTAATAGAATAGAACATTTCTAGTAATCACAGAACATTAGAAGTTAGAAGGGACCTCAAAAGTCCAACCTCCCTGCCAGAGCAAGATCACCTAGACTAAATGGCACAGAAACACATCCAGGCAGGTTTGAATGTCTCCAGAGAAGGAGACTCCACAACCTCTCTGGGCAGCCTGTCCCAGTGCTCTGTCATCCTCACAGTGAAAACATTTCTCTTTATATTCAAATGGAACTTCCAATGATCCAGCTTAAACCCATTGCCCAGTATCCTATCACTGGCCATCATCTCCTTTCAATAGCCTGGGGACATTTACTAGATTTTTTCCCTCCTATCAGAAGGAAATCTTTGCCATTGCACTTACAAAAGCAGGCACTGGTGTTGTGTAAACATTCACACAGCCCATTTTTTGCATTACCACATTTTCACATTTTACAGTTGCACTTAGAAAATGTCTCGGGCAGACCTTTTCAATGACTGCACAACTTCCTTCTACAGTATAGAAACACATAAAGCATTCTTAGGTGGCTTGGTATTTCACAGACGGTACCCTAATTCTGGGTGTTATACTAAAACCAGAAAGACTATTGTTCTGACTGCACAACTTCCTTCTACAGTATAGAAACACATAAAGCATTCTTAGGTGGCTTGGTATTTCACAGACGGTACCCTAATTCTGGGTGTTATACTAAAACCAGAAAGACTATTGTTCTGAATGAGCTGTTCTAATAACAGCAGCAAAACTTACCTGTTATGTTCACATAGACAGTGGTAAAAGAAGCTAAAGGGATCATTGCTACATTTTGTGCCCGGACTGTCAGGGCAAAAAACTTAGTTGTCTCAAAGTCAAGTGGTTCAGCGACTAGAAGAGAAGCAGATCCATCAGCTCTGTTTGGCTTCAGATAGAAACGAACTGGCATGTTAGTCTCTGGAACTTGACCCTCCTCCAGATTATAGGTAACCCTGGGATCACCAAGAGGGGATATGGCTTTGATGGTCTGAAGAAGAAAAGAGCCACCGCATATGTTCACAAAGCATGGCATTGCAAGTGTTAAATGTTCAGCTTGATGGCAAGAACACACACACGTCTATGTCCTTCAAGAACATACATGCCTGTATGACTTGGATAACAGACAGAAGAGAAACAGTTTACAGAGCTGAGTTTTATTTTACAACATTGAGGTTTGCTGCAGGTCTTTAATCAGTAAATTTACCTGCCAGTAAACATACCAAGCAAGAACTGTAACACTGGCTAAAGGAAATCCCTCCTCTCCACTCCTTCCAAAACAAAAGAAGTCCAAAGGGAAACTGTTTCTCCTCTGAGTGGTACATTTTACCAGGCAAGATACAGAAAAACCTAAATTGTTTGCAAGTGCTTGGATATTACATGCAGGAAGAGGAAGGCAGGAATTACCTGGCAACTTACAGAAAAGACTATCCTTAAAGAGTAAGTCTGGGCAGGTCAAAAAGGAACTGGTTCTGGTTAGAAGAGCCCAAAGCAAAATACCCATGCTGTAGTGCTAAACTGAGAAAAGCTGTAGGAAAGATGCATGCAGGCAGCACAGCCCACTGAGGACGCAAGAGCGAGGAGCTGGCCCTTGGTGGGAAGGTGCAAGGATTTTCCATGCAGGCAGGGCATGGGTCTTGCTTCGCACGGGGAGTTGCTGCCTGCAGGGAGCACACCCTGAGGGAGCACACCCTGAGGGCCGGTCGCTGGGAAAACTGCTGCCAGTTGAAATGCCACCTGTTCTTCAACAGGTCCTGCTGACAAACACTACCAGGGTAGCCAGCTGGAAGGCTGGTAAGCAGACAGCACAGCAGGGTAAGGTTGCAGAGAGGGCACCCAAGCACTCTTAACATGGAGACAGAGGACAACAGAGGAACAAGTTGAAGTGAAAAGAGGGAGGGAAGTGATTGCACTTTTAACATACCACTATCTTGGTGTCACGAATGGTGTTCTCGGGGATGGTTACCCAGTATCTGCTCTGCTCCCACTGGGGTGGCTGGCTGAGTGCATTAGTGACAGTTACCATCAACTCCACAGTGCTGCTTCTGTTCCCTCCATCTGTAGCTACAATATAGCGACTGATGCGCGTTGCCTACAAGACAAAGATTGAGGATATTTGCAAACCACTTTGTACAATCAGGAGACTGCAATTAACCCTTTGCAATGCATTTGAGGGTTTGAGTCAAACAGAGTCCCTTTACCTGGGATAGCAGGCGGTTCACGTACACCCAGCCCGTGCTGGGGTTGATCTGGAAATACTCTACTTGGTGCTCTACCATTGAGTATGTGACGGCAGCATTCACGCCCTGGTCACTGTCATGAGCTGCAACACGGAGGAAACTCATCCCCACTGGAGTGTCTTCACTGAGAAAGTCTTCAAAAAGACAAAGGTATTGTCAGCAGGTCTTGCTCTGATGTACCAGATTGTTTGCAACAGAAAGACTCCTGTAAAACCTCAAAGTCCCCTTCATGGGAGATTAAATGTTTCTGTAATGAGGCAGGTTATAAAGTATTGGCACTAACAGGGTGCCTAGAGTCCTCTTTCAGCTTCCCTTTCCCCTGATGTGCTGCGTTGTAAATGAAGCTGTTTTAGCACCTACACCTCTGCTGGCACTCATGTCTCTCAGAATCACAGCACGGCAGGGGTTGGAAGGGATCCTTGGAGATCATCTAGTCCGACTTCCCTGCCAGAGCAGGATCACCTAGAGCAGGCTGCACAGGACAGCATCCAGGTGGGTTTTGAATGTCTCCGGAGATGGAGACTCACAGCCTCTCTGGGCATCCTCTCACAGTGTGCTGCCATCCTCACAGTAAAGAAGTTCCACCTCATGTTTCGGTGGAACTTCCTACATTCAACTTTGTGCCCCCTGCCTCTTGTCCTGTCACTGGGCACCACTGAAAAAAGACTGACCCCATCCTCCTGCCAACCACCCCTCAAGTACTTTTAAGTAATGATAAGATCCCCCCACAGTCTCCTCTAGGCTAAAAAGTCCCAAGTCCCTCAGCCTCTCTTCATAAAAGAGAAGTTATAGTCCCTTAAAAAATTTTGTAGCCCTTCTTTGCACCCTCTCCAGTAGCTCCCCATCCTTCTTGAACTGGTGAGCCCAGAATTACCACAATATTCCATGGAGGCACTGGCAAATCCTGCAGCAGCCCACATGCCCTGTGCTTCAGGTCACAGCCCAGGCTGCTGGTCTCAGCTGCTGATAAAAGCAGGTTGGCATCAAATGGAATTCCATGTGAACCAAATTAATCCTGAATGTGAGTGGCAGTGGCAGAGCATCGCCCACAGGAGGCAGTAGGTAATGGCCAAGCATCAAGAATCGGGTCATCGCTAAGATCCCCCTCAACACCCCAGTGTTTTGGAGAAGCTGCCCAGGGCAAGGGTGCAACAAGCATTTCATAGATGCCCCACTCCTTAGGTCTCACTCCTCGTTCCCAGCAATCCACAGAGGCTGTGACTTTGTGTCTGTAGTCCTAGACAGACCAGTCCTCTTCAAACCTGTTTTTATAAACATCATCTCAAAATTTAGTGGCACAGAGTCACCCAGATGAAGTACTCAGTGCACAGAGGAGTAATTTATTTTGTCTTCCTAAAGGCTGATTCCTGTCAGGGACACCAACAAAATGATGGGAAATCATGAGCAATCATTTCCTTCTCCTCTCTGCAAGGCACATTTCTATGAAAAGCTATTGCATCCCTGCCAGCTGCCTCTCTTCCACACCAAAGGCTTTCGATTGCTCTGATCTGATTTGGGTCCTGCTTTTCCCTCCATCCTCAGCCATCCAGCCCCAGTTCCTCCTCCAAGCAGCCATGGGTGCTTGCCTGATCGGGTTTTTGAGCCATTTCCATCGGCTCAGTGTATTGAAATGGCGCTGGCAGTGGGAAGGCTGCCACTGTTAGGTTTAGACAACCAAGTCAGCCCATTTAATCATTTCTTGTTCAGAAACAGTTTCATACCTCCCATCTCCCTCGCATGCATCTCCTTTAGCATTTTCAAGGTGGGACAATCCAGATTAGGACTGTACACTCTTTATAGTGGAGTGGTCATATTTTCTGTTTTGGTTTTCTCCCTTAATATCTACAGGCTGTGGCAGTGGGGCCATAAAACCTTAACCCACCACAACTGCATGCTCCATGACAACAATTTGAGCTTTAATTAGCTTCCCTTGTCCCCCAGGACATGTAATTGGCTTAGGATTCATGTCCCCGGTATGTCAGTAACAGCCAAAGCTACTCTCAGAAGAGATTTACTGGCACTAAAATAGATTAATGAAAATGGAATTTATTCCTAAGAAACACTGTAAAAGAGCTTCTTCTTTTTTTTTTTTTTTTGGTTAAATTTGTGCTTTTATAGTCAAATCCTGTTAAATCGCATTATAAGAAAAAATACAACACTACTTGGAAGGGTCATGCTCTCATTTCATGTACTACTTCTGCTTGCTGCTGACATAACTCTTAACACATACTATACTGTCCCTACTGCACAGGGTTAAGCATTTCTTTAATGGCTGTTGTGCATGCAGATGATAAGATGCATGGCTTAAATCAGGGATTTGACCAACATCCTAATGCAGAGAAATAAAGAACCAGCAGTTTCCAGGAAGAAAGGAACCTATGACTAATGGCATTTGATCTCGTTAAAGACGAAGCTATTTTTAATTCTGTGACGTACAAACATTGATTACTTATGTATAGATGCTGGCAAAGTGCTACGCATGAAGTGACCTCATTATCCGCAGTTTCCCCATCCCAAAGGGCTGCCTTTGCTTCAGGACCTTTGCTGGATCCCTGTGTTCATGAAAAAAGAAAAACATCTGCTCCTTCCTCAGAAGTGCAGAAGTCGTCGTAATTACCAAACACAACCTCTAAAATCCTGGACAGTTTCACCCAAAGTCCATGTTTGAAGGGAGGGTAGAAAGGTTCTTTTTTTTTGCACAAATATTACCTTTACCTCAAGGACTTATCTGCTCTGTCCTAAAATATTTCTCTCCAATGAGATCACCCCACCTGACTCTCAGCACTGCTTTGGCCAGGTTTGCAGAAACCACTGGCAGGAATGCAGAAATGGCTATTCCCAATCTGCACATTTTTACCAATTTGGCCCTTCGAGTTAGTCGCTATAAGATACTCTACAAGGTGCAACACAAACTTCTTTCTGTTCTTGTGTGTAACTCCCAAGTGTAGATTATATGTTTAGATGGTATCTTGGCAGATGACTTCTCTTTGGTAAAATCCTGCCATGAAAGCATCCAACCTGTTTTTGAATCCTGCTAAAATGCTGGTCTCTCTGATGCTAAAAACTTACTTACGAGCCATCTTCGAGTTAATAGGTCATTGGTCACTGCTTTGCCCTGTATGACATTTCCACATAACTGGAAAAGAACTCCAAACCAGACTTCTCACACATGCCATCAACCATTTTTGCCATTCTTGGTGAGGCAATTATGCAAGGAAGGCCTTGTCCTAGTCCAGCAGCTTGGGAGTTCACTAGTTCCTTATGAGGGACATCTAATGTAGAGGGTCCAAGTGCACTGAAAGTGCAGGATTCTATTGGAGAAGCAGCAAGTATAATTAAACCCAAGACTGATGTAAAGCACATCATGTGGGAATGAAAAAGGGAATGGCACCAGAACAAAGGGGAAAAGCTAGCTCAGCAGCACAGTGACAGGAGGCATTGGGGCTCACTGCCAATCACAGGCTGTATGCCAAGGATTTGGGGCTGTTTGACAAGAGATAAATACTGCTCCAGACTATTCGCAAAGAGAAGCTGTGTTAAAAAGACACAGATGATAATTGCTCTTCTAGTAAGGGTTGATGACTTCTCAGCTAGGATGGAAAACTTGTGTTCCCAACCCTTTGTGTTGAGACATTGAATAAAAAAAGGCAAGGAAAAGCTGCAAAAGGAAGGGATGAGCTCTGCCTAACCTGTAGGAGTGAAGACTGTCAAGATATTTAAGAATATTTCAATAAATAAAGAGGACAGTGATCAATTTTGTGTATTTCCACTGACAATGGATTAAGCAGCACTGGCTTAGTGGGCAGCAAAGGAAGACCTGTCACCTAAAAACTGATGGGTGTAATAAGGAACTATTAACCAGGTTCATGTGGCAGTACTGGGACAGGTATTTAAGACACTCACACTGATAGCGACTGTTCTCAAACTTGGGATCGTTGTCATTGAGGTCGGCAACGAGGACGGTGATCTGACAAATGCCGATCAGCGGTTCCTGTGCCTGGTCGGTAGCAGTAACAGACAGCGTGTACTCCCTCTGCTGCTCCCGGTCCAAGCTCTGCGTGGTTGTGATGACTCCTGGGAACACAGACACCTCCAGTCCTGCACTTCAGAGCCTCGGGACTGAATTTGCAGAAAGGGACCAGCACGTCTCATGCACAAGAGGAAACTCTGACCATACACAGCACAACCACTGAGCTTAATCCACAGCAATCCTGCAATCTGTGTTTCGGACAAGGCCAACTCCAATTCCCCTGTCTCTCCTCTCCTCACATGCCATATACTACCAAGGGTCAACAGCTTTCTCTCCTGCTGCTCTGATAAAGAGCTGCCTTCAGTCTGAGTATCAGGTTACCTCACTCCTCACAGAGCAGAGGACTTTCTCCTCTTCACTGAGAGGCCTTTCCTAGCATTACTCCAGTGAGAGTCCAAGAGACTGAGTATTTCAAAAGCAGCTCATTTTTACTCTGGGGAAGAGTACTCAGTACAGAGAAGGCACAAGTGATGTGACCAAAGTAATCTCTACTACAGGAGCTGGAGTCTGCCTTATTGAATAGAATAAAATCGGGTGAAAATGTGTATCTCAGTTAATAAATCAAACCATTTTCTCCAAATCTTCATTTTTTTCATCTCTACTGACCAGGCCTCTCCCTGTCTCAGGTCTTTTCTTCCAGTTGGGATACTTCAAACTGGTTTCTTGAGGCCACTTCCAGATTTATGTCTCTATGATGTGAGGGACCAGTATTCTGCTGCTCTGTTGTCAGCCCTTCCAGTCTCCTGCACAGTCCTGGACATGCAAGTATCACGTCTTTCTGTTTTGACTATGGAAACTTCAACAACTTCTGTAACTCCTTCATCTGAACTACATCAGGTCTGTCTGTCACTGCTCTGTTCTGGTATGAGGGTTTTGCATCTTTACACACTGCACTGGGCTTCCTTTTTTGACATGAGATGAGAAATAAACCATCTTAAAGGATTGTCAGACCACACTGAAGGGAAGAACAAACTCCACCTGTTAACAATCACACTATCTGCTCTGTATTTTTATAGCTACACTTGATCCAATAGGAAAATACATGATACAGAATAGCTTTTTAGCTTCTTATTGAACTGGGGTTTGTTTCCCTACTGGATTTGTCATTTAAATCACTATAATCTTAATTTAATCGATGTGCACAGCTATCCACATACTTAGAAATTTTCCAGTGCTACTTCTACAAGCCGGTACAGCTAGTCCTGTAGTTACACTGCTAAAGCACAAGCCCACATGAAGCACTCATACAGTGCCCTTCCCATTGCAACACAACAGCATTTTCATTTTATCTCAGTAACCTGAAAACTACTGACCTGTGTCTGGATCAATGCTGAAGCCAAGGGAAGCTCCATCTCGGTGCATGAGCCCATACTTCACCTCTCCATTAATGCCAAGGTCTGCATCATAGGCTTCTACCTGTAGCACATATGTTCCTGGAGGCTGATTCTCCAGAACCCAGGTGCTGTCGCTGTAGTAAGAGCACTAAAAATACACCCAAACATCCAACCTTACTTTTTACACAGAGCCACATGAATTCACTATACAGCATCAATATTTTTTTCCAGCACATCTGAAAACTCAGAAGAAAAACACTTTTATTGCTTATACTCATAAAAGAAATCAAGCTCTAAGGGAGAGGAAGGAAACAAGAAAATAAAGACTGCTCTGTAGGTATGAAGCAAACTGGCTGCATGTTCTGTTACAGATTGACTTTGCTCTGCAAACACAGTCCCTTCAGCCCGCCAGCAATCACCAGTAGCCAAGAGAAGCCCATAACCCCAATTATGGATGGGAAAAGAATATCTGCAGAAAGACATCCTACCTCTCTGAAGACAGGCTTGTTGTTATTGATGTCGTTAACTCCTACAATAACCTCCGCAAAACTGCTGAGAGGGGTGGGTCCCCCCGAGGCATTGTCATCTATTGCAGTGATGTTCAGTGTGTATTGTGGCCCTTTCAGATTGGGGGGTGGGGTTCTGCGGAGTTTGATGATACCTAAATTTGGAAGCAGGAAGTGTCATTTTATTTTACTGCGTAAACAAAATCATCTGAGCATCACATTTCTCTGCCACTGTATCGTTGGCTTAGGTTGCAAAGCACAGGAACCAGTTGTCTTAGACCACACAGTCTTTGGACCAGGACACCAGGGTTTGTTCAATACCACAGAGCTAATTCTCACTGATACAAAGCATTCCCATTGGCAGATTCTGTAGGTATGGTGCTTTCTCATGGATTTTGACACACAGGTAAAACAGAGTCAACATAGACTAGACAGTAAATAACTGTGTTCTAAAACTTCTTTTCCATACCTTTCTGACTATCCAGTTCGAAGTTTCCCTCCTCATTGCCTCCTGTAATCAGATATAGCAGCCCATCTCCATCAGGGTCCTTTGCCCGAACAGTAGCCACTAAAGTGCTGGGACCAGCGTCTTCCGAAAGGAAAGTTCTGTAACTGATGGACATGAGGGAACAATGGCAGCACGTTCATCATCAGAATAACCATCACCATGTTAACCATTAGGCAAGATTATAAATTCACAATGAATTTTTTTTTTAAGCTTTGTGTATGTAATCATAGAATTTTTCATCAGTTTAAGATGAGATTTTTATCACCTCTGTTTGGCATAGGGTATGCATTTCACAGAATCACAGAATCGTAGGGGTTGGAAGGGACCTCGAGAGATCATCGGGTCCAACCCCCCTGCCAAAGCAGGTTCCCTAGGACATACGGCACAGATAGGCGTCCAGACGGGTCTTGAATATCTCCAGTGAAGGAGACTCCACCACCTCCCTGGGCAGCCTGTCCCAGGGCTCTGTCACCCTCACTGTGAAAAAGTTTTTCTGCATGTTGGTGTGGAACTTCCTGTGCTCCAACTTGCAGCCATTGCCCCTTGTCCTGTCTCCACAGACCACTGAAAAGGGGCTGACCAACTCCCCCTGCATCCCATACTTAAGATATTTATAAACATTAATAAGGTCCCCCCTTAGTCTTCTTTTCTCTAGACCGAACAGTCCCAGCTCACTCAGCCTGTCCTCATACGGGAGATGCTCCAGGCCCTTAATCATCTTCATAGCCCTTCTCTGGACTCCCTCAAGGAGATTCCTGTCTTTTTTATACCAGGGAGCCCAGAACTGGACTGTAATAGTACAATTTCAGTATACGTAATTTCCAAGGATCTTTTGGAAGATGCCAGTATGCACTATACCACACTGCTTTGCTAACCAGCACCACTTCTCTCCTAAAGATGAGGAAAAGGACTAGTACCTGTCATGAACTGTTTCTTACATCCCCATATACGAATGGAAAGCATCAGATACTACAGAGATGAATGTAAAACAGTATTTCATTTTGTAAGTAAATGTATGTACTTTTTCTTTTTAAAACATGTCCATGCTCCAAACTTGTAGCAAAACCAGAACTTAAATTCATTTGGGAAAGGGAAGAAGGCATGAAACTAGATTATAATACAATCTGCTGATCATACAATTCAGTTTTAATGTTTGCTAACAACCACTGTTGCCTGTCATGGTCACTTTGAGACCTAGAAGTCAATACAGTCAAAATCAATCCCTATAGTTAGGTCTTTTATTCATTGTTATCTATAAATATAAAGACACTGGTACCACAACTGGTGCATTTTTTGGATGGAATCTGGAAACGAAAGGCCAACTTCTAAAGCTTTTCTTCATACAAATTACCCTTTGATTGCACTGGTACTTAACAGTTGCACAAAATACCAAGTGACCGTTTAGCCAAGTATTATTAAGGTCACACATAGAAACAGCATCTTTGGAAACCGAAGCAGGCATCCAAGCTGGCTTACACGGGCTGGGAGAAGACAGGAGCTTCGTCATTCACGTTGGCCATTCGAATCCGCACAGACGCCGTCCCTGTGCGAGGGGGGTGTCCTTTATCGACAGCTATCACCACAAACTCATACATATGGTTTGCTCGCTCAAAGTTCAGCCTCTGGTTAGAATTGACGACCCCGTGGCGCGTGATGGAAAAATCAGTGCTCTGGATGAAGTAAGCGATCTCAGAGTTGGAGCCGGAGTCGCAGTCTGTTGCAAGCACTGTTAGAGAACACATGTAACAGAACAGCCACGCTGTAAAAGAGGTTTGGATATGCTATTTCCTACCAAGCCTTGTTTTTGTGGTAAGAACCTGGGAACTTAGCAGAAGGCTGGGAGTAATAAAGCAAAATGCTTCCCCCTACTCCAACCCAGCCTGAGTGATCGCAGTAAGGGGAGTTCGCAGGAGAGCTGTGATCCCAACACTACCCAACGCGCTTTGTACAAATAGCAGTCAACACTGGTAATTACCACACAATCAATATGCACGTCAGCAGAACATTATCAGTCATAAACTGTGTCCTCACTCTCCAGGGATGCCTTCAAATTTAATTAGCTCCCAGCTATGTTATAGCTAAAGTACTTTTTAATTACCTGGCACTTCAAGGTACAAAGAGTGATTAAACATTCCTCCCCAGCAAGTGTTTAATCAGTATGTTGGGTGTCCCATCTGCTCCGAAGCAGCAAATCAGCAGAACAAAGAGCTGGAGCTCACAGTGTAGTATGAAAAGGGATTCTTAAGAGCAGGAGCTCACCACTCTAATTACCCTGCCATTTTTCTAGCCAAACAATGAGGCTTCACATCATACTCACACTGGTATTAAACAAACTCTATTCTACCAGGAGGACACAGATGCAGCCATCGTGGTAGCACATGGCCTTTTGGAAGGGATTTCCGTGCCCGTAACAAGCACATGGAGACCCCAGCAGACAGCTACAGCATCACCCAAAAATGAGATGAAGAAATAACGACCAATCATCATCAGAACATTAACTCAAAACAGGAAAAGGGAAGAGAAGGATTTCAAAAAGCACAGTGAAATTCTGTGCTACTTAGCAGCAAAACCCCTTAACTACCTCTGTCCGTTACTCAGTTACCTCGGTGCAAAGGGACATTTCTGTGCATGAGATGAGTCATGGGTCACTGTAATACTTTATTTAACAGCTCTTAAAATCCCGCTGTGAATAAATGTTTGGGTGGTGTGTTACAGACTACAAAGGCAAGGGCTTTAATCACCCTTGCTATACCAGAAGATGAAACTTATTAAAAACTCAAGAACAATTGAGTGACTTAAAACTGTTAAATTTAGTGGCCATGCAGAAAGTCAGAAACATATTTGATTAGAAAAGTTCCGATTTACTCTATAGTCATCACCAAGACATTGTAATCGTTCACAAAAATACATTTAGTATACTTAATGATCATACTTTTTTCACCAGATGTTTTCTGGCAAATGGGAAACATGACACTTACTTGTACATGACAAATACATGCCTTACCTTCCAATAGAAACCAGAAATTTCATTGCCTTTCCATTTCATTCCATCCTGCAAACTAATCTGTATTGCAAAGGTATTTAGAGGATTGTATAGCAACTACAAGTCGGTCTGTGCTAGCTCTCTCTCCATGCTGTAAGATAGTTTAGTGCAAGCTAACTCCA
This sequence comes from Gallinula chloropus, assembly GCF_964237585.1. NCBI lineage: Eukaryota > Metazoa > Chordata > Aves > Gruiformes > Rallidae > Gallinula > Gallinula chloropus. Next base: position 25,891,132 of record NC_140086.1, read on the forward strand.
GTTCAAAGCCTAGTATGCTAGCACAAAGCTGCCAACACCAACTCTAAACTTTGCACTGTGTTGCAGCTGATGCACACCTGCTGAGACCACATCTCCACGCTTTTCAGATCACAGCTTGTTTGCATCCAGACATCTTAAAAGCATAGGTGGTCAACATGGATGTGCCTGCAATGACCAAGTAGACAGACTGACTCAGCTAGCATAGCATCAGCACTACAAACATGATATAATCCAAGCTTTGAGTGCATTAAAATAAGAATGGTTGGTGGCTAAAACCTGCATTTACATCACCCACAGTTTAACAAATGGCATATATCATGGTGTCTCTTTCACTAGCATTAACTGCAACCCACTTGGTCACAGAATGGCAAAGGTTGGTTTGAATTTGCATTTCTTTTTGTTTGTGGGACATCTAGAGTCTGCAAACATCCCACCCCTCAAGGAGCTATAGCCAGCTACAAAAAGCTAGCAGCCAGCTGCTGCTTTCCCCCCTGCCCCTCGAGGTGATACTTGCTTTGGCAGTGACAGTGGCACAGGACTCATCCAGCACAGGGTACAGGTGACCACACATCCTGCTTCCTTGGTGCCACTACCAACACTGCTCAGCCTTCAACACCAAGTGAGCATTCACCCATCCACTTTCACTGACTGTCCCTATACTTCCACCTTGCACTTGCTTTTTTAAGATGCCTCTTTCTCTGGAAATGTACCCCATATGGAAAGACACCCAGATGGATGCAATTGGGAGCCATACTGCACAGCTCTGCCATTCTGCTAGCTTTGGACATGGGGCACACTTTTCTTCCCCACGCCCAGGTGAACTGTGGTCAGCTTTACAGGACTTCTGGAGAGAAGATCATTCAACTTTTTAAGGAAAACCACATGCTTAGGAATTTTTAGGAGTTGATCAACTTATTTTTTTGCCAGGAGTTATTAAACCAAAAAATGAGCCACAGGAAGCTCTGAACTCTCCTGATAAGTGTTTAGAGAAAGCAGACCCTACAGGCCTCTTATCAGCATGTGGCTACTCAAGAGGAGCTAAGCTTCTTATCAACACTGTCCCCTGCATGTGTTCAGCTTCAAATTTAGTTAATTTACATGGTTGTCTTCAAAAGACACATCTTAGACATGTTAATTATTTCTAAGTCTTGTCTTGGCACTTACCTATTTCTCTCATGGTTCATAACCCACCCTGAGGTCTCAGGGCATGTTCCTGTTACTACCCCCACTTTCAGTCCGAACGTTAACAGCAAGCCCAGTTTTAGGCAGAGCACATCTGTGGCATGTATCATATCATGACAGACTATGTCAGATCTCAAAACACCTTTGAAGGCATTTAACTGACACTTGGCTGGCCCTCTGTGGAGCCAGGAGTTGGACACAATGATCTTTAGGGGTCCCTTCCAACTCAGGATATTCTGTGATTCAGTAAAACAGGTTGGACTTCAATTCCCTGTCCGCTGGACTCCGTAGACTGAGACAAAAGATGCTGCATCATCCATTTCAACCAAAGTTTTGGTTGGAATTCAGGCCTTAAAGTTACTTCCAAAAGTTCTTTCAACAGGACACTAAAAGGTCATCTGTGCACTCAGGATTTACATCCAAGTGATCTGTGGCCATCTTAAACACAACTAACTTGGAACAATGACTGGTAAGCCACAAATATAAATATAGACGTTCACAGGCTTTCCAAACATTTCTTCTTTACCACTTTGTAAGTCAATTCTACAGCATCGATACTTATTTGATAAAACTAACTTTGCATTTTTTAAGCAGGGCTTTTTCTTAACACATTAAGAAAAGAAAGAAAAATAGCTGTGGTTGCTACCAGGACACAAAAAAAGATGACCAAGCTGAATTAAGAGAGAGCCACAAGACTTAAAGGAAACAAGTAACAGCAACCCAGTAAATCAGTCTCTCAGTTGCCTTAACTGCTCCTGAGGCTACCACAGAAACCCTCCTTTGGCAGAGCTGTGTGACCCAACATGGTGGTCCTCATCTGAAGACATTCCCAACTCTACTTCCAGGATACCTAAAAGCCACCTATATACCTCTGAGATGGCTACTATCAGCATCTTACCCAGGCAGGGCCTGCTGTGGAAGAGCTGGCACTTTCATGGTGAAAGCACGAACATGTAGCACAAACTGGCAGGTCCATGGCAAGACTGAAATGAAAGGTACCAGCACGGTCCTCACCTTGCAGGAGAGATGTGCCAACAGGAATGGTTTCAGGAATGTTGTCTCTGCTGTAAATGGAGTGCTGGAATTCGGGAGAACAGTCATTTTCGTCGGTGATATGGACCATGACCTGTGACAGAAGGACATGCTGAGATAGGATTTGAGTTCCTATGCTTAGGAAAATGGGCACCTTGCTCTGGACACTGCCTAGGCAGTCATTGCTTTTGCTGCTGTCCTGTCCTTACACCCTGATGCTAAACTTTTCCTCACACTACTGAACCCAGAGAAGTATTATCTCCTTCAGTTCCAAGCAGATGGGAGGCAAAGCCAAAGAGAAGTAACAAAGGTATTTTGCAGACCCTAGATCAGACCAGAGCCCAGCCTACTGCCTGCAACAAAAGGCCTCCTTCCTCCCAAGCATTTCCACAAGTTTTCTAGGCTATTCCCTTGTGTAACTGGTCCTGCTAACGAGGTAATGAAAACTGCAGAGACAGTGGGTAGGAAGTGAAATGATCCACATACCTCAATCACGCTGCTAAGAGCGCTCTCAACTTCCATGGCTTTCAGCAAGAGGTGATAGAGGTGGTGCTCACTCTCGTAGTCCACAGGCTGGGTCAGGCTGAGCTCTCCGCTCTCCTGCTTCACCCTGAAGAGCCCGCTGGGGTTCGTCAGCAGAGTGTACAAAAGAGGCTGGCTCTGGAAAGAAACAGCCTCAACAACTGCTACTCTGTAAAGAATGAGAGAATAACCCTTTGCTTCAAAACAACATCATCAAAAGCTGTCTCCTGAGCACCCAGAAGAGGAAGATGGGGATGACAGAAGGAGAATTGCTCACTCTGTCAGTGGTGGGCTTAACTTTGCATTCAGGCTGGAAATCCCCATGCCACAGGGAGCCCACCTACCTACTATTCTCTCACCAAAATGATCCCCTGACACAGCAGGGCTGGCATAACAACCCATTTCATCCTCCTACAAACACTTTTTTCTTCCCTTTCATACCCTTCCAAATCAGTTACTCATTCAGCTTCAGTTACAGTGATAACTGAGCTTTGACCATCTCTGAAGCTGTATGTTCAGAAAAGGAACTCGTTCAGAGATGGATGGGAAACCCACAAAGCACAGGGCCTTTCCAAACCCTGCTGTCTCCCTTGTCAGGATGTGAAATGAATTTTTGCTGCACTGCCATGACTTACGCTTTGAAGCTCCATCTCTCACAGCAGTCTCTGGCCAGCATTACAATATACTGTAACCCCAGCGACAAGCTCCAGAGAATGAGACAGATTTCCCTCCTCCTCCGTCTCCTTTAGGGAGTAAAAGGCACACCTCCAGCAATTTTTCCTACTTCATCAGCTTATTTTGAGGCTTCCTTCTCCTTTAAGTCCCTATGGCACCACTCCACCTGCTACTTGGTTCCTTAAAAGCCCATGGTGCTCTCAAACAGCTGAACAGTGACACTAAAACCAGAGCCAGCTCTGCAGCATCTCCCCACTGTGGCTTGGCTTAGCTAATCTTCATGCACTGGCAGAGCCCCTTGGAGACTGAGCTGTCTCTGTACTTCACACAGGTGCTGTTATCTCAAGAGTCTGGTGATGACTTGCCCTCCTAAAAATTTAAATACAAGTCAAATGGGACACAAACAACCCCAAATCTGGACAGTATTTTTCAAGTGCTCCTTTATATCTGAAGCACTCCAGGAGATGCATTACCAAGAGTCTGGCTGTTTTAATTCGCGATGCAATGAAATAAGACCCCAAGAGCATTAAAATGATCCCATCAGAATTCCAGTATCCCAGACTACACCACGTGCCACACTGGAGACTTTCAAACACCAGAAAAGGCATAATTTCTTGTAGGAAATGCAATGCTATTTTTAAAGTGTAGTAGACAGACACATAAACATAACCCCAAGAAGCAACAACACAAAAATTTCCCTTTATTGCGCTCTGTGAAGTTCCTCACAGACTGCAGGGAGGAAGCTCACCTAACAAAGTACAACTTACTTTTCTCCTGCTGGCGTATTTTCAGGGACAAACACATTGTAGGACATGTTAGTGAACTGTGGAGGTCGGGAGCCCACCAGGATGGAAATGGAGGCATAGGGGCTTTTGTTGCCGTACTCATCGGTGGCTTCCACAGTAACCACATACTCCTTGTTCCATGCCAAAGGCAAGCCAGTCGTCATGATAATGCCAGTATCCTCATCTACTCGGAATCGCTCTTCACCACCTATTGATATATGCACAAAGATAGTCTGAAAAATGCCCCAGGGCAAGAATGTTTGAATCTTCACTATTTTAATGCAAGCTATCCTCAAATCATCCACTTATATCCTTGCATGCACTTCTCATTTTCCCTCCAGTTATGCATCTTATCTTGCAGTCACACCGTGCTCTGCTGACCAGTGCAGCATAAAAGAGACAAGAAGGTGTGAGAACATGGTAAGGCTGCAATTGATTTCAAAATAGAAGAAAATGACAGCAAGAAAGATTCCCATCCACGTAACCTCCAGCTTCTACTTGCTGTACCTGTGGTATCTCTAAGGATTCCCCATGGGAAAAATCTATCAATGAAATAATAAAATAAGAAATTTTAAAGAAAAATCTGCAACTCAACAGAATTTTACTACTTTTTTTTTATTTTTAAAATAGACCTACCTGCAATGAGTGTGTAAGTTATCCCGGCGCTGGTGTTTTCATTGTGGCTGTAATACGCGACAAGCTGGTAGATGACAGTGCCTTTACGGGCATCTGGATCGACACGTGCCAGGTAGGGGTATGGATACATGCCCCAGGACAGAAGTTCCTCTTCTGGGGCAAGGAGTGTCACATGGCAGAGGTACCAGTCGTTGTCTGCAAAAGATGTGCAGGTTTCTCAGTAGCTTGTTCACAAACTCTAAGATCTTACCCGTTAGAATCTGCAAACCACCCAAACTGCCCATCACATTCATCCTGCCTCATGCACAAAACACTCAGTACAGGCAAAGGCTTTGGCGGCTTGATGTGCACTAAGTGCACTTAATAACTAATAAAAAATACTTTAAATAATAGCTTTTAATTATTTAGATATACATAATAAATACCACGCCAGTTACACCACTTGCCATGGCAGTTTTATGTGCGTACTTACTCAGATTCTGATGAAATTTGGCCTTTTTATTTTCAATGATTCAACATAAATGTTGCCAGTTTTACCAAATCAAGTTCAGGGCATATTAAAATATTTGTCTTATAAATCGGTGGAAGTGTGAACCAATCAAAACCCCCTACAGTTCTTAAAATTCCAACACTAATTTGTTTAGTTTTCCCGAGTGAGGGGATATTCAAAGAAAGGAAGGACTTGCCTTCCCCTTCTGCCCCCAACTGGTAGCACAGTCTGAGGGATTTCAGGGAGCAGGGGTGACCATCAGTGGGACAACTCCTGGGATCACCCCAGATCTGCCACATCTAGTGCCAGACCAAGAAAAGGAGGTAACCCCCAACATGAGAAGGTCTGTCCACAAAGAAGAAAGAGAAGGGACTTTCTACTGCAAAGAATCTGTAGAGATTTTATCCCAGTATTTTTACCTCTTGGAACACCTAAATTCATATCTTTTGAACTCTAAGCAACTTGCTAAGAGATGCTAAAGGTACATATGAGCTTCTTGAAGAAGTTTTCCCAACCACATTTGTGTTCCAGAGGTGACCTTGAGATTTGACTTCAAATGAAAATTAATATATTATTGAATATATAAATAAGTTTGATTTTTTAAGAAAAAAAAACCCAAATGAAGGAGAGTGGGAAGTAGAAAAGTACATTTGAGAAATGCACCTTGTGTGCTCACATACTTGAACAAACTGCACTGACGCTGCAGGTCTGATAAGCGCTACCCCACTATCTAAAGAAACACCCACCCAGGTGTGTGTCTGTCTCATGCAGGAAACATCTGACCTCTGCCTTCAGGAAGTCCACATTTCACGTAGGATGGAAGAGAACAGCAGCACATGGACAAAACCAAGCACCAAAGGCAAGAAATAAGGTAGACATTCCCAAGGAATTAAGTATTGACCTCAGGTATCCAATACTAAATAAAAGACTACCCACAAACACGGACATTGGCTGACACACAAGACTTGTATTTATGAACAGCCTCATGTGCTGGACAGTCATACCAGAGGTAATCATTCAGAGGAGAGAAAAAGACTTCAGTGAAGCTTTGTGGGTTTTCTAAAGTATTTAAAATAATTCAAGACATGGCTACTTTAGCTAGAGGAAATTCTTAGATTATATGATTCCTGGTTTCCTAATGTATATATGGAAACACTTGCTGAACACGCTTCTCCAAGCTTTTTTTTTTTCTCTTTATTGCTTGGTATCACACAAGACCCAGCACGGCTCACAAGACCAGCTCCAGTATTTTATCCATAGCCAAGAGGAAGGGCCTAGAAACACCTCTCAGTCAACCCAGCTATAGACAGTGTCATTTGGCTGGGGCCAAGTTACAGAACGAAAACTTGCAGGCACACAACATTAAAAAATACTTTTGTTCATTCCTTGGTCTAATTCAGGCAGTTCCACTTTCTGCAGTGATACCTTGTTTAGTGAAACCCAGGGAATGATTTCAAAGAATTGCAATTATATGGCTTATTCCTTAATATTGTCCCACATAGGGGATCCAAGGGTTACATATCAATCAATAACAAAGCCCTAATCTTCTTGTAAGAATTGTGAAAAACACCACCATGTCAAAATGTCAGCACTAAACCAGAGATTTATGCCTTCAAAAAGTCAGACAAAGGAATAAACTTCACTGAGTTCAGGACACCATGTCAGGGGAAATATTTGTCTTGTTCAAATTAATGATAATTATCTGGACTCTTACAAAAACTTCACCTTCCCCCTCTCTGAAACATATTTAAACAGACTCAGAGAATCATTTTGGTTGGAAAAGACCTTTAAGATCATCAAGTCCAACCATTAACTTCACACTGCCAAGTCCAGTTTCTAAACTATGTCCCTAAGCACCACATCTATACAGCTTTTAAATATCTCCAAGGATGATGACTCAACCTCTTCCCTGGACAGCCTGTTCCAGTGACTGATAAAGTTTTTGGTGAAGAAATTTTTCATAACATCCAATCTAAACCTCTCCTGGCACAACTTGAGGCTATTTCCTCTTTTTCTATCACTTGTTTTTTGGGAGAAGAGACCAACCTCCACCTGGCTACAACCTCCTTTCAGGTATCTGTAGGGAGTTATAAGGTCTCCACTCAACCTCCTTTTCTCCAGGCTAAACAGCCACAGTTCCCTCAGCTTCTCCTCACAAGACTTGTACTCTAGACCATTCACTTCATTGACCATCTCTGGACTCGCTCCAGCCCCTCAAGGTCCTTCTTGTAGTGATGGGCCCAAAACTGAACACAGTGCTCAAGGTGTGGCCTCACCAAGGCTGAGTACAGGGGGCCAATCACTGCCCTAGTTCTGCTGGCCTCACGACTTCTGAGGGTGTTATTGGCCTTCTTGGCTACCTGGGGACACTGCTGTGTCATGTCCACTGAACCTTTATAAAATTATGACACTAGCAAAGCTTCAGATCACAAACTCACAGGGTGGCTGAGGTTTGCAGGGATCTTTTGAAGTCATCTGGTCCACCCACCCTGCTCAAGCAGGGCCACCTTGAGCTGGCTAGTCACGTTCACATCCACATGGCTCCCAATACCCCTAAGGAGGGAGACTCAAAAGCTTCCCTGGGAAATTTGCTCCATTGAACTAAAGTTCTGGAGACTGGATTTCAAGAAAGATGTTGACTAGTTAGTAAGTGTCCAGACAAGAGCTGTTTTGGGTTTGTATGCCAAGGTTTTTGTACCAGTGGGCTGCAGGGGTGGTTTCTGTGAGAAAATACTAGAAGCTTCCTCTAGGCCTGACAGAGGCAATACCAGATGCCTCCAAGACAGACCTGCTGCTGTTTTGCCCATGGTGGTAATTGCTGAGTGATCTCTCCCTGTCCTTTTCTTGCCCCATGAGGCTTTTCTAATATCTTCTCTGCCCTGTCCAACTGAGGATGGACAGTGACAGCCTGGCTTTGGTAGGCACCTGGTCTCCAGCCCAGTCAACCATCCACAGACAAAGGTCAACCAGAAAACACGGCCTGTCAAGAAAGGTGAAAAGACCTGGAGATTTTCAGAAGACTGCAAGGGATATGCTAACAGAGCTATAAGATGCCAGAAGACAGATGTATGAAATCAGTCAGCTGTTCCCTGCTCCACGAAACAAAAGGCAAGATACTCTCATCTCCAAAGAAAAGATGTGCCTTAGATATTGGGAGCAGGAGAGGGAATCCCCCAGCATCTTTTGATTTATAAGGATAATGAAGCACTTGATAGTGACTGGAGAGGCGACAGATCATCCATCAATGAGATCTTTAAGACTTGACTAGACAAATATCTGCCAGCAATCGCTTTGTTATAACAAAGCCTGCCTCTAGGCAGGGGCACGGTACCAGCAAGGCTGTTAAATCCTTCCCATCACACTTTAATCCCCCTGCCCTTCAGCTTTTGCATCTCATTGATTTCTGAAGCTTACATGTTCACGTGCCACTAGTTCCCCAGCAGCCTAAGGGAATTTCTAGCATAAACATCCTTTGGGCTTTGTGGGGTTTTTGCTGTTCACTTCAAGGTAAGGAGTGAACACTGCTCTAGGAACAGACAGCACCACACATGAAAGGAAAAATACAGGATAAGGCCAAACCTGGAGGGCTGTGGTACAGCAGCAGGTGGTAATAAACTTCAGATATCATGTGAAAGGTCCTTCGGCAGATGAGACCTGGCTCACTCCTTCAGTCCCTCAGCATTTATTTCTGGTTTTAAGGCTTGAAGGAGCAGAACTGTTCTCTCTGTCCAAGTAAACAAAACTTTAACTGAAGTGCTTGAAAACATGCTGACGAAACAGCCCAGGTTATGTGCATGCAGGCATAAGAGCTCTAATTCTGTCAGGGAGTGAATGGAAGTAGCCAGGTGGGTGTTGGATTCTTCTCCCAAACAAGAAGCCATAGGATGAGAGGAAAAGGCCTCAAGTTGTGCCAGGGGATTTAGATTGAATATTAGGGCTGGCAAAAATTTCTTCACTAAAAGGGTTGTCAAGCACTGGAACAGGCTGCCCAGGGAAGCGGTTGAGTCACCATCCTTTGAGGTATTTAAAAGTCATGTAGATGTGCTGCTTAGGGACATGGTTTAGTGGTGGGTCTTGACAGTGCAAGGTTAATGGTTGGACTCCATGATCTGAAAGGTTCTTTCCAATTTAAATGATTCTTTGAAGAAAAGATTGTTATGAAGGTCAGGTCTAAGTTGGTGCAAGTCCCAAACTCAAAAAAACCCACTTTGAGTCCCAAACTCAAAAAAACATGCCCTGGAGACTAACTGGAGGTCAGTCAACCAGCAGTATCCTGCCCTATCATTCAGGCAAAGCTGTTCAGAAGCAGCACTTTGAGCCATCACTACTCAGGAGTACAAACATTTCTGTTCTAGTAGCTGACACCAGGTGTGAGAAACTCGAGGATTTTAAGGTGTTACAGACACATGGCAATCAAATACTACAGAAAACTATTCCATTGAAACAAGTCAGTGAAAGAAAAGTAGGGGTTTTTCCAGCAATGCTTTGGGTTTTCAACTGTCATAACTGCAAAGGCATTAACAGATCAAGCTTCTGAAATCAATAGTGTTTTATTTTGTTCCACTGACACAACCACAGCACCCTATTAAATCAAAATGCAACATCACCCAGAGATGTTACAGTTCACCCATTCTGTCAATATGAATCATCTGCTGAAAGGAAGGAACTAATCAGGAATCCAGGCTCTATAGTCTGTGAAACAAGACTATTGACAGGATAAAAGACCTGGCCTCTGCACCACCCATTGGAAAAAGAGTCTTGGTGTGATCAGTCTACAAGAGAACATTAAGAGACTGTCTTTACTTGAGATACCCCAAGGCTTCAGTTCCATCTCTTGTTTATATAAGAATATATACATATAAGAAAGGCATGTCAAGGATGGCATGAAAGGGATGTCAACCAACCACCAGCCAAGAGAAACCCAAGTAAAAAGGTTAGGACATAGGAAATGCAAGGATGAGGGAACTCACCACATTGCTATATAGGCAATGAAGAGCTGCTAAATTTCTGTCTTTGAGGGCTAAATGCACTTTGGGAGACCAGAACAGATAGACCTCTGCCATCCTTGGATGAATGAATGAAAGCAAAGAAAGAAGTGGAAAAGGATCTCAAACTGCAAGTGCCAACTCCATGCTCCTTTAATAATTCAGTTACCGCAGGTGCTGTCGTCCCTCCGGGAAGGAGCGCTGGGGCGAGGGGGAGCTCTCACAGTGGGGAGAGCCTTCCTGGCACAGGCCATCCCTCAAGGACTAAAGCCTTCATTTTTGGAATTTCTTTTCTCTGACTCCCTTACGAAAAGTCTCACAGCGCAGTTTTAATGCAGCCAGTCTGCTGTCATGGAAATGATAGGTCAGCTCCCCCACCAAACACTGATGAGAGAGTCCCAAGGGTGAAGTTTCTCTTAATTAACAGATTTGGTTTCTCAAAAACACTCCGAAGGTTCGGACATAAGGCCTGGGGTACCACATCCCCTAAACACTAGCATATCAACATCTGCCACATGCTAGACACGAACAGGGCTCTGTTGGACTAGGTAGAGAGGGCCACATCTTGAACGCAAGCTAATACCCTCACATTCCCACTTACAGAAATAGGTCTCTCTACTCCCTCAACAGCCCACAAAACCACTGCATTAGCCTGTGGATGAACAGCCCACAGCCATAGAACAGCTGGGCAATATGACTGTACCAGCCACCTCATCTAAAGCTATGTCAGTGGGTTTCAATTTTCCCTCCTTGGTTAACCACAGGCAGCAAACGCGACAGAGAAGCCCAGAGAGATCACTTTGTGTTATTTTCATTACATACTTCTTAATAAACACCAGCACTTGGACATGTTTTCTACTCACACACCACCTCTCCAGCTTTAAGATGCAAGGTCTTGCTTAGCTCAACGCTACTTGTAGACCTATCCAGTGGGACCATCAGAACTAGAAGGTGCCACTGCCCCCACGGGCAGCAAAAACCAACCTTCAGCCAAATTTTCACTTTGGTAGGAGTGGCAGGCTACAGCAGGTACCTCTGTCACACTGGGTGTACAAGACATCCACGACTCTTGTGGACATCTCCACAGGCCAATGTCCATACATCACCAGAAAAGCTTCAGGCAGAGGCAGGAACAGGACTGCAAGATCCATTGTATCTTTTCCATAATCACATCGCCCTGCCCTAGCCTTTAACGCTCGACTGTGGTATTACCCTCTAGTTTTTAAAAGTTACAGTTCCTTTGCTTGCTTCCAGGGGAAGGCTCTGAAGCACTGGCAAGATTACAGAAGTCGCACCTTTGCCTCAACCCTTAAATTTGCTGTATCTGCCAACTGTTGTCCATCACCACCTGGCTGTGAGGGTTAGGAACCCTTCACAGCACCACAGAGAAGGTGGGAAATACAATTATCTACAGGACCTCAAAAGCTTAGAGATGAGAGGATTCTTCACAAAGCAGGGTTTTTACTACAGCTTGCCATGTTAACAGCCTACTAATCACCATTAAAATATGCAGTTAAATACTGTACAATCCATAATTATTTGCAGGCGTGTCAGTTGGCGAGAACTGGACAGAAGTTGATGCTGATGCAGGACAAACAGTGAGGGGTTCACAGCACAGAGAACATTTGGAGGATGTTTTTAAAGAAGGCAAGTGCTGTAAGATCACTTCTGTGATCATGGCATTTAAAAGTTGCTTCTCTTTTCAGATCATTCAGCTTTTACTGTGGATAGGAAGGAGAGGCACATCCTCTGGATTTGTTGCTATCCCTCTCAACTTCATCTCTACTCTCTGTCAGTATTTCACAGAGCAGGGGAAACGATACTGACAACAGACATTTGTGAGGTACAGCACACTCCAAGACTGTTCTTACACTACTGAAGTGACATTACCTCCAAGGTCTCTTGCCTGCCAACAAAAAAGAGAGTCAAAACATTCAGTCACAAACTCTAGGATGACTCCTAGCTATTTTATTAAAAAATAATCAATTTATTTAAAATAAAATAAAAATGCTCCTAAGCATTTTTATTAAAGAAACACAACATCCTATGAGGAGTCTATGACTGGACAAGCTCCCAATTGCTGCCTCTGCCTTCCCACCATCCCACGTAACACTGCACCTACCTTCCTCATTAAAGCAGTACTTAGTAAGTTTGAAGTAGTTTGCGTGGGACATAAAAGATGCTTTTCCTGAGCAGCAGAACCTGGTTGCTGCAGGGGTTAGCCCCAGTCTTTCCACAGAAAAGCAACAGGTGTTTGTTCTCATGTCAGCATTGTCCTTGAACCTAAGTCTCTTCCTGAGGTTTGTTCAATTCACTTTTTATTTTAAAGTTGCCTGCTGAGGCTTTATGCAGTAAGAACTGTCCCTGTGAGCTTACTTCTAAAGTGTACTAGCTTCTTTCCAAACATGTAAAAAGTTATCACCATGAACAAAATACCAGTATTTTATTTCAGCAGCAAAATGCCAGTGTTTTATTTCAAGGCAGTATCATGGTTTATATGTATGAAGAGATGCCCAAAAAGCCAGTTGTAGCAATACTTCTTGTTAACACTGTTGGGTGTAACTGCAAGAGATGCACCTCGAGCCAGCAGCACATGCCACTGTGGTAAAGGTGGACACCAACATTTAGGGCTGCGTTTAGATTAACCAGAGCAGCAGTCTCCCAAGGAGACATGTGCTGGTTTCCATACTGTGTCCCAATAAATGAAAAGGCAGGGAGGATAGCTGACCTTCCAGTTCCCCTTACACCCTGAATTTCTAAACAGAACCTCTTCCCCTCACTGCTTTACTCCTCCTCTCTCACAAAGCAGGTGTCTATTCTGTACATGTAACATTTGTTTGCTCGCTCAGACAACCCATGTGATGCAAAGCAAGTGCATCCGTAGCCACATGCACAAACTGCTGCTTACTCTGCTGCCACCCAGCACCACTCTTGCGTCTCCATCAGCGATGCACGCGACAGGGAAAAGCATGTGGTCACAGGAGCAGAACCCCAAGTCCTTGCCATCAGCCCTCTCCCTAAGGTCATGCTTTCAGAAGCTTTTCTTAAACCTCCTGGGTAACTTTCTCTTAAATTTTTGGACAGTTTCCACCAGCATGCCAACCTCTCAGCTCAGGCTAAAGCTCCAGCACTGCAGTGGCACTCACTAGTCACGGTCTGACTGCTTTAGTAAGGGAACACCAACGCCTGCACCAAGCCGCCTGCTGAGAAGCCAGTGCCACTCTCCAGCCAGGACAGATTTCAGAGCCCCTCGGAGAGGCACAGATGGGAAGAAGCTCAATTCTGCTGCAGGGTGGTACTGCAAAATGGGCAGGCTACGTGCCCATCTGCCTAGGGATGCTGTGCACCCTGTGCAAACACGGCATGCGTGAACTTGGGGCCTCCCGTACGTGACACGGGTGTGAAGAGAGCTGTGCCACAGACCAGGCAGCTCTGCCTGCACACAAAAACTAAACCCTGCACAGTGCTCCTGGAGCACGGGGCAATGCTGAGAGTGCACAGGGGTATTTATGGCATGGTGCTGCTTCGACCTGGGATGAAAATGTGTTTTTAAATGCTTTCCTGCTGTTCTAATGTAATAAACACTCAGAAATGTGGAATCACTGGCTGTATGAAAGTATTTAAGAATATAACATTAAGAATCAAAGGCTGAATATTCTATTTTGAAAGCCTTGTATTGCTATTCCCTTTAGCTGATTATGATAAAGGCTTTATTATTACATAAATAGCTTCCTATGTACCTTAAGACAACTTGTAACATAAACATTACTGGTTCAGTTTTTAAGCCTTTTGTTGGTTTCTCAGCTACAGACTTATAGCTCATTCCTCTGCCTTCTGACTGCACAGTGTTTCCAGGATGTCAAATGTCCCAGAAGAAAACGGGGATAAGGAAAATGTGGGTTAGTAGCTCCTATCTTGATGCAAGAGCCTCATCCGAACTCCAGGTGCCAATCCTACAGCTATGCTCATGCAGAGCCCAGAGCAGCAAGGCTTTGAGACAGGGGCAACTTGCCAGATTCCTAAAGATGTTAGCTGCTTTGTTTAGGTAAATAAGACCATTCAGAGAAGTTACACAAATCTCTTTGCGATGCACAGTCCTTGCGCCAAGTGTCTATTCCATGGGAGAAGAACTGCATTTCCACAGTGCCAGGTAGAGCGTCTCCCTGAACTGGTGGCAGCCCCATACACATCACTGCTACGAGTACAGCTGAGCAACAGGTAGGATTCAGAGAGTTAATATATCCTGCGCTCAGTTTATTTCAGTATTTCAACCATGTATATGAATACATTGTCTTCCTGGGCCTACAGCTGCAAGAAACTGTGCTTTAAGTTTCTATCTGACCTGTTTTTTTAAAAAAAAAATCTTTATTTTTCTTTAAAAAAAACCCCTACAGCCAACAAAAACACAACTGTCCAAGATATCCACTTCGCTGGAGAAATGCCCAAGTCCATTCTTGACTTTTACATGAGAGGTGGCAATTAATAAAGGTCTAATAGTTTTGTTTTCAATTAGTGAGAGGATTAAAAGTTTGGCACATATTCCATAATATTGATTACTATGTGACCCACTATTAATTATGCTCAGTAAGCGGCATGCAGAGAAGTGAGGATCAAACCAAAGTTAATTCTGTTTGGCTGCAGACAGTTCGCTGGGTTTCCTCAGGAATAAAAGGCTGCTCAAAGCATCCCACTGTCTCATCATCCTCCTGTGAAAAAAAAGCAGCCAGAAAAAAAAAAAAAACTGCACAAAGTTATGAGATAGCTTTGATTTTAAAAAGTAGCTTAAAGGAGCATCTAAACGACCTTGTCCCATTTGATCATTGAATTCCTTTCTCCCTGAGGCTCATCTCTTGTCAATACATTACCAGTGCATAGACAGTGGTGAACACAGAGGACAACATGATTAATTGTTTGTACAACACTGCTCACAAGGCTGTTTGCTTTTGTTACAAATAAGTGAGGCAGTCAAGCAACACTTCACCTTTCCAACTCCATCTTTAGCATGAAGGGGACGTTCTACTTTCAATGTCGGGTGATTTGTTTAAAGCTGGTACCTAGAAACACTGTGCAGCATGTCTAACATTTTAAGTGTTTCTTGCTTGCACAGCACAGCCCATTCCTGCAAGAACAGTGCTTGGAGAGGCGGTTCTGGGATTCTCAGAGATGCCAAAGGAGATCGCAGCCCCCAGCACGCTTCAACACATTTGTTTTCCTCCCAGCTCTGTGTCTCACATTTCTTGAGCACTAGGCTGTAAAGAACCCTTACAGAAAACCATAAATATTCCCCCCTGCAATGAATTTGGAAACATCAAAGAAACAAAAGCACCAAACCAAAACACAATGAAAAAGCTCCACAGCAACAACAAAATGCAAGTAAGTGACAACCAGTAACAAGTGATAACCAGTAACGTTATCGGAGACCTGAGCCACAGTAGCAAATGTGCAATCGAACTTACTCTGAGTAAGATGAAAGTAACACATGGAAAGGGGCTTTAGTAACAGTAAGGTACCTCTGGCTTAACACAGTTTAGGAAGCTGAACAAGGCTGGTCATCCTCTTTGACGTTATTAGGAGCCCATGCAGCCTACGAGCTTGTTGATGCACAGGGGACTTACACAGTGCTATAACAAGATCTCTACTTGTGTCTCTACGCTGACTCCTGTGATTTCAAGTTCTGGGGTTTTTTTTCTTATATCTTTGCTTGTCCTAAGCCCACTGGCATCAATTGTGCATCAGTGTCTTTCCCTTCCCGTGCAGCTGACTTCCAGCGGGGTTCAGCAGTCACAGAAGGATCTCCAAGCACGGTGGGCTTCAGCTGTAGGTGTGCAAGTCCCCATCCCCAGGGGGGATGTCACCTCTCCCTTCCCAAGCCACGGAGGACACCAGTGAACTGAAGCAGTCCTCTGGTAACTCCGATTCTATGAACTCCCCTCGCTATAAGACAGGCTGCTGCACACCCCCTTTTTAACAAGTTTCAGCTGCTTGTCGACCCACGGGCAGACCCCCTCCGGTCCTACAGAGTGAACCTGCGGTGTCAGAAATTCCTTACAAGACACCATTACCCCCGTTTTCGTCTTTTCCCTCAAAGGTAGGAGGCCAAACCCACGCATGGGGTACCGGAGAGGTGCCGGCACATCCCCACGGCACCAAACCCAGCCTGCGGGCAGCTCCCACCGCCGCCCGCGGCTCCCCACACCCCAGGGAGGGAGGCCCAACGCGGCGGGATCCCCTCCAGCGACGAGTGCCCGGCACGGCCGTGCCCGCTCAGCGCCCGCCCTGCCTCGGGGAGACCCCTTCGGCCCCACCCGGCCCGGCCCGCCCGGGGCAGCGCCCCATCCCCACCGTCCGGCCCATCCCGCCCCCCTACCTCGTCCGCCGCCGCGGTGCACCTTGACCAGCACCTCCGCCCGGCCGCCCGCTCGCAGCTCCCGCCGGAGGTAGAGCCGCCCCGACGCCCGGTCGACCCCCACGGGGGTGGCGCCGGGAGACGCCAGCTCGAACCAGCCGCCCGCCGCCCGCTCGCGGCTCCGCGGGACGGTGAAGACGGTGTCGCCCACCCGCGCCCCGGGGGGCAGGCGGGCCGTGTAGCGCCGGGAGCCGGGCCCGGGCGGCCGCTCGGGCGGCGGCAGCGACCGTGCCCGCCGCCGCAGCCTCCCCTCAGCGGCCGCCGCCCGCCGGCCCCGCACGGCCAGGCGCAGGCACCGCGCGGGGCTGCGCAGCGGCCGCGGCCGGCCGTGGTCGTGAGCCGCCACGCAGAGGCGGAGCCGGCGCAGCCCCAGCAGCGAGCCCACGGTCAGCACCTGCCCGCTGCGGGGCACCACGAAGAGCAGGCGGCTGCCGACGCCCGGCGGCCAGGGCCGGTAGGTGAGGCGCGCGTTGGCGCCTTCGTCGCCGTCCGAGGCGCGGAGCCGGGCCACCTCCGTGCCCAGCGGGGCCAGCTCGTCCACCTCCAGCGGCCGCGCCGGCGGCAGGCGGGGCCGGTGGTCGTTGCGGTCCAGGACCCGGACCCGCAGCAGCGCCTCCCGGGGGGACCGGCCCGCCCGCCGCCGCAGCCGGAGCCCGTACTCGGGCTGCGCCTCCCGGTCCAGGCTCTCAGCCGTGCGGAGCAGTAGCAGCCCCCGCCCGCCGCCCGCCCGCCGCTGGAGGGAGAAGCGGGAGGCGCCGTCACCTTCCAGCGCCCACTCCCCGGGCGGCTCCCCGGGGCCCAGCAGTCTTCGCAGCGGCACCCACAAGCCCCGCACCCGCGTCCCCGCCGGGCTGTTCTCGGGCACCTGCCCGGAGAAGCGGAGCAGGCGGGGGACGCCACCGCGCCCCAGCCCCGCCGCCCCACAGAGCAGCAGCGGGACCAGCAGCAGGGCTGGGAGCCGCCCGCAGCCGCCCCGTCGCGCCAGGCCCATCCCGCCGAGGGGAGCGGAGCCGAGCCGAGCGCCCCACGGAGCGGCACTGCCGCGCTCCCGCCGCGCACACCCACGCCACGTGCGGCCCGCCCCGCCCCCGGCGCCGCGGCCACTCAGAGCCGGGGGAGGCGGAGCCCCGTCCGCGGCCAGGCGTGGGCGGCTCCGGGCGCATCCCTCCGCCCCCTGAGTGCCGGAGCGGGGTTTCCGCGGCTCCTCTGCCGCTTGCCTGTGCCGTGTCCCGCTGCTCCCTCCCGCTCCTCCGCAAGCGGAGCGGGCGCGAAAGAGCAGCCGTGCGGGGTGACTTCTTCGGGGGAGCGGGCAGCCGCCTGCTCTCCCGAGCGCCTGTGGAAAACTCCAGCCAAGCTGAAGGAGCAAGTAGTGAAAAAAGAAAGAGAAAAGGAAAAAACAAAACCCCACCCAACCAAAACCAGAATAAACCCCGCAGCCCTATGATGGCGAGCGGGCCTCGGGGTACTTGAATCATTGAAACATGGCTGCGACCAAGGAGATGTATTTTTCTGATGGGCTCTGGGCTTGTCTTGGGAGCGTGACCTCTCAGGAGCACATGGAGGAGTTGCTGCTCCCTTAGGGGAAACGTGGGGTTTGGCAGAAGGGGGAAGAGCAAAACACGTTGCAGATATTCTGTCTTACAGTAGCACTGATTGTTGCATTTACAATGTCTGTCTTTGGGGGAAGTATTTTTGGGAAAAGAACAGTGCGTGCTGCTCTTGAGAGCAATGCTGGAGGCTCCTTCTGAGATAGGCAAGCAAATGCATCAGGCCAACGTGTGAAAACAAACCTGGGAATCGATGGAAGTGTCAATCCAAGCCAGACTGCCCCATGTCAGTCACTCCCCATTACTCATCAAACCAAGTGCCATCAGTATCTTCTTCCATCCCTGCCAATAGATGGGGCAACAATAGCTCCTTTCACACCGTGACAGTAAGGACAGCTTAGGAGCAGCCTCTTGCTGAGCTCGGTCAAACTGTGGTAATGCTTTTTTTAAGTAGCAACGTCCCCTCTTGCTGTTTTGAACACAGGTTTGCTAACACAGGTCAAAGCCTGTTGGCGAGGCAGGGGTGTTGTGGCTTCAGTGGTAACGTATCTAGGCTGGAAGTGAAGCTTTGCTCAAGACAGCCAGAAGCCATTTCAACCAGCTTTAGTCAAATATTACAGGCAACAGTCAAAGGTGACAACCAACTGCTAGATCGGTGCCTCTGCCACCTGGGGAATTACCAGTTTTACAGAGAGGTGATCACATCCTGTTACTACAAGTTCTCAGCCTTTGTTTTTACACTAGGAAGGGATGGTTGTTTCTAGACATCAGGAGGATGTGAGATCTTGCACTGGGAAGGCAAAAAGTAAAGCCAAGTATTTTCAAGGAATGGTTTACAGGAGCAACAGGAAAGTAGCCATCAACATTCACCCACGGCTCACCTGCTCCAGCCAGCTTTGAGTGTGTTATCTTTACCCTTCACACCCTACATAAAAATAAAATGAGAATAATCTCCTGCCTCACAAAGGCACTAGGAGGAGATCAGTAAGCATCTGGCCTTGCAGAACAATTTATTTCCAGGTGACATGCTTGCTTGTGGTGGTTTGACTTGGCTGGAGGTCAGGTGACCACCAAAGCCACTCTGTCACTGTCCATCCTCAGCTGGACAGGGGAGAGAAGACAGAACAAAAGACTCACAGGTCGAGACAAGGACAGGGAGAGATTCCTCAGCAATTACTGTCACGGGCAAAACAAACTCAACTTGGGAAAATTTATTACCCATCAAATCAGAGTTGGGTAATGAGAAATAAAGCCAAATCTTACAATGACTCCACCTCCCCCTCCCTCCCCGCCTCACTTCTTCCTGGGCTCAACTTCATTCCCATTCTCTCCCTTCTACCACCACGGGGATGCAGAATGGGAGGTGTGGTCAGTTCTTCACATCTGCTGCTTCTTCCTCCCCAGGGTGAGGGCTCCTCACACTCTTCCCCATGGGCTCCCTCTCATGGGAGACAGTCCTCTAACATTAGTTCCTTCCCACAGGCTATAGTTCTTCATGAACTGCCCCAGCATGGGTCCTTTCCATGGGTTGCAGACCTTCAGGACCAGACTGCTCCAGTGTGGGTCCTGCATGGTCACACAAGTCCCATCAGCAAACCTGCTCCAGTCTGGGCTCCTCGCTCCCCGGGCTACAGTTCCTGCCAGGAACTTGCTCCAGCATGGGCTGCCCACCAAGTCACACCCTTCTTCATATGCACCCACCTGCTCCAGCTTGGTGTTCTCCAGGGGCTGCAGGTGGAATCTGCTCCCTGTCATCTTTCATGGGTTGGCAGGGGGAGAGCCTGCTTCAGCACAGTTTTCTACATGGGCTGCAGGTGAATGCTCCAGCACCTGGAGTGCCTCCCCTCCCTCCTTCTTCACTGACTTTGGTGCCTGCAGTGTTGTTCCTCTCACATCTCACCCTGGCTGCAATTGCTCTTGGTGGTGTGTTTTTTTTCCCTTCATAACCTTGTTACCTAAGAGGTGCTGCTGCTGCTGAGCTCAGCCTTGGCCAGCAGTGGGCCTATCTTGGAGTTGGCTGGTATTGGCTCTGTCGCACATGGGGGAAGGTTCTAGCAGTTTCTCACAAAAGCTGCCCTTGCAGCCCCCCCAGCTACCAAAACCTTGCCACCAAACCCAACACATTGCTGGAGGAGGAGCTCCAGGGAGAAAGTCAGAGTTTGATAATTCCACATGAAGCACCTGGTCAGTGTGGCACACAGATCCAGCATGAGCAGCCTGCTAGTCCTGAAGAGCTGTAAGAGCACTTTTGCTGCCCTGCTCAGACAGGAGCTGTGCTGCACATTGCATGCACAAAGAACACAACAGGGTACAAAGATCATTTTATTACCACAGCAGAGAAAGGAGGTTAACTCACGGTGTGTTTTTTGTGGAAAGGCATCAAACTTCCCAAAAGAAAGCATCAAATGGTTTGTGTCCCAAACAATCCAGACGTGGCTTTTATTACATTTATTGTTTTTCACAGAGTAAGTTTTTCACACAAGAAAAATATTTACTATGTATACATTATTCTGATAAAAAAAACTGTCCAAGACAACAAACAGGATAAAAGGAATTGGATTCCTTACATTTGTTATTAAATAACTGCACATAGATACGTCCATATGCCACGTACACTACTGCTAAATGCCACTGGTAACAAGTACAGCACCAACAATAATCCTTCTGCGTTACTGAAGTAACAAAGTCGGGAACTCTGAAAGGCATTAAACACCCACCTCTTTTCCACCCAATAAATAGATGACCTCAAACATCACGTGAAAGGCAGAATCACATACACTGAACTGCGCTGAAAGCAAAACCTTGCCAGGTTAATTACACATTTAAGCATTTAGTTGAGGTTCCAAACAATTCAGAAGACCTTTAGGCTCTGTAGCCCTGCATTTGGCATAGTAAGAGTGCAGCAACATAACGGTGGTTATTTCCTTTTAGGTGTACTGATGGGAGTAGAAACAACACACACTGCACGTTTTACAACTTTCACTCTTTTCACCCCTAAAGTTTAGTTTTAAAAAGAGTACTAAAGGCATGGGCACACAGATTTATGTTGAGGTATCATTTCACACTAAATATTGCTTGGGACACACTCAGCTGTTCTTTCCTCTCTATACCGCAGCGCACTAGAATCCACCTGCCCACCAATACATAGGGGATCTATACCACCGCCCACCATCAGCAGTAACGGAAGCTACTCGTCACATCTGGAATCACAGCAGGAAGCCAGGCGTCTCCCAACGCAAACACGACGCACGTGCCCGCGCACTCGCACCAGCAGCCTCTGCCTTCTGCTGGCAGAGTTTTGGTTAGAGGACGGGCCAGACGTAATTAACAGCAGTCACTAGGAAGCATGTCAAATGCCAGCTTATGATCCCCATGACCTGATCTCACAGCTCCTATTCAGGTGAACCACATGGGAAAGCCGATGGAGAGTCACGAGATTTGGACGTCTGCAGATGACTTAGTACGAATAAGGTGGTAAGAACAAGATTTGGTCCCTAAACTTCTGTCTTTCCATAAACACTAATACACCAGAGCTAACAGTCTGAGGAACTTTCAGTGCCTGTTAAACCTTTTGGCCCTCTTTCTTCCATTTGTGCATCTCCTCCTGACCTTCAAAACAGAAACCGTATTTAAGATTGCATTGTATTAAATTCTACTTCCATTTACTTTGGAAGAAATCAACCCAGTACTTCTAAAAATAATATGAATAGAAGCTTATGTTCTGAAATGCCCTTACTTAATCAGTCTCAAATATCTCCTGGCAAATCTATCAACTGAGTTCAAGTATGTGGTACATCAGGAAGCGAACGAGCGCCTTTTAAAGATTAAGACAAAACTGTACACGGGCTTGAGTCAACTTTAATCCACAAGTCTAATGCTAACAGGTGAGTGTCTGCAAATACTGTACTCCATTTATTTTCAATGTAATATTTTGGTATTTACTAAGATCCAGCATATCAGAAACTGGAAATGGGAAGGAGGGAACAAGCCAGTAAAACATCAACACCAAATGGCAATGCAAATTCTCACTCTTCCCAAGTGAGCGGCTGCCAGGCGGCTGACACACATCCTACCACACCACCTACTACACCAGCATCCTCAGAGGCAGGGATGTTAAGACACAACAGAAGCTCTAAAAATCAGAGGTACAGGAATTAAAACAAAAAAAAAAAATTAAAATCTTCACAAAAAGAAACAGAAACTGAGGTTGTTGTTTGTTTAATAAAAGCTCGCAAGGCACATGTTCCAACTGAATTGCAACATCTACAGCAAAACAGATCACAATTTGCAAACTGTTACCCCAGCCCTTTCAGGGAGTTAAACCTGTGACCTGGCTGAAAACTAAGGTAGGGTTCAGTGCACAAGTCTGATGTAATTACTCCCTGTTATTGTCCTTCTGAGGGATAGCACGAAACTAAGTTTCCTTTTCACAGAAGGTGGAGATAGGATAAACAATAATATTTTTGCTAATCTACAGCTGGATAAGAAATTCAAGCTTATTTTCTTTGAAAGATATGATCCTTACAGTCACTTATTTTAAAAATGATGCCTTTTTACTAAAGAAACAACAGTTACTCCCACATAAAAGGCTTTTTCTGTTACTTAAGGCTGCTGTGCCAACGGTGCTGCAATACAATTTTCTCTAATACAAAACGCAAGGTAAAAATCTTAAATGATTCTCCGAAAGCAGAATCAATTGAAGTATCAAGAATACATCTTAAAAACTATGACAAAACTAATAGTAACAACTATGTCACAGTTCAAATAAAGTTCAACATGTTTGTTTCAACATGTATAAAGGCCAACATGCTACACGATAGTTTTCTTCAGACGTAGAGGTGGCCTCATTTGAGTTTTTCTTAACATGTGTACTCTACATGTAATTATCCAAACTACATTCTGTGTAGTAACACATACATACAGCATCGCGGTAAAACACAACAGGCAGTCAAGGACAGTTAGATATTGCATCTTGGCATGGCAGTCTAAGGCATGAAGCCGTAAGATATGCGACTTCATCCACCCAAGTGCAGTTGTAACCCTGAAGTTTGCTACCTGGAATGCCTTATTGCTGTTATGAAATGCTATTTGTCAATGATTAACTTTGGGCAAGTAAATGACTGACACGCGGACGCGTAATTCCTTAACAGTGACTCAAACAAACTTACATTGTATGAGGAACTCCAACTTCCAACTATTACATCTACACCCACACTAGCACATCCAGAGAAGGTTCCCGTGGGCCTGCCATAGCTCAAGTCAACACACCAGCTTCTCTTGCTGGGTGCTACTGGGGAATCCTGAAACAGTCCAGTGCAGTAAAACATACGCACTTGTGCCAAGGCAAATAATGCAGACGACTGCATTCGGCCAGACACACACACACACACACACGTGCTGCTCTCCACAGTGAGTTGCCCCATGGAGGGATATTTACTTCTAACTTGTAACTCAGTTACACAGATAAAGGTCTCTTGCCACCATCGCACCCAGTATATTCAGTGGATTTATCTGAACACTGTTGTCAAATAAAATGCATACTTTAACGTCTTCAAGACTCGTAGGTCTAAAAATATAACTGAAAGTACAAAAAAGAGGATTACAGACACGTTGACTTCATACAACAATAAAGCATTTTTTCTTTTATATCACTCCAGTGGTGATAATGGGGTTTGAAAAAATCTCAGCACCACCTGTTAGTGTCAAGCCAGCAAACACATCTGCACAGAGCAGACAGGAATCACGCACACACACCCCAACATGCTGCAGCTCCTAATAATTTCAGAGTTAAAATCTCTGAATTTGCATTTTATCAACAAGCATGATCAGGATCGTTTTGCCACTTTTGTTTGCAGAATGGTTTTTCGATTTTTCAATTGAAAGTTCATCCTATTACGCCAGATCCTTCATTAAAGACACCTGGGCTCTAGAGAACCATTGCCACATGCCTGATAAGCTGGTCTCTGGGCCAGGTGTTCCAAGAATCCATAAATGCAGCTAACTCCTAACAGGTGAATAACCTCTTCCAAAACTTACGCCCTTGCTTTTTGCCCAGCTACATCTACATCAGCAAGGAACTCTTGCCTTCTATTGGATTTTCCATTCGCAACAGCAGATTAGGCCCAGAGTTGGAATGAATGCATTACTCATTCTCTTGAAAGTCTCCCAGCCAGCAACAAACCAGACAAACAGATAATTTGTTAAGAAAAACAGTTGTAGAGGCAAAGTATGCAAAGGATGTAATACAAGGAAGACAAATTTTATCATGAAGCAAGATTGCAGAGACTTTCCCAAATTTTCAAACATCTCCATGTAGTTGCATAACTGATGTAAAAATAGCTATGAACAGCTGTACCATCATTTATTAATGGTGGTGACTATAGTGTTGTAAATTACCGGTACGGCACAATCTCAGTATCACTATCACACAAGTTGAATGAAATTAACATCACCCATCCTTCCCCATATGCACACACAACACCCCCCCCAACTCACACAGAGGGGGTAAAACACAAGTCTCAATAGCAAACCTACTTGTCCTGCTACACTTGTCCAAAAACAAGTATGGGATACTGCTGTATACTGGCCCATTCTGATGGCTGCTAGGACACATGTGTGTGTGTATGTATGTATGTATACACACACACACATTTAAGCATGGAAAAATCCTGAAGACAAGTCCTTTCCAAACAAGAGGTCTGACCTTGTCTCCTGACTCCTTGCCGCTAGGTCTAAGTCCAAGCACTTCCACCATCATGTCTCTACCAGTGTAGAGATCAGTGCCTTAACTTACAGAAGCATTATTTAAATAAAATCTTCCTTATTTGATTTATACAAACACTACTGCTACACCTAAGATGTATGAATGTGTGTTTGATAAACACAGAAATGTTTACAGTGGAAGACAGGGAGAATTAAAACAACAAACAACCCAAACACTTACTTGAAAAGACTCAGGATACCGATTGCTTTCTCGATAGACAATAAAAGCAACATCACTTAAATGAGCTCTTTAAATAATTTTTCTGCATTTACTGAAGTCTGCCCACATCAGCTCTCCATCACTGAAGTTAGAAATCTCATCTACATGAGGACTAAGATGATTTATAATGGGAAGGAAATGCAAAAACGTGGAAGACTGTCACACTTTGTAGAGACTGTAAAATTGTCCCATTTCCTTCAAGGGTGGTGTCTGTGTCAGTTGATCTGTAGCTCAAAGAATTCCAGTTCAGTAAAATAAAACTGTCAGTATACTGTATGTGTGCACAGATATCTGCAAAAATAACTGTCTTGATAAAAAGGAACTTTTCCAACTGAATTTCATTCACAATGAATCCTCAAAAAGCAGCTTGCATGCTTTTTCATGACTGGAAGGATATCACAGTGTTGATTCTATATACAAAGTAGGATCTATTCCAGTAGACTCGAGTAAAATAATTCACATATGGAGAATAGTTCATCTTGATTTCATGACAAAACCGCCCGTATTTTGTGTAGGAATAACTGTCGCCTTCCTCACAAACCACCTGTCAGAAAAGAAGATTATCTCAGTAAAACAGTGAAGATGAGTGGTAACAGAACACAATACTGTACGTTAAGTTTACCTCTGTATTCTGTAAGTTTCATTTATGACAGACATTTAATTCCCATGCTGTGTGATTCCAATAACCTGAAAACGTAATTCTTCTAGAATGTGTTTAAGCATCTAAAATAGCTTTGGGGAATTAATACCTTTGTCGGGATAGCAGACACTAAAACCACAGTGCTTTATTCATAGAGTAACAAATGACAGCAGGGGAAGTTACCCACGTGCCCCATTTACCCAGCACTTCCAACCTGACCTGCACATATACCACCTGTGGCCAAGTCTGACATACCTAATAAAGCCTGAGGACACGTACACGTACCGCCCTGTGAATTCCAACCAACTGACTTGGAAGCGAATTGCGTGTGTGTTTTATCATCGACTGCTTGATATTCTTGAGTATTTGCTACTCTGACAGCACAAGTTTATATGGATTTAAAAAAAGGTGGTAGGGCAAGTTCAGGGTGGAGGGGAAGAAATAAATGTTGGTGGCTGCCAAATACAAAGATATTTCCCCTGAGATCCAGTCCCTCAGCAACAAGACTGCTGAAATCTGTCTCGCCCTATCAATAATCATATGCTCTCCACAAGTGTCAGAAACAAGATAACAGACCAGAACTGTAGGACTTAGGCCAAGAGAGAAAGTAATACTTACCTTCTTAGGCACAGCAATTTGAAAAACACATCCATAGACCTGTCAACAGCGTAACAGCCTGTCCATTGCCTCACTCTGGGAACAGGTAAATGCTGCAGCCTCCAGCTACATATGCATTAGCTTCCACTAGCTTGGAAAGCCTTGATAATTTTTCAATATGACTTGGACAAGTTTTGTTAGCAAGAAGACTGAGTTTTGTTTCAAAGCTTCCTGAGACAACACTCTATAAACTTTCAGGAACAAACTATACCAACTGTCTGAAAAAAACCCAGAAACTTTATTCCTGTTGGCCATTCCAAAATTCTTTCTACAACTAGCACTTTTCATCCAACCCACTATGGACTCAGCCACTGACAGGAAGCATAACTGATGTTCATTACTAGCCAGCCACTCTTCTAAAAACATTGAAGAGTCAGTTGTGTATGCACATACCAGTTGTTTTGTTACACATTTAGATGATAGACATTCACAAACTCTCATAATGAGCCTTCTTTTCCCCTTCATAATCTATATAAATCACTATAAACAGGATAACCCTTGTCACTCTGACAATCTTAATTATACAAAAGCAATAAATGAATGGTTTTGTGTACCGACAGTGTATGGCATTTATCAAAGACAGGTTCCATGCACTGGGTACTGTCTTTCAATGTTTTTTTCCTCCCCTTTGACTGAAGTAAGTGTTCTTTAGGAAGAAATGCTTAATAACTGGTGTTGCAGAATTAAAGGAGGAAGACATTTATTCTGGTATGTGAATCAAACTAAAACTTAAAAACCTGATGGCAAAACTGTGCTGCTGAAGTTAGGATGAGATCAGGATTATTTATGAGAGAGAAGTATGCAGGAAGCATGGAGATGAGAGATACAGGAGTGGAGATACAGGAATGGAAACCTGGAATCGGGTAATTATTTCAGCGGACTTCCTAAGTGTGAAGAGGGAACAGGAACTGATTAATGTAAAAACAGATCTGAGAAGAAACTGAAAGATCACGTGTGCTGGTTATCAATAAGGGAGCTTATTCACACCCTCTGTTACAGTACAGTGTACCAGCTATAACATGGAATAATCATGGTGTACATCATTTTAGCAGCAAGGCAAAAAAACCTATAGATTTCAGGAATGGTAAGGAAGTGAATAGGAAAACAGAGACAATATTGTCTGTGGATAAACTGGCCATGAAACTTACACGTGCAACTATCACGAGGTAGACTCCTTGGGAAATGAAAGAGTAACCCCTAAAAACATACCACCCCTATAACTACTCCCCCAAATGCAAGCAAATACAGAAATGAAATGCTTGCATTACAAGTTATTTTGAAGTGTGTATTACCAAAATTTGAGCTTACAAAATACTCAACACAGATGAACAGCTTGGATTTTTCCCCAAGAATGGAATGTAAATCTATATGAAAGAAACATATGTATCCTTCCCATTAAAAAAACAAAGGCAAAAAAACCCCACCAAACCCCACAATCAAACCAAGGACTGACTTGGTATTGTCAATACACCACAGGCTGAAATGTCAAAGCAAGTTCTTTTTCTTAGTCAGGAAACCTACTAAATGAAGCTAACCTGTGATTCTTTACAAGTAACTGGTTACTCCTCCTCCCCTGTTGATCTGAGAAGAAGGAACCAAACCCTAAGTGAGTTCACAGCCACTCCTGCCTTTACAAAGTCATAACTTTTGCTGGGTTATAGAATCACAGAATGTGTTAGGTTAGCCCACCCTCCCTGCAGTAAGCAGGGACATCTTCACTGGATCGGGTCGCTCAGAGCCCCACCAAGCCTGACTTTGAGTATCTCCAGGGATGGGCCTCCACTACCTCTCTGGCAGCGTATTCCAGTGATCTACCACCCTGAACAAGTGGTAATGAGATCACATTATAAACTCCATCCCACTCAGCAGCAAGAAGGAATCAGCTATCAGCATTCAGAAGAGAATGAAAAAGATTGAAGCAGATTTCATGGGTATCTTAACTCTAGTTTATTCAATCTATCTTTCTGCTGGCTGTGGCTTAAACCATTGGAATGACAACACATCTGCAGGGCCGAACCAAATAGACCTGTAACCTCTTCAGCAGCAAACAGGCTGTACTGAATTGAATGGGAGGCTGGTCCTCATCCCAGGTAGTTTTAGATTTGAAATTTTAAATCTAAATTTAAATTAGAATATTTTGAATTTTAAAATTTTATCTTTAAAAGCTTGTAAAGAAAGTCCTCTGAGACAGGGCTTTACACCTCTCCAGGCGTTAAGAGTCTTAGACATTTACAGATAGTTAAATGATATTTCATGACTGTCAGAAAAGCAGAACAGCCAGATAATAATGTAGTAGGAGGGATTAGGACAGTTGAAGATTAATATAGGCAAGTTTACAGGTGTATAAGAAACAGACATGAGAAAACTTCTAAAATTGATGCGTTATTGTCTCGATGCCAATTACAATCAGAAAAATAAGACGAGTACTGTAAGAATGTTTATTTTAAAATGAATTTTCTATGTATTTATAGAATCCCAGATTGGTTTGGGTTGAAAGGGCCTCAAAACCCATCTAGTTCCAACCCCCTGACATGGGCAGGGACACCCTCCACTAGGCCAGGTTGGCCAAAGCTCCATCCAACCTGGCCTTGGACACTGCCAGGGAGGGGGCAGCCACAGCTTCTCTGGGAAACTTGTGCCAGGGCCTCATCACTCTGAAAGAAGAATTTTTTCCTTATATCTAACCTAAATCTAGCCTCTCTTAGCTTAAAGCCATGACCCCTTGTCCTTGAGTGTTGTTGCAAACAGTCTCTCTCCAGCTTTCCTGTAAACTCCTTCAGTTACTTGAAGGCTGCAATAAGGTCTTCATGGAGCCTTCTCTTCCCCAGGCCAGCTCTCTCAGCCTACCCACCTAGCAAAGGTACTCTGGCCCTCTGATCATCTTTGTGGCCCTCCTCTGGACTTGCTCCAACAGCCCCATGTCCTTCTTGTACTGGAGACCCCTGAGCTGGACACAGTACAGCATTCATTCATCCGTTTTTTTCTTACTGTTACTTACATGACCATTAGCAATATCCAATAGATCTTTAACTCTACATCCTCTTACAGGTCCCACTTCATTGCAAATTGAATCTTCAATAATCAGAAAATTGGCTTTGTAAGATGTGAGTATCTTATAGATATCCTCTGCTGATCTCTTCGAATAGATCTGATAAATCTATAAATTAAGAAAACATGTTCATGCCATGCAAAAATCAGTGGTAAGTTAAATACTTGGGGCTTGTGGTATGTGGAATGCTGCTTACGTGTAGCGGGAGTGGCACCAAACAAATAATTTGCACTGCCAGGTGGCCTGGGGGCTATGCAATGTAAAGGTGTGGGCCAAGGGGAATGTTACACAGCCATCTTCTCTGGAGCATTAACCTTTGCAGCAATCCCACACATCTCAATCAGGCACTTGAGGCTTACAGGAAGGAACAGTCCATAAATCACTGTTAATACACATACATTTCTGGAATTGAATACTCACATTTTCATTTCTTTTAAGAAGATCATCATCATTATATAAAGGCAAGCTTGACACCATCCAGCCAGTACAAAGCTTAATCACACCCATTAACTGTGGGCTGCCAGCAAACACAGCAGCCACAGGGGCCTGTCGTCTGCAAGAGAAACATCAACATACACATCTGAGGACAGGATGCCTTTCTCAAAACTGTGCTTAAACACTGAGTGAAGCTTCTAAGGTGCTTTTATGGCATGAATTAGCATGCATGAAGGTATCATTGGGGGTCTAATTACAGCTGGTGTTAATGCTGCAGTGGCAGTAGTTTCCCTGCCAGGAAAAGCTCAGTCAGACCTGCAGCAATAAGGAATTTGGAAGGAAGGACTTCTGCTGGGGCAAGGGCTGACGTGCATTCTCCCCTCCTTGCAATCCAAGGAGTATCATTCAGATTGGTTGTGGAATGGATCAAACTATTGCTTTTTTGAATGGTTGCTGATTTGTGACGTAACAAGCCTAGGAGGGAGGGTAGGTAAAAGAAGGAACAACATAGTGTTATCTTGTAAGGGAAAGATTTATGATTACTTTCATTTGATCTCTACAACCATGTATTTAAACATCTACAAGTAAGCAGTGTAATGATATAGAATGGTGTCTACAGTAATTATGTTCCTGGGTTCAGTTTCATCTTTTGACTATTTGTACTCCTGCATTTGTGAAAGAAAACAGTCATTGTCACACTTTATTACAGACTTTGGGGAACTTTTCCTGCTGAGAAAATTCAAAACATATTCATTTTATCAGAGAGAAAATTTTAAGAAAATACATCATAATAATGACATTCAATTAAAATTCCAATATGGATATCTATATATATCCTTAAGGAAAAAAAAAATCCTTATTTTCATTAAAAATATGAACAGCTGCTACAAATAAGGGTAATCAAATTGCTCTTAGCTCAGTGCAATTCACCATGATTAATTATGTACTTGAAGTGTGATATATGCAGACTAATGTAAATGCTGTTAGGTACTTGGCGTTATCCTACTTGCTGTCTTGAAGAGCTACAGCACTGGCAAACAACATACACTGCTATTAACAGAAAGAAGAAATTGGCTGGAACACCGCAATTACCAGCCCTGTCTTTTCTGAAGATGAACAGGTTGACATTAAGGACTATATAAATACAGAAAATAATATTAAAAAAACACAGTTAAAGGTAAGGAAGTTATCTGAACACATGGGGTCTAACTTTCAGAGAAGTGCAGCTCCTACTGAGATAGTTCAAAGTTAGACTGAGTGAGGCCAGAACCCAGTTCTGAAGCTTTTGGTGAGAAGAAAAACACACCTGTGAAAACAACCTGACTCAGTGTTAGCTATGTATATGGCTCAGCATGAACTAAACAACTCGGGTCAGTGTTTGCTATGTCCTGCCTAGCCAGTCAAAGAAGAACCTTTCCAGCCTTCTGGTCAAAGGGGAAAGTTTGAATCACACATGTTTATGCTACACACTTCTTGACTGAAGTCTAAATCCTCACACCCAGGTATTTCATTTTGCTGGCTCACATACAGAGAAATGTCTCTGTTTCTGTCCCTCATGGGATTAGATTCAACATGAATCCTCTAATCTACTGAGAAGTTAGTGTGTGAGGAGCCAAGGCCTAAGATGTCCACTTCCATTTGGAAACTAGCTCTAGTAATAATATTAAACGTGATTTGCTTGCTTGTTTTGTCATCTTCTTCTCTTGTAATTGATAAATACTTGCTTCTTTTCACAGGAATAATACCAAACTTTAAATATACATTTCTCCTCCCATCTCCCCCTACATTGCATAATGATTCAGCAAGGGAAAACTCAGATTCACAGAGTTAGATCCACAAAATGCTGAGATAAAAATACCCTGACATAAAGAAGTAAAATAGAAATGCAAGACTTCATACTTACTTTATCCATGTCATGAGTTCTACTGTATCGGGATCATAGAATTCTTGTAGTTCTGAAAGTTCTGTCATTATCCTAGGGAAAAACTAATGGAAATACATTTTTGGTTACTTACAGTTAAAAAACTATAGCGCATATCATTACATTAATGCCTTAATACAACAGAAGCAGGTTTCATCTGAGTTTTCCTTCCTGATTGGTATTTTTATTTGAATATTGAATAGTTGGCAAAACACAGTATTTATACTTACCTGACACAAGGAGACCTTATCCAAAATAAGTACATTAAACAGAAGTTGTAATCTCTTTCTATTTTATTAGAATACTTAGCGTTTTAAAAACAGGAGGAAAAAAATCCCCAACTATATGGCAACAGCATTGATCAACTTTAACTGGCCTTAAATGCCTCAAAATCAGAGTTCAGGTTTCCACAGGCAAATGCATACAAATACGGCCACTGAACCAAGGTGACAAATGTCTCATGGTAAACCCGCCTGACCAGGGGGGATTGGACCACTGTGTCTTGATGTAAAGGTGCTGTGCAAGCAGGAAAGGAGAGAAGGAATTTCCTGGATGAGCATTATGTGGGTGGGCTTCACTCTGACTTTTACTTCAATCGCTGCAGTGAAGAAAGTATACTAGACTGTATGAAGCAGGGTATCTAAGTCTATGCTCTTGAAAAAACATTTTGGGAAAATATTGGGATTCTGGGTAGTCAGACCAGCCCAGACTGCAAGCTTGCAACACAGCTTCCCGACCCTGTTGGGTTTGGGAGTGAAGGAACAACAGGTCCTTTATTAAGAAAAGCAACTCTAGCATCACAGAATAATTTAGATTGGAAAAGACCCCTAAGATCTCAGGGTTCAGCTGTTAACCTCACACTGCCAAGTCCGACCACAAAACCACATCCCTAGCATCACATCTACACATCTTTTAAATACTTCCAGGAACTGTGACTACACCACTTCCGTGGGCAGCCTGTACCAGTGACTGATAAGGCTTTTGGTTAAGACATTTTTCCCAACATCCCATCAAAACGTCTCCTGGTGCAATGAAGCCACTTCCTCTTGTCCCACTGCTCGTTACTTGGGAGAAGAGACCAACCTCCACCTAGCTACAAACACCTTTTAGATATCTGTATGGATGTCTCCCATCAGCCTCCTATTCTCCAGGCTAAACAGCCCTAATTCCTTCAGCTGCTTCTTATAAAACTGGTGGTCCAGACCTTTCTCCAGCTTCGTCACCCTTCTCTGGACCTGCTCCAGCATCTCAACATTTTTCTTGTAGTGAGTGAGCCAAAACTGAACACCGTATTCAAGGTGCAGTCTCACCAGAGCTGAGTACAGGGGGACAATCACTGCCCTAGTCCTGATGGCCACACAATTTCTGATACAAGCCAGAATGCTGTTGGCCTTTTTGGCCACCTGGGCACACTGCTGGCTGATATTGAGCCATTTTTTTAAGTTCTAGAGCCATTTTGAACATTTATCTGAAGAAGGCACGACTAGAAGCTGGCCAGCCTTGAAGGGCTGGAGCATGTTCCCCCTGCTGTAAATGCTAAATGAAAGCTACTGGATGCCAGCTCTGTTTGAAAGGGAAAACATTTGCAGGATAAGCAGTCTAAAGGGACAACTTACTTCCAGGAAGCCATAGTTGAGTGACAGCTGGAAATGGGAGCCTGCTTTTAACTGAGGAGTTTCCACCCCCCATTACCTGAACAGTTCAGCTGTCAAGCAATAGCAATCTACAACCAGACATGTTAGGGTGGCAGAAGAACAGCTGCCATCTGTTCATATCAGGGCTGAAGGCTGTAGCAGTGTTGTTACACATATGCCTGAACTGTCCCTGGAACAGAAGACAACAGAAAGAGGAACCGCTACTGCCACCTCAAGGAGAACCAGCTTCACTTATCCATCAGAGCCCTCAGAAAAATCTAGTGAGATGAGGAACCATGCCAGACTGAGACTGAGGGGGCAGCCAAGCAGAAAGATGCTGAGCTGCACACTCAGCCATTTATAGCCACGGTAACAGATTAAGAGCCTCAAGGCATTTGCACAGTCCTGTTACTATTAATCAAAGTTTCCAAGCTCAGGGATGAGTTATGAAACTGGAGTGCAAACTGTTCACCACTGCTTAAAAGCAAAAGCTGGATCTGCAATGGATGAAGCCCTCTAGAGCCCAAACCCCCACAATGCGTTTATAAAAGGATAATCTGAAAAAGAGTTATTTGTTCAACTAAGCTAGTTTCCACTGTTGTAATAGATTTCATAACTCTTTTGAGAAACTGTAGCTTTTTGTGGGTTTTTTTCCAGGGGAATATCTATTGCTCTGGCAGAAGTGTAGAGAGTCAAATTACACTGCAACCAACATTTCTATTATAAGATAGACATTAGAAAATCTGTTAAGACACTTTTGGTCAAGACTGACTTTTATATCTGAATGCTTTTTAAAAAATATTTATTTCAATTCTTACAAAACTTACTTGAATTCTTATAAACCTAATCAAACTATTTTGAAGCTTTGTCAGTACAGTAGAGGCTTATACTGTATAGGATATTTCCCTTATTTTTTGCACTTACGGAAGCTTATAAAATAACTTCCAAATACTCTTCCCTCTCCAGTCTGCCTGTGACTTGCAATAAAGAACTAAGTATTTATTTCAAACATGGAAACACCTGTAACTTTTCTTTCCTGTATCACAGTACCTCTACACACCACTCTCTACAAAGGAGTTAACTCCATTGTAATTTGATGGGAGCTTTTCAAACAAGTTATTTGCTTGTGGCTTCCCATGATTTTATTTCCACCTAACCTCCCTCCCTAGCACTAACACCAAGATTGGGGCAACAGAGTCCTCGACATCCCGAGTCTTTATTTGGAAGTATTTTCTTTGTTGAGTCAGTTTATACAACCAAAGCATAATAGCTGAATGTAATAAATTCTTCATTTCAAATTAAACACTTCTTAATTACAATAAGCAGTCACTAACAAATTATATTATCAAATACCTCACACTGAAAAATAAACATCTTTGTTTAAAAAAAAACCCACCAAAATGTAATACATTTTCAGTGGATGCCAGCTTTGATTTCCTACATGCATTTAATTTCACCAAGTATATGTCATATTTGCTCATCGTTTTGACTCATATTGTGCCTACATACAAAACAAAACCCACAAAGGTGCTTTTCTTACCTCTTTCCACAAGCTGAATCCAATTATTGTGGGAACTGCCATACTCAGAATCAGAGCCTAGAAAATATGTATTAGAAGAAATGGATTATGGACCATTCTCTGTCCTCCATCGTTGGACTAGCTGCTGATTCTGTTTGTACAGTAGGCTGCATTTATGCCTGAAACCTCAGAGTGGCAGTAGGTGAAACTGAGGTTTTCTACCAGGCAAAAACTGTCTGCAAACAATAATTTCCCTAATTTAGGCAAAGAATAATGGAAGAACTTCCTAGACCCAGAATAGGTTGGCAGCAGCAACTCACCAGCAGTATTGGATGCACAGCTTTCAGTCGGAGCCACTTGAAAAGTGTCATCCACAGTTCAGGAGAGCACACACCAAATGCAGCAAGCATGCAAACATAAGGTGTCCACAGATATTTCATTCTGAAAGACATTGCAATAACTCAGTTGGGACTCTGTGCATGGCTCTGTATTCAAGCTATTTATAAAAACATTCAGATTTTTTTTTCACATGTCAAACACAGTCTGGATGTTCAAGCAATCTGAGATAAATTTGATGGCACTGAAGGGTAAACCAAGGAAATCTCTAGCAGAAGAGCAGGCACCTGATTTATCTGCTGCAAGATGTAGGAGCAAGATCCAAGGTCAAAGATGACAAAATCCTTCACAGAGTTCAGGGGAGGATGAAAGAAAAACAAAGAGACTAGTAAAGTCACTTGGCTGTTGCGGTTTTCCAGCCAAGCAAGGATAAAAAGCAGCTATTCAGCAAAGCTGTACAGACACTGTACTATAAGGGAGTTCCTGAAGAAAGGAAAGGAAAATATTTAATAAACAATTTATGATTTGCTGCTATTGTCTGCCTCTTAAGGATAGACTAGTCAAGCTAAGACAACTACATGGTAACAGCAGTCTGCTCACTTTTAACAGATTTTGAATATTCAGATTTTATGATCATGAGCATAATGAAAACACAAGTCTGCCACCTTCAAGGTGATTTAACCAAGAGCCAAGATGAGAACAATAATGTTTTCTAAAACTTCGCTTCTGCAGCTTAAAGGATTAAACAAACCTTTGAAGAGTTTTGCTACTGCTTTAACATGTCAAACAAAGGTATACTTCATGTTAGCCTAGACACTAGCAGATGGATAAATCTTCCATGTCCAAATACTTCAATACACTGTTCACCAAAACACTACACAAGATCTTGCTAGAATACAGTATTAAAAGAATTACAGCACAGTTCTACGTTTAAATACCATAAAGGGATTAAATTTTGCTTCAATTAATGTCTCAGATCTTGACTGCATTAAAAGCTTGGAACACACATTAGAGACCAAGCACAATTCATCATATACCTGTAGCCAATTCATAGGCAAAACGACCTTTGCTCTCTCCCTTACTAACTAGAGCCACTACAGGCAAAAAACGTTTCTGAAAAGGAGTGAGTTTCAAAGAGATGAATGGTGTGTCACGTCCACTCAGGAGCTCTGTTGCTTTCAAAAGAGATACATCAAAATCAGACTTACCCTTCCAAACACATCGCTAGACAACCAAGTAAAATTGTGTGAATTACATGATAAACTATTTCTGGCCTCTCTCCAATTCGACCATCCTCAAGTTTAATTGCCTCTTTCAGTGGTTCACCACTGCAGTTGGAGAAAATGAGACATCACTTAATTCAGACATTATCTCAAGCAAAGGTGCCAATAAAAATACTTCTATGACGTCAGCAGTACACTGAGATCATCCTGTTGTCACATCACACAATGCTGTACTGCTCATTTGGTTATTGTACTTCATCAGTGATCTATCCATATCTGCTGTCTCTTGTTTTAGACTGCAGCCTGTCTGAAGCAATGGCTGTGAATTAATGCAATGGGATCACTGCCTATGACTATAAATCCTATTTTAAGCTAATTCAGCAACAAGAGACACCCTCATTTACGAGTGTGCACACTCTGCACACATTTAGATGAAGCACGCTGTACATGCATTCCAAGTAAGTTAACTTGGTGAAGAATTATGGTTATCTCTAGGTGATAATTGTGTATGGAATGTATATACCACCTTATGCAGGTAAGATAACAAAAAAGCCCATGTTTTATTCACATTGTTATAAATCCTAGTAATACATTATAAATAAAAATCATAATCAAAATCTTGCAACAAATGCTTTTCTAGAAACAAGACAGCAAGACACACAATAGATAACATGATGTGATTTCCAGTTAGAATTATATAATAAGCTTCCTCACATCAAATGGAAAAATATTTGAGATTTGGTTTTCTAAATATTGAAGCAGTTAATAAAGTGGAAGATGGTTCATTTTAAGCTTTTCTTCAAAAAGCTGTTGGACATACTGGAGTCACTGCTTATTACAATGTAATAAATAGCTATTTCAACCACTAGCAAAAAATTTGTTTCACTGTTTTGATTATATTATCACACATCCAACCTGTCAAACATTTTATTTTATTTACAGCAATATAATCTTTATCTAATAGAAGTTTTGTTCCTTGAAAAAAAAAAGTATTGATTTTTGCTGCAGACAAGTGACAAAACCTTAGCTAATGCCTAAGCAGTTACACCATTCATCTTTTACCAGGAAGAGATCATTTCCTAGTCACTGACTTTCCAAGATAAGTTAGAGGAGGATCTACAGTGTTGCTATTCTTAGCCTGTAAACATACAGCTCCACTACCCCTTTTCTCAAGGGAACTGTGCATCACTGTGAAACTAAAATAATTGAGTCAGTTTTACTTCAGCTCTGTTCTGAGCAAAGGCTGATGGACCTTATCACAGTAAACAAGAGTTTAAAAAAAACAAACCAAACAAACAAAAACCCCAAACCAACAACGTAGCATTAGAAATCTGAAATCCACTCAGCTCCACCTAGCTCATCCTTCACAGTACATACACTTGGGAAAAAATCCAAAACAGAGAAAAATTCTGTAGCAACAATCACTTAACTTCGCTGTTGGAAGGGGAAAACAAGACAAAACATCTTTTTCCCTTGCAATGAGAAGAGACATAAACATATCATAAAACAGTAGCCAGCATTCTATAAGAATTGCATCCATGGGGAAAAAACCCAAAACCCACAACAATGACAAACAACTTCCTGATTTGACTAGAGGGATGCTCAAGAAGCCTGTCACTAAAAGCCTTTTCTTTAGGAGCCTCTGGTGGACTTTCTCCCTGGTGCTCACACTCTGGCAAGCTCAACAGTGCAACACACTTTGGAGTAACAAACCCCATGACCTTCATGAACCTCTTATTTTTAACTTCTGACTTTTCAGTATAAATAAGTTACTTACCAAATTCTCCTAAAAATGACCTGAGTTACAGAAAAAAGGCATATAATTAATACTAAAATATAGAAAGGCAACAGTGATGACTGTGTTAGTCGCAAAAAAAAGTCTTGGGAGGGTGCCTGCAGAGATTCTTGACAAAGGAGCCAATTCATTGTAAAATTCCTAGTAAGGCAAAAACATCCCATTAAAACCAACAACGACACCCCAGAGATTAGAAAAAAACTCCCAACCACCACCACAGCACACAACCAATCACAGTTTAACCTACATATGTGATAGGAAAATACTTGAAATTCATCTTTGAAAAGTTATCTTTTTATCACTGGAAACAACTTTGTTTAGAGGATCTGTCAGAAGCTTATCTTCCAAAAAAGAATCTGTGGTCTGGAGACCAGACTACAGCTCTTTCATATGACAAAAACCCAACCTCCCACATAACTCCATTATAGGGACCACAAAGCACTTCATTGTCAGAGTGGATTAAGATTTTAGAGATACTGATGCAGGAAGGTATGCTTGTCCTCATTCCAGACAGGAAGATGAAGAAGGGAAGGTGGTCATCTGAGATCACAAACAAGCTGCCAAGAATAGAATCCTCAATGCTGAAATTCTAGTTCTGTAGCTGAACCCACTTGATCATTCTTCTTTCTCAATTAACAGGCAGAAAGATTCTATACTCAGCCAAGAAGCACTTTCAGTGTGTATTCTCAACTGGAATTGGTGCAGCATGTGATGCCGTGAATGCATTCCCGTCTGATTTTGTTCCGCTTTCCTCCCTCTTTTCTTTTTCATTCCCCCAAAGGAAGATGAGAGAACTGAACCACTTTCAATTAGACAGAATCAGTCTAAAGATTAACTGCTGGGCATGTCCAAACTGGCCTTAAAAGACAGATCTTGAAGCTCTTGTGCTGCAAATCGTAATTTCAACCTACAGCTACACAATTTTTCTGAGCGTAGTTGCACCCAGTTTGTCTCAATCACTGGCTTCACTGCAGAGTTCAACAGCCTGGGAAGTAACATGCCACAAGTGCCCGAGGGGAAAGAAGAAAATCCATAATACCTGGTAGCTGAATAAACTGAAATCCTGACCAGAAGCTGTCCTTTCTTTTCTTCCAAAACACTGAAGAACATGCATGTATGCATCTTAGTCCACGTCATTACACCTTGTCTTCCAAAAATTCCCCAACAGTTTAATGATGTGTGATGCCATTTTCCACTGCTTCCCTTGAAAGGCTGTGAGGTAGTTTTGTGAGACAGATATGGTCCCCAGGAGAGAGTCCCAGTTCCCTGAACTGCAAGCTTGGGCCTGGAGGTGTCTCAGTCCTTATCAATACTCCATTTGAAGTGTCCCAGAAAATCTGTAGCTGTGATGTCTTTATGTAGACAAACATTCAACTCTCATACAGATGCAAAGTTTTCTTTAGAATCGAAACAGTTCCCTCTGACTTTTAAGTTGTGCCTTGGCCTAATGTCTTCCAAAACTCAGAGGTTTGCTTTGTTGTTTTGGTTTTTTTTTCTATGGCAGGGTGTTATTCTTACAAAAACTAAAATTAAAACCCCATACCTCAACCCTATCTTGAGATAGTATCAATATTTCATGACTCTCTTCAGAGCCCTTTCTTTGCCAACCTATAAAAGTACCACCACCTTTACCCTATTATATTTGCTTTCAAGTCTTGTTAGAAACAGTAGACAGGGTACAGAAAGTTTTAGGTTTTCAACATCAAAAGACAACAAAAATGTATGAAATGCTTTCATCCCAAAGGGATGAAAAATATTGAGGTGCCTCAGAAACCTCAAAATCCTAAGTAAATTCTCTAAGTCCATCTTTTTAAAATTCAATCTTGAAACTAGGTGACCAATAGAAACTGTTTTCCTAACTCCTCTATAAAATTCTCACAAGCCACTGAAATACTATACTTCTCTGGACAGTTTCATAAGTTTGGATATCTTAGAAGGTGTAAAGAGTTAAAAAAACTTACTTAGTTGTGTTTAAACCAAGTTTTACTTCAATGAACTTCAGCAAATGCTCATTTTCTTTATGAGGAACAAACATCTGAAAATTAATTAAATTAATTTAGCAGAGAAAAATCTTACCAGGTGCTGAAGCAACTTCCATGTAGTCACTTCATTCAGATTACAAAATGGCAGGGAACAATCAACTATTCGAGATTAAGTTAAAACTAACAAATTAGTTTAAGTGTGTCAATTAAGGTACCAGTATAGTATTGTAAATCTTCACTTAAATGAATATATCTTGTGGGTTTCCTTAAGATTATCATTCCCTTAATTTCATTCATGTACCCACACGGGAAGCCAAGTGAAGAGCTGTTAACAAGTTGTCAAGACTACCAAGCTGTGTAAAAGGGATCACGAAAAATGAACAAAACTTACCCCCAAGCAAGCCAAAGAACATTGCGTTTGGCTCCACTAAACAATAGGACTGCAGCCTAGCAAAAGTTACCAGCATTTGTAATCTTCACATAAATTGTCTGAGCAGCCAAAAGTTCTGTGCACTGTCTATGTAATTTAACTCATTTTTTACAAGGTTAGGTTTTAGTTTCCTGGTGATACAGCAAGGCTAACCAATCTGAATGGCACAAGAAAACAATCAGTTCTGAGCATCCTCTCAAACTTTATAGGGTTCACTAGTTTCTTTATTTTTAAGTAAACACTGTTAACTAACACAACCAGAGTGAGTCTGAGACATGGAGGAAAAGCACAGTAAGCCATGTAAAAGGCTAGAGCCAGCAAGAAGGAGTTGCTAATCGAACTACAAGACCAGGCTCAAACCCTTTTGTGTAATCTCGGCTCCTAGCTGGCTCCTGCACCAAGTGCAAGTCTCTGTTCCCATGGTCTAGTTGAAACACAAATGAAAATGAACATCTACCCTCCATGCAAAAGACTATTTTGTTAATATTCAGATCAGTTTGCAGATGCCATATGTAATTTTATAATGAAACCCACACTGATGAAATAGCTAAAGTGTGATTTAAAGAGTATTTCTATACAATGTTTTAACCTCAAGCAAAAAGACCACAACCCCAACAAAACCCAGCTGCTTGAGTTTGACTTTTTATACAGATACAAAATAAAGCAGTTCTTAGTACTCCAGTTTCCTATTAAGTCAGCTATGAGCTCTCAGATCAGTAAGAAAAACAACAATCGAAAAAAAATTTCCAAGATACATCTGCAACTTTCATTTTGATTCTGACAATTCAAGTCACTTTTTATAGAGGACTCTTACCTTTAGTAAGAAGTTTAGTGTCACTGTTATTGTAAGTACCAAATAAATGTACATTATTTTCAGCAATCTTGCCATAAATGTACCTTTTTTCAAATTCATCTGCAAAAATATTTTAAGAATGCCACATCATTTGGAGTTCAGTTTAAATCACAAAAACTACACTTTGAGTTAGAGGAGAATCTAGTTACCTGAAGGCATTTAGAGAACATTAAAGCTGCTACAAGACTCAGTAACGGTGACACTAGTAAGGCTGAATTTTCAAACTGCAAAAGGTACCCCAAGAAGAGAGAAAACAAGTAGATTTTGTAAACTTCATGTACCTGTTGAAGAAATAGAATAAAATAAAACACAATAAAATAAAATTATAGTGGATATAAGTCTTACTTTTTAGAGCAGGAGATATCTCACTCCATCCCTCTGGTAATTAAGGGATTAATGGATCTCTACACTCCAACTCATGAGTCCAGCCTTTGGCTCTGAAAAGCATTTCAGTCTAAAAATTATCCTGGTCAATTTAAGTAACTAGTGC
This sequence comes from Gallinula chloropus, assembly GCF_964237585.1. Lineage (NCBI taxonomy): Eukaryota > Metazoa > Chordata > Aves > Gruiformes > Rallidae > Gallinula > Gallinula chloropus. The sequence goes on from NC_140086.1 coordinate 25,933,338, forward strand.
ATAATTTCTTCACAATAATTTTGCAAAAATGGCAAAAATAGTAGTGTTTTACAAGGTCTTCCCATTCTCTAACATCTCACTGTGATGCAGTGTGAAGCAGTAACCACAATGCCACAGTATGCAAACACAGTGTGTGTGACAGAGCTGACCACTGTAAACACATGCTTTCCTTGCCTTCACAGTAAGTTGCTTATTTAACCTGTCAGGAACACAAAGCTGCTGGTACTTTGTTATTTACTGATTGAGAAGACTATCTTGTAAGCCCCGATACTCAATTCTTCAGACTGTTACCAAAACACCCATCTTCTCCCTTCCATTTAAGGATGACCTTGCTTTGAACTGAAATAGAACAAACATTTCTGTTCTGATGAGGAACAGAAAAACAACAGTTGGAAGAAGAGGTGATGAATTAGTATGGCACACAGTGTGAAACTAAGTTACATCTACTAAAACTATAAACTAACTGCACAGTGACAACAGAGCAGGTTTTTTTGGTCAGCCGTGGGGCTAGTCCACAAAGGATGCAGGACTAGCATTCACCACTCTTTCAGTTCTCCAAGGATGTTTCAGATCTCAGAAGCTTCTGACCCTTTTGTTAGGAAACCTGCACCAAACAGTAGTGCAAAAGAGAGAGAGTGCAAAGCTGGTTTAGTCTTCTGATGGACATGGCATGCACTTGAGCTGGACCCAGGCTGCAAGACATTCAAGTTGTCGCTCAGTCTGCACCCTTTGGAGCTCCCGAGCGGTCTGTGTGGCAGGCACCGCTGAGGCTGTATTTAAGTCCTCAGCTATGGGTAGGTTGAAGAGTTCTAATACCTTCTCTGTCTGTGCCAGGGCAAAGCTGTCTAGCAGAAAAAGAGAAACAGCTTGGACAAACAGGAGGTAATGACTGTATTCCCACATCATCATGAAGGTGTATGTTGAAGCATTCACCAAAAGGTAACAAAACTTCTAGAGAAAAAAAGGAAAATAACAAAAAAGCGCATTAATTTCATACCTATGCATCACTGCCATTAAGTAACTGAGAGGTTGTTAACTATGGAAATCAATTACTATTTTAGGAAATAGCTAAAGAATACTGACTTCAGACATACTTAATGTGTTCTCAGACAGAAGAAAGTAATTACTGAAGCATTCAAAAACATTTAAAGCCAATCAGAAGAAACATAATTGACAGAGACACAGGGAAAGGAAGTTACCACCACCTTCTCTGAGCAACAGGATAAGTAACAAAATATTTTACATAGTGAGAAAAAAAAATCTGCATCAGTTTATTTTAAAAAGGCAGCACACAGCTCATTATGACACTGTTCTCTTTGAACCCTCACGGGGGCATAACAGGGCAGGGCACGAGTCGCTCAACAAGAACTGCACATGCCTAGGTGAAATCCAAGTGGCTGCTTTGAAAAGAACAAACAAAACATCTACTGTTTTCTGCCCAGTGTGCAAGAGTGACAGAGGTAACTACTCCAGAGCACAGTTCCACCAGCAACTCTTTATTAAGAAATTAATTTTGCTTTACCTCAGCAGAACAATTTAGGTTTTTTTTTAAATAGCCTGTGAGAGCTGCTACTTGACATGCAAAATAAGGCAAAGCCCAGTTTTCCCTTGATGGTATGGAGTAATCAATTCTTGTTGTATCTGTCCTAGAATAAAGTACAGACAAACAAAATTATTAAAAGATTTATGGAATAAAATTATCAAGGAAAGCCTAAATGTCACTTCTAGTCATCAGTGTAGCCTAGCAAGCAAACTATTCCTGTGTTAGGTCTAAATTAACACTGACGCAATTTCCCTGCTGATACAGGTCACAAATTTAATATTAGCATAGAAAGTCCAATCTTTACCCATTTATTCAGCAGGTCTCCTTACTAGGTGGCATTTATAGGACTGAAGCCAAAAAGCATCTGCCTCCAACCTTTTCTGACCCAGCACAACACTCTGTGTTGGATGCTTCTGCCAACCTGCACTGTGACAACAGAGCTTTCTTTGGCCACGAGCAGTGCTAAATGGTCTTATGTCCATAGACAGGGGATCGCTGCCATAACAGCAACTTTTCACACTGGGATGGAAATCAGCTCAGGGCTGTGAGAAAAGGCTCCATTCAGTTCTCAGACAAGGCCTGTGAAAGGCACGGTTTAGGCGGGCGAGCACAACATACTCGGAATCCAAAGCAGTGGTGCTCCCTCAGAGCAGCAGCACCAGCAGATACTCTGTCTACAGGGAGAATTCTGCCCAGCAAAACAAGAGATTAAAGACAGATGGGGAGCATGGGCCAAAACAGCAGCGGGGTCTTCTCATGGAACGACCTGACAGTATCTGCACAATTAGAGCTGCAGGAGAAAGTTTTAAAAAGTGCTAAAGTGACTTAGAAGCACAAGTCACACTTTCAAATGTGATCAAAGGCATCAGTTTCAGAGGTACAGTTGTCTTTGTGCCTACTATGCTTTTAAAAAGGAGCCTCAAACTCCTTTATCATTTAGATATTTGAAAGCACCACCTTTCATTTTTACCCCTGAGGTCTCTTACAGAAGCGTATTTGGAGTTTTTTTTAACTACTGGACATTTCAATTTGTTAACATTGTTTAATCTTCTTTGCTCTTGGGGAAAAAAAAGAAAAAAAAGTTTGTTCACCATTTTTCCTACTTTCTGCTGTTCACATCAGCTTAATGAACATTATTTTTAACTCTTCATCACAAATTTGCTCATGATGACTTCACACTCCTAAAAGATGCTTCCCAACAGTTCAGCTTCAAAGGTATATTTCTAATATTTTGCTTCTCTATAGCTTTTTTCTTTCAAGTGCTCTCACGTTCACAGAAAGACCCAGAGCTTTGTGGTAAATCTGAAGAATCACCAGGAATCTGAGCAGAAGTTCTCATTGCCCCACTGATGCTTCCTCCTACATTTCATAAAGGCAAGGGGCATTTTCTTGAGAAAAAAAATTAAGGTATCTTGAGATCAGGATCATCTAAGAAGACTCAGATTTGCACAAAAGCTAATTCTTAAAAAAAAAAAAAAAGATTCTTTGCAAGAAAAATGCACTTGGTCATTTCCTTCTATGCAACAGAGCAACGATTGCAGTATTTGGAGCTGGCCACAAAGCAACTCTATTTTACACCAACTTCACAAACTTCAGACGTTTGTTTTCATTCTTCACCAGCACAAAACCAAAACCTTCTGAGGAATGTTTTTGCAAAATGGAATTGTGTGAAGATACTCCTGTATTCACACCACACATAAAATGAGTTCAACTGGCAGCACGGATGGTTTGTTTGGACAACAGGAGGCCTTTTCATTACTAAAAGCATCGTGAGAATCAGCACATCTCTGGGAGATGTTTTGTATTCAGCCTAAGACCTTGCTCCCACAATGAGAACACAACATTGAACAGAAAGCATTTCAATCTGCTCTGATATTTTAAAACCTTATTGACAAACTAGATCGTAGAAAGATGTTTTTCTTACCTGTTAATAATGAACCATGCTACAGTCAGCATTCCTGCCAGCCAAGTCCCACTCATAACCCAACTGGTTACAAACAATGCAGTCACATAAATTCCCTGCAGTCCAAAAACTATACCAATGTAGAAATACACTGGTTCAATAACTTCCTGAAATTACAAATAAAAACGAAGAGACATAGCAGCATCTGAGCTGAAGCTGGAAATTATTACTACTTTACTATTTGCATGTTGCTAACAGTGTGCTAGGTGCTTTACAAACAGGTAAGAGGTGGCCCTGTTTAAGAAAAGTATTGAGCATGCTTTTGTTTTGGGCTCAGGGGAAACAAAGCACAGTGAATTAAGAGCACACTTCAGGACTCAGCTTCCTAGTGCCATGTTTTTTGCATTTGCTCTAGCATGAACATCATATGTGTCAGATTTAATAAATCTATACTGCAGCAAGATATAAAGTTCACAGGAGTATTGGAAGAAGATACATAGGGAAGGAAGTTGGAGAAGTAAAGGTGTGGCAAGAATGGTTTCAAACATAGAGAAGCATATATAAAATAAATAATTAAAAAAAGAAAGAAACATAATGAGAGAAAACACAAGTAGGCACTATAAGCAGAACAAAGACTGAGTAGAGCAGAAAGAGACAAAAGGTTTATCTATAAAAGTGTGTTTCCTGTTTATCTATAAGGGAATGTTAGAGACAGATACCACCACAACAGACTTCTATGCTCTGAAGGAGCTAACTTTGTTTTTAACGAATAGCAGAGATTCTCTCCACGTTCCTAAGCCATTTGTAGAAGTAAAGAATAACAGACAGAAAAGTTCAGTGCATATAAACCCCTAAAATCCTACACCAGAAACTCATCAGGATTGAGGGGGACCTGGATGTAGTGAGAGAGCTGGCTCAATCCATTCAACAAAACCCACATGTATTTATTGGACACAGCACAGAAAGCCCCATGTACACACACACACACACAACCGTAACAAAAGCCCCAAAAGTAGGAGAAATGCACATACTTCGCTACCAGATGCCTGATACAAAACACTTGCAATCAGCTCTGGGTACAAAGTCATTTGCTGGACTGCATTTATCGTCTTCAGAGATACTGTCTTATTGTTGTGTGTCAGCTCATAAACACCTATAGACAAAAAAAAAAATATTCTTGGAATCACTGTTGCTGTTCTTAGAGAGGTGAAAGTGTACTCAAAGGTATGAGAGAGATGGGTTCATTACAGCTACTGACTGACTGACCACTCCCAATTTTAAAGGAAGGAGAAATTTCTCTGCCAGGTGCTATTCCACTCTGCTGATGTAGCAACAAAGTTATTTACCAGTTTTTGGCCTAGACTTTAAACAGAAGGCCCCTAACTAACCACTGAAGCACAGACCTTTTAGAAACATACTGATTCAGCCCTGGAACCAGATACCTACATATTGCCTTCACAGGAGGTTCTTAAGAGGCGAGACAAAGATCTAACAGGGATGAGCAGGATGTATTAAACCTGCCTCCACAAAGAGGTCAGACACGATGGCCTTGTCACCCTTTTGAGCCTTGTGTTTCTGAGACTTCTAAGAACCACTCAACCCAATACACCTTTGTATGGGATTGAGATGAAATTGAAGCTGGCATACTTAAGGATACATCATTCTGAGATATTATAATTAGAGACAATAGATGGAAGAGGAAAAATAAAATTATAGAGGGGGGAAGAATGAAAACCACAACAATGCAACAGCCAAACAAGGTAACTGTTTCCAGCTCTGAGCATATCTTGGTGTGTGGTCTGCAGCTGGTTCTCTGCAAGCCAAACCAGGTCTTGCAGGACTTGTAACCGAGTTCAGCACAGCTACAATACACACTGGGAAATTGGGAGCCCCCATAATACCTAGTAGACCTGTTTCTGGAGGCAGCATGCCTGAATGAGGCAACCCATGCACCCACAGTGCAGGTAGTCTCCCCAGAGGTAACGAGGAACTGGTTGTACCAAAGACCTGTTATATATGTCTGACATGCTACACATCATCTGACAAACTGTTCAACCGATAAAACTGTACCTAGAAAGTGCAACTGGCCTCAGATGAAGTTTCATTATGAGGGCCAAACTACTTCAATGGCTGACCACTGCAAGACAGAGCTGTTCACTCCCTCTTTTCTTCTGGAGTTCTTGCATTTCCCCCATGCTAGCCTAGGTGCCCTTCTGAACTCACTAAACTGACACAAAAGTATTCCACCTTCTTTTAACTGCTTTAGTTTTCTGCTGGTTTACAGACCTAGGTCAGTGAGCTCCAGTGCAGGATAAAGAATAGAAGCGCAAAGGGAGGAGAGACCATTGCCACCCAATTTGTTCTTTTTCCTTTTGGTTTCTGTCCCCATCACTCTGTGCTCATCAACATCTATACATCATAGCTGTCAGGAGAAGAAACCTATGGTAGGGACAGCACTGAGCAGATCAAGTCTTGACATAAATTGTTCCATCTCCTGTCAGAGAATGGAAACCAGTTATATCCAACACCCATTCCCAAATTAAACATAAATTATGCTTACATGGCACAAAATTCACTACGTAGCATCAGCAAACCAAATGATAACTTTCATGGGGGACAACAGGAGAGTAATATTTATCCTATTCCAGGCTACCAACTAAAGGCAATCCACTGGAATACAGGATAAGTAAATACTGGGGTTTTTAAAGGCACTGAAAAGTTAGGACAGCACGCAATTTTTAATTAATCTGACTGATATATAGTAGTATAAAATTTAGGCTCCCCAGTCTGCAGGAGTTTTTTACTACCTCCAAAAGGAATGGGACTTTTCAAGGTTAATAAAACAAACAGGTCTTGTACCTCTTTCAAAGGAAGGAGCCTTTAGCAGTTCTTTATAGAATGAGTAATAAATGGCGCTGTCACCCTGAAATGTAATTTCTCGTTCAAGTTCCTAGGGGAAAAAAAAAAAAAAATTCACCTCCTGCAATCTCTTCCCATAGAAGACCATATATTTCAGACAGACTGGTTTTGTAATACACCACATGGTTATGATTCCACGGTACATCTTCAAAGTATTCCACATAACATTAATCTTGACAGCATCTCTGTCAGGTGTATAATGTCCTCTGTAACTTAGCAAACATGCCTGGAATCAGAGCAACTCAAATGCCCACTGTAAGTCAGCACAAGATCCACAGAATCCCCTCATACTAACAAACCTGAATTTTATTCAGCTTTCCATACTTCACTAAACAATACAGTTCTTAATAAAAAACCCAACCCATACACTCCTGTTCTGTAGTTTATGTGTGCTTTATTTTTTTCCTACAAACTTTAGAAAGGTATTTAAATGACAAAGGATGGCATAGAAAAACAAACAAAAGCATGACAAGACAAGATGACCGTTTGTAGGAGAAACACTTGAAAAAAAAACAAAAAAAAAGAAACCAAAAAAGGAGACTACATCAAAGACACAGGCACGAGTAGAATGATGTGGGATTCCGCAAGCAAGCAGTTCCAACCTGACATGGATGAGCTTTGATTTCAAGGACACAGTTTAGCTTTTGTTTCAATAGTTTAACTTTTTTCTTTACCTGCCTGCTGGAAAACCAGAACTTGCGTTCGTGGTACGTTGAGAGGTACACAGCGTAGAGCATCCCACTGGTGACTGCCGCCAGGCAGCCGAAGAACAGCTTTGCGAAACGCTGCACCAACATATCTGGAAAGGGACAGTGAACAGGCGAAATAAAATAGTCCAGAGGGCTTAGAAACAGCCTGCCCCAAACAAGACTCGACTCTAAACAGCAAGCAAACTTACTGGCATCAAAGTTTCCACACTATCAGCACAGATACATCAAGAACTGGCCTGTTATTACTGTCCTGCAGAGTTTCCTTTACTGTTAACACAGCTTCACAGGACACACACACAAAATATTCACACATCACACTGAAAATTTATCTCCATTCTAGTACACTTCATTTTCAAATGAATTTCAAGAAGGACAAGTGCCTTCCAAATAAACAGGGCAAACTAGATTTTACCCAAAACACCAAAAATTTCTTAAAGCCTTTAAAAGAAGAAGTGGCAGCATCACAACTAACATCAATACTGAGACATTCTGGTCTCCGTTCTGTTTTCAACTACAAGAGCAAGGAACTAATCTGAATTTCAGACACCCGTTGAATGACTTTGGTAGTTCACCTGCAGCTCCCTCAGGTTAGCATGCACTTTTAACACAGAAGCTTGCTGAGCACTTGCCTGAAGTTACACCTGGTTTTAGTTCTCTTTCTTGAAAAGCTGTAAGCACTTTTTGTCTGTGCTTGTTTCAGTACCATTACTTCATTCCTTTCAGCTTCCCAACCAAAAATAATTCCAGGCACAATTAAAATATTTATTTGTACTCAAATAGTAACAGCACTAAGAATTCTAAACCCCTCTGCCTCTCCCTGCCAACCTGAAGCAATCCAGGACTAACATTTTACATACATACAATAAATACAATACATAAAATGTCATTATCAAAGAATTCTAATGTGCATGCCTGTTTTTTTCTTGAAACATTCAGAAACCCAATTCAAAATAAGTCTGTTATAAATTACCGCGCTACAAATATCTTCCCATAAAATATAAAAGAATAATGAAAAAAATTCAGAAGTTGGCTAAAAATTCTGTAGCTTACATTTTGGCGACCTTCCCAGCTTTGAGTTTTCTTTGTTTCTCTCCTCTGGAGCCATTTTGTCAGATTCTGTGCAGTTTTGCTGCTTTCTCTGTCGCAGGTCTGCTGCCCCTGAAGACATTTTTTTGAAGTTATTGCAACTCAATACCTAAAATCACACTCTGAGAAAGCCACAGCAGCAGCAGGTAACAGCCAGTTATTGCTTCTGATCCAACCCCACAGCAGATGTGTTTGACAAAAAGACTCAATTCAAGTAAGTCAGATGCATAACTAAAGTAACAATATAACAATACAGAAACTAATTCCTACCTTATTCCTTAGAAAATCCAACATATTTATCCTGGGGCCACACTCTGAGATTACCCAGAGCCCAAACTGGAAGCCAACTGATTTATTTCATGGTGAACACATTATAGAAGAGAAGGAACACAGTAGTTTAGATGTGTTGATACAGGCACTGGGAAACATTGGCGCCAATTTCATTCCACTGGCTTTGCCCTGCTACAGTACAGCAGTGTCCTCGGCACGTTACTGTGATGTAAAAGCTGGGCCAGTCCATTATTTTTAAGCTGCCTGTTATTCATATGGTGACAGCTTTTATAAAGTAACTAATATTACTTTTTTTTCTTCCTGCCATACCTACTGGAACTAAGCAGGTTTATGAATTCTTAGTTCAACATATAAAATCCCAGTCTGCTAGGCCATGGAGATCACTCCAGGCCTTCTCCAGGTTTTCATTAAGTTTTGTCTTACAACAGCAGTTCTAACCTCTGGTCCATTTATCTTACAGTCAGAAAGGCAACGAGGCTAATTCATAGAGTGCAAGTCTCCACACAAAAAGACTCACTGCTATAAGTCTGTTATAATTACTATATTAAAGGTTGCATCCTACAACATTTATGTCATTTAGAAGTGTGATGAAAAGGTTTAATTGTAACTCATGCTCCAGAATTTTCAGCTCTCCAGTTTTACCTGCTGTCCAACAATTGCTTGAAATTTTGTAAACGCAGATTTCCTCTAGCCTGAAAACTGCTCTTACATAAAGCCATTCAACCACAGACTTGAAGCACACATCTTCACATCCCACAAGAAAGCTTTTAATTATTCTGATTGTATACTACTTCAAGTCTAAATCATTCTACTTTCAACTCCCAACTATTAGGTTTAAAAGTCATAAATTAGACATAGGAACATAAACAAACTGTTAAAATGGTGTCTGTCTGTATCAGGGCACCTGTATTTGAGTTTTAAGGGACTTTCCAAGCAATTCATAACCTATTCTGAGCAAACCAAGATCTCAATGATAACATTTGTCATGGAATGAAGAGAAAATGCCTACCTTCTTAAACAAGACAAGAATTTTTAAGATATTAAATAAAACAAGGTTGAGGGTGTTCACTATCAAATTTACCATTATGTCAATCCAAAATGAGATATAGACCAGTATCTCTTCCAGTATCACTTCATGTCATGTAATGAAGTGAATCAGCAGCACAAACAGCAAGAGCACTGAATTAAAAATCCCTTGTACCATACAAAATAAAATTGGGGCTGAGTGGGGGAATGGGTAGAAAAAAAACCTAGATCACCAGAATGGGCAGATATGTGCTTGGAAAGATTGCCTTTGTCATTCTAGTTATGACCAAAGCAACAGCAGCAATAACACAGGAGGAAAAGGTATTTCTTTTGCTTTTCTGCAGAAAATTGAGCCATATTTGAAGTGTAACACACTTGGAAAGTCTAGAATTAGCAGCAGTAGTAGAAAACTCCCAAAGACAGAAAAATATAAAATTCTAATTCTGAAACAACTACATCTCAGTGAGTAAATGTTCTTCATCTCAGTTTTGAAGCCTGCTCAGACTCCACCTCTCAAAGCAATAACAAAGATCCAAGCATGCTACTTCTGTTTTCATCTGCAGTTACCTCAAACAAGAAAAAAGTGTTTCCACTTCTACAAACCCTTTAAATGGAGTGAAATGAAAGTCAGACAAGGTGACAACTAAAAGTAATCTAGGATTTTGAAGTTATGACATAGCCTCTAGTACCTCTCTATCAAACATGCAATTTTTCATCCAAGATTGCTTTCTAGTTCCCTATAAGTTCCCCATACATTTTTTAAACTCTTGTTCAGACTACATGCATTCCACTTATTTTTATGCATCGACTGCAGAAAAGCATAACTCATTGCTCCTGTGTGCTGCTATATTAACCCGTTTTTCTCCTGCAAACTGAGCACTGTCTGCAACTCTTGTCCTCTCACCTAAAGGATAAGATAGAACTGGAAAACACTCAGAGAAGGGCTACAAGGATGATCAGAAGTGTGCAATAGCTCCCATACAGAGAACAAGGAAGCAAGTTGAGGATGCCTCAGTCTGGAAAAGAGGATGACAAACATGAACATGCCAGAGGCCTACAAGCTCATGAAGTGCACAAACAGGCTGAATATAAAATAGTGATTCACCTTCTTTTCTAATACTGGAACAAGAAGTTATCAAACAAATCCAGTGAGTCAGGTTAAAGAGTACCAGTTCATTGCACATCACCTTTATGCAGGCCACTCCTACCCAAGGAATGTTCTGCCAAATCACCAAACACTATTAAAGACACAGAAATTGTGTCCAGCTCGAAGTACCCCAGTTGAAAACAGCCAGGAGGCTGGAATATGCCATGGGACAATATTGCATATCCTTGTTTTGCTCTTGCATTTCTCTGGGTGCCCATTTACAGTCATGTTTCTGTTTATTTCCCTAATTAAAAAAGACTGCCATCTCCTAGTTCCCACAAAGGTGATTAGCACAAAAGAGACTTGGAGAAAAATGACTGCGTGAGGGACTTAAAAGTGAAAGGGCAGCGGAGAGAGACTAAAACACAAGCAGGGAAACGGAAGGGATGCCCAAGAAAGAAGCGCCCTCACGGCGGCAGCCGCAGAGCAGACGGATGCTGCCCCGGGGTGGTCTGCAGAGCAGTAATGCCGGGCGAAGGAGGAGAAACAGAGCCCAAGTTTCTGGGCTCCCAGCCACCCAGCTTCCTCCCGCTTGGTGCTGCAAACGATGGGCTGCCCGGGCGGGGAGGAGGAGGAGGAGGCCTCGTCAGCGGTGCTGAGAGGTCCTCCGAGGAGGGATCGGCCTGGCCTGAGGCGGCACCGCCACCAGCCGCTGCAGCGGCGGGACCAGCGCTGCCGGCGGGAGGCCGACTGCGCGTCCTGCGGGCGAGTGTTTTACCTGCCTACGTGCCTCGCTGTCCCGGCGCGAACCTGACACAAGCCCGGCAGCCCCAGCCGCGGCCACACTGCCGACCTGCGCCAGGAGAAGCGGCGCCGGCCGGGGCCACACCGACCGACCGACCTCCCCGCCCCCTAGCTCCGCGGCCTGAGGCGGCGGCGGCCCCGCCGAGGCGACCGTTGGGCGCGCAGCCCCGCACACGGTACCGCCGGGCAAGGACGGGGCAGCCCCGCCGCCGGCGGCGGAGGGGGATAAGGATGACACACACGCCGCCGCCCCCCTCACCTTCCTCCATCGCCAGCCTGCGGCCGCCGCCCGCCTCCGGGGTCCCCCGCCGTTGTCTCCGGGGGGACACCGCCCCGCCCTCGGTCCTGCCGCCGTCGCCCGCTTCTCGTCGGCCCCGGGGGCGGGAGCGCTCTCGCATAACACGACGAGGGGAGCGCAGCGGCCCCTCGCTTCCTGCCGCCCCGTTGTTGCTCCCGCCGTCGGACGCCTTCTCTGGCGGAACTCTGGTGGCAGAGCGAAGGGGGGAGGCCGGAGCGCACCTGCGGCGTACCGAGGCGCACCGAGGCGCGGGCGGCCGTCTGTCTGGCCTGCGCTTCTGGCGGGGGTAGGGGGGAGGGTTCCCCCTGCAACCGCCCCGGCCCTCTCGGGAGGCGCGAAGCTCCGGCCTCATGTCATCTCACCCCGCCTCGAAGCCCCCAAATTAACACCGCACGGGCGATGAAGTGCAGTTCCTTGCCGCTCCCGCTAGCCAGCCAGGTCCCAGAGGGGCTGTGCCCCTTCAGAGGCGCCTGCCCAAGCCATGGTGCCCTAGTCAGAGCCTCCCCTCTGAGTTCTGTGAGCTGGGTACCCCGTGTGCAATGTGTCTTCTTCCCCAGGAGGAGAGGTGTCTCTCTTGGCCACTCTCTTAGCATCACAACTTCACCAGGCATGCCTAGTGTGACCCTGCAGACTTTCATCTGCCAGATTGAGTGGCACAGGCACAATGTTCACAAAACCACAGAGTGCTAGTAGTTGGAAGGGACCTTGAAAGATCATCTAGTCCAACCCCCCTGCCAGAGCAGGATCACCAAGGAATCACATAGGAACACATCCAGACAGGTTTTGAATGTCTCCAGAGGAGACTCCACAACCTCTCTGGGCAGCCTGTCACCCTCACAGTGAAAAAGTTTCTTCTTACATGCACATGGAACTTCTTATGCTGCAGCTTGCACCCGTTGCTCTTGTCCTGTTGCTGGCCATCACTGAGAAGAGCCTGGCTCCATCCTCCTGACTCTCACCCTTTACTTATTTATAAATATTAATAAGCTCACCCCTCAGTCTCCTCCAAGCTAAAGAGGCCCAGGTCCCTCAGCCTCTCCTCATAAGGAAGGTGTTTCCACTCCCTTCATCATCTTCATGTCCTTGTGCTGGACTCTTTTGAAGAGTTCCGTGTCCTTCTTGAACTGAGTAGCCCAGAAATGGACACAATATTCCAGGTGTGGTCTCACTAGGGCAGAGTAGAAAGGGAGAAGGACCTCTCTTGACCTACTAACCACACCGTTTCTATACACCCCAGAGTACCATTGGCCTTCTTAGCCACAAGGGCACATTGCTGGCTTATGGCCATCCTGTCTACCAGGATGCTCAGGTCCCTCTCAGCTACGCTGCTCTCCAACAGGCCATTCCCCAACCTATACAGTTACCTGGGGTTGTTCTTCCCTAGATGCAAGACCCCTTGTTAAGTCTCACTAAACTTCTCCCTGCTCAACTGTTCAGCCTGTCTAAGTCTTGCTGAATGGCAGCACAACCCTCTGGTGTGTCAGCCACCCTTCACGAGTTTGTGTCATTAGCAAACTTGCTGTCTGTACACTCTATTCCCTCCAATAGCATTATCTGGAGAGCCTGTGTTTGATCTTTATACATAAAACTCTGGGCTACCTGCAAGGGCCTGATGAGAGAATTGGTTGGTTGAGCCTTGATGTACACTAGCTCTGGGCTCCTTTTTTGCATTGTGAAGAACTAACAGAGTTGTCATAGAGGCTGTACAAACGCAGAACAAAGGGATGTGTGCACCCACAACAAAGTTACAGTCTGCTTTTAGGAAAAAGATCTGTATCTGGGTAAAGGGAGGCCAGTGAAAGAGCATAAGAGATGAAACATCCTTAAGTAGTGGAATAGGTGGGCATCTTGGCATACCAGCCACCTTATGATTATCGTGGTTATTGTCAGCACCCTGGAAAAAGAACAATTTTGAGGGAGGGATGATTTTGTGAATATGAGCTGGGCATCCCTTCAGAGAGTAAAGGATAGCATGAGAAAGTGTTTTCTGTAACTTAATAAAAGGCCTGGGGAAGCCAGTGTGTTCACTGGTGGATGCAATTAGAAATAGTAGCTAAGTTAGGAGGACAAGACTGGTGATGAAGTGTATCTGTGTACTTTATGCATGAAATGACAATAGATAGAAGTTGAAGGAAAAGATGCAAAGAATGAGATGAAGTGGCTACAACAGCACTCATCTGCACTGTTCACTGCAGGAGCCCTTACAAGATCCCTCAGTCTTTTTGGGAAGTCTGCCAAGTGCAGTGTTCAGTTGCACCAATCCACAAGTAGTGATGCTGCAAGGAAGAGCATATTTCATCCCAAAGAAGTAGCAGCTTGGACTTTTGGTAGTAAAAGTCCTGAGTTCTGACCCTGACAATAAGCTGAGCTGATCGTGTACCTGGAGCTGGGTTTGTTGCAATATGATAGTCCCCTGATTTTGCAGCTGTGGCAATATAAGAAGTATATATGTAGTATATATGCTGCATCCCCTGACCTCGGGAGATGCTGCTAAGAAGGAGTTTTGCTGATACTGACTGTGTTTGCCACCACAGACACCCAAAAGCTTGATTATTGGTTTGGGATTGTCAAGGGAAGAAGTTCTCACCCTATCGTGCCCCAAATCAACTTGCAGACCTCTGTTGCTAGCTGAGGGCTTAGGATTGAGTGGGCTGCTTGGACCACAGAAGGAATTTGTGTTTTGGTGGTTGGCCACAGCCACGGGGAGGACCTCCAAGCCTTGTCCAAACCTGCTGTGCAGAGGGAAGATCGAGATGTGCAGGACCAGGGGGAAGGATGCTTCCAAGCAGCACATCTTCCAGGGCACACCATGTTGTCTCCTTCCTGGTGTTTTGCTACAGCTCTAGGGCATGGACTGAGGACAGGAATGGGCTTGGGTTGGCAGGCAGCCACTCAACAGACCACAGCTTTACTACAAGCTAGCCTTTTGTGTGGGATTTACCTCCACTCATCATGGGCAGGGTGAGCTGTTTAATAGGTGTTTAATAAGGCCCTGTCCAGAGTTTATAAGACTGTTGTCCTGGCAGATAGAGCCTAGCAAAAGCCAGAAAACTGGAGCAAGATCTCATGCCTACCTAAATCAGTTTAGATTTTTCTCTATTTTAATTCAGACCTGTAGCATCAAAGGTTGGGGATCTCTTTCTAATGATCCAGGTCATGTGTCTGGAGATGCACTGAGGTTCATTACAGGGGCCCAGACATCTTTCCTCATGTAAGTTCTCTGGACTAAATTCTGCCACCCTTTGAGGGAGTCTTGCCTTGAGTATGAACTGTCAGCTCAGGATTGTTGTCTCTGTGAGCAGGATGGTGTTAACGAAGTATTGAAAGATTGCTGAAGACACCTGGACATTTGCTGACAAATGGTTTAGGAATAACCAGAGTGAAATAACCAAGAGGCGGCCAGGATCTGTGCTGTCTGCATCTCATCATGTGTATGTGTCGGGAGGGAGTTCCCCAGCCACGGTCTGCTGAGGCCTGTGCTGCCTGGGCTCAATTTGGGCTTGGAAGGCTGTGACCCCGGCAGCTGGCCCTGACCACTGCAGGAGTGCATTGCTGAGCAGAGCAGCTGGGCTTATTTAAACCTCTCAGAAGTGAACTGTTGGAGGAGCTGTCAAAGACGTATGTGGGAATCGCCCCTTGGGGACTGCATGTCCTCTGACATGTCTTCGCAGTGCGGTCAGGCCAATGGTCAATCAACTGCTGGAAACCGATTTGGTTACTTGTCTAGCAGCTGCAAGGAAAAACTAAACCAATTTGTGTGTCCTATTGGAGCATAAAATTAGATTTATAAGTTTCCTGGGTTTTTTAATAAAATCTAAAATACTTCTGCAATTGTTGATTTATTGGATAGCTGAAAGAGTTGCTTACGTTTTTAATGATCCATAAATTATACATTGCATTTTTAATGCAATTGGTTTTGATCTGGTTTGTTTTTTTCATAACTTGATTCTGTTGTAAGTTACTGGAATATGCACAAATAATCATTGCGATCAAAACAACAATAATAATTTTAAATATTTGTACTTAGACCATCAATACATGGTCAGGAATAAACCAAATGACTGCACAGTTATGCTCTAACTTTTGTTTTTCATAAGCCTTCTTTGTACCTGCTGTTTCATACTGTCCCTTGTTAGATTTCTTCTGCAACCCCAGTTTTCTACTAACGCTCCAGCATGTGGATCATTCCACATCTTGGATTCAATAGAACTATAAATGCACATCAAGGTATTTACATGCACAACAGTACAGATAGCAGAGAAGTGAAAAATCCAATCTGCTCACTCGGTTTTCATTTTTTTCCAAGGTCTTCTGTGGAAAAAAAATTGCACATGGTAAGGTGGGAGAACCAAAAATCATCTATCTTGCAAGTATCTTTCTCCCAGAATGAATATGCTGAAATAATTTTCAGAGTAACGTTGAAAGTGTTATTACTGTTGCACCTCAATCCTCCAATATGCCTTCTGTAACTAATATTATATGAAAGTTATTTCATTTGGAGGTTTATTATGTACCCTAAACATTGTGCAGTAATACATTACGATGAGTAAATCCTGGGTTGTTGTGTTCTTTTTCCAAGCTTTCTCTGTACAAACATGCATCATGTATCTGCATGGTGGCGTTTGTTCTTTAGTTACATGTTATTTCTAAGCCCTACAGACATAATTTTCCTTCCTGGTTACAAGTCCACAATACTGACGCTTTTTAGTTTAACAGTCTTTCTTTCTTTCTGTCTTTTAGACATCTCAGGAGGCAAACAAACAGAGGTGTACCTTGGTACCACAGTATGAAGCATTAGTACTGGGCACGTTGGTCAAATCTGAAGAACGTGTCCTTGTTCATTTTGTAAACAAACCAAATTATCTTTCTCCTGTGTTAAATATCCAGTGCCAAATGTGGGGTTGTTTTTTTTAAGTTTAGTTTCAATAACCAGGTAACAACAGCAGATAGTGCACCCGTTCTCCTGGTTTCAACCTTCTGAGGGGTTGATTTTCTGTCTTGTGGTTCTGGATTATCAGTGTGCCAAGGTTTTGCTTATTTTAATTATTTCAGACCCTTCCCATCCCGAAGCTCTGTGTGTTCTACTAGGATGTAAAATATACTCCCTATGTGTTTGTGAGACCAAGGTTTTACACTGTGTTCTCCCAAATGATATGGGGAATGCAAGGAGATAAATGCGAAAATGTTGAGGAATGAGGGCCATGTGGAAGCATTACTTAAAACTGGACCTAAGAAGTCAGAAAATTAAACTACAGAAACCATATAGAACCATATAGAACCTTTGGGATTTTTTTTTATCTGTTTAATTTTCTTCCTACTTTATCTGAGCACAGCTTTGATTGCTTTTGATCACTTCATTTCTTGCCTTCCTTGCCCAAGATATGAGAGTCAGGATCTATTTTCACCCGGTCTATTGTAAAACTTGGTTAATACCCATTAAATCAATGGACATGATATAGATTTGCGCACTGAAACTGAGTTGGGGACATGGAGATGTGCTTTGGCTCTGTTCTCTCCTTGCTTTTACCCTCTGCTGGTAAATATAAGTTTTGATTTCTAAATTTTTCTTATCCCTTTTAGCTGCTCCCCCCAAAAAAGTGGACACTCCTGATGTGATTACCATGTCCACATTTGTCTTCCTTTTGTCTCCCACCCTGCCTCTTTTTAACCATGTCTTCATGATGCTTTTCCCAATTTTATCCTTGGAGCAGCATGAGATCTTGCATGTTGGTGTTCCTCTTCCCATCACTCCTGATGCTTCTCTGTAATCTAGAACTAACTCATGTCAGGCTCTGTGTGATGCTGTACAGCCTCTCATCCTGTCCACTTTCTCTTCTACTTCCCTCTAACAATCCTATCATCTTCTCCATCCTTGTTTGTACCGCCTTAAATAATTCCTCACCCTTCTTTGTGCTTTCACCCTCCAAAAATGCATTGATCCTTATCATAGTTTCCTTTATCTGACCTGTAATTTTCTGTATTTGTTTCTTGCTTTCATCTTTCCTCATAAGGCCAAGCAACGTCAGCTGGCTAATTGCTGTATTGTTCCTCCAGCCAAGTGCCTGCGGAGCACTGTATCAATAATAAAGTCATGGTGAAACGACTACAGGAGAAAGAAACCTTGATATTTAATAATTTGTTTGCTTGTTTGAACACCCACACACACCCTTAGTGATGTCATTTACTCACTGTACCACTTCCCTCTTTCTACTCTTGCTCTAGTTCTCATTTGTGCTGCAGACAAAGTTTCCCTAGGGCAGGAGCCTGACCCTTGTGTTTGTAAAACACGCAGCGTATTATGTGCCCAGCCAGAAATAGCTGTAAGGGAGCGTAACCGGACGATAGCAGCCTTGCCCTCCGCTTGGCCTCTGCTCTGCGAGGAGGCCCAGTGCTCCGCCACTGCCTCTGTTCTTTCCTGCACTCCTTTTTTCACCCTGAGCTGTCTCTTTTGACTTTTATCCAAGGATAAAGCCCTTTGAGGTGGATGACTCACAACTCAGCACTTCCTTTGACTCATGCTTTGCCCCCTAGGACATTGGTCAGCTCTTACTAAACCGCAGTTTATTTTTTTTATTGCTTATGACGACATTCCTAGCAGCTCACATCTCTGTTTTCACCGTCACTTCTGTTGAGTCAGACCCGTGCTTGTTTTCATATGGTTTGTCAAAGCTTATTGTTCCTTTTCTCCCTCCCCTTGGGTTTGACAGCCCATCCCTTGCAGGTTTTGGAGCCTGGAGGCTCTCATGTCTCCAGAGCCTGGCTATTAGGACTGCATTTCTGAGAAGATGCTGCTCCCCACTGCAACCTGCCCTGCCAGGAGAGAAAGACAGCCTGGCCCCTTGACTCCCAGTGCAGCACCGTTGCCATTAATCAGCTGCTTGGTCATGAGCAGTGCAGCCTCCCTGGCTCCCAGCAGTGTCCCCCGTGACATTTGTGCTATGACAGTGCAGTTGGTGACATTGCAGAGGTGCTGCTGATGAGAGCTTAGCAAACACTTCAGCTGGTGCAAAACAAATGCTAGAATCCAGGTCACTTCCCAGGCAGTGTGTTGTCCCTGCAGGGCAGGGCTAGCATGACTGGGAGTCATGAAGCCCTGTCCCTGGCGCTGACATCAGCAGGAATGACTGATCACATCCAGGAAATTGCTCTTGGAATATGACGCTTGGTTTCTCTCTTATGTATTTTTTTGAGAAGTGGTGCAGTGCACTTGTTAATGCATTTGTGCCTTAGATCCTATTAAGTACACTAGTCGGGCACATCTCCCCATCCCAACACAGTGACTCCCACCTTGAGCCCCATGTTCTTGTCTGGCTGTGTTACTGCTGGCAGAAGGACAAGGAATATCACAGCTTTTGATGGGTTTCCAACTTTAAGCAGGAAGGAGTTTGGCCTGATGCTTGAAGATTATAAATCAGGAATACAACTCATAGTCCTAACACTAAGCAGACATTAGATCCCTCCTCAAGAGTTGCGTCCAGTGTTATTAAAACCTCTTGGACTCAAGCAGCTCTCTGCAGCTGGTGCTGTTTTTCAGTGGACTGAGTAGAAACAGACTTCACTGTGGGCAAAACACACTCCAGCCAGGCTGATTAGCTATTACCAAGCTACCCAACTGTTTGCTGTCTGTTAGGATTTCCTAGAGAGCAGAAAAAGGAGTTGATGGCATTTTAGCTGCTCTTAAGGTAGGGTGCATCTTGAGTTGGGGATGAGGATTCTTGACTCCCAGGCAGCTCTGAAAATCCCAGCTGCAATTTTCTGAAGCCCAGATGTAAGCCAGGCAGTTTGTTACGGAGAGGTGTGATTCCTCTAGGAAGGGCAGTTCTGTTCCCTGAGCTTTTTCCGACTCCCAGTCGGCATTGCCAGGCTTTGACTTTATCCCCAGAACTGATGCTCCCCAAGTTGTCTGAATTAAACTGCAGCATTTGAAATTACTACTTTTACTGGCACCTACGTAAGTCTGTATAACTCCTTTTATGAGACAGGGGCATTATGAAAAGCTCAGGGAACAAATAGACCTAACACATACGCAGGACACGCATCAGGGTATAATTACTCATAACTATACAGTTACATAAATGCTTTTCTTGGGGAATCACCCGTGACAGCAGCAAGCTTTGCCTATCATGTTTGGACTAGTTAAAACACTGATTCATCATACCTTGAATACTTTGTTTCATGCTTGTTCTACAGTAAATTAATTGTTGCCTACAATAGTAATTAATGAAGATGAGGGATTGATCAAGTGATAAAACTGTGTCATCTGCAGGAGGGGAATGGTTTACCCCATGTGTCAAAGCTCATGATGTTGCTAGAATATTGCTAGCTTGTTTACAGACTGACTCTTCCTCTTCCTGCCAGGTGCATTTCTATCAGCTGGGGTTACAAACCTGAGCATATGAACTATGAGTTGGCTTTTTTGTTCCTCCTCCATCTGAAGTCTTCTCATTCTCCTGTTTATTCCACTTGCTTTGGAGTAATTTTTGCAGTTGCATATTTCTTCTTGAGCAGCCCCACCATCTGATATGCATCAAGTTGGTCAAGCCTTGAGCACAGAACACAGTCCAGCTGTGCTGGTGCAACACTCGCTGTGCTCAAATTCATCTTCACTTCCAGTGAAAGTAATCATACTGCTTCTGGTACCTACTATAGCTTGTTTAGCTCATTCAGCTAGGTATGGATGAAACCATATTGCAATGACTGAATACGCCTAGATGGAGAGATGAGCAAAAGGAGCAATGCCATGGGGGAGAGGAGCAGGCAACGCAGGGATCTCAGCTTATTCTATTCAAACAGAAACTCAAGAGGAGATGCCCACATTGATTTTCTGGGAGCACAGAGTGATCTCCAGAGAAAAGACACTGTATTTATTTATTATTAGTGATATTATTACTTTTGTTATAGTGGCTGTTACTGTAATATCTTATTGCAATGCTTACATAAGAAGCAAATATACATTGGCAGGTGGAGGGCAGGCAGGCAAGACAGAAGGAAAGGAAGAAAAGGAAGGGAGGGAGGAAGGGAGGAAGGGAGGGAGGCAAGTTATGGGTTTGCTTCAGGCAAAAAGTATCCAAACTTGACATTTCACCTGAATACGGTCAGCTCAAAAAAAAAACCAAAAGTGGATTCTTTGCTTCCTTGTAAGTCTTTGGGTGTTTTTGAGTTGATGATGCAAGTGCTTTCTGCTCAGGTAAAACAGCCTGGATGGGAGGTGGGTGAGAGATCTATCATTAATGAGCAATTTATGAAGAGATTAATTTATAGAAAGTTCAAATGAGCAAACATTCAACATGTTGGTACATACTGCTAGTGAAAGTTCCAAATGTTTATATGGATTTCTGGGATGGGAGAATCTGGAGAAACCAGGCTTTGTGGTTGAGCTTAGTTGGCTGTGCTACTTTTCCTGTGTACATCATGTTATAGTCATTTGTTAAATATCCTTCCCAGCTTCACATAACTCTGACCTTACAGGTGAAGAGTTTGGTCCTGCCCTAGGAATTGCAAAACGAATTATGTTTGTTGACAGAGGCAGATAATAACGTTCCTCTTCAGTGAGTCAAGATGTCAACATAATGACTTGGACAGGAATTGACAGGAAATTTAGGCTTAGTCCTTGAACTTGTCATTTTTGGCAGAGATGTGAAGGAACAAAACACAACAGAGATGGAGGGGGGAAATCTGGATTCCCTCCTGGAGAGAAAGTTTACTTGAATTGCTTGGTCATGGACTAGCTCATTTCATTCATAGAGAACTCTGTGGCTAGTCTCTAGAGTGACTACAGTATCCATCCCAGTGACATTAGGGACCCTGAGAAGCAGAAATCACGTAAACCTTCCGTGGAACATACTTCATGAGGGTATAATTAACCACTGTAAGGACCCAACGTGGCTTCACTGAATTAAAATAGTCCCACAAACATCACTGAAACTTCTCTGTTGAGCTTTGTAAATGGGATTTGACTATAAATTAAAACCACGCAGAGATGGTGAGTGTTCAAAATGTTGGTTAATTTTATCCTGAAACAATTTCTTAGGCAGGAGTTTAAATTTTCATTAGTTCAAAGAATTGACTTTTTTTTGGTTCATGTCTTCCAGATGTGCAGAGTTGCAAATCAATAGCCAGTCTCGTGCAATAAATTTTTGGTTTAGACACTTTATGGCCAGGGTAAAGTGAACGTATGTAAATGGAGAGAAAACAGATAGACTGCTAGAAAACCAGTGTGCCTGCCTTTCCTTAGAAAGGTTAATGGAAGTATCAGCCTGAGGCTATTACATTTGCTTATGGAGTTTTCTTCCCTCCTCCTCCTCAACCCTGTTTTTTCAGTTGTCATTTGGAGAAATACCGAACTAAATCCAAGCAAACGTGTGTAATTCCCCTGAACTGAATGGAGGGGCAGGAGGCTGATGGGACCAGTCCTGGGAGATTCTGGCTGCCGTTTTTTGCCCCCAGTAGGGAGTGGTGGAAAGAGTTTGGGGTCTTAAGGGAGCAGAGACTAATTAAGGCAGGCTCTGGCATTTGTGGTGGCAGGGAAATGCAATTTGATAGAGACATTGCGGCTCCGAGGTGAGCAAATGCCACCTACACCACTCCCAGGAGGCTCCTGTTTCTTGGAAATGTTATGGCAACATGTTGCAACCTAGATATTAGTTGTACTTTTCCGTTTGCTTTGTCATTTTGATCAGTAGCTTTTACTCTTGTTACAAAAACGTACTAATATGTGGTAATATAATCATATTAATACAAATGCACTTTTTCAATAACTCAGAAGAAGTGGGCAGGATTCTTGTGTGCACCCTTGCTGCTTCCAGTCTCAATTGCTCTTGCCCTAAACGCTGAATTTCCATCACTGCATCGAAAGGATCCTGAGTAAATACAAAAGTCAGTGCAACAATAGCACACAGTGTTTTCCCATCAGCTTAAACGTTCAGAAGTTGTTAGGACTCTTCGCTTGCTGGCCAGGTTCAAAGGTAAATAAGCCAAGAAAGCAAATTCAGATAGAAAAAAAAAACAAAAACCTTACTTCTACAACACTGCCCAGTGACCAGTTTTTGCCCTGTGCAATGTTCAGGGATGGGGTGGAAATTTTCTCTCAATGGGTCCTGCCTGAACAGACGTGCATCGGAAGGCTTATTTATAGCTCACATGTACATAAGATGCCGCTCTCCTGTTTGCCGGTGCTCTGCTGCTCTCATTTGACCTCATCCCTAGAAGGCTGAAACTTTATTACTGTAATGAATCTTTGTTTCTCCTTCCCTGCACCTGGGGGATTTAAACGAGCTTGTGCCAAGACACCGTCTCCTTGCTCTGCAGTATATAATCTAGGATACATGCAAGTTGATTTCACATGGGAATTAGGGAGGATGGAAGAGATTTGTCACAAGACATTTTCGACCCTTGTTACATCAGCCTTTGGGAACACGTGTATATCAGTCAAGATAAAGACTTGCCCCATGAAATAGGTCGTTAGCACTGATAAACAAGGCTTCAAGAAAGATGGAGTTGAGGGTCAGGGTAGCAGCCTGAAATACTGAAGACATTTGGGATGTTGAATTCATGTATTTACCCACAAACAAGTTCAGGGTGGAGAAGGGCAGGACAGCCTTTCTCACCTAGCAAGAACCATGCCCCATCTGATGTCAACTGTTGTGGCAGAACTTTGAGCATCTTTGAATCCTCATTAGCCCTTAATTTGCCACTTAACTTGAATTTAGTTGATCACTGCAGAATTCAGTGAGTTTTGTGCTAGTCCTGTGTTTTATTCCAAACAGCACTGGCCTCCAGTTTCGTAACGTTTTATTGATTTAATGCCTCTTGTCATATCTGATCTGATGCCACCTGGCAGCAATCACTACAAGTGTTTTCCATGGAAACTCTGCTCTCTGAAAGGCAGCAAACCCCTTCACTTATACAATGGTTTATAAAAGTGGGTTACTTAAAATGAGGCAAAAATTACTATTTCCACCCCATTTTTAGAGCTTTGGATTAAATACTTTTCATTGGCAGCTCTCTCCTTTGGTTGTTCTGATTCATCCTTTTCTTCTTGGGCACCTTGTAATCCCGGGAAAACCAGGAAAAGAGAGTTAAGAGGTGGGATTACTCACCCCTATCTTGAGTCATCTGGATTCCTGGCATGCCACTCCGTTTTATCATCACAGCTCCAGTTCTGGACAGAGTGAGACATCTCCTGGGAACCATTCATCCCATCTAGAGGGAGGTGAGAGGAATCACACTGGGCAAGTGCCCATCTCTGGAGTTTGGGCTGAGAGCTGGGGGTGCGCAAGATGAATTCTGCCCAAACAGCACAACTGCAGAGCTTAGAAAGAGAGAAAAAGGCTTAACACTGAGAAGCACAGACTGAAGGCAATGGGTACGTAGGATGAGCACAGGAGAAAAAGGAGATCTTACAGTGTAGATCATCTAGTGTGTCATTAATAAAAAATAAACCCCTTATTTAATTTTTTCCAGAAAGCCTCTTTTTCTTGTATTTTCATCTAAAAATAAGGTTAATCACAACTGTACCAGCAAAGCCTAGAAACACCTCCCAGGAAAGGTAACAGTTAAATCTGTACAACTCCCTTTGCATCTCAGTTTTCAGCAACCACAGGCCCATACTTCCACCTCCACCAGTAGCACCCTTCATGCATTATTAACTCTCATCCTTCTCAAAACACATTGCCCTGCACATTGGCTGTATGTAAATACAGAGTTTGATTTTTCTTTATTCCACATAGTGCTACAGCTTTTAAAGCATGTGTATATTTAAAACAGTTTCTGAGAGGATTATTTAGATCGTATTAAAAAATCTGGACCAAACCTAGAACTTTTTACAGTTGTTTTCTGTAGGTCATTTGTCACAATCATTATTTGCTATGTGACCTTGGAGTGGTTCTACTTCTCACGGCTTCTAAAGCTTTATATTTGTTTTATGTTTTGCTTTTAACTCACATTCCAGAGGTCACATGCCTGGGGAAGAATCTCAGTTATCTTTCTGTTTTGCTTTGTTGTTTTGGGGTTTTTTTTAAAAAGCAAATTCCCTACTTTCATGATTAGATAGAAACTTGAAAAGACTCAAAACCATGAAGGCAAATGTATCCCAAATATATCCCTATGGACAGCAGGTCAAGGGAGATGATTCTTCCCTTCTGCTCTGCACTGGTGAGACCCTACCTTGAGTACTGCGTCCAGCTCTGGGGTCCCCAGTACAGGAAAGACACAGAGCTGCTGGAGCAAGTCCACAAGAGGCCACAAGGATGATCAGAGGGCAGGAGCACCTCTCCTGTGAAGACAGGCTGCAAGAATTGGGCTGCAAGAATTGGTCAGAAGAGAATGCTCTGAGGAGGCCTTATAGCAGCCTTCCAGTACCTGAAGGGACTGCAGGAAAGCTGGGGAGGGACTGTTTACAGGGGTATGTGGTGATGAGGACAAGGGATCATGGCTTTAAACTAAACAAGGTAGATTTAGATTGGATATAAGGAAACAAATTTCACAATGTGGGTGGTGAAACCCTGGAGCAGGTTGCTCAGAGAGGTGGCAGATGTCCCATCCCTGGAAACATTCAAGGTCAGGTTGGACAGGGCTCTGAACAACCTGATCTAGTCGAACGTGTGCCTGCCTATGGCAAGTGGGTTGGTCTAGATGACCTTTAAAGGTCCCTTCCAACCCAAACCTTTCCATTATTCTTGATTTTATTATATTACTCTCACGAGTTCTAAGTTAATCTCCTGATGAGTGGTTTGTTAGTGCATAGGAGGCTCCAGTGCTACACTGCAATTTATGAAACCCATATCGACATGTGAATGAGCAAAAAAAATCAGCAGTCACAGTCAGGATTTGAGGTAGAAGTGGTAGGTTGCTCTCTCTAAAGGCTGTGAGGTTGTTTTAACCAGGGAAAAGGGAAAGAAGGATGCAGAAGTCAAGAAAAAGAACTGATGAAGAGAACATGGGTTGGAACAAAGCCCCTTATATTCCTTTGTAAGTGCACTTCAGCAGTTAGAAACCCTAATTCAGGGCCTACCTGCACTTTGTGGAGAAGAGTGCTTAGGGCTTGTCAGTGGGTGATGTACTGACCGGTGCAAGCACAGGGTTCTCCCATGTGTGTTTCTGTCTCGCTCCAAAGAAAGGTACTGGTAAAGCAGCAAGCATCCCATCACACACTAAAGGGCTGTTTAAATCCTCTGATCACATCTGAGGCATCAGTAGCTGCTTTGTTATTGGAAAGAAGGAAATGAAAACAATAACATTCAAGCTGTAAATTAAAAGCCCACTGCAGATGTAGATTTCATGAGCAAAGTTATTAAGAGCATTAGTATGCATATTAGAAGTAATTAAAAACAAGCAAACAGGAAGAATACTGGGCAAGAACATGCAGGTCAGAGGAGAATTCTCCACTCAATTACCCAAGTGCAAATGAATATCTTGTAAATAAATCCACCATCATTTCCATGGGTGAAGGTACAGTCATACTGTTTATAAGCAGCTTAGCCGTAAGTGCTGGAAACCAAAACAACAGCATACCATTTACAATAACAAGAAGACAAAAATGAAATGGAAAACAAAACCAACTTGTCTTTCTCAGCAGTGCTCTAGAAATGAGGTTATCCTCTCTGAGGATGCTGGTAATTTGCAGAGGCCTTTGCAGGGCTGGAGCCTGTCCGATTTTTTTCTTGCGTAATGTGGTTGGTTGCTTGAAGATATTTGTCTGAGAAGCCTTCTCTGATACTGTTCCTGGTTTTTAAAATGTTGTTTAGTTAGAGTTGCTTATACTATTTCATTGATGAACTTCTTCCCTTTTGCATATGCAAATCGATCCCTGTTTTCTCTACATAAATTCCGTATTTGCCAGTGTTCTGCAAATAATTCAGAGGATAATTCTCATTTCACAAGATGTTTAAAAATTCTGTATTCCTTTTGGCTTACAGTAAAGCTGTAAAATGTATCATTGTACTGACCAGAAAATGAAAAGCTTTTAAAATGAGGTATAATCAACAACAATGCTCCTTTGATTAAAATAAGTAACGGGATCAGAAGCATTTTCAAGTAGGTTTTTCAAAAAATATTTTCAAGAAGTATTTTAATATCTGAAAGTTGTCCGACTAGTCAAATAAAAGATGACTCATAGATCCCACTAGGAAAAAAAAATATCCATCTTGTTTTCCCAAACACCAGCCAATCTTTTAATCCTCTTCAGATTAGTTTACCATGTGAAATCAATATTTCAAGGTGCTGTGGTACCTGCCAGAGCAAATAAGTTACTAACCAAGCTGGGCTCTACGGAGCCTGTGCATGCCATCAGGTTCCATGAAGAGCTTCGACTGGTCTGCACAGACTCGGGGAATTAAGGCCAGGTGAAATGCCAAGCTCCTTAGCTCATCTGCTGCAGAGAACAGGCCTGCAGTGTGCCTCCTCAAGTCTCGTTAAGGGAATAAATCTGACGTGCCTCTCTTACTAGGTCAGAGGGAGTCTGCAGCGTCTTGCTACACAGCGTGCCACAATATCCTATGTATCACAGAAGCCGAAAGCGCGATCAGGTTGCAAAGGCAAACACGGGAAAGTTAAGAAATGCTGGAATTAAGGATGCTTACTTAACTGACATTTGTCTCCCAGTGACAAATGGTCTACGATAAAATCTCTAGCCCCGTGATTGCCCACTGGTGTCTGCCCCTCCTCCGGTGCCCGGGATGAGCAGTTTGTTTACTCTGTATTGAACGTGCCCAGCCCATGTTTACTGTACTCTCTTCAAACCCTGCTTTGAAAACAGAGCTATTTATTCTTATGGGCTTTTTTTCATATGATCGTATCTCTGGGATAGCTCAGAGAAAAAGACGACGTGCAAGGAGTCCCTGGCATTTCCCATCTGCGGATGTTTAGCCTGGCAACAGCAGGCACACTGCTGTGGCACAGCGCAGAGGGGAAAGAGGGTGAGGGCTTCACACAGTGCAGGGGAGTGGAGAAAGCAAACCACAGGTGATTCTCTCAGGGGCTATCGCAGTGAAGCCCACCAGCAAAGTTCAAAGCCTCTTGTCCAGATACTCCATCTCCATCTGCAAGTCCTTGCCCCTCTTCTCCCTCCTCCTGCAATTTACTCTTTCCGTATGCTATAAATCAGGCCCTAAACTTCCTGCATCAAAATCAGGTGAATTCTTCTTCATGGCTCTGTGGGCAGGTCACATTGAGGACGTAAAAACCCTGTTTCCCCTTAGTTCTGGCACGTAGCCCTTGCTGGACCAACAGTACTTCCTACCTGTAATTGCAGGCAAAGTCATGGCTGGAGCACCCCAGGAAACTGGGCATGATGCACCTGCATCTCACCTGGGTATGTGCCAATTTATTTTTCTCCCTGATAACGTAATTTACCAGATTTCCTTGATTTTCCTATGAAATTGCAGAAAGCAGATCACCAAGAAGTAACACTACAACGACAGACTTCTGCGTATAGAGAAATTAGGCTTCCTCAAAGAAAAAGTTGCCGGTGTCTGTTTTAACACAGGCAGAATGATGCCTTTTCCTCTCGCCTCACAGCTGGACACAGCTGCACTGCTCTGTTTGAAACGTTCCACAATAATTCAACAGGAGACAGAGATTTGGAACGAAACGTTTCAGTTCAAGTTTGACGAAATCATAAGCAACAGAGAACAAGGCTCCTAATGGGACATGCTGGAGACCTTAATAACAGATGCTGTCAGCAACTCTGCTTATAATAAGCTGTGGGAATTGATGGCGTTCAATTTGAAATCATTTTCACATTTAATTTTTGATGGGACTCATTGGCCAGACCCTGTGTGCAGGGCGGATGAAGCAAATAACGTTGCTAACTTATCGGCAAGTCCTGCAGGAGTATTTCAGCCAAAACTCCCTTTGCATTTAAAAGGATGGGGTTTGTGTCCATCACAGCTGTGGATTCGGGGCACATAGGTCTGTTTGCCCACGTGACTGCTTTAGTGCCTCGCTCAGAATGGCCCTTGTTGCTGTTCCACATGTGATGCACACCTGTGCGCCATGCTTGCTCTCCGAGAGACCAGTCCCCACATGTTACATAGGGTTACTCTATAGGCTTGGGCTTTCTCGGGGTGCTGGTCAGTAAAGTGCTGGCTTGGATGCCTCAGTACCCCAACTAGAGTGACTGATGGACATTCTCAGTTGCCTGGCAGGACAAAACCAGACTCCTCTTCAGTGGTAAGAAGAGGGTTATAAAGTATTAGGAAGTGACCTCAGCTGATGAGTATATCATGTTCTTTCATTCTATTCACTTACAGCATTTACAACATCTCCCCATTATCGTTTAGACTTTTACAACTCTTAATGACCCTTTTATCAGAACAGCAATAACCAATAAATCCCCTTTGGCATTTATTGCCCTGTCTCTAATACATAAAAGCCCCAATTTATAACATCTCATGAATGCTGAAGATTATTTTTCAAACTGCTAGTACTGTAAAACTTCTTCAAATCTCACTATAAAAATAAATTTGCTCTGATAAAGGTTCTGTTTCTGTGGTTCACTCAGCATCAGCCCTAAGTGAAATTCACCCACAACCTGCAATAAACTCTGCGGACTGGATGCTGTATGGCAGAGACAAGAAAGCCAAAATGCCTCCCCTGTGGGGAGGTATCCCATTCTGCACCCTTCTCCCATCAGGAGCAGTTTTGTCCTTAGCTGCCAGGAGGGCTTTCAGGCCCCAGGCACATTCATCAGGAGCTCTGAGGACAGGGGACACAGCTTTTGTTGCCAACAGCCATCACCGACAGGAGAGGTGGAGCTTGTACACCTGATGTGGTCACTCAGGCTTCAGGTAACTGAAATCAGTTGCTTGGGCTTTGTCTGAAAATGATGGGAGAAACAGACACCACCAGGAGAGGGTTCTTCCCACCCTACACAAGAGGGACATCTCTGAGGTGCACAGTCCCAGCTGCCCTCCTCCCTTCAACACAGGTGGAGCTACGCCTCTGGCTGACAACAATCATCTAACTTCAAAACAGCTAAAATTAGATGTCACAAATCTCTAGATCTTTGTTTGCAGTGATGACAGCATAACTTTGAAGATATCTCTCTGTTATTACAGGCAAAGACCAGACTCCAAAGGCACTTTGTTTACTTATTATTGTAATTTTTACCCAACATGCAGTAATGCCCTGCACTCCCTGTAGGACATTAAATGAATTACCATTAGTACCATTTTAAAGTGTGCCTTGTCTTGATTTACCGGCAGGTACAACACATACAGCCACAGGACTCTGCAGAAAGGAGCAGGATCTCTGCTCCCCCCGACTTTGCTCAAACCAGCCCCTGCACTTCCAAGCCCCAGCAATCAGAGCACAGCAAATTAGTCTTTAGGAATTGTTTCAAACTGACCTGTTAATGAAGGCAACTCAAGGATACTATGTGTTCTTGGCAGTGGTTTCAGTTTTGCTAACTCTATTTCTAGACACCAGACTTGGGTTTGGTTCAAAGCCCAGCGCCGGGAAGACTTGACGTCAGCAGATTTTGGACAGGCCCATAGATATGTCTATGAGGTGAACTGTAACACTGTCTAAAGACGCTCAGGCCAGGTCTAACTGAGATATTGCCAGGGCTGGAGGTCAGTATTGTCATGCTGGTGAGACACCACATCCCAGCTAATTACCCTTGTCAAGAAACCACCTATTTTGACCTGGGCAGAAAACTCAGACAAGGCAGTGGTATTCTTCCCAACAGGAGCTAGACCAAGCATCTCTATGTCTTGCAATGACAATTTCAGTGCCAGTGCAGCCAGGTCTGTGCCGTAGAGAGCAGATGTGCTCAGCTCATCTTATTTCCCATCTTCTCAGCCACTCGCTTTACCCAAATCTGTTGCCAGGTGCTCTCACCACCCACTCTCCCATTTTTTTCTCCTGGCTCCTGCTGACCCTCTTCTCCTCTGCAGAACTATAAACCCAACAGCTCCCTAAAGAACTTTTCATTAATATAATTTATTAGTTAAATCATTCCTCTGACCTATTTCCCGTTCAACTACCATGTCTCCCCGTCCACTCAATATAATTGGTACAGCACCTGAACTCCACTGCCGGGGTTTAAATGGCCTGACATATATCACTGAGTCACAGGATATTAAGAGAAAGGTGAGAGGATTATTGGCGGGCTGCCACTGGGATCAGATTGGATTTCTTGTCCAACCACTGAAACATGCAGTTGTATAAAGAGGGTTCAGGCGGGCTTGGTTTAGTCCTTACTCAAAGCTTGACTGCTTGAAAATAACATAGGCGCTTCACTAAGGACCAGGGGCTTGGCCATGTAAGGAAGCTGTCCTTGTGTGCATTGTCCTGTTGATTTTTGGAAGGGGATGGTCTGCCTGAGGCTCTGCGGGATGGGGATGGTGAGGAGAGCTCTGCTGACCTGCTCTCCTGAAGCTGGAATCACAGCAGTCTTCTTCTACTGCCTGGCCATGCTGGCCCATTGCAAGAGTTGGTACAGGCCGTGTGGCCTCACCTGCCAGCCCACATGTGGCCCCAGGTGCTCTCATCCCCATGATTTCTTCTTTCACATTGGGGGTCTCTCACCACTGATCCTCTTGTTCCTAAGTTTAAAGAAATATTAAATGCTGTGCTGTGTGTTTTCACTGACAATCAATTTTGTGGCACAGTCTTCTGCCCCTTTTGAATTATAAAACATCAAAGGGTGCAAAACACAGCTACTGTCTTTGCCAAGAGACATCCTTTCTGCCTTTTGCTCTTTTTCCCAGGCAAAAAGGCCTGCAACGTCATCTGCCTTGTTCAGGATCTTTGCAATTGGCTCACATCTTTTTTGGGCTCCTCCTTCCTTCCCCTCATCTCCCCTCACCCTCCACCCCATACCAAGGGGTAACCAAGGAAACCGGGAACCATGGCAACCCAAAGCAGCATAATTTGTCTCCTAGGAAAAAATATAAGCATGCAAAATCCCTTTAATGTTTACATCAAGAGACTGGGTCCAAATCTTCTTCTTTCCCTCCTCTTTGGAGTAAGGAAGTGATGGGCCTGCCTCTCTCATCGGAGCTGCCGGCGCTGTGGCCCTGGGCAACGCTACCCTCCTGACACTCACTTTTGCCTAGCCAAATCCCTCTGCTCTTTGAACCCCTGCAAAGTCAATGTGGCAGTAGGGTGTCAGTTTCCATCAGCGTGGTGGTCCTGTGCCACCAAGAGCAATAAGACATGCTGGGACAGCTTCTCTGCTTTGTTATTATCATGGGGACTTGGTTGCCCCATCACTACGTGCTCCTCATTTTTTAATACATTTCTCAACAGGATGTGGGGAAATGCTTCTATCGCCAACTGGAGACAGAGAGCTCAGGCACAGAAGGTTTAGGGTCTGGTTTTTGAAGGATGAGCCAACTGGGCACTTCTCTAGCTCTGGATATCTTTTCCTTGTTGCAAAATG
Source organism: Gallinula chloropus (assembly GCF_964237585.1). NCBI lineage: Eukaryota > Metazoa > Chordata > Aves > Gruiformes > Rallidae > Gallinula > Gallinula chloropus. The sequence goes on from NC_140086.1 coordinate 25,965,391, forward strand.
AATCTGTGATGGAGGAGAGAAAACTGGGTCTTCCCAGTCCCACCAAGTCACTCACCCTCAGGTTCTGAACTCTCTGGATAAGGGACAAGGCTTCCTCCCTGCTGGGCAACACCAAGGACACAGAAGCCCAGAACACAGAATACACATTTTTATTACTATTTACAATAAACTAATAGCAGTGCCAGAGCCATGCTGCCATCACTCCTCCTCCAAAAGGTGGGAAGGAAGGGCAGCTGGAGAGGGATGAACATGATGGCTCTCTTCTCTTTCTCCCCGCCACACTTTCCCTTGTCCCACAAAATGGGAAAGATGGTGACACCGCCCTGCCACTGCTCAGTGCCCATCAACAGGGTTGTGCACAGGGAGAGGAGGTGAAGGTTCTGACACTCTGCCCAGGGTGGCATCACCCTGGGGCAAAGCTCTCAGGCCTCAACGCCTGCTCCTTGTCCCTTCACCCAGAAGTCCAGCCAGTTGACAGTAACACCCCAGCCCCTCAGAAACCTCACAGCCACTCCTTCTCCAAAGGATACTGCAAATGTTGTTCTTCGTGGGGTACATGCGGGTTTTGGTACCAGCTGTGGCAGCATCAGGCAGCATTGCCCAGCACTGCTCAGAGGCCAAGTCAGCAGAGAAATAACTGGCAGGTTTTTCTGCTTTAAAGGAGTGCAGGAGACAAACTGCTTTACTTCTAGCTTATTTCCAAAATAGAATGCTGACTGTACGTTGCCTTCTTTAGGAGAAGAACAATGACAGCAGTAATAAATTGTACACATTTATTTTTGAGTTTGCAGATGGGTGAATGTCGAGCGATGGTTGGGAAGAAAACAAACAAACCCTGGCAAGCAGCTATTTTTATAGGATAGTTTTGTGTTGAAATTTCTATAAGTTGGCAACAGAGTCGTCATGAGACCTTTTATCCAGATAAGACCATGCCAAAATCTTCAGGAAACATCTTGCGCGTTTAATTTTTTATTTACAAAAGCGACGGGAGGGAGGGGAATGAGGGCTCAGGGGAATGTTTGTAGACATACAGTGTCTGCTCTGTAAGGCACCAAATACTTTTTATTCTGTGGATATAAATGGGACTTTTTCCAAACCTGCCACTTGCTAAGTTCAAACCTGGGGTAGCTCCAAGTCAGGTCTTGCAAAGGATTTGCTTCCAGGCTGGGGGGAGATGTCACCAGGCAGAGTAAGTAAAGTTCATGAACCTTGAGGACCAGTCTGGGATATCTCACCTCTAAGGTCAAAGAGCCTGTTGAGAGAGGCCTCCAAACACAGCCGTTTTAAAGGGAAGTCAAGACTCTGCTGGTCATTTTGTCCCTGCCTCCTGCCTGCCTCCCTGCCAGCACCCAAACGAGGTCTGTTCACGAGACACATTGAGCCAAGAGGACATCTGCTGCTGCTGTGATTGCAGCTCCAGGCCCAGTCCTCTGGGAAGGGACTTCTTTATCAAGGTTTGTTGTTTGTGTTTAATGTCTAGGAAATGTCTGGACTTTCTTAGGTTTCATGCTATGTCACGAATGTGTTGCTGTGTGCATGCAGGCATGTGTCCATCCCTAAAATCAGAACTATGAAGAAAACATTCTAGAATTAAATGTTGGCTCATAAAGTATTTTATGCTAAAATAATATAAAAAAAAAGTAATCTAGAGCCTTCAGTGCTGCCCAGATAGTTTCTGGTTAATAAGCTATGTCAAAATTCTTGTTATTAGAGTTACTCTGTTGAAATCTGCCAGTTAGTCTGCCTGAAGAGGGGAGGAAAGGGTTACCTACTCTGCAAGGACGGAAATCTAAGACGGGAGCTTTATAACTGGCTCTGTGATGTGAACATTAGATAGTAATGTCTCAAAACTAAACTATTTAAGCAGCTCCAGTTTCTATGTTAAATTGACTTTAGCATGTTTATAACCAAAGGCACAGCTGCTTCCCAAAGAGCCTTGCTTAACATTTATACAGATTAACTGGTTTTGTGTTGAAATTATTGAGATCATCTCGCTGCATTCATTTGATTTTGATTTGTTGTCTTGTTTGCTTTGTAATGTTAATAACTTAGCTTTAGGAGCATCTTTCCTTGATTTTACTCCCTTAGCTCAAACTCAATTTCTTTAAGTAAATAGGGACCGGAGTAGAGGGTCAGAAGTGGATGCCAGTTTGCCATCTGAAAGCTTGACCACCTCCTCCAAATTTGCCCATAGTTCCCTCTCTAAAGATTCATAACAAATCCCACAATTTCCATGCTTGTGTGCAGTTACATGTAGCTCACCAATGTTCCCAATGGAATTTGCTCCAAGTTTAAGCACTGTAGGAAATTTTCAAAGCAGTTTGTGAGTACCACACATTAAATCTTCTGCATATTTCAGAGACTGTTTGCAGAGGTCATGCCTGGGCCTGAGCAGCAGGTTGGTCTCCACTGAAGAGCTCTCAGAGGACCCCACATGCTCACCCAAAAGCATGTGCCTTATTTACATTCAAGGCATGGCTGCAACACAAGGTTGAAATTGAAACCCTGAGGCGTCAGTCACTAATTAGCTTCTGTGCTCATTGCATGCCCATTCTAGGCAGATGAAATACATATGCCAAGCACTTTGGAGAATGAAGGAGAGGGACAACAAAGAGCACAGAAGTTGAGGCAAGGCACGAAGAAGGAACATCATTTAGGATATCTAGGATGGGTAGGGAGCTCTGGGGGAGGAAAAAAGTCTGTCTGAAATCATCAGCAACTACTAAGAACTACCGTCCCCCTGCCCAGAGAGAAGGGACATAGAGAACAGGCAAAGAAAAAGAGGACAAGACAAAGAGCCTTAGGAGATGCGTGTATTCCCCAAGAAGCCAAAGAGGGTCTCACTTGAGCTTGGTGCTAGGGAGTCTTGCAGTACGACGCCCTTCTAGACAGCAAGGTTCTCATGCAAGGCATTAAGGTAGCACTCATCCTGTCTCCTTCTTCTCAGGACAAGACGATTCCTTTGACAACCTGACTTCCAGCCTTCACAATGGATCTTCAGGTGAAGCCTCATAGCTCTAACAGAATGACACCAAGGGTTCATTTAGTGTTGTGACACAGGACTCAGCTGCCTCTCACAGACCCATGTTTTAGCATAATATGCATCCTCCTAAGTATCTCTGCTTACTTTCTTCAGGATGTCTGAACTTCTTCCTTTGAGGCTCCATTTCCTCTACAAACTCCTAGTTCCATTACAAATTATGTCTAATCATTCCTTAGGCTGCTGATACCACTTGCAACCAAGAATAATGTATCTGCATGGTATATCTAGGTACAACCAGCTGGGAAACACATGTCTGCCCATTAGCTGGTGCACGTAATCACTGGCTGGATGTTTCTGCCACATGGAGAAAATAGAGGTGTTTCCCCTTCAAAGGGCTCAAGTGAATGCTTCCAATGAGGAGAAATTCATACCCTGATGAGAACTTCTGGAGGTTTGGTGCTGGAGCTGGGAAGTGTGAGAAATTGATTAGGTCTCTGAGTCAGTGGCAGACAGCACCCTCATCATGCTGCCCACATAACCTATTCACTCTCCCACTTGTTTGTTCCCTAATGTAACTCCTTGGCTCATCCCAAACCCAGCTGATGCCAGAGACAGGCAAACTCCAGACCACAGCCCCTTTGCCAGCCTGTAGTGCACCTTGTGCTGCCCTAACTCTCGCATCAGGAATAACAGCACAGCAGTGAACCTGCCCTCGCCAAATCGGAAGCAGAAAAAAGCTGCAAACACTGGGAGTGTAATGTTGAGAGGGGATCCTGGAGAGGAAAAGTGAGATCTGAGAGCTCCTGGGAGAGGAAGAGGGTTGTTTGAAAAAGAGATGTTTCCCTTTCATGCACTTCCACTAAAACTGTGTCACGTTGGCACCAGTCCCACGTTTCAGTGATGGTGATGCACTCACCATGACTGCAGCAGCAACCTCTGTAGCAGCAAGGCCATAACAGGTGGTACAGTCGTTCAGCTCTTTCTGGATATGACAGGGTTCTGTCAAAGCTTACTTCTTTTGTTTTGTTTGAATGCCAGGTTGCCATTTCAAGGTGCCTGATTAGAGCAGAAGCACCACCACGCTGCCCATGGGCACCCCAGTCCTGGAGGTCTGTGAACATCACCATTTCACCATTTAAGCCAGTTCCTGCTCCTCACTGGCTCTGAGCTCAGCTGCTTGGACCCAAAGAAGTCTTCTAAGGTCCTCTGCAGCAATTCCTTTTTAACTCATGTGCTGTAAGGTTGGTGCAGCTATAGTGGGCACCAAGATAAAAAGGAACTCAGAGAAGAGTGCAAACACTTCCATCTTCTTCCTGGGATTAGGTAGCCTCAGATGGTATTGGGTGCCTTTGATAAACAAATAAATGAAAAATCCTCTTTGCCTGAATTTTCAGGAGGAGAAAGTGCTTCTGGTTGTAACATGGGGACCAGATCTCACCTCCCAGCACATGCTGCAGGAACATAGTGAGAATCCAATTAGGTGCATGGAGGCTGCAAAAGGAGATTGCATGGGCTTTGGTGGGACTTGACAGCAGATGAAGATAGGGATGGGGTCAGTTGAGGTTTGATGGATGTGATGGAGCTGGACCTGGGACCAAAATGTCCTGGGGGAGATGACTAGTAGGTCAATAGGAACTGTGGGCCTGGGATGCTGCACAGGAATTTGAGATGTGTGGTGGGAAGGTGGGGATAGGGAATGGGGATATTTGTGATGGGTGGAAGGCAAAAACATAGTAAAGGAGGGTGGTGAAGTGAGTACATCCCACTATGCGCACACACACTGGCTTGCAAAGAGATTACCAGCACCCCTCCTTTTACTCTGAGGGACCCTGAGCTGCCCTGTGCACCTTGGCGTGAGGACCCCTGGTGCAGAGGCACCTCCCATGAACCCACCAGCTCTCCTGGAAAGAGTGCCTATGCTGTGCTCACCTAGCTGTAATGAAGCCAGGAGATAACTGATGTGCTCCAGGAGATTCTCTCAGTGGGGAAGAGCGAGGCCACTCGCAGGCTGCAGGGTGCCCTGTGGGACGTGCTCCATGGTCACTGGCCCTGCCCCACATTCACCTGCTGGTGTCACACACATACCATCAGCAAAATGCCTACTGCTAATAGTGCCTAATCCCAATAATGCCTAGCAGTCTCTACTTTCTAAGGTAAATCCAGTGTGTCAGCCTTGCGCTGCCTCGGCCCTCACTGGGGGTAGCGTCATGTGCAGCCACCAAGATTTCTTCTCTCCAATGTCTTCACATAGGTATGAGGGGTGGGTTTGTTCTCCAGGAGGGTGACAAGCTCTGCTGGAGTGGGCTGCAGAGGTGCATCACTCCATAAGTGAAGGAGGATTACAGCTTTGGCCTGGAGATATGGATTGTATCTACTGTTCAATGTCCAGGTTAGTCTTGCTGCTTGCTGTAAATTCAGCAGCTCCAGGGTTTAATTCTTGGTGCAGTGTTCCTGTCTGCTCTGTGGAGTCCCAGTAGCCTGTCTGAGAAAGGCATCTGGTGATCTCCAAAAATGTCATCCCAGGACTCATGAGGAGCTTTGCTGGTGACTGGGGTGTTCACTCAGCAGCACTTCCTCCAGAAGCGAGGAGGGCTGACAGAGGAGACTTCCCTCCTCCTATTAGCAACGCCCAGCATTTTATACTAGTCATAGCAAGGTTGTCAGCCTGCTCATCCTGGTCTTCATTTTTCTTGCCTGGGGACAGATGCCTGCTAGTCTCCTTTCATGTTTGCGTTTCAACATGGACATCCTCAGCAGCATCTGTTTGAGGCAGCTCCCCTTCCCTGCCTCTCTGGCACTGATGCCAAGCACACATGAGACCTGGCCTGACAGAATGCCTTGCTATTGCATGTCTGGAAACCCAGCTCATTGCAAAGCTGTGAGACCCACGGAGAAAGATACCCGCTTTCATTTTTGCTCCCCCAGCGCTGCTCTTGGAGTCAGAGACATTCATCTGAGTTGAATCAGCTGCAGGAGGTGTAGCTGGAAGGCTGCAGACTTTCCTGCTTGCCAACTCACAAACACAGGCATGGACTTTGATGTCCCAGGCTGGCAGAAGCTGGTGCTGGCTGGGCACAGGTGAAATTTCAACTTCACCTGCAATTAAAGCACATGAGCTCCACTTTATAACCTGTGGCTTCTAAAAAATAAAGGAAATCTCTTGTTCAATGTCATTCCAGCTGCAGTTAGTAGGAGGTTGAAGATCCCTGATTAAAAAATGCTGGAAGGATATTGTAGGTATGTGTGATCCTGGACCCCTGCTGACTTGAGCACCCTGGATTTGCAAGCTTTTTTTCCTCACTTCCTTTACCTTTCCAGGCATATTAGAAAGTCCCCATTCATCCCCTCCCTCTACAGCTGAAGGAGCACAGAAATTCCTATGAAGAAATATTCGGGTCACTATTTAAATAGGCAGCTCTATCTTGTAGATCATTTGCTTTGCTATGTTGCAAATGTTGCATTTTGTATTGTGTAGTGTGTGCTGTGGATCCGTGTTGCACAGTCTGGGATAGGCCCCTACTTGTCACAGATGGCAAGATATAATCACACTGGACCAGATTTACTTCTCCCAAATCCTCATCAGGGTTGGATGTGTCTGTGAGAGTAGTAAATTTGCACATTATTCCCAATTACAGGGATGGCTGACCTACAGCCAGAAAAGGAGGAGTTGTCATGATGATTGCTAAGATTCCATCTCAGTCTTTATTTATAATGAGGTTGAAATATAATCACTTAGATGGTTGTAACCCACCCTGTTCTTTATCACCTGCTCAGCTGTACTGGTAAATTAACTGGATGGATCAAAACTACCCCACAGCCTAATGTGAAGGAACCTGCAAAACTCAAAATCCAGATACCAATCTGTTTGCAAACAACAAGTTATGTAGTAAAACACCAAAACAAACTCTTGTATTCAAAAGCCCTTCCACTTGGATTTTCAAAGTCCTGGTCCAAACTGAAGCCAAGTGCTGGAGCACTGAGCAGCACTGTGGTATTTCCAGAAGTTGTTCAAGGAAACTTCACAGACTCACAGAACATTAGGAGTTGGAAGGGACCTCAAAAGATCATCTAGTCCAACCCCCTGCCAAAGCAGGATCACCTAGGCTAAATCACGCAGGAACGCATCCATGTGGGTTTTGAATGTCTCCAGAGAAGGAGACTCCACAACCTCTCTGGGCAGCCTGTCCCAGGGCTCTGTCACCCTCACAGGGAAAACGTTCCTCCTTACATTCACGTGGAACTTCCTCTGCTCCAGCTTGCACCCATCGCCCCTTGTCCTGTTGCTGACCATCACTGGGAAGAACCTGGCTCCATCCTCCTGACTCTCACTCTTTATATATTTATAAACATTAATAAGCTCACCCCTCAGTCTCCTCCAAGCTAAAGAGGCCCAGCTCCCTCAGCCTCTCCTCCCTTCATGATGTTGGTGGCCCTGTGCTGGACTCTTTCGAGGAGTTCCATGTCCTTCTTGAACTGAGGGGCCCAACTTCTTCCAGAGCTGCTAGGTGCCACAAGATGCTGGGAGCCACATCAGTTTGGCCAAGTCTTGGTGTGAAACCCTGCTTTGTGGGATGAATTAGGCCCTGAATGTGTACAGAAAAGCTTTGGAAAGAAAAGCTTATGTTTACATAGCACATTTCATCCCAAAGGACCCTAAATCGCACTGCACAAACTTTACATAAACAACAGAACTGAAATGCAGCCGCGTCAGGAATGGAGGGTGGCAGCCAGCTGGCATACATTAGCAGGACAAAAATAAGAGAAGTGACTATTTTTGGCCAAGGACACCGGGGCAAACCCGTCTGTTGCGAAAGTACCTTCAAAACTTCAAAGCTCAATTTTACTCTAAATGGTGATGGTGGATAAATAGGCCCTTTGTACTCGTTCCCAGGCACACGTGGGGACTTCACTCAATAAAACAGAGGTTTGCTACATTTTGTGCCTGCTAAGGCACTTCCTCACCTGAGATGGCACGTTTCTGCTCTGACCCCAGCCCCGTTTGCAGGCTTGCAAGCCTCTCCTATGCAGCCCTCACTGCAGACGGTGGGAGGCCCAGAAAAGCTGCTCCACCTTTGATCTTACCCTGAACCGGCAAATCTGGAAACGCACATTTTCAGATGGCAGCTGAATGACTCTGTGAGTTAATTAGAAAGACAAATTTCCACCATGCCCATTGAGGTAACCTTTTGGAACACAACTGACCTTTAAATACCTGCGTGGAGTGGCCAGGACATTTGAAGGTCTTGCCCCAAAGCCCCTCACAGAATGGGCTGTGCAGCATTTCTTGGGTCTCTTCGGGCCACACAAACACTTCACAACACTGACAGGCACTGCTCCTTACAGCAGTGTCGCTGATGAAATGCACAGTATTTTTGCACATACATATTTACTTTGGGACTGGGTGGTGTCTATACTTACAGAGCACATTGCATCTCAGAGGACCCCAAATACCTCCAGGATAAGGTTCCCCATGGCAGCCAGTGGCTCCCTGTGGGCCTCCTCCTGTATCTTCACATTGTGCTGCAGCTGGACCTCAGCAGCTGGATCCTTACATGTGAGCCATCCCCTGCTCTGACATCCACCCTCCCAAGCCATTGCATCACACTGTCATGCACTTAAGCACTGCTAGAGCACTCCCTGGCATGATTTTTGGCTCCAGCCTGGCTGCAGTCTAGCCAGTTTGGGGGCTATGGACAATACAGAGACCACTCCCCAAGGGGCCAGATGGGTGAGGAGAGTTTAGCCATGCCACTTGCTCTTCAGGACAAGGAAGAAGCCCCCAGCCATTTGATTTATTAACATACCTGTGGCCTTTGAGAACAGAGCACCCCTTCAGCAGTACACTACACACTGGATTGATGGGGAAGGAAGTCAGCCAGGAGCCAGATGTCTCCCAAGGAGCCTTCCAAGTAGGGACACGATTCTGCTGGACCTCAATTTAACATAATTTTGGGCTGCATCCATCCTCCTTGTCTCCCACCCCTGGCACCAGCTCTGGTACCAATGCAGCTACCCCGTGACTGATTAAGGGAACTGGTTTGTCTGAAGACTCACCATTTTTTCCCCATGGTATTAGCTTTCAGGCAGCTCAAGTTCCTGTGTTGGCTGCCTGCCAGCCCTGGGTGTGCAAGGCCAGTACAGGTATGGCTAGAGAGGAGGATGAACCCCATGGCAGCCCCATTTTTGATTGGTTTATGCCACTGTGGGACAACTCCACATTACATTCTCCCTCCCTACAAACATGGGAAGCAAGAGGGAGCCCGCCTACCTCAGAGCCAGCTTCCCACCTGCTTCCTTGTCTGCCTCTCCCACCACCCTGTCACCATGCTCAATCCTCACACAGCCCATTCACATGCCAGCCAGCCCACCTTTGCCAGTGCAAGACCATATAAAACTCAGGTGAGCACTTCCTATTGCTAACAATTTTGCAGTGGCATTTCTCTGTCAGAACTGCAGGACATCTGAGTAGGACATACACTGCAGACTGCTGTTAGTAAGGCTTTTATATGGTTAGTTCCACTAGTCTTCATATTCATTGCAAAGCAGCATTAAAGGCTGTTGGGAGTCAGAGCAGGGCTGCAAGGGAGGTAGATGGGCATTTCAGATGCCCAAAGCTTCTGTCTAGCTCTCCTGGGATCCCCAGTTCATGGTTATCTCCTATGAGCTCATCAGAACTACAGCCAAGCCCGTCTCCAGAAGAATCTAATAGAAATACAGATCTCAGTGGGTTGCCCCCAACCTTCGCAGAAATCTGCTTTTCTTGTCCTCATGATTTGTTTTGTCCCACAGCACAGTCTGGACTGCAGCCACTTGCAGCTGGACTGCAGCCCCATGCAGCTGGACTGTAGCCCTATGCAGCTGAATCATAGCCCCATGCAGCTGAACGGCAGCCCCATGCAGCTGGACTGCAGCCCCATGCAGCTGAATGGCAGCCCCATGCAGCTGGACTGCAGCCCCACGCAGCTGGACTGCAGCGCCATGCAGCTGGGACTGCAGCCCTATGCAGCTGAATGGTAGCCCCATGCAGCTGAATGGTAGCCCCATGCAGCTGGACTGCAGCCCCATGCAGCTGGACTGTAGCCCCATGCAGCTGGACTGCAGCCCCATGCAGCTGGACTGCAGCCCTACACAGCTGGACGGTAGCCCCACACAGCTGGACTGCAGCCCCTCGCAGCTGGACTGCAGCCAGCGCCTCCCCTATGGCAGAGGCGGCTGCCCTGTCCCCATGATGGCTGTGGATCCTCTGAGGTCCAAAATCACGTGGGAGGAGAGGTGGGAAGGATTCAATGTTTCATGGTCTCCTAAAGGTGGGATAAGGCTCCAAGGGTGGCACCTGAGTGTGGGGCAGTGAGACCTCTCCCTTAACTCGGCTGCTGTGAGGAAGGGACAAAGTCTGCCCATGACTTCTCTGACTTTACAAGATGTGTGCCTGAAGCATGCTGAGAGGACCTAAGAGAGAAGAAAGGGAGAAAAACAAAGAAGGAAATGTTTGGTGACCTCATCTGGGCTCTGAGAAATGCGGAAATGTGCATGACAGGAGCGTGATGCTCTGGGAGGAGCAGAGGCTGGGGAATGCAAGACAGTTCTCCTGATCAAAGAACTGGTGCAAAAATGGTTCACGGAGGAGGATCCACCTTTGATGTTGTGAGCAGATTACAAAGTTATGCCATAACAGTTCCCAAGATTCCTAGATAGGGAAAGCTGGTCACACACACTGGAAGACTCCACAATGTGCCAAGAGCTCCCAGCTTTGTATACTGACATGTCCCTTGTCCTTTAATTTACCCCCTTTGCCTTTGCTCTGTTTGCACCAAATTAAAGCACTGCACTTTCCAGGGGAAAAGAAAAAAGTTTCTGTAATATTTGTTCTAATTTTAAAGCCCGATTCTATTTTTTTTTTGCTGCACTGGTAGTGTCCAACGTGTAGTCCAATACATAAAATTGATCATGACCTAGAAAAGGTCCACAAAGCTTGAGGAATGATGCTGCAGGCAGGGAGGGAAACCCCACAGGCCAGCACTTAGGCACTCCAACTGGTTATGCACAAGTTCCACGATTTTATACATTCATGAGCACACTCAGGCACTCAGGAGAAAGAAAAAAAGGTCTCACCGAGCAATAATAGAGAGTCTCCCCCTCTCCCCCACCCCCGGCCTCCCAACACAGGGCCCTGCAGGGAAATGCACTGTGCTCCTGATGACGCTTCCCCCGAGCAGACTCGCATCCACCACGGTATGAAAGATTAATAAAGGAGTGCATTAGCAACCACTGACATATCTCCCACAGTTAATTGGCATTCACCATTCGATTTAAAATTAATAAAGGCTTGCAAAGCATGCAGGGCTCACACCTCACAGCAAAGGAAATGTCCCACACAGCTCAGCAGGTCGTGTTGCTGTATCAGTGATGCTATGTACCACAAATATTCCTAGTATTATGTCAGGCCTCTATCTGAGGTGTTGCTCCCAGCACCAGTGTGGGAGGGCTGTCTGACACATGCTCTGGAAATTGCCACTCTGGTGGGTGCACGACATGAGCTTCTGTGACAGCCTGGAAGGATCTCTGCCTCTGCTTTTCCTCTTTCTTTCCGGTGCAGCAAGGGGGCAGCTGCAGCTGTGGACCGATGGCGCTTGGCTCATGAAGCCCAGCTGATTTCTTCGTACAGCTTGTGATGATGGGGAGCTGTCTTGCTGTCCTGTCACTACTCCTGCAGTCATTAAATGGAGTTTTCTATAATTCAGATGTCCCACTCAACTGCACAGCAGAGGGGACAGACAGGACCTTCTAGAAACTAAAGGAGAAACCCTGGCATTGCTAATGACTCTCTTAAGTGGGATGGCAGTCCTTGGGTATTTTTAGGGGTGGAGGCAGGTGACAACCTAGTGAACTGCATATGCTGTAAAGACCAAGAACTCTGCAAGCTTTTCACAAGGCCTGAAGTAGAGCAGACACCCCCTAAAAGAACTTCTACAGCTGCGGAACTGGAGGTACCACCAGTGGCGCAGCCCAAGATGGGACTGGCCCAGGTCAGCAGGAGTCATCTGCACTATTGCAGTCTGCCCCATCGAGGCCAGGGCTGCGCCCAGTTATGGGTGCCTGCGTGTTTTTACTAACTCCAAGCCTCACCTCATAGATAACAGCAGCAAGGGCTGGGCAGCCAGACAAGCCAGTAACATTAGGAACCCTCATAAGTGGGACTAACAACACCCCAGGACCCGGGGACTTCCACATGCTGCCCTGATGACTGTCTCCTTTCAAGTAGGGAGTCTGATGCACTGTTTCTCAGGTGAACCACATGTGGAAACGTGCCTTTTCTCACCTTGAAACAGATCTTGTGGGCCAGTGGTGGCCCTCAGCACACTCCTCTCCCACTGGGGATGGAAAATGCATGACGATAAGACATCTGAAAGGCATTTCTTCCAGGAAAGCACCTTAGTCAGCCATACTGAGCTCCTTCTGCTCCTCCTCTGCTTCCCCATTCTGCCAGTGAGGAAGAGGAAGCCAGAAAAATGGCAGCCAAAATTGTGTGGGAGAGTTGTGTCTTTGGGAAACTTGCAGCTGTCCAGCACAGACACACCAAATGTTCCCACACTGATTGCCACCTGCGCCCAGTTACCAGCCCAGTTACCTTGGGGAGAACTGGTTTGTTCATAGTGATTTGCTGGGAACTTGAATGATGACACTACCCAGAAGGTGAATCACAGGGGTCTGACAGTGTGAACAACTGTGTGGAAATCAGTGACTTTTGGCTATGCTGTCACCTGCCCCACTGGGTGCCACGGGAACCATCCTGCAGCCCAGCAGCCCCACTAGGTACCATCTCAGCTCACCATATGGGCTGAAGGGTCCTCCTTCCCTTTATCCAAGCAGAAACAACTCAGGAAATAAAAGCTGTGTGTCCCTTTGGAGACTGCTCCTACATGCTAGTTTATATGAAACAATTACACTGTGATGTCCCTCTTCAAAGCAAACTCCTTTGTGTAGCCAGCTCTGAAAAGAGAAAAGAGCTGCTTCTCACATCTCGGCTGAGATTTGGACCCACACTTCTAAGGGAGCTACCAACTCTTTTCATTTAGGCCATGGAGCTACCTCCTTGAAAAAGGTACCAAGCCCCACTTTGATTTTCAGTTTCTAGTCTCTACACAGGAGCTGAATCAAAGTAACTTAAATCGTGGCTTTGATTCACGTTCCCAGAGCCGGCTTAAGATGTAGATTCACGGGCTGCCTGCTATTTGTTATCATCTGCTTGCTGGAGATTCATACCTCCCCGGCAGAGCTGGTGGACCTGGATGTGCGTGTGTGCATCTCTGGGCTTTGATGTTCACAGCTTCCCAAGACAGTATTGAAACGCAAGCACTCGTGATCAGGAATAATGGTGAGAGCTGATGAATTAGCATATCCCTTGAAATGCTCTCATTCTGCTCTCCAGGATAACACGCTCAGTATTCTGGTTTAGCAGAGTTTACACATGCCCCTATCCAGTTGTTTACATCATACTTGGTAATTACCTTCACAGAGCTGTTTGGTTGTTTCTGGGGATGATGTAATCTTTGCTTGTACTGCTTTGCCCACACAGTTTGCTGTATTAAAGGGCTTTGGAATACTTCCCCCGGTGATTTTATTTCACCAGCTCTTTAGAAAAAGCCATAGCTATTTTCTCATCTAGCAGTGCCCAGAACTTTTGTCTCAGGGAAGAATATGGGGACAGCCAACTTCCTGCCATTAGAGAAGCCTCGCATTGTACAACTGGGGTTGAGACAGATTAATTCAATCTACACTTGTTACAAAATAGGCTGGATCTTCAGCTGTGCTAATGCACCACTTAGTCTGAAAAAGCAAGGGAACAAAGGTTTAAACAAAACTTCAGGGCCTCCCCTAGAGCTATCCTATTTGTCAGAGGTCACAGGGGCTTCCCTTGTAGCCCTTGTGTAATGTTACATCAGTTTAATTGAAGATGCCGCATTAGACCGGGACAGATAAGCTAGTGTGCCTTGAAGCTTGGGTGCATCCCATCACACTTCTCTGAGGTGGGTGTATGGATGCAAGCACAGTCATCTGAGGCCCCCTGTGCACGATCCCTGCCTAGGCAGGTTCGTTTCAGATCTGATGCTTGGCCAGGGCATGCAAGCATTTATCTATGATGTCTCTCTGCCAGAGACGCTCTCAGTCGGACGCCGTGTCGTGAAGTGAGCTAGCCACTGGAAAGGGTCTGAGGTGACATTTTTCCCAGTTCTGTCATTTACTTGCTAGGTGACCTTCAGCAAATCAACCACCATTGGTGTAGTGTCTGTGCAATGGGTGTAAAGCTATCTACCTCCAAACCCACGTTGAGATCCCTGTGATACCTGTGATCAATCCTTGCTCCTTCTGTTAGAATCTTCATTTCTCTTTTATCAGCAGATAATCATGGGATGGGACAAGAGAGTGTCCCATTCCCCTCCAGCTATTCCACAGTGTGGCTTGGGTATGCTGCTGGGGTGTGGGAGAGGAAGGTTTGAACTCCCCTGGGCTGTGGAAGCAGCTGTGCTGACTGACAAAGGCTGACAACCTTCCCTGCTACATTGCAGGAGTCCCCGCCCCGGGTGCTTACTCAGCACTTGTGCTGGTGGTCATCAACATTGTGCAGTGAGCTGGCAGAACCGACTCTCCCTGTGCCCCAGGTTTCCCAGGGAGAAATTCCAGGGTTCTTCCCCAAGTGGCTGATGGAGTCCATGGGAAACTGCCCAGTTTTCACACAAAAGCAGACAAGGCGAGCACCCACAGAGAGGGCCACCAGGTCCAGCGTGAGGGACAGACCTCTTGCAGAGGGATGGAAACAGAGGAGCCCATGAAGCCACACCTGGAACTGGTTCTGGGAACGCAAATCAAAGTCATGATGTGTGTGTGGCTTCTGTGTTCAGACGAGCCCTCTAATCTCTGAGTTGCCAAAGGCCTTGAGGGACCATTACATGAGGCAGAGGTTACCGAAGGGCGGGTTGCTCCAGCCTCTTCTTGCCCCTGGCAGGTGGGGAGAGACTGGGCAGGGATGGCGGGGATGCCTCTGGCTCCCTTGTGTGAGGGGCATCTTCGGACAAACCACGGATGCGGCTTTCTGATCCTTTTCTTCCATCAAAATGTCACAGAGGAGCTCTGTGGGGACCAAAAACTCACCTGGGCTTTTTTTAACTTTTAGAAGGATTAACACAGATTTATGATTGAGAAATCAGGCTAATTCCAGTCTAAAGTGCAGGACAATTCCCGCCGGTTCCCAGAAGGGTAACATCATAACCCATTATTAGCTGTGCCAGTTACAGTTATTTCCTTCCCACATTTCCTTTCAGGTGTCAGACCAGAATGTGATTGCTTTTCTTCCGGAGAGCATTATTTTTAAAGCTGAAGAACTGAATGTTATTAATATAGTAGGTGTTGCACTGTGCAGCCCATGCTGTAATGGGGTGTTTATAGTGCCGATGCTCTTACCCGGTCCGTTCGTAATCAGAAGTAATAGTACCACTTCCCCACTTGCTCTGCTCGAGGGTGCCACAGTAAATCCTGATGAGGCATAGCTTGGCTGCAGCTGGCAGGTGATGGAGAAGCTTTGTGCATTTTTACTTCTCTAATGTTTATAGCTCTTCTACGTTCCATGAATATTGCTGGTCCTGAGGATTCAGCAGTCCTGAATCAAGCCTCAAAAAACCAGAGATTTTACAAAATGCGTACGTTTGAAGTGTATTTTATGGGCCTTCAAATGCTTCAGCCTTTGTGTCATACTGTCAGGTTTCCCTCATTTCCCAACTACCAGCTTGCTTTAAGAAAGGAAAAAGAAAGCTGAGATTCACATGTGCACATCTGATTCCAGCAGCTGTCCCCTACGGACATCCCATGATAGCACGAAACTCGAGATAATGTTGGAAGAGCAGTCAGCACAGTCAAACAGAGCCTCCTCTGTGTGATGGGCCAACATACTCACCTAAAACAATGTCAGATAGAGCTTCTACACCTCTTGTTCTCAGGGGCAGGGGCGTGGGGAGGAAACTTTCACCTTCAGCTGATTTCTGCCTTGAGCTCCCTGTGTGGAAGGAGGAATGAAGAGTACATTTGTGAGGTGCTAGCAGCAGAAGCCACTGGCAACCACATCACGGGCTGAGCAGAGCACGTGCGTAAGTCTTGTTGGCAAGGCAGGTTCAGCAGCACATGCTCCCCAGCCACCAGCTCACTGCCTACTCCACCGGTGCCAGCGCCTCCGAGGCTGCAGAATGAAGTAAGGGAAAGAAATCGATCCAGGTTAAAAATAACCATGCCTCTTCCTCTCTCTCTCCCCTGCTCCCCGTCCCCCCACCCCTCCACCCTGCCCAGTTTTAAAGCATTGCTTTGGGTCAGCTTCCTGCTCCTGCTTGGTGGTTGGCACTGCCGTGGTGGTAATAACACGGCTGAAAGGGTGGTGTGGTCACAGAGTGTTGCAAGTGGGAGGCATCGCTCTGAGTATCAGTGAGTATCTTAGGATCCATTACAAACCTGGGGTGCACGTGCATGGGAAATAGAGAGAAAGGAGGAGAAAACAGAGAGGGGATATGTGTCATCTCTGGTGGAAGTAAAGAAGAACCTAAGAGTAAGGAGTGGTGTTTGCTGGAAAGGAGAGTTTGGCTTTCTTGCAGCGCTCAGGGAGATGTGACTTTGGAGAGCTTTTCTGTGCATGAGGAAGACCACACCTAAGAAACGCCTGGCATCAGGTCCTCTTAAAACCCAAGCATAGCCCCACATTTAGTTTGGGACTTCATTGAAATGGACAACTGCAAATAGATTTGACTCTGTATTTTGCACATTTCTTAGCACCAGGGTGCAGGACTGGTGGCCTTAGGACCAACTACTCAGACCTATCAAAGTGGTGCTGATGGAGAAGCAGCGTGGGAGGGAGCATCAGGGCCCTTTTCTCATCCTTGCTCAGGTAGTGCCTCAATCCCAGTGGTCGCTGGTTCCTTTCTGATGCCTCTAGCTCTTTCCCACCTCTATAATTTCTATTCTGACGAGCTCTTCCTGACTTAAAAACTGGATTTCTAAATAAATCACAACCAAGGAGGAAAGCTAAGATTAACAATTCTGCTACAAGTGTATTTCCCTGGGTGTGATCTATAACTGCACAAGAGCTCTCATCATTACCTTGGTATATGTTTGTAAGACAGAGTATTATTTTCCCTCAGGCTTCATCTCCTTTATCTTTTAAAAGTGTCCCCTAGTGACAGAGACTGTATTTCCCTATCAGTATGTACAACTTCTAGCATGTCTTATCGCTCCTGCAATATGAATGCCACGTAATCATCAAAATAATACATAAAGCCCTTATTACCTGCAATCATAGGATGTCTGGAGTTGTGCACTTCATAAGCATCTCTCTCTAATGATCTCCCACTTAGCCAGCACTGAGGAACCCAGAGCATCCTCCAGAGGTGACAGAGTGCTCTCATCTGCACGCTCACACATGAGCAACAGTGACGTGCTGCAGGACACGTCATGTGTCCCTGTGGACAGGGTGAGGGGAGAACCAATTCTGCTGAACCCTTGTGCTGTGCTTTGAATGGTTGGCCTTGTTCTCCTTCCTGCACGGTGGTGGGAAGTGGGACGTGACTTTGGAGAGGAGGGGAACCAGAGCTTCTGCCGGCCAAATGATTTTATGAGTCCCCTGAATGCAGCCACAGCACTCGGCAAATTGGAAAAGGGAAAATGAGAAGGGAGTAATATAAAGTCCACCTCTGTTTGCTGACATCCGTTATTTCTTTTGTAAATAATGCTCTCAGCCAGTGTTTCCCAAGAGGTAATCTGGAGGGAATCACCATCTCCACATGGGCTCGTGTAAGAAAGGAAGCAGCTGGTCCCTGACATTTATTGCTGTACTTCAGCCTGGAAACTCTGGTTGAAACGTTGCACAAAACCACGTTTCTCTGGATTATTTTCATCCTTCCTTATTTTGTTCAATTAAGTAATTAAAACTACAAGCAAAGAAAATAAATCCCCTGGGAGTTCATTTCACCCGAGATGGGGTGTGCCAGAGCGTAAGCAGAGGTAAAGCCGAGGTGCTGTCGGACACAGGTTTATTCCTGTTCTTATTTTAGCTGAACCAGTTCACCCTCCCAGGTAAATAGGTGATAAGACAGTGTTTATACCAAGTATCCCACGCGGCACAGCTGTACTATGGATTAGGTAACATCACTGACTCACCACAGAGTTATTGGGCCACCTCATCCCTTCCCTTGCCAGAGCAACAGTTTTTGTGTATACACTGAGAGGCTTCGCACACACAGATTAAGCTTCACAGCTTTCCTGTGAGGTTTGGAGTCATTGTAAGCGTTTCTCAGATGTGGGGACCAAGAAACAAATCTTCCTCCCAGAAACATCAAGTTATTTTCTCAGCTTTTTTCCTAGGGGTGCTGAAAGTTCCTTTCAGAGAGCTAAACCCTCGCACATTTGAGCAGGAATTACCACTCAGTATCACCACGCCTAGGGAGTTCCTGGCCAGAACTTCGATACCTACACTGGTTATTGGGCACCTAGATCCAAAACAAGCCAAAAATAAGTGAGGTTTTAGTGACCCTGCTGTAAGCATGAGCTTACTCTAAAGGGTCCATTCTGTTAATCCTCAGGTGTTGGACCTCCTTGGACAGTTTTGGAGGGCTATTCTCCATTCTGGTTTAATGCACATGGGGTTTCAATGGATGTGCTGACCTACCCAGGTGGTCATGCCCATGATGGCCAGCATGGGACTTTCTCTGCACAACTGCTAAAGCTTCACAAGCACAGAGTATGTGGCCAAGCACAGGGAAGAGGAGGGCTGGATGCTGGCTTCCAGCAGATATGCCCTAAACATCCAGAAGCTTTTTCCCCTCGTTTTCAGGAGCCTCTATCAGCCACAGATTACTTTTTTTTCATTGATTGGGATTGAAGCAATTTACTTCCATATTATTTTACATGGATATGACAGAAGGACCACTCAGTGGGTAAAAAATTGGTTGGATGGCCACACTCAAAAGTTGTGGTCAACAGCTCAATGTCCAAATGGAGACCAGTGACAAGTGACATTCCTGAGCAATTGGTATTGGGACGGAGACTGTCTAACAGCTTTGATCAAGTGCACCCTCAGCAGGTTTGCTGGTGACACCAAGCTGTGTGGTGTGGTGTGGTTGACATGCTGGAGGAAAGGGATGTCATCCAGAGGGATCTTGACAGGCTTGAGAGGTGGCCCCATGAGAACTGCATGAAGTTCAAACAGGCCAAGTGCACATGGGTCGGGGCAACCCCAAACACAACTGCAGGCTGGGTGGAGAATGGTTGAGAGGAGCCCTGAGAAGGACTTGGGGGTGTTGGTAGGGGCTACAAGAAAGCTGGAGAGACACTGTTTACAAGATCTTGTAGTGATAGGACAAGGGGTAATGGCTTTAAACTAAAAGAGGGCAGATTTAGATTAGATATTAGGAAGAAATCCTTCCTTGTGAGGGAGGTGAGGACCTGGCACAGGCTGCCCAGAGAAGCTGTGGCTGCCCCCTCCCTGGCAAAGTCCAAGGCCAGGTTGGATGGGGCTTTGGGCAACCTGGTCTAGTGGAGGGTGTCCCTGACCGTGGCAGGGGAGTCGAACTGGATGATCCTTGAGATCCCTTCCAACCCAAACCATTCTGTGATTTTATGACTCTGTGAACATCTCTAGACACTGCAGAGACCAATAGCTGCTCTTGTAGAATATAATCACGTAAAACTAGTGAATAAGCCAGGAAATGGGAAATACTCTATAGGTTCCTGCCCAAATGGCCTTTTAGTACCTGCTCCAAATGGCCTCAGATGGGAGCTTCATAAACATCAAAACTCAGGTGAGGTTTGGTTTTTGTTTTTAACTCTATACACAATTCCATTGAAATAATGGGAAAAATGCTCACTGGTTTCAAACTGACTGAGATTTCAGGTTGCAATAGAGAGACAAATTATTGTTCATCGAAGCCAGTGGAATGAAGAGTAATAACTTGAGCCCATGATTTGGCTTCTGGTGTCAGTACCACTTTGGACTGGCTAAAGCAGTTGCTGTTTACACTGCTGTAAACAGTTGTGCCTCCCTACAGCCTCCTGAGTTGCCCCAGCCCAATTGTTTGTGTAACCATGTAGTAAACTACCTTAGGAAACAACTCAGCAAAGTGATATATGTTCCTCGCTGCACTTCACAACCCAGCTGTGCAAACAGCTGTGCCAGCCCAACAGGGAGGTGGCACGGGGTCCAGGATGCGCAGGGAGAAGTTTCTCAACACTGCTACTGAGAAGACATCACCCTTGGAACATGCTACTGACTGGTCACACAAAGGGGCTGCGATGTCAACAGGAGCTGTGAAGAGGGTCTTTTCTCTGGGCATTTTGCTAGTATTGGCTCCAGCATTTGGAGGCTTGACCAAGCTCATTAACCCAGCAGAAATCTAGTCTGGCTGAAAAAAAAAAGCAAATAAAAAAAAAAAAGAGGCTAGTTTTCTACCAGGCTGTTAGATGGCTTAGCTCTCTTGCATGATCTCAACCTCAGCAATCAGATCCTTGATCCATGTTACACAGGGCTGTACCCGTGGCTCTCCCCATGCTTGATGAGACAATCCATGTTTACAATGAGAATATCAGAGAGGAGAAGTCAAGAATGTGGCTACTAATTATATTCTCTCAGCATTACCATATTGGTATTTTGTTTATTGAGCTCTTCCATTCCACTTGAAGATTCATCCCACGGGCCCATTCCCTGGCCAGGAATGCTGCCTTGTGGAGGACTCCTTGTGGAGGGCTTCTGCTGAGATGGCTTTGTGTGTCCTCTGCTTGTTAATCCAAAGCTTTTACTGAGTTGAACATACCTGTCTGATGCAATATCCCTAGCAGTTCCACTTCTATATCATTCAAAAGCAGAGTAGCTGGGGGTGGTTTTTTTCCCCCTAGTTTCTCCCTTGTGACTTTGAATGCCGAGTTGCAGCCTGAAAAAATATTTACAGCTGTGTTATATAAACTAATGAAAAACAGTGTTTAAAATGAAAGTGCTGGCACGACTTTATGGAGAACAGCAGTGGAAATAGCCATCTGGTAATAAACAGGCTACCTGATACGGTTTATTGTTTAACCCCTAGCTGGCTTTTAGAAACTTAGGCTTATAAGGGTTTCAAACCTGAGCACTCATTGAGTTGGTCACCCAACACACCGTAAGCAAAGCCTCGGTTTCTAAGGTAAACAACAAGCAATTTCTGTTTAAAAATAAAAGGGGGGGAAGCAAGAAAACATCTGGACATTAGCAGGTTTTTCTTTCTTGCAGCTATCTGTCAGGAAAATGAAGGAGAGTGAGAGATTTTAATTACTACAGTATAGCCTTTCCCATGTGTGGCTGTGGTAGTTTCCTAGCCTGTGACTGCAATGGCAGGATGAGATATTTATAACATCCTAGGAAAAATGTTTCCTTTTTAAAGCCCATCACAGTAGCATAATAACAAGCCTTGAAATCTGTCTTTCCTATATCCCAAAACCACTCAATGGAAATGATTTTTATATGCTGGCTGTTGGCGTGCATATTAAAGCCATTTCTGAGGAGAAGCTGTAAAACACACATCCGTAGGCTGCGCTGTGCACACATGACTGCACAACCAGATTAGGCCACATGGCAGTAAAAAGGCCCCTGCCTGGTCGAACAAGAGCTTCTGCAGTTGTTCCCACAACCGACACTGCTCCGGTACCGGGGCAAGGGTGGGAACAGTGGGAGTGCAGATAAGCCTTTATGGTAAATCAGCTATAACATGGTTTGGCTCCAGGCCCAAGTAATAACTAACCAGTTTTATGTTAATTATTTGCTATCGTTTTGCATATAGCAATAGGTACAAGCTGGTACTAAGCACAAATGACTGCAGCACGCAGTTGGCTTTCGTAAAGTCCTCTTTGACATACCGCATCACTTTGTAATTGACAGTTGTGAATGATCCTGGGCTTTCCTTTTGCTCTGGTTTCCTTCTCACAGGCTCTCACAAAGTAGTATTTTAGAGTGTGTTTGTAAGGATAAACAGAGGCACTCATGCGTTTGGACATTTCATTCCACAGTTCCCGTGCATGCTCTACAGTAACTCACCCTCACACACCAACTGCAAAACAGTCATTCTCCCCCGAGTGCCCCAGTAAATCTGCTCCAGTGAGAACACATTCCCATATCTGGAATGTAACCACCAAGAAGATGGGCAGCAAAACCGCAGAGGCCCCCCCCTCTGCCCTCCTCCATCTGTACTGACCACAAGTCCCCAGTCCTGAAATCACAATGCAAAAGCCCATCAGGGAAGCCAACCCAGCTCTTTGTGGGACTGATTGAGAAACTGGTCCAGCTTTGAAAAGTCAGCACATTTTCCCCCCCAGGGTTGCTTTTTTAAGCTGACTTACCAAAGGGGCAGCCTGCAGCAGCACTAGTGGGGCAGAGACAAATGTCAGAGAAAGGAATTCCTGTAATCAGTAGTGCCTTGGTGCTTCCCTTAGTGGAGCTATGGTCTGAGACCTGTCTCCATCATAAAAAGATCCCACTGGCCATGAGGTATGCTCACTCCCCAGACATTTCCACCAAAGGACCCTCTGTCCCCTTCAAAATCCCAACCTAGGAAGTCCTTTACGGAGACTTACATGTGTAAACTTCTCTGAAGTTCCTGCAGAAGTGTTGTTCTAGGTCTTACCAGTTCAGTCTCCATCAGTAACAACTGATTCTCTGTCATGACTTGTCCAGTCCTTCAGGGATGGTGTATACTTGGAAGGGTCACCAGCATGGTTCTACACTACAGGCACCCCAGCAACCCCCACAGGTGGGAACACACCAAAAGACATTTTTGGCCAGAGGCACCATATTGTTGACACGGCTTTCGGGTCACTGTAGGTTTTTGTGGATGAAGAGAAAACGCTACTGACTCCCAAATACACCCTCCTCCTAATACTTCATGTACCCCTTGCACGATGTGGGTGACAGCTCATTGGGGAAAAATGAAAGGTGGACAAGTCAGAGGACTTAAAAATAAAAATTGAATAGAAAATGTTTTGAGTCAGGCCGACAGCTTGGTTAATAGAGTTCTGTGCTAACAAATGCTAAACACATACATGGGCCCACCTAGTTGTCGAAGTGTTTGGGTGTGTGGAGGGCTGGCTGACAACTTTGCTGCTATTACAGTGTACCTGGCTGGCTGCAAGCCTGGGTTCCCCATTAACCATCAGCACTGGTGTTGTACCAGATTGCCTGCAAAGCAGTAACAGAACTGGACTTCAGAGAAGTTATTCTACAAATCAAACCCTAATGTTGCAAAAACACTGGGGCAGTGCTGAATGCTCCGAGCTTTCACAGGTTTCAATGACAGAGCAGCTCTCAGGCTCTGCAAAATGAGTCTTCTCAGTGCACAGATGTCAGAAGCTGGTCACCGAGCACTCCCGATATGCTCAGAGATTTGGTGTGTCCTGACCGCACCAGCCAAACTCGTGGGCTTGAACAGCAATGTACCTGCGTCTTCCAGCAAACTGCACTGCAAGAGGGAACAGGACAGGATACCCAGCACATGCTCAGCTGTGGAAAGGGCAGCACTGAGAGCTAGAACTTGCATTACCATACAGATGAAACGATGACTTTGTAATAACATCACAAATAGGAAGAGTGTTTGGAAAAAGCCCAGCTCTTGTAGCCTTCATTTTTTCTGAATGTGTTTGTTTGCTTTATTCTATTTACAGCCTCTAGTTTTCGAGTGTGTCCAATTATGTTTCACCTTGGCTCTTCCCAGCCTACAAATGCCGGAGTCAGGCGCTGGCTGCTGCCCAGCTGGCCTCTGCCCTACTTAACTCTGTAATGCAGCAAGGGCTGTAGTACCATTCCTTTTCAGGGCTAAACCACGGCACCGACTTTTGATCATTAAAGGAAATGTACTTGGAATAATATTAAAACAAATAAATAAGACATGGGCACAAGGGCATTAAGATTACAAAGCGGGTGGTCTCGAAGTTTGTGAGATGCAGTGTGCAGAGCTGCTGATTCAGGAGCGTTCTCTGGCAGGAGTATGAATGACAGCAAGAGGTGTGAGGCAGCAAAGAATAAAATCCCGAGTATTCAGCTTTCAAGGAAATTTGCAAAAGCCCATTGTCTCAACAGCCCAGATTTACACACGTCTTCTGAGAAAGAATTACTTCTCTATGGGAAAGTAATCGTCCCCTGCACTGCCGAGCTAATGATGTATAAAATAACTCTGACAAGCCTGAGTCCCGCGGTGGCACTAGCCAACAGCAAAGAGAAAAGGGAATCCAAACAAACCGCTGGTGACCAGAAAACAACTCGAAGCAGATCACTAGCAATAAATCTTGATGTGACGTTGAAGCTGGGCTCATCTTACAAAGAGCAAAGAGTAGAGAGAGAATTGCTAAGGGCAGATGGCAGTGCCTTTCCTGGTGATATAAACATAGATGAGTGCGTATCATTTCTGAGTACTCTATATGGCCCTGCCTATCACAACAGCATAAATAACTGGAAAGATCATTAACACATTTCTAGGAATTGAGTTTTAATTGTTCTGTGGTTTACAGCCATTGGTTGTGGTTCTATTTAACATGGATATGGCTTCAAATATTCCACGTTATGGAAATTACGAAGTTCAACTGGAAGCATTTTACCTGCCAAGATCTGAATTTCATGTTAGCGGTTACCCTGTAGTAGCTGGTGGCAAAACAAACTTACTGCAGCGTAACAGGAGGTTGCATCCTCTACATGGCTATATTTAATCTCTTCTGATGTTTATCTGAGTTGTAGCTGCGTACAAGGAAATACAGATTCTGCATTCAAATGGTTGCAAGTATGAACAGTAATTGCAACGGCCATAAGAATAATGCATAATTCTTGCACCTGCCTGTCAAAGGAGCCCGGGAGTTTTTATATTTTACATCCTTTATTTAAGTATTTTCCACAAAAGCTGTGTGGAAAATCCATGAAAATCAGGAAAACTGCCTTGTTATAAGGAATAATGGAAGAACTAGGAGCCTGAGCATCCGGAACATATAACACATTCACAAAATGAGCAAGCTAAAAACTATAGCACATATTCTTTCTCTTAAAGAATTTGCTTACCTTTAACCTTTTGGGTTATCTGTAGCAAGTGGATTTAAAAAAAAAATTCACTGATTTGCCAAAAAAGCATGTCCACGACATTAATATGAAAAAACCCTTTCATTTTTCTATATTATTTATGACTGCATTTGTTTGTAAACCTTTTAAAAATGTTCTTTTCCACTTCTTGAGATTTACTTAGACCATTTCATAGTTCTTCTGTAGAACAAAGCTGACATCTCCAGATGGCAAATATAAACATCAAAAGATGGACTGCCACTCAAAGACACGTGGGGAACATTTGCCAGAGCTAAATACTGTCTTAGAAGAATTTCAGTAGTAAAGAGTTCTTCTGAATATGCCATTAATAGTGGCACAATAGATCTGGCCGACATGGTCGTGGTGGTGGTGAGCTGCACTCAAATACTTTGCTACCCACAAAATGGCACTTATTTTGGGATTGTTGCATACTCAGGAAATCATACGGTAAATCAAAGTTAGGAATTACACCAACTGCACCATAAAATGCAGCACACACTGAGTGACACACAAGCAACACGCATGTGTGCGTGGCTGGGAAAGCGTGTGCAGGGTTCAGCCTTCTTGCTGAATAAATATTTGAGAGCTTTACAGTTCTTCAGCACCTCCTTTTATATAATCAGATAACTGCAACCACAAATTCAACTCGAGGACCGACATTTTCAGATCACAGTGTCTTCTTTGGTGCTCCAAACAGCAGTGCATATACCACAAATCGGTTCAGAAAGAAAACACTTTCCATCATACTCATGTTTGCCTTATTATCAGAATGAGAAATTATGTGTGAAGTTCTAAACAATGTTTTTACCAGCAGCATTAGTCTCTGGTAGATATTGGAAGGGGTGGGAGGGGATCTGCCAAACTCCATTCAGTATTTTGTCTCTGCTGACTAAAAGGAGTTCATTGTGAGCTAGGCAATGCAAACACCTAAGAATCGAAGAATAAGTTCACTCAAAATAGTGAACTTTGCCACGCTCTCCAAGGAGAAACTGTTTTATAAGTGAAATATTTTACAACATTTTCTCAGCAGATGTCCAAAAAGCTCACTTGTCCCTTATACCAGCCTTCAACAGAGACAGTTGTTTATGGTGGTGACTGGTCCTTGCCCCAGACACCAGTTCTGCGAGTCATATGGTTGCATGAGAAACACACCTGCTTGTCTGCACAGAAACTCCCAGTGAAACACTGAGATTGCCTGTGAACACCACACCCCCTCCCCGGCACTTTGGCCCAAGTCTAATTATAAGCACACTTATGGTTGTTTTTCCCCCTCCCTAACATAAACAGTAGTTTATTGCCAGCATGGAAGAAACTGGATTTTTGTTTATTCCTAAAACATGATTAAAGCAATGGATTTTGCAGGGCTGTAACATGAGCTAATGAGTCTACACTGGGCAGATTTGCACGGCTCCACTCCGCAAAGGAGATCTGTGGCAGGAGTAAGCCCTGGTAACTGCACTGCAACTGTATTAGGGTCCTTTCAGGGATGCCTGTCTATGCTGCAAGACTGAGTAACGTATGGCCATGCTGACACGTACAAGTCCGCAGTGCGATGCCGTAATAGTGACGTACTAATTTGTTCCTCTAACAGAACATCTCCTGTGGAAAAAAAATGAATCTGCTACTGCAACTGCCACACACAGCATTTTCTTTAATTAATAAGCACAGAAGAACTGCAGGTGGTGATGATGAATTCCAGGAACGTGATCCCCTGACATCCCTCCAACTGTAGTTTCATGAGAGACTAGCTCCAGCAACCACGTTGGTTAAAGTTCCTGCCCTGTGACCTCCAGCTACTCACTCCTGGTCTTAACACCACAGCTCATCACTCTTGCATGAGAAGTTATGTACCTTGAGCCACAGCGCTATTTATAGTCAAGCCCTGTGGAGGATGATTGCACCGGCCCATCTGAGGAAGTGGTGAACTTCAGCACAAGGCTGGAAGCAATCAGCTGGGCATGGAGCAGTGCAGGCACTTCTGAAAAAAGGTTCACAGTCAAAGTCAGCGTCTCAGGGAAACTCCACCTACAGGTTTATGATTCCATTAAGCCGAACTTACAGCTGAAAAGAGAAGTCCTGCTCCCCCTCCTGCCTTGCCAGCCATGCTTTCTGCAAGCTCTTTCCTAGGGATGTGCATCAAACTGTAAATAATCCAGTGTGGAAAGCTGAACTGATACAAAACTCATTGCTTTTCTGCAGGTTTAATTTTCTTCTGGCTGAGCCCTCTGGTCATAGAGCACCAGGGCCAGCACAAAGGGCTGTCAGAAACACGGAGGGGGTGCAGGTGGGGGAGGGCTTCCAAAGGCGAATGGCCACTAGGTTGGCTGGTATGTCCACAATGAGGTGCCGGCCAGACTACCCGCAAGTTACACAAGTCACTTTACAACACCCCCGCGAAGGTTGGGGTACCTCAGCACAGGAAACATTCGTGCAGTCACTCCCTTCTGCTCGTCACTGGCAAGGGGTTCTTTATTGAGCAATGCAACTGTCTTCCTCTTTTGGTACCTTAGAAGAGCTTTTCTTTGGGGATTTTGGGACGGCATGGTTCTTTCAGAATGATTCTATGAAGGAGGAGCGGTTCAGATTCACACTGTCTTCAAGAAATTTCTTCAGTTTGATATCCCACCTACTTCAGCTCCACAGGCATCAGTGAGCACAGCATGGAGAGTTCAGCGGCTGAATGGTGGCAGCAGTGATAATAAGGGTGCACATGAGAATTCCAGGAAAACCTTAATCATCATCATCATTAACATTTTATTTTCTGCAGTGTAATCCCTACTCTGATGTACCACAGTTTGCTGTAGCAGACTATGTAATGCTCAGTGCTGATAAGAATCTCCATAAATATGAGAAGTAGGAAAGGCATGAGGAAGAAAGTCATCACAAAGCTTCGATGGCCATGGGAGTTATTCCTTTTGATATTTTGAAGCTATTTGTGTTCTGCTGTGGATATGTTTCAGGTCAGGTTTGGTTCTGCAGTAGTCTCAAGTCTAGCTTCTCTGGTCCCTAGCTTTGTTGCTCATTTATAAGTTTGTGCCTCCACAACCCATGTTGCAACTTCTGGTTTTAGCGCTGTTTTGCCCAATTTACTATCTTATTCAATTGAACATAGTAAAACCCACCAGGCTGCAACAACAACGAATTTTGGCAAATGCGGTGGAGAGTTTTCCTCTTGCAGCTTCACATTCAGTAAAAAACCCACAAACTTCAACAAGGGACTATTTCAAAATGGATCATGTAGGCAAATTTGTGAAAAGAGCAAAGGAGGAAACCTCTGAAATATATATGCCAGTGGTACATACCTTGAGTGATGACTTCCTAGCTGAAGATGGTGACCTGAATGTGTATTTTATAAGAAAGTTCTAATGAAAGTTAATAATATTAAGTGCTTTATAAAATGGTTCATTAATTGAAAAGGGGTGTTTCTTCCTTGGACAAAGTGCCTTAGAAATGTTGGCCTTTGGGGTCTTGTCTTTATGGCTAAAATAGAATGGTGCCAGCAAATTTACTTTATACAGATTTAAATCAATTCTGCAATCAAGGTTTCTGTTTATAAGCTCTTTGAACTTAATTTCACTGCAAAGCTACCCTGAGTTATTACTCATTCCAGCCATAACTGGAGTCCTTTCTACACAAAAAATATGAAGTGTGGGACTGCAGTTGCTTTTGATTTGAGGCAGTGAGTTGAACAGGAAGATACAGGCTGATATTAAAGTATCTATATTGTCAGCTGCTCTGTACTGTGAGCACAGTTTTGCACAATTTGAATGCTGTTGGTCTTCCAAGGCCTTCCCAGTCCTCCTTCCTTATGCTGGAAGGCTCCTGCTCATGCCTGGGACAGAATTAATAGCACAACCAGCTTGGGGCACTGCTAAGAACTGTTAGGGGTGGCAGAAATCTCAGTCTGTGGCTTTATGGTGTGAAGCATTGCTCTTTTCTGCTGATCCAGCATTTTCAGAGTCTTGAAAAAGATTTATTTTTAAAGAACACCTCACTGGCTCCCAGTGTGGTTTAACACAGCTCTGCTAACTCGACAGTGAGGGCTCCAACACGGGCATGGCAGTGGGCAAGTGGGGTCAGAAACCTTAAAGCAATGTTAGTACTGAACATTTTGCCTTATGAAGCTGCAGCTACTACAGCAGGCACAAGGGAAAGTATGAAGAAATGCTCCTGAGGGCAGGGGCTGCAAGTGTCCCTTTATGTAGTAGCAAAGGTCTAGAAGCAGCACACAGATCACATGCAAATCCCAACAAAATCCAGCCAGTGCTCAGGGAGTACTGGGGAAACTAGGTGTAATTTTCCTGACAAAAAAAAAACCCACTGGAACCTCCGTGACTCACCCCTAAGGAAATACAGTCACATCTTTCAGCAAAAAAGGATCTAATGTGGGAATCAAAATGTCTGGTAGCAATGATCATAGGGTTGTAGCAGTCTGCTAGAAAGGGGAAGCACAGAGTGAGGCAGGAAAGTTATTTCTATTTGTATTTAAAGTGTTGGAAAAGTTTCTTCATAATCAGCAGGAGTTTTGTTTTGCTGCTCTTAAACAATGCAATCAGGAGGGAAGGGGGAAATTATTCCAGAATGCTGAATGTCTTCAAAGAGAGGAGAGCACATTATCGATACCAACAGAGAGAGTCCAATAAGAACAATTCAGGTCATGCAAAAAATCAGTGGCTCCCACAGGACTTAACCTGTGAAGCTGCATCCTACAGGCCTCCATTGGCCAGAGGTGTCAAAAAATACATGGAAGGGTTCTTCAGGTATGTAAACAACAACCAGAAACAGAAGGAAAATATCATCCCCCACTGTTAAACAGGAGTGGTGAATTAGTCATTGACAACATTGAAAAGGTGGAGGTTCTCAACACTTTCTTTATCTCTGTCTTTACCAGGTCTGTGGGGCCCCTGCCCTGAGCAGCAAAACTCCTGGTCCATGGAAACACAAACCTGGCATAAGTGGAGTAAGAGCTGGTATGTGAACTATGACAGAAGCTTGACCCCTACAAATTGATGGGCCCTGACAGTATCCACTCAGAGGTGTTGAGAGCTGGCTGATGTTGTTGTGAGGCTGCTCTCCATAATCTTTGAGAAGTTGTGAAGATCAGAGGACATCCCAGAAGACAAGAAGGCGGCTAATGTCACCCCCATCTACAAGAAGGCTTAAAGGAGGATCCAGGAAATTGTAGGTCCATCAGTCTTCAGTCCCTGTGAAAGTTACAGAACGAATCCTCCCACAGTCACCACAAATCTGAAGCGCATGATTGGGAAGAGCCAGCACAAATTCACCGGGGGCAAATCATGCTTGACAAAACTGATCACCTTCTCTATGACAAAGTAACCTGCTCGGTTGATGAGGGGGAGTAGTGGACATTGTCTGCCTGGATTTTTTCCAAGGCTTTTGATACCGTTTCCCACAGAAACAAAGTTACAAAGTAGACAAGTGGTCTGTGTGGTGTGTGGGCAACTAACTGGCTGACAGGTCGCATCGAGAGGGTGGTGGTAAATAGCTCCTTCTCAAACAGGCAACCTTTGGTCCCTGCTATACAAATGAGATGTGGGCAGGCAGGAGAGGGTCCAGAGAAGGGCCACAAAGATGGTCAAAGATCTGGAAAGCCTGTCGTAAGATGAAGAACTGAGACAACTCGGTTTATTCAGCCTTGAGAGAAGAAGGCTTAGGGGAGACCTTATTGCCCTGTTCCAGTATTTGGGTGGCTACATAGAAGATGGAGACTCACATGGAGAAGATGAAGGATAATGAGTACAAGTTACTCCTGGGGAGATTCCGACTGGACACAAGAGAAAAATTTTCCACAGTGAGATCAATCATCCACTGGAGACATCTCCCCAGGGAAGTGGTGGATTCCTCAGCACTGGGCACTTTTCAAATGTGCCTGGACAGGGTGCTGGGCCATCTTGTCTAGACAGTGTTTTTGCCAAGAAAGGTTGGATGAGGTGATCCTTGAGGTCCCTTCCAACCTGGTATTGTATGATTCTGTGATTTAAAATCACAGCCAGTTTGTGTGGGTGCTCTTGGCTGTGAACTATGACAGTTCAGCAGGACCCTGAAAAGAGGAAAAGGGAGGAAGGCAGGAGCCTCTCCATGTCTCTTACTGTAAGCCAGAGTCTTGAGAGCTCTGCATCACAAGGAGGTAAGCGACATGACCTGTGATACTCTAAATTATGCATGTATAATAGTACCCAAGGATATAATGAAATTATCTTGGACATTTTATATTGAAAAGTTTGCAACCTAAAGGGCTCTTTTTCATTATCCACTGACGGTGAACTTCGCTCCAAACAAAATACACAGGAAAACATGGTTGCTAATGTGATGGAAATTATTACTGTGTAGTAATTTATAGATGTTGTTTGTTGACTTTGCTATTGGGAAATTCATTGTCTGAATATATTGGCTTGGTTTAATAAGGGAAAATCAGGCTGACCTAATAGGCGGCTGGAAGATAAAGTAAGCAGACGGGATTTAAAAAAAAACCACTTGAAATAAGCCCCTTCATCACAAATGTGTGTGGAGTTTTAAAAGTTAAATGAAAGGAAAAAAGACCCAAACACAAACACAAAAAATGTATTGCAAGCAGACCAGAAGGACAATATTAGGGGACAATGCAGTCGAATCAGGGTGTCACAGACATCATTTTTTTAGAGTGAAGAAGGGAAGGTGTTTCATGAAGCTAGACCTACCTGCCATGTTCTGAGGGGCTAATAAGACTTTAGAAAAAATGGATATGAAGTTTCTCGGGTTTAAAATCTTTGGCTAATCACAGGCTCTTGCAGAGAAAAATGGCAGAGATCAGACTTCATACTGAGTACCGCTACTGGACA
Source organism: Gallinula chloropus (assembly GCF_964237585.1). Classification (NCBI taxonomy): domain Eukaryota; kingdom Metazoa; phylum Chordata; class Aves; order Gruiformes; family Rallidae; genus Gallinula; species Gallinula chloropus. Next base: position 25,997,321 of record NC_140086.1, read on the forward strand.
TGCTAGAGCTCTGCAGGACTAGAATAAGCAGGAAAACTGGGAAATTCATGATGAGATGAGTAATACCACAAAGAAAAGGAAAAAAATAGATGAGCTGTGGGTCAGGGAGCAGAAAGAAGGAAATGTAACCGTGTCTATAACCACAGCAGCTGCCCCAAGTTGTTTCTCATCCGAGTGCTTCTGTGAGGAGCAAGTGTAGGCCCTAAATTACGCAAACACCACAGTTCAGGTTCAAAACAAGAAGGGGTTATCAGATCTCAGGTGGTGCCTGGGTTTTTGTTTTGGTTTGGTTTTTTTTTTAAGACTAACAGTCACCTTTTTCTAATGGCTTCATGTCAAAAGTATGCTTCAAGGAGGGATTTCGATGCAGAAAGCTGGCGGTCACGCCCAGGTCCCACTGATTCAGTGGAACTGGCTCCAGTCCTTCTGGGACAAGTGCTCCCTTCATTTTAGACAAATCTACTTCAAACACCCTTAGACAAGAGGCTTTTTTCCCCCCTTTTTTTCCCTTTTTTGACCTACATGCTGAGTGAGACACATTACTTGTAAGCATTATATACTAGTTTATTGATCATGGCTTTTCAGTATTCGCCATAGATAGGATTGCTTTAACAGGACTGTGAATAGACGTGTCTGGTTAACAAACGATTACCAACTGAAGGTAGAAGAGCAAGCACAAGGCTTCTGTCAGGGCATACAGAAACGTGCAGGGAATTCTGGCAAAAGGCAAATGAGATTTTGGGGGCAGTTCAATATTTTGTTTTCCTTTCAGCTTCCTAAATTTTAATATTTGAAAAGATCAGACAAATGGAAATTATTCACAGGAATTGCATATATGGAAAATCTATAAGAGCCCACACGCCAGATTACACCGAGCCATTGCTTGTAACATAATGTTACCATTAAAATGAATTCCGGTTATTAGGAAAGCTAGAAGTGAGTCAATTATTTGAATAAACAAACAAAGACCTGGTTGCCCCGTAGTTTAGTGCATCCCTGAGATGTCTGCAGGCTCGTTTCCCACGCCTGCTGTCTCATTCCTAAACTAGCAGAGGCTGTTGGGCAAGGCAACCTGACAGCTCTTAATAAACAGGTAGCTTAACACACTCTTCTGAAGCAATCCTGGTGCATGCCGAGCACCTTAGTAACTTTTTGGGGCATGCACAGGGACTCTGCAGCATCTTGTGTGTATGGGAGGAGGGAGAAGAGGTTTTGCTCCTCCAAAAGGAAAACGTGTCCCAAGTGCATAGATGAGCTGGGATACTGCAGTTTGGTGTGTTAGACAGTAGAAGGTGAGAAGGTAGAAGGAGGTGCCAGCTCTAGCATTGGCCCTAAAGACTGGGGGTGGGGGGGTGTTGGTTTTGTGTCTGAAAGGTGTAAGAAACAGTGATAACTTCTGCAAAAAAGAAGTTACTCAGCCTTGCAGTTGGCACTGTAGTTCCCAGCCTTGCTAGGAAGCCGTATCCCCATGTGCAAATTCTTAGGTAACTGACCAGGGACAAACAGAAACAATGCCTGGGATAAACAGAAGCAGTACCTGCATGAAACAGATCCCATATATCTGAATTCAGGGTCTTATGTTTAGACAAAATATGCATGGTTGAATTTCTCAAGGAAGAAAGCCTGACATTTTCAAAATCACCTAATGTTTCCTGCCTCCATTAAGGCCTCAGACTGGGCATCCAAAACCACCTAAAACTGTTGGCCAACAGGATTATATTTACCCCGGGAGACAGAGTAAGACTAACAACATTTCTGCTTATTAATTCCCCTGTTCTACTGTGTTTGGCTTTTGCAAGTTGTGACACAGTAAATACATTTGTGTCACTTAGCAACCTCAGCTGTTTCTAAAGGAATGCCTTTTGTTCTTGGAAATCTATTATAAATGCACGTTACAAAACAATTATTGGGGAATCTAACCTCGTCTTATTTGGATGGCGTTCCGGCCTCTCCCCGCTCTGCACTTAAAGGGTGCGCAGGAAATTAATTTGCTTTGCACAAGCATCCTCCATTGACACTATTGTTAGGAAGAGAAGCTCTGCATATTTAATAGATATGACAGAAGTTTCTGTTAAAAATAAAAAGACGTGAGAAATGCCTGGGGAAAGAAAGGACTAGAAAGGACTAGAAAGGACCTCCTAGTCACTGGGTTCACCCAGTTCAAAGCCCTCTTGCTGTTTTGTAAACAGCACTATAAATATTTTACCCTTGCGATGCAACACAGTCTCTGTCACGAACTTATCAATCTCATTTACTTCTCTACACAACGCCCCAGCCTGAGATCGCAGATCACACAGTTCCGGCGTAAGGGTTTGAAATGCAAACACCTGTGCAAATTAAATGGTATTTCTCCCTTTCACATCGATAAATGTTGTTTCTCATTCCTCCTTTCCCTGACATGTTAGTACATGTGTGTGATCCTGAACACGTAAGTGTAGTGGAAGGACTGAAACCACGCTGGACTGCAGACTTCCACGGATTTAAGCGTTTTCTTTCTTTGTCCTTAACGGGTTCAAAGCTCAGAATTCACATCCAGTTGTCCACCTTGCAAGCATCAGAACAAAAGGTAAGGTACTTGCGCTGACCTTTACCTTCTGAAAATAAAATGTATGCTCAGGAAACACTATAAAACTAGATGAAAATTTTATAGATGGCCACATAATCCAAACAATTAGCACTCGTTTGTGAAACTCAGGCTTTGTCTTCCTCCAGGGATACCTGAAAGTCAAGTAAAAATACTAAGGTTTTTCACTAAAAATATCTTAAACACTGTTTTCTAAAAAGGTGGGCAGATAAAGTGAGAGTGCAAACGAACAATAATAATATAAAGGAACCAAATAATGTTTTCAACTGTAACACCTTACTCATAGAATTACTTGGGCAACAATTTGGCACTGGAAATTTTGGGAATCCCAGAGCAGAAACAGACAATATAAAGAAATGTATCAGGAGGAAAAAGAAAAAAAAAAAGAAAAGATCATGGCAACGTTCATTGTGAAACAATTGCTCAGAGAAATGTTGTCAGTGGTCAGAAAAATCTTGCCAACAGTTTTGCAACTCTTTCCATCCTTTTACGTTTTAAAGAACCTGCCCTTGTCCTTAATGTTTCGGTTTGCTGGGTGTTTGGGGTTTTTTGATTGAAATTATTGTGGGAAACTGCTGAAGTAAAAGCAGTGCTTCCAGCATCACTGGAAGCAGAAAACCAAGTATGATAACCAGGCTGCGATCCTTCCAGTCTAAATAAGAATGCCTTGCTATAGCTAACTCGGCCCGGCTGAATGAGGTGATGGCTACAACTGAAGAAGCCCCAGCCTCTTCCTGGCAGCCAATCCTGCCACTTACTCTCACAAACCCCACATCAGGGCGCCTCTGTGTACGACAGCCACTTTATTGCGAAACCCGTCGCTGAAGTTGTTCTCATTTCTGCAGAGAGGCACTAGCAAGCGGCTAACAGCTCCTAACCTGCTGCAGTGATTTCTGCTGGGAACATCCAACGGTGGTTGTGGACAGTTTAGACCTACTCTTGGGCGTGGGTCAGGGTTTGACTTCAGAAAGGACTCCGGGTGCTGCCATAACGAGCTCCTCTCCACAGATGTGGGCACGACATAAATTCATGATGAGACCACTCGGGTGTAGATTTTCCCATATAAGCAAACCTTTGAGGGACAACTTCAGATGGGATGTGGTGTATAGTGTCTTCTCCGGCATTCTTTTCCCTTGTCTTTCACTCTTACTGTGAAGGGAGCAGATAGACCACCAAAGGCATGGCTGAGGTTCTCAATTCCTCTAGAGGAACATCATCTGAAAGGCCCTTCTCACGGTAAATCTGTAACACATGCAAATCTATGACGCTCATTTTGCTGAGGTGGCAAAACTATTAACCCTGATTAGTAGCATTCAGTGTAAATATTTTCAGTAGGTTTAGTCCTAAAATCCTCAGCAGATACTTACTGGGTGGGTTGTCAATCAGTCATCACTCAAGTTTTGCATTAAAAAAGATCTGAGGACATCAGGATTCTGCTAATGACTGTGCTCTGAGCTCCCTATCTCTGGCACCGATCTGCTCTACCCTGCAAACTTTTCCCAGCGCTGCTGTTGGTTAGGGATGCAATGAAGCGGATTTGTGATTATCGTTGCCGGGCTCATGAAAGCCCCAGGTGTAGATGTAATCACAAGCAGCACTGAGCTTTTGCTGGTAGAGCTTATTTCGCTTTTGTGGGAGGAGAAGAAAAGGGTGGAATAAGCTGTACTGGTTTATTGCAGTTCTGCTTGTACAGAATGCCAGATTACCTACTCAGAAGTGCTCTGAATATAGATCTCCCTCGGAGTTGAAGTAGATCCATCTACTGCATCTATGTAGGCCTGCCTTTATTTCACTTGAAAAGATACTGCATAATTAGGGAATAAGGGTAGAAGTGTTTTCTTGAAAATATTCCAGCGTGGGGAAACAAGATCTCACTTTTTTCCACTACCTGTAGAACAATGCCATCGGAATTTTAATTCCCAGTTATCAAGAAGGTGCTGAAAGTAAGAAAAGCATATATATATATATATATATATATATATATATATATATATATATGTTGCCATTCACAAAAGGTCTCCCCCCAACCCTGACAGAGTAGCAGTATTAAACACCAGCCCAGCAAGCTGGCAGCAGAGTCTTGTGGCTTTTTTGTTTTATTTTGGTTTTTAAATTGGTTAGAAGCAGCATTGCTGAGGTACTGACAGGCTGACATCTGTTCTTACCTCTGCCATCAGAGTGGTTCCAAAGAATGTTTATCAATACAGTGATAGGCGCTTTATGTATATAAGTGTGTATATATATATGCATATTAAAAATATATGCGCATAAATAATCTGCATTTAGGTAGCATGCTTTCTGCCCAGCTCGCACAAATCCCAGCCTGGAGATGTAGCAATGCACTTGGATGCCTAAGCTGGAGTGACCAGCAACGCGTTCTGCTGATCGGCACGCTGACAAACACGTGCACAGAACGCACAGGGGCTCTTTCATTTTGTACAGCAAGTGAAAGTCAGGAAAGCACGGGCAAACAGACAAAAGGACGTGCCCTCGCCTTTGCCAACTGCTTACTGTTTAACCAAGGGCACGGCGCTGATAGCAGGTAGGCGTGTGAGCCACTTCCAGTCTGCCAGCGCTCCCCAGCATGCCCAGTTACGTGAATGAGCGTGTTTTGGACTATGTACCCGGTGTTTTGACAACCAGAAAATGCTATTTAAGGCTCGTCGCTGGAACTCACTCGCTTAAAGGACGCGGTGACGGATTCGAAGCGGGGGGGGGGGGGGGGGGGGGGGAGCCGGGACTGGGATAGGAAAAGGCAGGACGGAGCCTCGGTCCGGGCAGTGAAGTAAATCGCAGGCAGGTAGAAAACCCGAAGGAGCGCCCGCAGAGACTCGCTTCGCGTCTCCCAGTTCTAGGGACGGAAAATAGGACCCCCAAAGGCATTTCCATGCCGAGGAACTGAACCCCGCAGCGCTGCGCTGGAGAGCCGCGCTCGCCTCGCCTTCACCGCAGGCAGCACGGCGGCGTGCGGTGATCTCGGGAGCTCTGAGATCACAACACATCAGCGTGCTGCGATCTCAGAGCTGGCCCTGGCGGGAGGCTACTGTAAAGGGAAGCGCAGCGCCCGGCGCCGCTCGGCGTTACCCGCTCGGGGACGCGCAAGCACCGCTTCCACGTGCGGCGTTAAAGGGAAAGCACAGGCACGTCCAGCTCCCGTCCCCACAGCCGCCCGGCGCAGCCAGCCAAGCACTTAGGGGGGCACCAGCGCACAGCGGCACACGGAGCCCTTCCGACTGCTAGCGGTTTCCCGGGGCAGCATCTGCCAGGCCTGCGTGGCTGGGGCAGACACAGTACCGACCGGAGCGGCCACGCTTCCTCCGCGCCCGGGCGCCATTCACACACACCAAAACCCGCCGCACCCCCGCCCCCCCCGCGGTAGCCTTCTCCCGCCTCTCTTCGGGGCGCTCGTCCCGAGGCGGCGGGACGGCGAAGGGCCCATCGCCGTCCAGCGCGGGCCCCGCAGCAGCCCCCGCGCACCTCCCCTCCACAACCGGGCCACTCGCCCCGCCCCCTCACACCCCTCCTGCCAATCATCCGGGCTCCGCCTCCGAGACCCGAGGTGCGGGGTTTGAAAGCGGGCCGGTCCATGCGGTGCTAAGACTGAGGGGGGGTGACAGGGAGCGCCGTGGCCGGCGATCGCGAGGTGGCTTCGCCCGACCGGCGGTCTCCGGCCGCAGGAGCCACCCCTGCGCCGGCGAGTGAGTCTTTCCCACCCGCCGCGAGGGGCGTCGGCGCCGGTACCCGTCGGCGTGCCGTCGGCGGCGAGTGCTTCCCCCCCGCCCGGCGCAGTGGGAGGTGCCCGGGATCCCGCGTCACCCATTGTTTACAAACCAACCCCAGCGGGCCGAGCTCCAGCTTCAACCGCAGCCGCCGGAGCCGCGTGTGCTCGCGTGCGCGCGGGGCGGCGGCCCCGGTCCCGCTGCGTCTGCGGCACGGCAGGGCGCCGACCGAGATGCCGTGCCGCCCGGGCGAGCGCTTCCTGCTGCTGGAGCGCTCGGTCGCCGTGGGGCAAGCGGGCTCCAAGGAGGTGGACGCGTTGGTGGCCAAGCTGGGTGAGGTGCTGCAGCTCAGCGCTCATCGGGCGCCGCCGCCGCCCCGTGCCCCCAAGCACCTGGGGCCGGGCAGCGCCCGCGACCGCGCCGCCCCCTACTCGCCGCGCTGCAGCGGAGGCGGCCTGCTGGCGCCCCGGGGGCCGGCCCCGCCGCAAGCCCACCCGCAGCACACGGAGCCGCCGCGGCCGGACAGGAGCGGCCACCAGCGGGTCACCAAGCAGCTGTGCGGTCGGGGATGGCTGCGGAGCGCCGCCCGTCGGAGGAAACAACCGCCGCCGGGGCCGGGAGACGGGCTGGCGGAGGAGGAGGACCCCCACCGGCTCCTGCAGCAGCTCATCCTCTCCGGCAACCTCATCAAAGAAGCCGTCCGGCGGTTGCAGCTAGCGGCGGTGGCAGCAGCGGCGGCGGCCTCCACAGCCTCCAGCGGCAGCGTCTCGGCGGGGAGCAGCGGCGCGGACGGCGAGGCGGCCGAGGCGGCGGCGGTGCAGCCCCTGCAGTAGTCGACGGGGGACGGAGCGGCGGCAGCCGGGGCAGAGGGGGGCGGCCGCTAGCGGCGGCGGGGCCCCCGCCGAGCGGACTGCAGGAGCGCGGCGCGGGCTCCGCCGCGATGTAAGTCTCCCCCCCGCGGCGGGAGCCGGCCCCCCCCTCCTCCCACTGCCGGGCGGGGACGGGACGGGCGCGGCGGGGTCGGTGTCGGTTGGGGCGCGGCGGGTGCGTGTGTCCCCCCCCGCCCGCCCGCCCGCCACAAGGTCACCCCCGGCGCGGCGCCGAGCCCCGCCGTTCTCCAACCGGCGGAGGCCGCGCACGCCACCCGCCCCGAGCTGTAGCTGTTGTTGTGCCCCCCTCCTTCCCTCTCCGCGCCTTCCCCGGGAGCTCCTCCTCCTCCTCCCCCCCCGCCGGGGCCGCCCGGCCGGGGTCGCGGTTTCCCCCCCCCCGCCGCCGCCGGTCCCCCCCGGCCGCCGCGGGGCCGCTCCGTCTCCTAGGAGCCATTTGCAATAATTCTCGCTGACCCCGGCGGGAGGTGTTTCCTTTCCCCTCCCGGGCTCCTTCGGGTTCGGTTTTTTTTGTTGCTTTTTGTTTTGTTTTGGTTTTTTTTAATTATTATTTTGAGGTTTATTATTATTTTTCCTGTTGTGACTGTATGGAGCAGCTAACAAAAAATGTGAAAAAGGAAAAAAAAAACCCACAAAGCTGGAAGGCAGCTGGACTAAAAACTGTAAAGCCTGAGGAGTGAATGGAGCCGAGACGCATTGTTCCGAAAGGTAGCCGAAACAAGTTTGGGGGTTTTTTCTACCAAAAAGAGAGAAAAAGAACCCCCCTCGAAACCCACCCTTCCCCCGACAAACTCAATGGCTCCAGTGCAAAATGCAGCTGTTGATTTTAAATATATGCACTTCGTACCGGAGTGTTTGAAATGTGTTCCTGATTTACAGGACTTTACTGTCTTAATTAACCTGTCTGTATTGAATAAACGTGGTCTTGTTTTTATTTTCGGCTCCGTGTCTCATTGTTAAGAGGAAGCGGATCTCGCTTCAGGAGAACAAAACTATGTGGATGATGCTCCAGTGGGCACGTTCCCCTTGATCTTCTTTCAGTTGTGAGATCTCCATTTTGCAGCCGTGCGCGCACACACACACACACACACACAAAAATCCCCACAACAATCCGCATAGCCTGATGCAGTGGGACACCGGTTATTAATGCACGGAGATGCAACTGAGCCCCTTTGTTTGCCAGCAGCGCTCATTGGGAAGCTGCGAGACGCCCCTTCGAGCAGCCGAGGAGAGGAGGCTGGTGGAATTTATAAAAGTCGAATCATAATGAAACCAAAATTAGGTATGGGGTATTGAGGAAGGAACAGCGCTTGTTGGTTACTTGTTTTGGGGGTTGTGTGGGTTTTTTTAAATTTGTTTCTCCGGGGAGGAAAGACAAGAACGGAGGGGAGAGAGATCTAGCCAGCAATTTTTTTTTAATTCTTTTATTTTTCCTCAAGAGTCTTTAAAACCTAGAATCTGACGCTGGTGATAAAAAGCTTATTCTGAATAGCTTCCTTGGTAAAATCCTACGGTGGGTGTTTAGGAGTCAAAGAATGAGCTTCAAGATCAGAACTGAACACATCAGACAGTCTGGAGCATAACAATCTCCCAACCCCCACTCAATTTGAGGTAAAAGCTTCCCCTTTGAAGAAGGTAGCAATCCCACATGAAAGAAAATGGAAGATGTTTGCCTTTGTCCAAGAGAGCAATTTGAACAGTTACATTTACTTGTGTGATTAGTTCTTTCAAGAATACCTTAAATCCGCAAAATATTTTGGTCTTCTTTCTCTGCGTACCCAGCTACTGATCAAAACGGATGCTGAAGGTTTTTACAATGTCTCGCTGGATCCCTCGTGCGCTAGGAACAGTATACAATGTTATTATTAGCTTTATCTTGATCAATTTATAAGTAGAATGCAGTTTTTCCATATCAAAGCGTGTAAAACACAGAGGAAGAAGTTCAATGCATTTTAGAACCTCCTTAACGACTAACATCTGAAGTCCCTTTTCCCTCGGAACTTAACGCTGCTTTTGTGGCATTTCACACAACTCGCAAAGGATTCGGATCTGCCATTAGTTCTTGTCCTCTAACACTATAATGCAACGTGCTGTCTGTCCTTCCTTCAAAAGAATTTTTATTTGAAATTCGCTTGTTTCCTTCTTAATCCAGGAAAGGGGGGCGGGGGGGGGGGGGGGGGGAGGAGGAAAAAGTTCAATAGAATGTAAAAAGAAATCTTTGCTTCAAATACAACCACCAGCCAACAACGGAAGGACTAGTTGTGCTCATATTTGTCCTTTAGATGCTCGGACCGATAAGTAGTCGCTGTGCCGATGCTGAATTTGATGAGTAGTTTAATTATCTTTACTGAAAGAGCTGGAGGAAACCGGCTAAAAACCGAGCGTAGCCGACGGGGCCCGAGTTGTTACACAACTACAGCTGAAATTCGTGAAGCTGGCGTGGTTGGCTTGAATTTTTCGCCACTGTTAATTATGCATCAATTCTGCATCCCCCTTTCCTCCCCCCCCCACCCGCTCCTTCCCCAAATCCTAGCCTCTGTATACTAATGAGAACAGCTAACTTTACAAGTGTCCTTTGTAGTCATTGAAAGCCTCGAGACATTCCTTTTAAGGATTTTACTAGAATAACACTTTTCAATAAACTGGCAGTTGAAGTGAGGCTTAGAAAAGATGCTAATAAATTTCACAGTGACTGGCCGGTTTTTAAGCTTCCTAAATTACTTCTAAAATAGCTTTTACTTTCTCCTTTGTGCGAGGCTGGGAGATGTATATATGAAAAGGGGTTATAGTGAGCTAAGCGTTATGCAGAGGGTGTGATGATTTGGTAAAAGGGTTTTTGGCACTTGCTTCGTATCACTTGCATAACTCACCCGTGCGTCTTCATCACTCCTAACGTGAACATCCCAGCAACCTTCATCATCACGTCTTCCTTTTAAAATTACCTGCTTCAAGACGCACCACGTGCCACTTCTTCGTAAGGGAACGGATCGAACGTGGCTTATTTTGGCTTCGGGAGCCAAGTTTCACGAGACTTCGATTGAGATACTGCCAGAAGGTTTCCATTGATGCATCACAAATTCTCTTTTTCAAGTATTGCCTTGTGCTGCGCTACTCGGGCATGCAGACAGAGAGGAGCTTGGGTATCAAAGTCACCCGTCTACTTTGTGTCCCAAACAGGATTAAAAAAAGGTTGAACAGCAAAGTAACGATTTTTGTAAGTTTTAAATACCGGTGTTTTACGGGAAGGCTTTCCTGAATACATTTAACTGATGCTAACTCTTAGGTACCAGTTGTTGGTTCCTAGAGAAACAACAAGCAAATTTGGCCTTCATTATCTTCATTTCCAAGTGAAAATATAGTTTGCTTCAGCATTTAAATTTGGAGTAAAACTGTATTTTCATAGCAGGCATCTAGCTAGCTTTTACCTCTTTTACTGCCATCTCGTGAGGAAGAAAATTGTTCAAAACACAAGATTTTCTTGCAGTGGGTCACAGGAACTGTGGGAGCACAAACGAGCCTTTTAGGTATTTCTAACAAGCGATGGTCTGATGCTGGGGGATGAGTTTGTTTCCGTTATATTTACAGGGGGAGGGGCTATATTTTGGGGGTAAACTTGATTTTAAAGGGTTTTTGTAAGCGAATGCACAAAGGGCTGCTCACAACCTCATTTTGCAGTGCGCCTCTCTGTGGTGTTGCGTTAGCATGGCACAAGGCTGCCACGGCCCTTTCATTCCTACTCTGCGGTGCAGCTTCATTCCTCCGGAGTTTTCTCTGTATGACTGAAGTGTTTTCCTGACCCCTTCCCCGAAACTCGGCTCTGCACCTTTGTTAGATACCGCTCTTTCCACTTGCATGTTCTCAGTTCTCAGAAGTAACTGGGTTTAGCCACAAGTCTGCTCGTAGAATGGTTTTTTTGTCTGCTATTCCCCTTGTGTCTCCTGTCTCCCCTTCAGCTTGCCGTTGCCTATTGTGCCACCACTTAAGAGACTCCTGTAAAAATTATGCTGGTGCAGTTCTTGGCATAATAAACATGGTAGGAAAGTGGGGACTCTGCCCAAAATCCTTAAAGTCAGGTCTTAAAGAAAGTAACGAGTGCATCTCATGGAAGGCATGAGGAAGAAGAAGATGGAGGCTGGTTAATACACAACTTCTGGCCAGCCAGGGCCAGTCCCAGTGTCAGCAGCTTCTTCTCCACCTCCACTGTCATCTCCGTGGAGATCATCTCCATCATCTCCACGTCCATCTGAAGAGCATCCCACATTCCCTTCTAGTCCCCGTCCCCACTATTTTCCTCTCCTTGCCCTGCATTCCCCCCTTACTCAGGCCATTACTTTCAGCTTCTGTTCGTAACCTTTCACTTTTATGTGTCATTTGTCCATGTCATATTGCTCTTCCCAACTGTTAGGTGGCTTTGTTCCCTTCAGTTGCTTTTTGGTAGGTACTTTTGACTCACTTGTTCATTTGTCCTCCAACACTGGAGCTCAGTTACTTCTTGGTAGCTAAGACCTGGTTTACTTCTTCCAAAACTTGCTGCAGTGTATGAGCTGAAGGGCAAGTTTAAACTGTCTTTCATCTTCAATTTGTACAACACAGGCCAGAAATCAGAGGTGAAATCCTAGCTGCAATAAAATGAGCAAAAGAGGGTACCAGAAAAAATTCCTCTAAACTTGTATGGGAATTTCCTCCTGTGGGTTTTTTTTAGAAGTAGCTGGAAAACACCACTTAAAGTGCCATGAAAACTACATAAATGCCTTTGCAGCAACACGAAAATGACATCAACAAACTCATTTCCTGAGTCAGTGAGGTTGGTTCGCTATTTCTCTTCTAAAACTGATACTTTAGCTGTATGACTAACCTCGACCACCTTTGTCAAAACTACAGAACTGCTGTTCTGCAATTTCCACAGCAAAAGGCAGCCTCTAGAGAAGGAGTTGATGCCCTTAGAGAGAGGAAGGCTGCGGTGTGCCCAAGCCGCACTAGTAGACACTGCAGGCTCCACGACAGAGGAAGCTACAGGAAATCAGGCACCATAAATTCAGAGGTGCACAGCGTTAGCTGTTCCTTATGCAATATCCTGTATCTAAATTGTATTTTTTGCTTCCCATGATCTAATCTGGAGGTGTCTGGTGGAGTAATACAGCCTGCTAAGGGTACTTTTCATCGCTGTAGGCACTAGGACATCAATGATCAAAAGAAATTGTAAACCTGCCTCATCTCCACATCCCCCTGGTAATCACTGACTTGGCAGGACTTTCATGAAGAGGTGCTAAAGAAAGGCTGTAAGCTCCTGAGCGATATGAAAAAGTTTAATATGTTCAATCCCAACCCCAAGTACAGATTTTATAGCAGCAACAATTGTAAAGCTGGGTGCAGGGGGGCGTGGGGGGGACCCAACCTCAACCTGCTGGAACTTTTATAGTTGGAAGCCAAGTGGTAAGTTGGAGAATAAATAGACCTGCTTTCATTTTCCTCCCGGGTAGGTACTGTCAGTCCTCATCCAAGGGACTTCAGTGCTCCCCAGTGTGCTGTAGGGCTGCCCCTCAGGAGGTAGGTCTCCCATGGATTTTACAGTCCAGAGAGGTTGTAGTCTTCCAGCTTGGTGGGATCACTTTTAGGAGCCACACTGAATTAAATAAACACCTTTTTTTTTTTTCATTTGGTGGCACGTGATGAAAGAGCACCAGGGTGAAAACATTCTAATTAGAGGAAATGGATCCTGGCTGGCTTAATACTAAATATTCGTTGCTCTAAGCATTTTACCACAAGACATCGGGGCTTATTCTGTCCATATCACAACAATTGTCCTAGTTTCAAGGCTTAAATCTGCAGCAGCATGGTCTCAGAGTTAAGGTGAAAGTCTGGGTTATTAGTAGTCTTAAATCCACATTGTGATGGCTTTTCGTTTTTACAAGACCAGTAGTTTTCCTCAGGAAACCAGACACTGCTGGAGCAGGTCGCTGGCTGTGTGTATGTACATCCCCAGCTTCTCATGAAGGATGGAAAACGAGGGGGATAATTAATCCTTTCCTGCTGTTCACAGGCAGAAATAAGGGTTGGTATTCTGGCAATGTACAGGTATGCCCCCCCCAGGATGGTTTATCACCTGTTCATCATTTTGGAAGGTAAAAACCCCGGGGTGATACTTGTATTTTTCATCTTACTGCTCTTATCTTCCCTCAGGGTTCTTCAGTAGCTGCTTTCGTCCAAGGCCTCCAATGCAAACTTCTTTGGCCACTTTCAGCTCTGTCCTGAACAGTGTTGCATGTTGCATGTGTTGCCTTGATAGCTGCTCCTGAACAGCTCTTTTCTTAGCAAAAGCAGATCAGAGCCCATCAGAAATACTAAATTATTGTAAAAAATGGAATTTCAAATAGGTTTTGGTTCCCTTGCTTCATCCTAAAGAAAACAAAAATCCTTATTGTTAAGTACATATCCATGCTGAATGAGTCTTTCAAGGATGTCCTTGTGCAGGAGTGATTCGAAGTTTGCAGCCAGCATAATAGAGATCTGCCTTATGATTGTAATGGCTTTAACTTATCTATTATTAAAAGTCTTGATTCTTTGGCTTCAGTACTTCTAAATGTGCCTGCAATGTCTTTTTCTTAGTCGTAGGACTGGAGATTTTTTCTCCTATTTCCTGGAGTCGGAAAAGTTTTCCTTCAGGGTAAGGGGGAAAAAAAAGAAGAAGAAAGAAGAATTCAGCTCAAAATCTAATTGTGAAAAACATTCAATGGTTTCAGATTATATCTGCTTGGGGAAATTGTATTACAAACTGATCTTCACCTTTAAGTACAACAAGCACAGACACCTAGAAGTTGAAATTGTGTTATCCAGGAGGCACTACTTTTAAGTCCATAAATTTTAGAAACTTTTAAACTGGAGAGGGGAAGATAACTTGAATGCTCAAACCAAACAGACCAAGATTTTGCAGTGTGCCATTTTAACTTCACAACCAGTCCACTCCAATTTATTTGAACTCCTGTAACTCAGCAGAGGAGATTAATGGGCTGACAGCAAAGGTGATCTTTTGTAAGTGACAGTCGCATATAATTAAATCTGTAAAACTCTAGGAATTGTCGTGCTGGGTAAGACCTGAGCTCTGGGTAGCTCAATATCTGGGATGTTGGTCAGCTGCTTCATACCAGTGTCTGCATGGTGGCAGAGCCCCAGCAGCTCTCATCCTTTTGGAGCCAAGAGACCTGACCTGCTGTGGTCAGATGGCCTGTTTATGCTTGGATGCAAAGCTGGCTCCCATGGAGGGTGGGACAGTGGTCGGGGTGGTTAGGGGAGCCAGGTGGTCTCTGTGAGAAGCTGAGAGCCTGGCCAGCCCGTCACGCATGCCTGGTGGCCACCTTGGCGTCTGGGTGTAACACTGAGGGCTGACAAAGAAGCAGCAGGATGGGCTGCTGCCTGTGGAAGCTGCCTCTGGAGAGGGGTGTGGGACTGGATGTTGGGCCCCTTAAGAATAAAGACTCTTCGGGAAACCCTAAGCAGGTGTGATTTAAAAGGACTTGAAAGTCTCTGGGGAAAAAGTGGTTTCAGACATGCTAGACCAAACGACCCACACTGGAACCCAGAGGTGTGTGTAAGTATCAGTTCCCCTAACTAACTCCTAGAGAGGGAAATTACCAAAGCTTTGAGACTAGATTATAGACCCCTTCATGAGAGGGAAGACTGTTAGAGACCCATCTGGAGTCAGCAGCGTGGCAGAGACTAAGACAGTTCCAAGCAACTTCCCCTGGCTGTCTGCGAAAAGGTGTTGGCATGTGGAGGCTGACCAAGGGCAGCACTGACACAGCTCTTCCCTCTGTCCTGTTGTGCTTGTGGCTTCATCGCCTGCTGGGGTCTTGCTGGGATTTTGCCCTTTTCCTGTCACTGGTTGCCTCCAGGACTGTGTGTCAGCACTGGCAGGACAGACATTGTTTTGGGAATTGACCACATTAAGTTGTGCATCGGTATTCCTCAACACCCCAGCACTTGAAGTGTGACATTTCTGTCTAATGCTGCACAGAGAAGCCTCAGCCTCCTCCTGCCCAAGTCTTATTCCCACAGTCAGGGCTAAAATCCAGAAGCAGGAGATGTGTCCTGCCTGGTTAGTGACTCCTTGGTTATTGCAAACTTGGGATTTTGAAAGTGGTGATGCTGTAGCAGCTGCACCTTCCTTTTCATGTCAGCCCTTTTTTTGGTTTTGTTTAAGTTAGTTACTGCTGCTTTTTAACCCATACCACAGCGAGCAAAATTAAGTACAAGCGGAGTCTGCCACTGTCTTGCTGTCCTTCTGACCACACGCACCGCAACAGCGACAAAACTTTTGTCAGTACCAAAGACCTTGGTTCTGAGGTGGTCAGCACAGGCTACCTTTGCAGTTCTCCACGTGGTATTGAGTGTCTTACAGCTGAGGTCTGTGGCCCTGGGTGATCCTGGCTTCCCTTGAAGAACTGCTCTCACTCAGGTTAGCACTCTCACTGTGTGTGATGACACTTCTGAGGCACAGAGAAGCAGATTAAAGAACTTACCCCATCCTTATGTCCTTGATATAAGCAGAAACCTCTTCCTCACAAGGACAGCCAGACACTGGAACAGGTTGCCCAGAGGTTGCAGTCTTCATTCATGGTGTTTTTTACAATCAGATTGGATAAGATGCTGAGCAGTGTGGCCTGACCTGAGAGCTCGCCCTGCTTTGGACAGGCAGCTGGACTAGAGACTTCTCAAGGTCCGTTTGACCTGAATTATCCTACGATCCCACACTGGATAAGCTGGCGCATCCGTGTACAGCAAAATATTCCATTCCAATGCAGTGCATGCAATTCACCCAGTATTTCCCTACATGTCAGCTAGCAAGAAGGAACATGGGCTACATGGATGTAGTTCCTTAGCAAATAGGTAATTTCAAGATTTTTTTTTTTCCCCTATTGTGGCTTCACACATCCTGATCCACCTCGAACACTTCTCTCATGTTCCCATGGTTCACAAAACCATTCTCCTCAGTTTCCTGTAGATCTAGATGCTGCCATTTCCCACTGAAATCTGTGAGGGCTCAAAAGCAGTAACAGCCTTTCCCCAGCCACTGGTTGCTCATCTACAACAGGGAGGACATCCACGTCTCATCTGATCCTGCCAGGACAGACAAGAGCATCTTTTCCCCCCAGCACTGGAAAAGGCAGACAGAAAGGACCAGATGTCAGCGTTGTGGTTCAGGGTGGTTCTTACTTTCCCCTCACGGCTAACAGCTGGATCATCTGGACTTACAAGGGAACAAGCCAGTGCAACATTAATGTGTGCCAAAGGGTAGGAGTTCTTTTTAATTCCTAGAAGAGTAAGAAAAATGCCCCCTCTCAGCTCTGAAGGAGCCCATCCCTTGTACTCTTAGGATGGTGTTCATCGTGGCAGTTCTTGTCCCGATAAACCTAGCGCCTTGGGAATCAACACGAGCTGATGACACCCTCCATATCGGGAAGCAGTCTGTTGTGGACCAGTGACTTCTCAGAAAATGTTCCAGACCAGTGCCCAAGTTGGTGGGGTTCAGCTCATGGGGACTGGATACCAAAATAACCCCTTCAAGTTGAATTGTTCAAAGTGAAAATTGGGTATGAGGTCAAGTTTCTCTTTGCTACAGAATTAAAATCACATCCTTTGCTGCAGATAAGTCAGAAGACTGAGATCGTCCCTCAGACATGTCTGTGTTCTCTGTATGCCTCTGGTCTCCAGCACATACCATCCCGGTCTCTTAGGAGAAGCATTAGGAAATTCATGGGAGCCCACAGATAGGATCTCAACAGGGCAGGGCCAGCCCAGGCATTTCAGCTACCTGGGTCTCCTGAAGCTCATCACTTAATCTTCAGTAATGTGGCCAAGTTGCTCAGAGAGGCTTTCTGAACAAGAGGATCTCTGAACCTCACCCGGAATACAGGTTGGCTGTCCACGGGGATAGCTTCTTCAAACAAAACTCCCCCAAACTCCAAATTATACAAGGTCAATTATACAGAAAAATGGGGAGAATTGTCTGTGGTGGCAGAACGCTATGGTATTTCCTAGCAGAGTCAGAGATTTGTAATAGAGGCACGTTCCCTCCCAGAGCAGAGCATGTATGGCCAGCACACCTCACTGAGCCAACTCTGAGGAACTAACTGTTCTTTTCCTAATTAAGTATCGAAAATAGGAAATGATGGATGGTCTAATTGAGCCCCCTTACATAATTTACTCCAGTATAGAAGATCATTCACGGGTTCCTTGCAAATGTTTGTCGGCACAAGGGCTTTTCTTGATCCTTAATTCTTCTTCTCATCTGAAATGCCCTCTGTGGGAGGCATGACCAGTGCAGCAGCGCAGGAAGGGACCACTACTGCCTGCGGTGAACCGCGGCAGTCCTCGCCGTTGTCTCCATCCCCGCTGTCTCCATCCCCACCTGTCAGAAACTTGAAGAGCTTGTTGGGTTTTTTGAAGGATTCTGCTGAGCTGCCTCCTGTACCGCCCCGTCACCCTACCCAGCCACAACGCACCCTGTCCGATTTCTGCGTGGCTGGTTTGCTGGCAAACTCCATTGCGTGTACGCGTCCTGCACTGGCACACAGGAGGCGAGCGGGGTGCGTCTATGTGGCTACGTGTGCAGCAGAACCACAGGAATCCTTTTATCATAGAATCATAGAATTGTAGGGGTTGGAAGGGACCTCAAGAGATCATCGGGTCCAACTCCCCTGCCAAAGCAGGCTCCCTAGGACATAAACGAGATGTCATTACAGCCACCCTCTGGCCTCTCCCGCAGCAAAATTCAGCTATTTTTAAAAAAAATAAAAAGCCAGGTTTGCAGCCTGTCCTATTTGAGTTAGGGAGGAAATCCCAGTCAAAGCCAGGGGTGTAGGGGCCTTAACCGCTCTTAAACTGGCGGCACAGTTTGTATGGTTGATGGTGTGGTGAGTCAGCGTAGATGGGATGAGTTGGTTGGTGGTGAGCAAGCACTGCTCCCTTGCCTGGCACCCACACTGGCTGAGTTATGTCACTGCTGCGGATGTGTTAGCACCTTGCCTAATCCGCATGCTGTGTGTGTGTGTGGGGGGGTGGTTATCCTTGCACCTCCCTCAAGTGTGAAATAGAGGGAGAGCGCTGACAAACTCAGTCTTGGAGACAGAGATTCAGGATCCGTGCCAGCAGCCCGTGTCAGCTTTGAGCCTCCGTTTTCCCGTGTCGTGGGGCTGTGACAGCGCAGACGGGTGCTTCCCGTTAGATACTCACAGACACTGAAAATAGACACTCCATTACTGTGGCACAGTAGCTGACGGTAATGATAGGGCTCTGCTTACGAGTTCCGTCGCTTGCTCGCAATCTGGCCGCTTTGCATGCTTTATTTATCAGGTATTAATTGCGACTTCCACTTATCACCCCCGGCCTAAATCGCCGCATCGCCCGTTGCAGCGATCAGACATTTACTCATTTTTTGCTTTTCTTATTAGCATCAGAAAACTCAATTACAGGCGAGCAGGCATGCATACACAAACACACAGTAGTAGGTTTGTGCTGATGTTTTTAAAGATACACATCTGCTGTTACTAAAAATAGGTCCTTGTCAGCAGCTTGGTAATTTTAGTCTCAATGAGAATTCATCCCCATGGTAACTGTACAGTTGTTGAATCATTTATTATTTGAGCTTCAAAATCACAACAGTGCCGGCAATTTTCATCCCTGAACATTTTTAAGGGCCTTTTGCAGTGTTGCTGTACTCCTTGCTCCACACCGCCAATATTTACCAAGCAGACAGCCCCAGCCCTTGGACTGACGACCTGCTTCTCCTCAGCTGCATCGGGTCTGGGCTGCCTGATAGCAGGGCAGCAGTTTAAACAGGTCTCACTGTTGTGATAACAGCCGTCCCCGCTGGCATGGCTGTTTGGCTTGGGGACGGTCCGTACGGAGCCCTGCAAACTCCCGATTGCCAAAAATCAAACTTTAAAGTGCAGACCTAAGCCCCGCTCTTTGTCTTGAGAGCCAGAAAACAAGATATCTCAGGTCTCTGGGTTGCAAGAGGTTTTGCAGATAAGGGGCTGGTAGTTTTTAACTGCATCAGTAGGTGCAGTTGACTTAAAGCTGACAGGGTGGGAGGGACACACTTGTGGAGATAAAAGCTGTTTGGACTTTCCCTTCCTTACAGATAATACTCGTCAGCCATCATGTGTTAAAACCAAGAAGACTCAGATGGCTTGGGTAGCAAAGCGTAAGGTGCAACTCAGGTCCCCAGAGCCCAGGGGTTGCTCAGATGCTGATCTCATGGAGATTCCAAACAACGGCACCTGGGGAAGCTCGGCAGGATGTGTGTGTGGGGGAGGCTGTGACCACCGTCAGGCTTGAAACAACAGAAATAACTCAGCAGCAGAAACACTTCCACAGCACACAGATTGTGATGAAATGGGATGCCCGAGACTGGTTTCAGGATGGATTAAATCACAGGCATCAACTCCCTCACCAGCTGCCCGCACAATTTTTGTTGCACCACGGCTGGCCGTTAGTTTTACTCCAGCGCGCAATGCGCAGGGCTGTTCTGTGTGTAGGCAAGAAGAGGCTCGGTCCTTTTTAGTCTGACAAGCTGGGATCTGAAAGGCTGACCCAGAAACACAGACACTATTCCCAGGTGCCAGCAGTTGTAAAGTGATGCGCTTAACAGAGCCAATTCCTCCTAGGTTAAACATTATAGCTGTTACATACCATCATGACTGATGCCATATTTTAAGCTCAAATGCACTTTCATTGCGGGAGCTTTTAAGAAGCTCTTGGACAAGGTAATTGCAAGGCACTTTTAAATTGCCTTTCGTTTTATTAGTTCAGTTGAGTTGAACACTGCAAAATGAGGATGTGCAAGTGCCTCATACTGCTGCCATGCAGCTGCCTTCCACCTTAAGCAGCTTACTGCAAATCTGTCAGTACCCAAAGCATGTTGTGCATCACCCGTACGGGATTTGTCAGGTGATCCTGGTGCGTGCTGTGGGCAGAACCAGGCTCTGCTGTCTCGGGGAGCTTGGTTCCCCCTCCTATGCCAGTGTACGATCACTGCTGATGTCAGTCCAAGTCACCTATGTTAAAACGGGACGATACAGAGCTTTCCCCCAAGGGCAGCACCAGGAGAAAGTGGCTGGACTGTGAACCAGCCCCCAGCAAGCAAGTTTCTGTCCTGGACAAGCGGCAGCGCATCTTTATTCTTTATTCAAGCATCTGGTTGCTCATTCTGTTCATTTAATTAAACGAGAAATTTCCTTCCCTCCAGTTGGTTCAGCCACTACACGTTTATCCCAGAGCACATACAAAGCCAGATTTGGAAGATGCTGCCCTTTTTTTTTAATTTCCACCTACCATCTTGCCGGGCTGGAAGCCGTGCTCTGTGGCCATGGCATCTGCTGGCGGAGGCGATGCCAGGTCTTGCCGCACCGCAGCCAGAGTGTTTCAATAGGAGAATTACTCGCCTGTAGCATCCAGAAATCTGGTCACAGCTCACAGGTTTTATAATGAGTTGGGAGGGGGGGGGGAGAAAATCACCTGCACAATAGACCAGAAGCGACATTTTATTCCCAAACCCGATGCGGCCAAGAGCTTGTTTCTGAGTAGTCTTTCCCACTTGCCACGCAGTGCTGGGCAGGCGGCGCGGCTCTGCCCCGCAGGCTGCTGCCCATGAAGATGGGCTGGTCGTGCCAGAGCCCCCCCAGCTCTTCCCCAACACTGTTTTCCCCTTGTCATATAAAGACTGACAATCTGAGTGATGAGCTCAAATACACCATCTCTGTGGCGTGCAGCTAACCACAGCACTTCATTTTACATTGTCATTGGTTCTTAATTTTTACCTTGTTTTACTTTTTTGATCCTGTTTGGGCAGGGGAACAGCGCACACAGAGTGATGTCATAAGATGCCCCAGCAGCGTTGCTGACTGTGGCTCCTGTGAGCTCCCAGGGTGGCTGTAACCTACGCAGCCGTAGCTCAGGATACCTGCGCAGGCACAACCCAGGGTACCGCACAGCTGGAAGCCTTCACCAGGCATCAGCGAAGGTGTTACTGAACCTGCAGAGCAGCTGCAGTTGGTGACCATGCAGCAGAAGGAGACCCTGCATGCCTGAGACCTGGAGGCCAGGCTGGGTTTGAAAGTTTGGGTGCAGCCTCCTCCAACACAGGATGCTTTTTTATCTGAAGTCAGAGAAAAATAGTGAACATGTGATTCCATCAGGTATTTTTGCAGCTGCTCTCTGAAAAGGAGTCAAGTGTTAAAGCCCATCTATTTGCTCTGTCTTACTAGCTTTTTTCATCTGGTTGTAACCATATTTTCCACCTGAGATACCGGTGAGTAAAAACAGCTCACCTACGATTTGTGTTAGTGCCAAGGGTCCCTTATCCAGGAATGGCTCCTGAGCAGTGGGGTGCTCTAGAACTGTTGTCACTTCACAACTTTGTGCTTATGTGCGATAGCTTATGAGAGACATTTATTCCATGTCACATCCCTTCCCCCTCCACCTTGCAGCCAGATCTGCATGGGATGAAACTTTTTAATAAATGGGCTGCTTTGTTCTTCGTTTGGAGCGTGTCTTGCACCCCGAGTCTCCTAAGAAATGCCGGCAAAGTGCTGCTCTGACATCTCAGGTGGCATGCACGTGATCCAGATGCTGCTGAAAGCTGGCTGAGCTGATGGATGGCAGTACAGACACCTTTCTCTGCAAACTCCCTCTAGCTTTGATACTGGAAGCTGTAGGAGCAGGGACACATGGACAGCACTGACAGAGCCAGACCTGAGGCTGCAAGGACTGAAACACAGCAGCCTCTGGATCACGTCAGCACATGCAATTGCCCACTTGCATGGATGGACACAGGACAGTGGGGTTTGATGTTAGAGATCACAGAGCAAACATTCACAGAATCCCACTCTTGCTGCTGATGCTTTGTTATAGAGCGATGGATTCTCTCTGTGGTAACTAGGAGCTCACTAAAAAGCAAACCAGATCATCTTTCATTTTCTCTGTGCTCATTTCTGTGTATTCTTATTTCATTCCTGTGATGTCACAGAGGGCTCTTGCTGCAAAATGCAGCTGCAGCTGCGTGGAAGAGGACAGGATTCCCCTCTCCATTGGGGATCAAGCTGCCGTGGAGCCGGCACAGCCTCAGCCCTTGCCCAAACCCCTCCAAACTCCAGTAGTAATTAATAGCCGGCCCTTGGCACTCCCACCCCAGGCTCCATGAGTGCAATGAGCCTGGGACTGTTCTTTCATCACCAGTCATGCTCAAAAATCATATCAAGATTAGTTTTGATTGCTGGGGTAGACAAAGCTCATAGCCTTTGTGATCCAAACCTCTCCTGCCTTTCGTTCCTTTTCTGCAGTGCAGCAAGGCTGGGTAGGAGATACTCTTCTGCTACCTGTTCACCCGTCGCAGGAAGCCTTGGTTGAGTTAATCTGGGGTGATTCCATGTGTTAGCGATGTCACCAGGATGAGAGCAGAGTGCAGTGCCTCCAGCTGGCCTTCCTTACATGCCCCGAGGTGATCCCAGGCCATTCTGCTGTTTGGGATCCTGTGATGCTCTAGTGACAGTCCTGGTGGTGCTACTTCAACTCCCTACTCGCTCCCGACTCAGTACTGGGGCTCCCCTTGGCTGTGTGGCCACCACTGTCAACCCAGCTCCCAAGTGTGATCAGGAATGGGGAACTGTTCCAGTGCTTAAAGATCTCTGTTGCTCCGTTGTGCCCAAGAGTGCCCTTGGACCTTTAGAGCTGTGCCCAGGGCAGCATGCAGTGGCACAGAACTGGGTACAAGCATGGCCCAGGAGAAGAAAGGGATTTTTGGTTGGGGTTGTTCTCATAGAATGAAATCATGGCTTCAGGATATGAACAGGGTGTATCTCATAGGCAGAGGTGGTATCTTTCATTAGCTGGAATGATAAAGTTGAAACACCTCAAAGTTTGGGTCTCCAGGCTGTTCCCTCGCTATATTCTGTGTTTCAGACATCTCACAGGCAGGCAGGGTGGGGTTTACTGGTGTTCACATGGGCTCCTTGCTCAGTTAAAGCCACTAAATCAGCCCTCTCCCTTGAGCCCAGCCTGGCTGACACCCCCATCCACACCTTTCTCAGCAGTAACTGAAGTGGTGGGGTTGGTAACTGATTTTTTTAGCTGTTTTCCAGCTCAGTTCTGCAGCTGATGCTTGGGCCGTGTGTCCTTTCAGCCCGGTTGCACCTGAAGCGCCTGACGGCAGGAGCTCCCTCAGCAGACCAGGATTACACATCCCCTGGGGAGAGATGAAAGCACCAAGCAGAGTAGCTGCCACACAACGAGCCACAGGAGGACTTTTTTTTTAATCACCACGTTCCATTTTACACCAGGAAAGCTGGGATTTTTCTTGTTTCCAATTCAGCAGAGCGTGACCTTCTGGAGGATTTTCAAGCCAAGCAGGGCAGAGGCAGCAAAGGTGGATGGAACATGCTCATCTCATGCTCACTCTGACACCCCCAGCTTGTTTGCCAAGCTGCCCATTTTTGACCTGAGGCATGTCAAAGGATGGTTTGGCTCTCTGTGTGGGTGAGGATGCAGGCAAGTGTGGCTGTTTACATCTCCATTCAGGGCATTAATGATTAAACAACAACAAAAAAGGAGTCTGTGTGGATCCACGAGCCAAATGTGCCCATCTGAGCACACACTGAAATAACTGGTTGCTTTGAGGTGGCACTGAGCCTGGCAAACACACAGGCTCCTTCCCTGAAGCACGAGACTGGAGAGGGACAGGGGATGCTGGGGATGCCCAGTGCTTCAAGTCTCCATACCCTCCCTTTTGCCTCCATCCCTCCTCTCCAGCATTACCCCCCAACCATCCCTTCTCCTTCCCAGGGAGACACAACCTGGCTCTACCCCTCCCTACCTACATTGAGGCCAAGTTGGTGACTTCCAAAAAAAAAACCCTGGGGTATTCCCTTGCAAGTGATTTTAATCAATGTAGACTTAGCTTCAACTTGCAATCTTTGAAAGCAAACGAAGTCCACAGACCAAAATACAATTAAAGACAAAGTATTCTATAGTTTAAGAACTGTTTGGCTCAGAATGTGTGACAGCAAGTTTGGGATGAGAAATTTCACTGGCGTCAGATCTGGCAAAATAGAGAACACCAAGCTATCTGCTGCTGCTTGCAAACCATGTGGAAACTGGCTTTCCCCTACACCCACCTGAAGCTGCCACAAGATGCTACAGTGAGATTATCCCTCATCTTAAAAAAGATTATTATTTTTTGGGGGTGGGTGGGGATTTTTAGGAACTCCTTTAAGCTTAAAAAATAATATCCTACCCTAAATGTGGTGTGTTATTTTTATAGAAAACAAGTTGTGAGAGATTGTAATTTTTTTTAATGAGGAAAAGATTGCAAAGTTCCTAGCTAAATGCCAGGCAGGCTGGCACACTGACCACAGAAAGCACGTGGCAGAAACTTATTTAAAAACATTAAGCTCTTATGAAAACTACATGATGTACATAAATATTCAGGTTTAGATTTGGGATTTTGAAATATGTGACTGCTGGACTCTGTTCAAAAAAAAAAAAAAAGAGGAAGAAGATCATGGAATCACCAGGGTGGAAAAGACCTTTAAGATCATCTAGTTCAACTGCTCCTGTCCCATGCTAAACCGTATCCCTAAGTACCTCATCTACCCTTTTTTTAAACACATCCAGGGAAGGTGACTCAACCACCTCCCTGGGCAGCCTGTTCCAGGCCCTGACAACTCTTTCAGTAAAAATTTTTTTTCTAATATCCAATCTAAACCTGCCCTGGCACAGCTTCATGCCATTTCCCCTTGTCCCATCTCCTGTCACCTGGCTGAAGAGACCATCGCCCACCTCTCTACAACCTCCCTTCAGGTACTTGTAGGTGGTGATAAGGTCTCCCCTCAGCCTCCTCTTCTCCAGGCTAAACATCCCCAGCTCCCTCAGTTGGTCCTCATATGATTTGCCCTCCAGCCCCTTCACCAGCCTGGCTGCCCTTCTCTGCACTCACTCGAGGACCTCAATGTCCTTCTTATGGTGAGGAGCCCAGAACTGGACACAGCACTCGAGGTGCAGCCTCAAGCACTGCAATGCCAAGTACAGGGGCACAGTGACCTCCCTGGACCTACTGGCCACACTATTTTTGATACAAGCCAGGATGCCGTTGGCCTTCTTGGGCACACTCCTGGCTCATATGAAGATGTGGCAGCCTGAATACTGGAAACTGCTTATACTGATGATAAAAGTGAGTTGTCATTGCATAGGTTATCTAGGATAAGGTATAGTAAGCTTCTGCAGTTTAGATTGTTTTTAAAATCATATAAAACTATTAGATTTAAAGAAATGTTTTACTAAGACTAGTTCAGAAGATGAACTGCCACCATGTAATACAATAATTGTAAATATAGTCTTTATGAAAGTATAACACATTTTCACTATGCTTTTTCAGATTCATCCCAGTTCTTACCTTCACGTTACACACTACATACACACCTGAGTGATGGATTCACATCTCGAGTTCAGTCAATAACCTTAACCTCAGAGATAATTTCATCATGGAATTGAACTTTCTTCTTTACTGATGGAGTCTCCAGCTCTCCTGCTTAAATAACTACCATTGCCTCCAGCTCAGATCCTGTGCCTAACCGAGGTGAGATATCTGAAGATATCAAAGCTGTGAGATTTCACAATTAATCTTGCAAAACCAAACCAGAATGCTTTTCCCTTTTGTAGGATTTGCCTCATTTCTAGTTTGTTTAGATTGTAACACCCACCATTACAATTAGGGTATGTTATACTACTCAACTCCGGGTTACATGAAATTTTATGTTGTAATCAATTAAAACAGATTGACTTATTGAAAAACAATATAAAGGATTAAGTTCAAAACTGAACACACAGAATTCACAGAATCCCAAATAGGAGAGAGCTTGTGGACAGCAACACAAGACCCACCTCAAATGACATATGTTAGGGTGTTCATCTAACTTTATAAAATCTGAGGCCGGGGTCATAGGAAGAAAGTGGCGTCATCACAGAAAAGGAGGCTGGTGGGAACCTGGAAAGGACATGTTATCCTCATTGGTACCTGACAGTGGGTCCTCAGCAGACAACAAGTCCGAAAAGACTGATGGGGTGGAGGCTGAGCAGCCTCCCCAGATAGCCCAGATGAGTACTGAAGCATTGCTAGATGGTAGTCTGCCCTATAACTCCAGCTTTCTTTCCTGATCCCACCCACAATAGGGAGAATTAATTCCTTCCCTCCCTCTTCACAACAATATTTTTAATGCACTGTGCTCATGCTTCTCCTTGACCTCCTTTTCCCAAAACTAAGCAATCCCCATGTTCTCAGCAGACCCTTAGGAGCTGTTTGCACACCCCCTCTGTCTGTCTACTTGTTCATGCTGCAGCTAGTCCACACCCTTCTGAAATTTGTGCCAACTGTTGGCCATCATTTTTCACTAGTTTTACCAGCATTGCATAGAAGACTTCAAAAAGTTCAAGGGCATCACCCCCCAAAAAAAAACCCCATTTGTGCAATGTGAAGATTTAGTTAATGCATTTATTTTATGAGTTATTTTTCCAAACATTTTCTGCCCTACTGCTTCCTATCCACTCATTCCCTATCTGTATTTGCACAGTTGGGACAGTCCTATGCAGTTAATATGTAAAGACTTTATTTCCCCATCACTCCCAGAGCAGCTCATGGAGGCTAATTTTCTCTCTGAATAACTATTCATTTATAATTGTGCTCCAAAGTTAAAGGCAGAACCATCTCCCCTGGAATAGAAGTTGGAAATACCTTGTAAAAATATTTAGCATCAAATAATCCTGTTGAATATACTCATGCTTACAGAGCAGTGATTTAAAAGAATGCCTTGTCAAATACTTCAGAGCATAACAACATGAAGCTTGCCAGAAGAAAACATAAATCTAAATTCCTATGGCTGTAGTGATTGCAGGAAGGTGGAACATTGGCAAGAGCAAAGAAATAAGGGGGAAAATAATGAAACAGGGGTTTTATTTATTTATTAACTAGATAGCCTCATTTCTATTATCACTCATCTTGACTGAAAGTTTCTCTACTTTGCCATCTCTTCCCTTCCCTTGTACTTTCAGAGATACTATGGAACTGTTGTGGATTTGGGCTCATAGTAACTAGATAATGCTGTAGGAGGCACACAAGCACCTCATGCCCAAAGCGCTTCACAGGAACCCCGTTTTAACTGTTGAGGTTTCCCAAGGGCCTCCCAGAAACCATAGCATGAGTCTGGTCTCAACACTTCTCTATTCTTTCTGCTGAGTTTGGGGAAAACTTGGGGAAGAAAGCAGCTCCAAAGCTGCAGGGGATGCAGCCTAATAACCCCAGAGATGACAGATTGACTTCACACAACCACTGGTGGTAAGGTGTATTCCATCACTGCCCAGGCTGAAAGTTTTCAAGAGCTTGTTGCTTTCTTCCTCTCAGGAAGACACTCAACTAATAGAGCACAAAGGTGTAGCCCTTCAGCTACAATTAAAGAACTTATCTGAGAGAACAAGAGAGGCAGAACTTGATGCTGAGTTCAGTCCCTCCAGCAGATACAGGTTCTAGCTCCAAGGAACTCCACGTTTGTCCATGTATTTTAGAGAGCCTTGGAGCAAGGCACATGCACAGCTCTGAGTGCCCAGATGCACTTTCCAGGAGAGGCTGGATGAGCAAGGAGGAATCCATAAGATAAATGTTTTCCCCCCATCAACCTCTAGAAGTATAACTAAGCACATTTTTGAGGATTTGTGTGCTTTTAAGTAGTGAGACAGGTCAGTTTGCCAAATACCTTAGCTTGTTTGGCAGTAACTGTCTCACTTGGAAGACAGTTTCTAATGTGCAGAGAAAAGCTGTTTGTGGCCAATTAAAAAAAAAAAACACCAGATCAACTTGCAATCCTCTGTTCTGTAATATTTATTTTGAACATGCCACAGAACTGAGACCACTTGCATCATTTAGCCCCACAAAACTCTATTCCAGGGTGTAATTCCCACAGAAAGATGCTGTGCTGTAACCCCTAGCTCAGGTCCAGTCCTAAGGGAGGCAGGGAGAGAGATGCTCAGTGTGCTCTTTCCTAAGAGGGACAGTTGTGGTGCTGGGTTACAGTCAAAGCATAGTCACTGTACTTCAGACACCAAACTCAAAACAACTGTCCCTCCTTTAGACTAGGTGATGGGTCTTACAACAGATCACAATTCCTTCACTTCAGTACAAAGTGATAAACAGCAAGTAGGGCAAGTAGAGCAGGAAATGTTAAAAAATAGTACAATATGAGAGAGGTTAACTGCACTTCTCCCTTCCTGGCTAGGTATGTGATCAAAGTTTGAAAGTGTCTGCTCTTGTGAGCTATTAAAATTTAAATACCTGGGTGCATACAGAGAGTGTATAAGAATCAGACACACAGCATTTAACATCCTCCACTGTATTTTTAAAATTTTTTCTTTTTTAACACAAAGTTACAGTGTTTCCCCCTCTCAGATAACCCATTTTACATTCCCAGTTATTCCTGTGCTGTGTAAAGTGTCTGTAAGAACATGTGTAAAGTACACAGAGCACAGAACAAATGGACAAATACGTACAAGAAAACAATGGGGGTTTTATAAAAATGTCAAATGCACAATTAGGGGTCTGAAAACACTTTAAAAACCAACTTGAAACTGTGTGCAAAGTTAGGTAAAAAAGGGGATTTTTGCACTATTTCAAAGAGTGGAGTAGATCAGACTTTGTAGGTTCAGGCTAAACTATTTTTATGTTAAGAGCAGCTTAATACTTTACCAAGAAGAAACCCTTGAGGAGGTGATCTCAGCACCTGTGCTCTCAGTGAGGCCTTAGTGGTCTGTGTGCACATTCCTGTGAAAGTTGTGCATCAGCTTTAAGAAAGTTAGGGGTCCATCTCCTGACTTCCAGAGTTCTGATGATTTCTCTTGAGCACAGTTGGCTTGAGCAGCAGTAACACTGGGAACATGATCAAAGTCTCCATCCAGGCTCTCTGTGTTTGTTCAAAACATCAGGAAGGGTGGAAGAGTCTGCATGAGAAAGTTGTGCAGGTCCCTGAACCCCAGGATAAAAGGCAAGTTTTGATTTTTTTTTGGATTTCCATGACATCACATTTTTACTGTGGGATTAAAAGCTTTAGTTTTCACCTTACACACACAGACCATTGCAGTGACATCTTCTGTCTCTCACTAAAAGTATGCCAGATTTCATTCATGTTGTATGATTTGTTGTTTTCATGAAGTCTGATAATCAGCTCCAACGTGGCCATGCCATTACCACACCTTTTGAAGGCAGGATGCTACTAAGCACCTACAGACTAGGTGCTATTAGCTATGTAGATAAGGTTTAGCTTCATCAGCCCAGCCAAAAAGCCAGCTTGCAGGCCAACTAGCCAAGATGGTTGCTTTTGTTTTTACAGATGCTGTACTTCACTCCACAGGACTCTCAGAGCAGATGAGTGAGGTGATGCTGCAGGTGAAGCTTTTGCCCAGAAGTGGATTACACTTAGGGGCCAAGTTTTGTCTTTGAGAAGAGGGAAAATGAAAAAGGTACTTATGTTGTTATTTTCCAGAAGGTGAAGAAGAGAATGGAGGAAAGAAAGTGGCACTTCCTTGACCAAGTATTCTTAAGAAGCTGGAGATTACAGAAGCATTTTTCTTTAATATATCTATTTCTCCATCTTCCTTAATACTACTGCACAAAATAAAGCACACACTACAGCCATCAATATGCTGCTTTCAGTTCAACTTGCATTTTTCTGCACAAATGCTTTCTGGGTGACTTCACCCTTTGACTGTTCCTATACAGAAAACAGAGTAAACCAAGCTTGAAAGGCTGAAATGGCCTGATCAGGAAGCTTACAAAAGCAGGAGTAGCTGCCAGTTATACAGTCTACTTCATTGCTGCAATTTTACATCAGCATGAGGTTTAGAAATCAGATTCTGTAGTTACCTAGGAAAACAGCTCATTGTACCTAGCCAACACTGTATCCTAGTGCATCACTAGGAGAGTAACATCATCCCTGGGTTTTGCTCTTCAGAGAAAACTGACTCTGAGGAGCTTTCTGGAGACTGTCAATCCTAATTCAAGCTGGAGGTAGCATGCATTTGGAGCCCTGGGAAATATGCAAAGCAGCAGCCCGTAGCAAGACTGGAGTAGTCAAAATCCTTTAAACAATGGCTCTGATAGCCAAGGCCTTATACATCACAGTGTAACATTCTGGATGTAGGAAAGAGTAACCATGTTCCCAGGGCAGCAAATGAAAACCACTGTACTCAACGCAATTTATCTGAAGCAAACATGATACCTTTAAACACATCTCCTGGGGGTCGTTATCCTTACCTTCTCTAGGGAAGTCTAACTGCTGGGGCCTTTAAATGCAAATCCATTCTTTTGACACTGTCCTGGTCGGATCACTTGTGTACACAAGTCCATCCTCTGCTGCGTACTACAAACACAAGTTAAGATAGAAGCAATCAGAAGCCAAACTACTCCAGGAGAGCGAGCCAGCAGCTAGCTATGGTATCTTAACCTTTCTTAAAAGTCCTGGGCAGATATCTAAGTTCAGACCACATAATTAGACATTCCTAATGCTCCACGGTATCAAGAACAATTCAAGAATAGAAACTAAGCCAGGGTTTTCAAGCTCGCCTAACAGCACAACATATGGGTACACACAGCATCTTGAAGTCAGCTGTCTCCAGACTCTGACAGTCATAACTGTCTCAAGACAATGTACCTGGAATCAGGGACAAACACACCTCACATACAGCCAGAGCTATGTGTACTCTTAAAAGCATCCAAAGGAAAAGTTAGTAAGTTCACTATTTGGTAGAGCCAAATGAAGTTGTCCTATAGTACTAAGGTACGCCACTGGCCTCTCCTGTATATTACACAATTTTGAGATTAAAGAAAAAGAAGGTTGGTTAACCTCCCCAAAGCCCATACTTCTTGCTCAAAGCCACCTTGGTCATTTTGCTTGACCTTCTGAGCATAGTTTCAAGCACCTGCCACTTCCATCAGCATTTTCACGCTATTTCTTGGACCTAGAACAGTCTCCCCAAACCACACTAGAGAAGTAGTTCCCAGAACAACTCTACTTCTGTTGTCTCAACTCATGTCTATAAAAATATCATGGGAAAGTTTCTACTAGGGAGTACCAGTCTTTGCTTGTTTACATCGGTTCTGAAAATCCCTAAAAATGATATTCATGAAGACTAAGTTTAGCCCAAAGGCCACTGTCCCAAGATCCCTTGTGGAGGATTCTTCCCTCCCCACAAGTGCTCAATGTTAGCCGGTATTCACTCTACTGTAAAGCTCATCTTCTTGAGCTCCTCTGCAGCTTAAGTCCAGCAGGTGTATTTGCCTCCAAGCCTGTGTTCTCACCACTGTTTTTATTCTTGCTCTTCCCCAGTTCCCAATATTTGCAAATCCCTGGGTCATCTTCACACACACAGTATAGAAGGAGTATAGCTCAATCACAGCAGGCAACAAACAAATCCAGCAGACAAGAGTCATCCTGGACATAATAGACAGATGTTTATGGTTTCTCTTCATAGATTCATCTTGGTTGGAAGAGACCCTTAAGATTGAGTCCAACCACAGCCTAACCGTGACTAGCCCACCTCTAGATTATGTCCTCAAACACTTTATCTACACACCCCCAGGGATGGTGACCCCACCAGCTTATTCCAATGCTGATAACCCTTTCAGTAAACAAATCCTTCCTGATATCTAACCTAAATCTGCCCTGGTGGAATTTTAAGCCATTTCCTGTCATCCTATCACTTTTCACCAGAGAGAGGAGATCAACCCCAACATCTCTGCAACCGCCTTGCAGGTAGTTGTAGAGAGTGATAAAGTCTCCCCTCCTTTTCCCAAGGCTAAAAAGCCCCAGCTCCCTTCAGCTGTTCCTCACAGGACTGGTGCTCAAGACCCTTCAGCAGCTTTGTTGCCCTCCTCTGGACACGCTCCAGCATCTCAACATCCTTCCTGTAGCGAGGGGCCCAAATCACAGTACTCGAGGTGCAGCCTAACCAGAGCTGAGTAGAATAGAACTATTGCTTCCCTACTACTGGTTACACTACTCCTGATACATGTCCTTCAGACAAGTCTTCAGTCCATCGTATCTGTGGAACTCCTAGAGCTCTAACACTGCTACTTCTACAGTGAACACACCTATCCATGCCTTGAAATTTTTTTCCATGTGAGCTGCTGATAAGGCCTATTTATCTCCACAGTATTGTGTTCCTGTGTACCTTTCTGAATAGCTTTTCACTGGTGGCTCCACTAGATAGCAGAGATGGTCTAATGCCAAAAGATGACACCTGCAATTATCAATGTGTAGCCTATTATAAGAAAAACAGCTATGGGAAGTTAAGATTTTATGCTTTAGAGAAGCATTTTCCTACAACTTTATCACAATACACTTCCCATAAATGGTTCTTTGCATGCCTTTCCTGTAACATTAATCATCTCACTATTCTCTATCAAAAACACTACCAGTGTCACTATACCTATGTGCTTGAAAAGCTGAGTAGTACAAGGTCCAGCAATCAGAGGAGACTGAAATTGAGTCTTGACTTGCAGTGCACCACTCAGCATTGGAGCTTATTGCCACCACATGCTGTCTACAACCACAAAGTTTTAAACTTATGTAAAAGAGTAAGAAGATGAATCTATGGCAGATATGCAAGCTCAAGGTCAGTGGTCTCCATTACCAGTTTTGCCATTATTTGTCAGAGGTCTGCCAAATACCTCTGCAGAAAGGGGTCTCTCCAGCTGCCAGCAATGCTAGCAAGGTATTCTTTACTTCTATTGTATTTCACGAACTCTTTAGACACAGCATCTTTGGTGGTCAATAGCAGCTGCCCCAGATTCAAGGCTAGCACCAGTGACACAGTTGTCTTACTGTAAAGCAATATTAAAGCCATGATAGTATAATTTATTCATGAGTAATTAAAAAACACTAACACCCAAAATACTCAGTTCATAGAAGCTTTGTTATTCTTTGTCAGGTCTTCCAAAGCCTTATTCAAATTGCAGCAAAGCTGTAGCAATTTAACCAACCATTGTTTTGTTTTGATAGTTCCAGTAGATACCCTCTTTTTGCTAAAATGTCAAGCAACCCACATGAGTTTCCAGCTACTGCTAAGCAGACATATAATGTGTAACATTTCATTTTAAAAAAAACTGTACTCTTTCCTTGAGCCAGATGCACTCCCCAGACTTTCTGCAGCTGCATAGCTTTGTGGAAAGTGTCAATAACATTAATCTTTTTGGCCAGACAACTGAAGCAACCAAAAAAAAAGGGTAATTTGTGCATCTGAGATAAGAAAGCAGAACACCATAAGAGAACTTAAGCTATAGAATAGTTCAAATTTTTTTAGAATCCTTCTGAAAACACCCCCATTACATCCAGAACTCCTATGAAGAGCAAGGAAAGAGATGTTTGTTACCAGTTTTCTTGGCAGAATTGATTCTTATTAGATAGGAGGGGAAAGCCCATGCCCCACACCAGACCATGAATCAACTTTCTGAATTAAGTTACTGTAGTAAGGCAAGACAGAGTTAGCTTGCATTGCTGTTAAGAAAAACCAAAACAAACAAACAAGAAGCCACCGGAAAACAAACCTATAATGAGACATCCACTCTGGGCAATCTAGCCTGAGTTTTGAAGCAAGGCTACAGCCCTTGTCTTTGGAAAGCACTGCTGTTGAACTGAAGTTCCTCTGCCTCTCCGGCCCTTGCTGAGAGGCTAGGCTAACAGAACGTGCAGTGGTGGCCCACAAAAGTCTTGGCTAGGTATCCCAGGCAACAGCTTTCCTACAGTCCAGGCCACTTGGCCCCGCTGCTGGGCCTCTGGGAGATTTCTCCTAAGCTCTGGTAGGACAGCGTTTAGTGGGGAAAGCGTGCTTCCCTTTCAGGCCTCTCCCCCCCAAACCCTGCGTAATTTAGTTTTATTAGTATTTTTGCAGGATTCCTGCCTGTTTTAGCAGAAGTCAAACTGTTTACAACTGCAACAGTTCAGGCTAACCCTGCTAACTTTGCACAGAGATGCTACAGACATGGTCTAATTTATAATACCACCTTGAAGATAAAGGTTTCAGCATCAGCTAAGGGGCCTGCTCTCATTCCCAATATAAGATAACATATGGACTGTCTCCAGCCACATCTGTGTTCCCCCAAACTGATGGGTGACAACCTCCTGGAAGAACAGCACCAAGTGACTTTGAGAAATTACGCCTCTAGATGGAAAACCAGTAGACAGAGGACACCAGTTGTGGAAAGTGTCTGGGGAGGGGTCCCAGACAGATAGCTATTCCAGTCTATCTTCTCTAGTTAAACAAGCCCTGGGAACAAATGCTTGCATGTTTTACTTGGGGGTCAGAGGATTTCTGCTGTTCTTAGTTACTGCGTATCACTTTATAATGATGCAGTGCAAGACCTTATGCCTTTTATATCAGTCTAGTTCTTGGAATCGAACACGATACAAAGCATTTCACAATGCAAACCTTTTTTCCTTGTGAACTGATCCTTCTTGGATCTAGTCAACAGTCATATTCATTTTTTTCCAATCATTATTTCTGAGATTGTGATATTCTCCAAAGACACTCAAAATAAAACACAATTAAGTTTCAGAAATCAGTTTTAGATGCAAGGACAACTTTTCACATGTTCTGAAGGTTGATATCAGCATTCAAACAGCATTTATGCACTTCAAGGGATGCCAAACATTCATTGCTAATATTCTGTAGAAACACTGATGATCACAGTCTCTCCTGTTTGATTACCTAGGGGTTTTTTTCCCCATTATATATTTGCTTAACAGATACCAATATCCAGAAGGAAGCTGTGGTTTATATTAAAATGGGTATGAGCTGGGAACAGTCAGCATACATAAACCAAGTAGGTTTTCAGATCTCTGCCAAGTATCCTGCAGGTCAGTCAAGAGCACTACAGACATACCAGCACTATTTACATGTAGGAACAGATATGTGCACAGGAATTATCTACACGTTTCCATTCCCTCCCTGCAAATTTTTCTCTCTCTATTTTTACTTTGACTTTGTTCTCTGTAGACCTTGAAAAGTTTTTTTTTTTTGTTTAAGCCTTCACTGTTTTCTGCTCTGTGATACCAGAGACCAAAAGAAATCCTTTCATGATGCTGACTGACAGATTCTACTAATTTCAAGACTAAGACAGGTCCTGTATTGCAAGCTAGTCACATCACATATCCCTCCCCCTACTACTGACAGCAACACTACTAGGGAAAGTTATGGGAGAGAAAAAAAGGAAGGGGCAGGAGAGAACAACTTGAACTCATCCATTAGTGTTTCAAGATTAAGTTTAGCCCCCCCTTTTGCTAGCTCTGGGAAGCTCAGCACACCCCAAGCAGCTCTGCAGCACTCCAAAGCCAGGTCCTCTGACCAAAGCCAGCAGGAAGAACAGCAAGAAGATGCACATCCATCAAGCAGCTTTCAGAGAACTGGAGAGGTCACCCCTGCATCTAACGAACAGAGATCAACAGGGACTTCCAACTACTTCCTGGGCTGGCTGGCACAGGTAACCTGTATAATGTGTGCATATACACAAGCTTGCAGTATAACACTTATAATGTTCCTTGCTGGAAAGTAGCCTAGAAGGAGGGGGAAATGCAGCTTCAGTACAGAGCTGTGCTAGATGTGGTTCATACAAAGTCTGAAGCAGACAAAGCTGTAAGTTTTGTGGTATAGTTATCAAAGTTGAAAGTTTTAACATGGTACCTTGTCCACAAAAACAAAGACATGCTATAGCAAAAAACTACTTGCATAGCCAAAAATATTTTTTCCCAGACTAGAACATTTATCTGTGTTTAAAGAAAGGCCATGTTGCTCGACAGACTGCAGAACTATGAGCACTAAATCATCAGGTCATCTGTTAGTCAAACAGAAACGTTTAGAGGCTATGACTGCAGTTTAATCACAGACAAATATCACAGACTATTAAAAAAAACCTTTCCCAGTTGAGAACACAAAGTGTCTGCAGTTTTAAAGAGACTTATTCCAAAATCAATCCAATTCTACACCTGGATACAGCAAAAGCTCTTTTGGTACAGATGCCATGCCCACATTTAACCAGGTAACCTATTGCCCACTTGACACATATCTAACCAGTCTGCCTACTGCAATCAGCTTCCCTGCATAAGTTAATGCTAGCAGGACAAGAACAAATGGGAATAGAGATAGAACTGCTTGCTACCACAGAAGACTGCAATAGTCTGCTTTGTGTAGTGTTGAGACTTCAAACACATCCCTATCCCTGTGGGGAGCTGCTGTAAAGAGGCATCCAGCAACATCTTTCTGCCCTGGATAACCCAAGATCCCCTAGCCATCACTGAGTGTTTAAAAAGGCCACCTGCATGCATGACACATGCCTGGAGGCCCAACAGGAGGATCACATCACTGAACTGTGCTGTAAACAAGCAAAAGGAACAACTACACTCAAATGTATCTCTGCAGCTAACTTGCACAATGTTGTAATACCAATTAATCCCTCACACTAATAGAAATGTTTTAAAAGATAGCAGAGGAAGAGTCAGAAGGTGACAGTAAAAGCTACTAGCTGAACATATTAAGCTAACAAAAGGAACTGGGATCTGTAAGGAGAACAACCTCCACCAGCATCCATGGTGGCATTTTGTCTGGTGGGTTGATTAAACCCTGGGACACTGCTACCAGCAACAACATTTTTACAGACTTATCAGCTTTAAAGAAAGTAAAGTTATTTAAATTAAAAAGAAAAGAAACAAACCCACCATCTATCTGGATACCCAGGTACCTATTGATCAGATCATTACTCTGCTGCTGCCTTTCAGACACCATGACAGTTTCACTAATTAAAACCTACAAGTGAAGAGATAATGACAGCCTATGCATGCAACAATTAGTCCTCCCTGCTAGTGCACTCCAAGGAAAGCAGCATTAGTTCAAGGCATCCCTGCTGTTCTAGTAGTTGGCGAGCTACCTTCACTTCAAGAAGTGAATCATTAAGGCTTCCCCCCAAAAAACAATCACTCTGGTGACAGGTTTGTGCCATTAACTAGAGAGCTGATGTCATTTTGATAAATCCACGATGGAGACTGGCACACCATGAGCAAGGACAAGTAACAAAGGGTCCCAAATTCTGCCACTTGATGTAAACATGCAAACTGGACAGCAACTAAAAGCCACTAAATAAGCTTTCATGCTCAGCAAGCCCATTCACTGCAGAAGTGATCTCACAGAATCAAGGTGACATACTTTTAAAAATTAAAAAAGCACATTACAATCTCAGAGCTTTGGTCCAGAGTATTGCTATGAGTACAACTAAGCTGATGAAGAGGTTTTGTTTCTGGCTGCTGCTGTTCTCCATCTGTGACAGATCTCCCAGGCTAAATACACATATGGTTGTTTCATAACCCAGTTCTGTCAAGTGATGCTGGTTAGCCAGACACACAGATATGCAAATAAAGCTGCTGGCAGCAGCTCTGAATGATATCACTCCTCATCTAGCCCACTTGTTCCCAGTTTTGCCAGCTTAAACTGGTTTCAGTTTAGTTGTGCTTTAACATGCATCTAATGAATGATCAAGGCTAGAAAAAAGCATCACTTGTCTCCACAATGACCATCACGAAGGATCTGATCCATCATGGAGAACAAGTGAGGCATTTTTCTAACCTTGGTAATTTTTCTTTTTTATATACACACTTTTATGTATGTATGCTGCATGTGAGTATATATAAAACAGTTGATTAGCATAAAGATGAAGGAAAAAGCCATACCTAATCCATAATAGGAAAAGTCAAACACAGACAAGACAACAATAACAAATTAGCCTGTATTTCCTTGTGGAACAAGTATCAGAATCATGCCTTTAACTACCACATAAAAAGACCTTTTAATTCAAATTGCTCCAGTGGAAAGAGCCATACAGGGAATTGTGGAATCATTTAGGTTGGAAAAGGAGAAGATCATAAGGTTGGAGAAGAGGAGGCTGAGGGGAGACCTTATCACCACCTACAACTACCTGAAGGGAGGTTGTAGAGAGGTGGGCAATGGTCTCTTCAACCAGGTGACAGGAGATAGGACAAGGGGAAACGGCATGAGGCTGTGCCAGGGCAGGTTTAGATTACCTATTAGAAAAAAATTCTTTACTGAAAGAATCGTCAAGGCCTGGAACAGGCTGCTCAGGGAGGTGGTTGAGTCACCTTCCCTGGATTTGTTAAAAAAAAAAAAAAAAAGGGTAGATGAGGTACTTAGGGATATGGTTTAGCTTAGGATGGGATTGATTGGATTTGATGATCTTAAAGGTCTTTTCCAACCTTGTAGTTCTGTGATTCTGTGGATCTAAGATGGAGTCCAACCATTAACCTAGCACTGACAAGTCCACTAAACCATATCCCTAAGCATCAATTCTACGCTTCTTTTAAATACTCCAGTGATGGTGACTCAATAACTTCCCTGGACAGCCTGTTCCAGTGCTTGACAACCCTTTTGGTGAAGGAATTTTTCATGACATCCAATCTAAGCCTCCCCTGGCACAACTTGAGACCATTTCCTCTCATCCTATTGCTTGTTACCTGGGAGAGGACACAAACACCCACCTAACTACAAATTTCTTTCAGGGAATTGCAGACAGCCATAAGGTATCCCCTCAATCTCTTTTTTTTTTCCTCCAGGTTAAACAAACCCTGTTCTCTCAGCTGCTCCTCACAAGACTCATACTCTAGACCCTTCACACCAGCTTCATTACCCTTCTCTGGACACACTCCAGCACTTCAATGTCCTTCTTGTAGTGAGGGGCCCAAAACTGAATGCACAACTCAAGGTGCAGCCTCACCAGTGCTGAGCACAGGGTGCAATCACTTGCCTACTCCTACTGGCCACATAGTTGTTGATACAAGCCCTTTTGGCCACCTAGACACACTGCTGGCTCATGTTCAGCCAGCTATTGACCCACACCCCCAGCAGGTCCTTCTCCACCAGGCAGCTTTCCAGCCACTCTTCAAGCCTGTAGGGTCACAACAGCTCCACACAATGCAAGTGCAGGACCCAGCACTGAGCCTTGAACAGCTGGCCTTAGCCCATCAAACTGTGTAGATTCCCCCTATAGGGCCTTCCTACCCTCCAGCAGACCAACACTCCTACACAACCTGGTGTCACCTGCAAACTTATTAAGGGTACACTCTTATCAAGGCAAAGATCTGGACATGGCAATCAAGATACTGAAGAGAGCTGACTCCAGTACTGAGCCTTGGGGAACACCACTTGTGACCAGCCACCAACTAGATTTATCTCCATTCACCACAATTCTTTGGGCCCAAACATCCTTTTTTTTTGTTTTTACTCAGCAAAGGGTGCACCCATCCAAGCCATGAGCAGTAAGTTTCTCCAGGAGAATGCTGACACAAGTGGGATGTAACCCAAAACTTCGCCACTACTGGACTAGCACAGTTGAACACAAACACACTGGAAGACACCCACACTCACAAGCAGTACCAGTATCTCCCATGACAAATACTACTTCAATATGCAAACAAAGAAGTTCACCTACCCACCTTTGTTCAATAGCACAAGAGTTTACCACAGGACACAGAACGTAAGAACACTCTTCCAGTTATTTTGAGTTCAAGGACTTCCTGAGCCAGATGTGGTTTCTGTGTATTCACGAACTCACAATGAAATTTCCTGCCCCTGAATTTATCCAGTTTGTTTGAACCCACATCAGTTTTCAGCTTCCACATAATCTTTTGGCTACAAGTTCCACCAGCACACTACCAACTAAGCAGCTCTGCTTTCCACTTCACCATTCAAAGTAATGCTAAAAAGAACAGTTTTAAGTACATTCCTACAATTATGGATTTTGACAGAAACTTAAGGTTTTAAAGACACTGCCTAAGTGATCAAAATGGCAGTGGACTAAATAAATACAGTAATATTAAACTTTGTTTGAAAACTAGATATCTGGTAGCAGTAACTATCAGTTTTGCATATGGGAAGAGGTTCTGTAGAACACATTAGCAGCTGCCAAGTACCGCAGTTACTCATTACTTCACAAGACGCATACAGCATCTAGTACACCTATTTATCCAGGATTAGATAAGGAAAGAAACTCCTCCCTCCCATGAATCCTATTGTTCTTTTCTCAAAAGCCTGGGACTAAGCAGAGACTGAGACCACTGATTTGCTGTCAGAACATGTTGCCAGATGTAATTACAAGCTGAACAGAGATATCAAAGACTGACAGATCCCGAATAACTTGCTCTCCCTCCTTTTCATTATGAGTTCACTAAAGCTAATTTCATGGCACAGAAGACACTCATTTCTTTACACCATCAGGTTTCATTGCCAAAGCTGTAAACGTTAAAACAAGTCCGAGTTTCATGGATTTCTGAGAGATACTGAAGACCAAAGCAACGCCCCCCTCCCCACCTCCCCCCTGCCATCTAGGTTGATTACTGGACAGAGCACAGAATTGGCTATTATAAAGCAACTTGACCTTGCAAAACACAAGTGGTAGAACCTTTTGGCAGCAGGTCAAAGAAGCTTTCCTTATTTCCATAAGAATTCACCAGTTAGATTTATGAACC
This sequence comes from Gallinula chloropus, assembly GCF_964237585.1. Lineage (NCBI taxonomy): Eukaryota > Metazoa > Chordata > Aves > Gruiformes > Rallidae > Gallinula > Gallinula chloropus. Next base: position 26,038,122 of record NC_140086.1, read on the forward strand.
ATTGTCTGATCATTAGCCACTAGCTCTGTATTGCCTTTCCATGTATATGCATTTAAATGCACCACTTAGTAGAGGATACTCCAGTCTTTCCTGCTCCACATACTTCACATTTTTGAATTAAGTTTCAGAACCAGAACACTCCATTTAAACGAGTTCTGATTGCTACGTGAAAGGGACCCAATTACTTATCGCATTCTTTACCAAGGCAGAGGAAGCTGCAAGAAAAACAAGGAGGCTTAGTTTTTTCAGAAACCGCCCCCCACCACATGTCAGCTAAAAAGTATCACCACTTAACTGCAGTATGGAGAATTTGTCTGTAGATCAAGCATTTACGGTGGATAGAAAAGCAATATCCTATCACAAGATCACACATCATAGAAAGCCAAGTTGACTCCAGAAATTTGACTCTCTTTAAAAAAAAAAGAGTACTTGTAAGAGTCCCATTCAGGTTGTAGGGCCTGCAGCAGCCACTAACAACACTTTAGGAAGTATGAGATGTCCAACTCGCTATGAACTATCACTGCTACTGTGTTCTGATGAGGTAGAGAGCTATTATTGAGAAGCTTGTTTTATATTGCCAGTGCAAATTTGGAATTTTATTTTTCTTGATCTTACATTAAAGAGGCTGAGTTTGGTAACACATTATCATAACCATAAGACAGACATTGAAGGCATCAGAGAAATTAACTCATGAACGAAGAAAACATTTTAATAAAAAACCACAACACAGGCAGCTCACAGACATACTGGTTTAGTGTAAAGTAATAAGAAAATCTGTTATCTTGCAGGTACTAGAGTGTCCTTATTGCTCAACAGGTTCATAAGCAACTATTTGGACTCTTCTCCAGAGATAAAAAGCACTGCTCAGAATCCAACTGAAGAGCTGAGTTCTTGAGCAGGTTTCTTGACAGATGAGGAATGGTTTATGGCTTATAGGGAACGTGGCTCTTTCCAAGGCATCGTGACGGCAGAGGGCAAACAGTATTAAGTTTTTGTCTTTAGAAGATAGCTAATATATATCCAGAAGAGCCCAAAGCCCTTTGGGAGAAGAGTTTATGAAGCCAGAAAAAAATATGTGCCTCCATATACTTTACATATGCATTCAATACATACATACTCTTTTATAAATAAGAGTTTTCACTGTAAAGGTCAAAAGTTACTTAACTACAAAACCGAAGAGGCATAGTTTCAGAAGTGGCAAACCCCAATCCACCCATGCTAAAGAAGGAACAAGGGCTTCTTCAAAGACATGGGAAGGAGTGCTGCATACACTAATTCCCACTGAGGACACAGCAGTGCAAACTAACACACTTAAGAGGCATGTTAGTTAGAGGAAAAAACCCAAAACAAAACACCAAACCCAAACAATTCCAATGTAACTGTGTGACTTGTGTTTAAAAAAAAAATTACTACCTCAAACACTCTTAAAACTTGGGAAATCCCTAGACACCCTGAAATTGTTTCCCTGAATAAGATACCAAACAAGCTGCTCTTGGTACCAACAAGCCTTTAGGATGGCAGACAATGTTCTTTTGTGAGCTTTGTGCATTTGCTGCAAAAAGACTTTGTTCCTGCTTGTTTTCTCTTCTGCTTTACCTGGGGTAGTAGGCTGTGTAGTTCATAAAGAGCTGAGCCCCAGCAGGGTAGTACGCTGTGGAGGGCTGAATCGTTCGTGGGTTCAGGAGCATGGATGGCTGATACAGAGCAGCTTCTGTTGGCACAACTGCAGCAGGAGCCGGAAAGGAGTAGGAAGGGGGTGAAAGGCCTAAGAGGGAACAAATGGAAAACAGAATAGGACCTTTTGAATTCCAGCATATATATGGACTTCATTAGCTGAGCAACTCTAAAGTAAAAAGCCTTCACAAACTTCTCAGAGACAAAAATAAGTCTGAGCCACCAACACGAACACACAAGTGTTGTGCCCACCCTACAGTCAAACACAAAGCCAGTAACACACATACTTAGGGTCTCCAAAGAAGCCAGTTTTTCCTGTCTAGGCTCAGATTTTAATGAAGTCTCCAGTCAGAAAGTATGAGACATCTCTTGTAAAAAGGAAACTTCAGTGCTAAAGATCTGCTGAACATTCCCCAGAGCAGAGGATCACTTTTCATGGACACTCCCTACGCCTAAACCAGTTCTACCTTCACTTAACCAACAGTAGAGTGAGAAAAGTCATGGCTTTGCAGCTTTGAGCATTAACAGTTTTTTAACAAAATGAAGTGCACCTTGTGGCTTTTCAGCAAGATGCCAGGCCCTAAATGAAGTCTCACAGATGAGACTTCACACTGCTCCTTTATGCTCTTCCTTTCCTTCCCTTCAGCCCTCCTCAGTGCCATATAATTGAACATACAGAAGTTTCAGGTAATTCTTAATATCAAAACAATAGAAACTAACTTTAAAGTGACAGCATCTCACTGCATTATGGAATGGGGCAGAGAGCCAAAAGGGCTGACATTTGTTTTTGAAAAAGGGAATACAATCACCTTAAGAGTTCCCAAAGTTCAGAACTCTGCCCAAGAGCATTCCCTAGTACCTCTCAAAAGAAGTTTCCAACCCCTGCCTGGAACAGCTGCTAGACAAAGAACCACATACTGCAGATCCTTACTCAGAAGGACATCAGCATTGCAAAAAGAAAAAAGTGCTAGTCACCTGGAAAATTTATCTCCTAAGGATTAGCTGAATCACACAAACCAGAACACACCCAAGAAGTTTGTTGCCATATTGGCAGCTCTGACTTAGATTTAGAAACCATTTCTTACAAAAGCCAACATCAATACATTTGCATATATAGAAAGAAAGTTCCTACTCTACTACCATTTGTGATCTTTGAAGCAAAGTATTATTTTTCCCATAGGCTCAGATTTGTATGGCACATATGTTTAGTAAGGAAGCCCTTAAGCTGTTAAAGTACTTCCCCCCCAAATGTTTGTCTAGAAGTTCACGTCCATCCTATTATGCTCCTTGAGCTACTTTTACATGAAATACAGTTTCCACAATTCTGAGGCCAAAGCTATGTGTTTTTACTGCCATGTGGGCAATCTCAGTTCTGTAGGAACAACAAAAAGCAAGAGGAAGAGTTCAGTCAGTAGGGTTCCAGAGGTGGAACACTTGTGGTTAACTCCCAAAGCAGAGCATTGCCAATTGTCTCTCAAATTAGGTTTTGGAAGCGAAAGGGGAAGGGCTTTTACTTGACAAATTCACCGTGATGAAAAATGTAAATACAAAACAGTTTAAACAGGAAACTGTTCTTTAAGTTCTAGGCGGGGCTTACAAATTACTATTCAGAGTAATGGCACACCCTGGCCCAGTCAAGTTTCAGGGAGGGGAGGGGAAAGGAAGTTTGCCCCTGGACAAGCATGAGTAATTTTAAAGTAGTTCTTCAATCATGGTAATTCACAACCAAAGGGAAAAATAATGATTGTGAGGTACTGGTGATTTAAAAATTAAGAGATCTTATTTTAATACCCCCACGTGACATTCCAAGAACCAGAATCAGAGTCAAGAAAGCAGCTCCAGCACCTACCCGCACACACACAGTGTAGAGTATTGGCAAGAGCCATGCAAAACTTACATGGTAACTTACATGGTGGTGGGGACAAGCCATTTCGATTTAAAGTGCCCCCCATTAATACAAAGTTCATCTCCTCAGCAGAACATTGAAAGACTTCAACATATCTGTCCTTCATAGTTTTCTTATGACACTTCTGTGCAGCCAGAAAAGCTCGGTCTGCAGATTTCATCTGAATAAAAGCATCTCCCGATGGACGTCCCTACAAAGAAGGCAGACAAAAAGGAAAAAAAATGTTTCTGAAGCCCCCATGAAGTAGTAGCATAGTAATAAGTTTGTGTTGTTAAAAGCAGACAGACCTCAGGACTATACACACACACACCAATTTCTTCCTCCAGGCTCTTACTGGCAAGGGCTGACCCTACTATAAGCAATTGCTTGTGCTTTAACATCTGTCTCTGCCAGCCCTGCACGTTCCTTATAGCTTTTTAGGTCTTGGCTAAAACAAGTCCTCAGACACAGACAGAGAGGTATGGAATAACTGTAGTCCCTTTTCCCTCCCCACATCCTGTACTCCAGGACAATGTAGTATTTTGTCCTTTCAGCTACAGTTTACTGTCAACAAGAACAGTTTCAGAAGAATCACTTTTATACCACAATAACGGGTGTAATCAGTGCAACCACTCAGGGCATTTCCATAGATTTGGGAAAGCTGACATCTCCTCCCTCTAAAGTCACAAGACTACACAGATAAAGGTGATCAAGGAAAAGCACAGTCCTTTGTCTAAAAGGTTTTGGTAGAACCTGCTTCCAGAAGACAATGGCGAAGATGTGACTATTTATACATGTCAATGAGTTGTTAATCTTGGTGCTTAGCTGTGACTGTTTATAAAGAAAGCAACAACACAGTTCAGGAAACCCAAAACTTCAGCTGCTGACTTAGGCCATAGGAAATCCTGTCTCTAAAAGGCCGCATTCACACATCCTCAAATATATCCCAAGCACATTGTTCAGCAAGGCAGGGGCAAACGCCTCCCTTTGAGAGCCAACGCTGCCCATTCTGAGGATAACTCCTCGCCTGGAACCACGCATGCTATTGAGCAAGAGACTCTTCAGCTCAAGCCTCATACAGTGCAACCACAGCCGCTGCTCTGGGAGCACCCACCCCTCCAAGACTGCGTCTTGGATTCGGGCACATGGGTCTCAATAACAGAAACCGCTCTACAGCAAATGCAGGAGCAGGGTTCAAGTAAACCAATCATTATTGCCAGTACACTTCTAAAGGAGAGATGAGGGTCCATTAATGCCATTAACATTGACCCCCAATGGTACTTCCCCACTGTGGGTATAGGCAGTTGGCATAGACTGATTAGAAATGGGGTGCCTACCAACCTGGTGATTTAGTACCATGTGAACTCCATGGGTCCGAATATCTGTAGAAAACTCCCCCAAGAACTCCAGGATGTCCTCTATAGTAGCAGCATAGGGAAGACCACGCAAACGTATGCAGTCTCTGACGTTAGTGGGAGGCACAAATTGTTGAGGTAATACTGGAAGAATAGGAGGTGTCGGGAGAGGAATGAGAGGTGTGGAAGAGTACCTGTTCAGCACCTGTGAGCAGAAAAATCAGATGTTATACAGAAAGCCTCCTTACTCCTCCTTGAACTCCAAGGAACAGAATGCATCACCAGCGCTGTCTGGTTTCACTCTGGTATGTATGTTAAGAAAAAAAGAAGAGTGTTCTAGATTCTAGGCTTAAGCCACAGCAGCAGTGCTTACAATTCAGATGTTTTCAAGTAACTCTTTGGATAATTCTTTCTTGAAAAGCATAGATTTGTTTTGGAGAATTTACTTGAACTGTTACACAACTCTTAGAAGACCTCTTAGAACGTGAAGCCTGTATTACTACAGTATTTTTTATTAGGAAAATATCCCAAAGTGTTCTATTGTCTACAGAGTCAGTTACACTTCTAATCAAATGTATCTCCCCTGCAAAATTTTAGGAGAATCTGGGAACTAGAAGCATGTTTATCTACCAAACAGTCCTGACTTGAGATGCAGTAGTCCATTAACTAACATAGGTTGTGTTACTGGGTCACAATATCTGTAACTGAATCATGCTATGATAGTTCTTGTTACTAATTTTAACATTAAAAATCCTGCCTGGTCAAAAGTTCACAGAGTATTCAGTCACTATCCTTTAAATTTCTCCAAGCAAGATTAAGATGCATTTGCATTTATACAGGTGTCAGAGGGCTTTGCTAAACAAAGAAACTTGTGACAGCACTTGAGAAAGATACATTGACAAGAATGAGTGTTGCAGCTATGCCTTCTCATCATTAGTGTCACCCTTCAAATGAGGTACTGAAAACTCCACATTTTTAGGGGATAAGAGGTGAGCCATTGCTTGGCTACAGTGACATGGATATTGGATGGCCTTAGCTTGCATCATAGAATGCAAGAATGCATTTTAGAACGCTTAGAAGTTAGCGGCCTCAAGCAGACCTCTACAAACCTTTGAGAACATACACACAATCCCTTTAGCCCTACTTCCTTTCCTTGACAGCATAACTGCAATTAATAGTCCATCAAGCCGTAGTAATCCAAGAGGGGGCACTTGTCAAGCTCAGCTTCCAAAAGTCCCACCACTCTCTGCCAGGTAGCCAGTGCTGGCAGGTGACTGGGACTTGCCCTTAGAGGCAGTTTGTAATAGTCTTCAAATGCAATGCTCTGAAGAGGACAGCTACATCCAAAGGCCCCAGTTTTCTGTGCTGGTAACTAAAGACAATTATTTTAGATGAAGAACTGTGCTGACACTCCTCCTGAATAGACCATCACTTGACTTAAATTCAGTATCTGTAAAGCACTAGACCCACATATGCTTCTGTTATAACTGCTGTTTGCAAAGCTACTGGATGCCAAAACCCTTAAGGTTTGTATATGTGACTGAGAACATCCATATACCACAAAGGTCTTACATTTAGAGGGAGCAAAACCTCATGGAAGTTCAGAGAGTACTCTTTACAGCAACAGTTGACAGCAAAAGAGAAGAGAAAAGCAGCTTTCAAGTCATGGCCAAGTAGTATTTGCTTCCACTACTGTATGCCAGTGTAGGAGTCTGGATTAGAAGAAGCCAATGTTTGTAAGCTTTACACCCACCTGCTGAACTTCCGCTGCAGTGCTCCTGAAGAGTTCGATGTACCTCTTCCCCAGCAAGTCCTTATGCTTTTTCAGTGCATTCTGTGCATATTCCTCACAGGCAAACAACACAAAGGCATCCCCTGTCGGCCTGCTGTCAGGGTACGTGACAAACAGGACCCCCTCCTTTCCTCCTGTTACAGGGCAGTGCTGGCCAAAGAACGTCAGCACTTCTTCAGCTGTTACGTTGAACGGCAGACCTCGCATCCTGACGATCACTTGGTTTTCTTTTGACAAGAACTGTGCAACCTCATTGGAAGTACCTTTAACAAAAAGTACAGAAGCTCTTAAGACTAGGCAACCACATATAAACATGAGCAAGTCTGACATAGTTACCTCCTCACCAGTGTTGTTAAAAGCAGAACAGCATTTGCCTCCAAAGTCATGAAAAGTTGTCGCACTTTCAGAAACTAGGAAGGCTTTAATGGGAAGTGTCCTATACAAGGTAACAATCTGACTTGGTTTGGAAGAGATTCATCCTCATTTGGAGGAAAATAGACAGTATTTACAATGTTCAGAGCCCAGGGAAAGCCTGAATGTTTTGCACAAGCAGTATGGTTGCTGTCATGCATCTCATCTAACTTAATACCTTTGGCATGCTTTGAAGCTGTAACATACAGTAACACAATACCAGACCATTGTGCTAGGAAAGAAAGTTGGAAGGGCATGTTCAAGACAACCCAGAAAATCAATCCTATCCTGATAAAACCATCAAAGCCTGAAAATTATACTTTCAGTACCACTAGAAAGACCACTAATGCTCATACTTACAACTCTACCCTAATAGCACTACCCTAAGCAAAGCTAGCTGCTAAACAACTTCACATCCTAATATGGTCCTTTCACTTACAACTATCTTATTCTGTAAAGTTTGGGGTCTGCCACCACCAATATCAATGTGCAGTGTCTTAAATTTGAATGACAGAACTATTATCAAGCACATCAGTTAGCTATTTGACAGCTTAATAGCCTCTCCCACCCTAAAACCTCAAACTCAGACATCCGGATAGTCATTTACAATCCTGACCAAATCTCCAGTAGGAGCCAACAAGGACCTTAAGGTAGTATCATAGATAAATAACAGCTTATTGGATCTTCACTTAAATTCTGTATTCTTGCAATCAAAGGGGAAGAAGAGAGACCACAGGAGAATTCCTAGAGCAAGTTTTGCAGCCTTTCAATTCAAAGCTGCAAATACTTCAATATTCCCCTTAAATAAGTATTCCCACTAAATTCCCCCTTTAGTTTGAGGCAAAGATTTGATTTGAAGAAAATCAGTTTCATAAATCCCTTATTTACACTGTGATACCTGTTTGCTTTTATGTGCAAGTCTCCACAGCAACAGCAGTCATATTGTTTTGAAAAATTACTCTGGTTTTGTTTTTTAGCAACCAATAACACGTAGGTCCCTTCAGTTAAAAAGATGACCTAACAAATTAAGTTCACATGCAAGATCACCTTCCCTGATCAAATCCTTATTTGATGGGCTGTTTGAAAAAGGCAAGAATGTGCAAGAGAAAGATGAACAGATAAATCATGGAATGTCTTGAACTGCTGCTAGCAGTGTACGTAGTAATCAACATACCAGCCAACTACTTGTTTGAAGAAAGAAAATTAAAGGTAACATCCAACAGGAGCAGTTTGTAGCCAAGAGTCAGTTACAGATGCTGATGGAACAAACCTCCCCCCCCAAGTTACCTCCTGCAATCTTAAGGAAGTCTTCACCTGTTGCCTTGTATACCTAGGCAGAGAAAGGAGAACATGCGATTGGCACGCTATCACACTCCTATTGGGAAGGGGATTTCTAAGCACGTCACGCACCTCAATGTATCGATTTCCCATGTGATGCTTGTGCCTTTGCAGCGCTAGATCTCTGTGCTCCTCACTTACAAACCTCACGAGAGCCTCCCCATTCCTCCTACCTTGGGCATTGAGACAGAGTGCAGCACCTCCCCTGCAGGATTTAAATCAAGAGAAATAAGACTCTGACTGATGTAGACAAAGTACTGCAAGCGTAGAACTTACTGTACTCTTAGCTACTCACTTGGCGATGTTTAGGCCTTTGAAGAATCTGGCAATGTCCTGGTCAGACGATTGCCATGGCAATCCTCTTGCTCGGATAACAGCATTGTCATCCACAAGTTCCATCTTGCTGCTGCAGGCACAGGGGGAGAGAGCAATGCCAAGACATCTGCCTGTAGTATCTGCCACACACCACCCTCCCTGCTTGCCGCGTGTGCTCCAGGGACAGGCTTCTGTCCCAGCTCAGTGTCTGCTGGGCAACACTGCCAGGGCAGTGAGGGCTAAGCAACACCACCATCCAAAGCCACTACATGTCCCCCTTCAGTAAGCATCTGCTCCGTTTGACTGCCCCTTTCCCAGATCCCCTCACTTGCTTCACCACACTTGTTCCTTGAGCATGTTTCAAATTTACTCCCCACTCCTGACATTGATGGCTTGTGTTTCTCCTGTCTGAGCACAGTTACTGGTATAAAATGAAACTTGCTATTCTAACCTCAGCTTGAGTAGAAATCGAAGCACACCAGTCAAATGTAACAAATTAGTGCTTATAGCTTTCACTGTGACAGTGTGTAAAAGCAGGTCACATCCAAGACCAAGCCTGTGCAGGGTTATACTTGGTACACACAGAGGACTCCTGCCTAAAGAGTTTGGCCTTGACATTGCTTGTTCAGGCCAGTGTGCTACTAGGGACTAATATTGCTACAGGCTACAGTGGCTGTTTAGCATGGGAATAGCTCAGCCATGGAAAGCCAGGCTTAATTGGTCATTGCCCCAAACCTTTAAAAGGGCCATGTAAAACAAAACACAGATACCCAAGGCTACCTTTCTGGCTATTGCAAGGACAGGCTCTGCACAGAAGACACTGTGGGATTGATTAAGCAGATGAAGGGCTGTTAAGCAGCAGAGGACTCTGCCCTGACGTAGGAGAGTCAAGTTTCTTGCTTATACTTTAAGTTATCAGGTGGCCTTTCTGTAAGGCATCTGTCTCAAACTGTTCCCTCCATCTCCTAATTCTGTACTTCTCACTATCAAAAAATAATATGGGAATCTTCGATCTCATCCCAGGATTTTATTAGCGAAAGAAAAAAGCTTAGAACAATGATAAAACATAACCCTTTGATCTGATCTCAATGGATACTTTTCTTTCTCAGAAGTGTAAGCATCATCTACCATTACAAATAGTTCCTTAATCTGGAAGAGGGAAGTATGTATTCAGGTAAGATGGGAATCTAAATAAGGTCAGTTTAACACCAGTCTCTTGTGATACTGCAAAGGGAGTATCCAGCAACCCCCTGAGAAAAATCTGTATTCACACAAATAAACACGATTAGATTTTTAAAAGCCCAACAACAAATCAAAAGTATATATAGCTTTACATTTAAAACATTTGGGAAGAACACAAATCATAGCTTAAACAATTTACTGGTAGCATAGTGTCTTTATGGAAGTGTTTCTTCTTTATTAGAAGAACTTTATGTGTATTCAGTAACTGTGAACCAAATTGCAGGAAAAGGTGTAAGATCTAGTACCAACAGGTATGCCTCCCCAAAAATGCTTACAGTCCTTGTTAATAGCACAGCAACAGTTAATCACAACCCAGAACCGACAGCTAACAAGCAGCACTGAAGCCTAGAAAGACTGCTGGCTTGCACCTGATCATACAATACATGTTCCCTTTCCTACTTAAAGCATCCAATTTATTCCCTCAGAAGTGGCAAGATATATAAAACTGCTAACAGTAATTTGCAAGTTTTAAATACAGAGAAGTACATCTTGGATAAGCAGTACCTGAAAGAAAACTAACCCCCCCAAAAAGGGTGGGGGTGCACCCAGCAAGAAGAGGGAGAAGGTGTACTTACCAAGGTCCACTTTCAAATTTGTAGTTCACTCTTTCTGGATCTGAAAATCTGTGATCTACGAAACACAGTACCAGTTATTTTCTCTCTCCTCAGCATACAAGAGAGGTGGGGAAATAAACAAGGAAGCAATACAGAAGACTTGTTCATCACAATCACTTACTGTATGGTTCAGATATTAGTGTTAAAATAATATTCCCCATATCTTCAACTTGAGAGGCTCCGTAGGGAAATGCTGGACCGTTCTTGTCAAGATTTAAATCTTTATTCTGGAGTTAAGTCAATCATCAACAAACAGATTTCTAATTGGCTTCCTACTAGAGCAACAAGATTTCATGTTATCGTTGATGCTAAGTTGCTTCTCAAGGGAAGATTTAATCCATTTTCCCACTGGGATACATTAGCTGTTCCACCTTTGCCTCCAACTACTGCCACCTGCGGGAGCGTGAGGTCACTCCAGAAAGAGTCTGAGGACACGAGACCCCATAATAAGGACATATATATTTAATATACTCATGCATTATGTATGTTTGACAGACAGACACACTTTTGCATGCAGAAGAGACTGGATTCCTGTCCTTTTTAATTAACATCTCCTTTAATCTCAAGGGGCAGATTTGAGGAAGGAGGAGACTCAAAGCCATCCTCTAGAAGCTGCAGAAAGAGAAGGATATACCAGATGCTTTCTGAACAAGCAAATCCCAAAGCAGAATAAGTATCTTACCACCTCAACAAAATTCACAAGTGGTAGCTTGTTGAAGCCTTGCCTGTTAGGAGTTACAATCTGAGGTCTGCGCTGCAAGCAGAATCACTTTGAGAATCTCATAGGAATGTACCATTGTGGATAATCAAGAGACAAAACAATTCCCATAACCCACATAATCTTCAGTCTGAAGGATTTGGGAAATGATAACAAGGACAAACTCTCCTGCCAACAGAGAGCAGGAAATGTTCTGTCCTGGAAATACAGGCTGCAGAAGGACAACATAAACACTCCTATGTTCATAAAGTGAGTCTGAAGTTGCACATACCATCTTTGTTTCACACCATTTTAAACAGTTTACTATGACCTCTCTCCTACTTGCTGCATGTTTCCCCTTCTCTAACACCAAGCTACAGGGCTGTAACATTACTTGCAGGTCTATCCCATCATTTATAAAGCTAATTTCTCAAAGGGTCTTTTCGACCCATAACTTCTTTGAGGACTATAGGGCAAACCAAAGAAGTACAATAGAAGAATTGAAATATGAAGCAGTCTGGGAATAGGACTTGCTTTTTTTTTTTTTTTTTTGACTTTTTATCCCTTTGCATCAAGACTTTAGAGCAAAAGTGTAAAGGTTTCTTAAGGAAAACTTATCCTGGCATGGCAGTACAGTAATGCACACATTTAAATGAGTCACATGCACCAATCATTTGCCCACCCACAGAATTCCATTAGACACATTTTGGGTCTCAAAAGTTTCCTCTCAGTCCAAGACAGCAAAGCTCTTCTTCAATTAAAAATTTTTTCTCCACTTAGAGCTTTGCACATTTGAGTTGGCAGATACTTACAAGAAGGGCAGGGAAGAGAACAGCAGCTTCTGTTAGAGACAGACAGCACACACCAGCTTTGTCCTATCATCTCATCAACAGGGGAGACAGCATGAATTTCACTCTGAAATAAGTCCTCCCTATTATTTGTGGGATGACTGCAAGTCACTCCTACTAAACAGATTTTTTAAATTGCTCTAGATGTTTAACTGATCTTGTGAAATGAAAAATAATTTGGTTTGAATAACTCTTCTTCCATTCCAAGGAAATGAAAGCTGCTGTGTCAGCAGAATAAACTTTGAGGTTAATTTGATTTTGAATGCTTTGCTGGTTTTAAGCGTGCATTGAAGTATGGAAGGCAAGAGGATTGTACTTAAACTTCATGTGTTCTTGTAAGACTAAGTGAAGTTGTTTAAAAAACAAGCCACTAAACCACTGATGTCTACTCTAACCACGTGACTAAATACAGTTTGCTAGCCACTGCTCTTGCCCTCCATCCCAGAACCTTTTTTGAGTCCAGTCCAAAATCTTAAATTGTTTTCTTCAAAGCCAAGCTAAAAATCCTGACCAAGCCACATGCAACCACCCCAAAGCACAGTTTAAAACACTACCAGTATTTATGACAAGAAGCTTCTTCATTGCAGTATCTCAATCTTGTATACTCAAGCTCATCTCCTTCCATGCCCCCTGTGAAAGGGGGGTTGAAAAGAAAGGCAGTAATCCACAGAAATATTCCCTTGCAGAGAGGCTGCCTAATCAGCACTATACAGATGTTTCTGAGCACCAGCATATCAGAACAGAGTAATACTTCTTTTCCTGACAACTTTCTGCCTGCAGCATCTAAGAGCCCCGTGCTGCACTTGTGGAGACTCTGCTGCCCATCCAGGAAGCCAGAAGCTGCTGAAGATGCAGGTATTGGAACCCTGGTCAGAAACATTATCTGTCCTCTGTCAAAGTCAGGAGTTCCCACAGCTATTCCAGCAGGAGACATGCATGCACATGTGCACACACATGCACTTGGCTATGAGACCGCGCTGTCAAAACAGAAGAAACACTTCAATACTTCCTTTCACCAGAGCCAGAGATCCCTACAAGCGATCAGCTGCCAGCAAGGAGAACACGGCAGTGTGCAGGAGCTAGGAATTTGAAGCTAGACCACCACACAATGAAAGACAAACAACTCCCCCAGCCCGCATTCATTTTCTTCAGAAAACATTTTCACTGAAAATATTGATCAACATGAGATACAGTTTCTCAAAACACCCCAACACAAACAGAAGTTGGTACCAGGTGTTCAGACACAGGGAGTCAGTTGTGCCAGGGAACTAATATAAACACAGTGGGAAGGGAGGAGGAAAGCCATCAGCATCAGTAGGAGTGAGAAATCACTCACACCTTCGCCTCTGATTAGCTAGAAGCAAAGCTTTTAGGCAATACTGGAGAAGAAAATTTGTAACTTTCTGCATATGTAAAAGAGTATGTTAATAACTAATTGAAAACCTGAATTCTGCTGAACAAGACTGACTATGTAAAGGACTTCTGTGAACAGAGGGCACTGGAAATTATGGATGGTTAGGAAAATGCTGTTAAATGTTTTTAAAACCCATCCCTCAGTTCTGTGAGGAGATAGGAGACCACACATGCATGTGTACAGTGATATTTGAAGGATACCTCTCCTGGGCAACTGCAAACAGTGAACTGTGGTGGATAAACCAGAGTTCACAGTTAAAGAAGTGTTAGAAGACATACCAGGCTATCTAAAGGCACTATATGCAATAGCATACACACACACACGTTCTAAATGAAGCAATGGGCAAAAGACACACCCAAATAACAAGGCAGGATAGGAAACAAGGAACATCTTAATCTTGCTGTGCAGTTGCTGTACCACCTCCTGCACCAATCAGCATGTTAGTATGGGGAGAGCACATTGTACAGAGTGGCCTATATAATACAGGAGCAACTTCTAAACCATTTTAACCATTTTTTTCAGGTTCATTACACAGCTTTACTCACTACCAGTACCCTCCAAGACTTCTTCCCTTCTACTGTCTCCTGTTCTTCATCTCAGAGTCTCAACTGCTTTCTTTACTGGCAAAAGAAACACTGAACATCCAACTTCACTCTGAGGTGACAGAACATGAACTAGTATTGCAATTGTGTTCTGCAGTCATCCTCCTCCCCTTTTGATCTGTTTAAGTCTCTTCAGGCATCTTTTAAAGTACTACTCTGCATAAAGGTAATCTGATGTTACCCAGTTCCTGGGTACTACCCCAGGAAATACCATTAGAACTATGCAAGATTCTCAGATAGTACCCAGCAATAGGCTTTTTATTGTCAGAGTTCAGTGTTATTAGTTATAACTGTGACCTGCATCTTTGTTTCAAGACTCCTGGGTCAAAAAAAACCAAACAAACCAAAACCCAAAAACCCCTCACCCACAAATTTCAGTCTTGCAGTATCCAGACTGCATCCAGCAGTTAAGCATGCTGTCAGTGGAAAACACAGGCATACTTCAAAACAACACCCAGCAGATACTCCTAGTGAGGAGTTACACTCACAAGCCCAGTTCAGGAGTAGAGCAAACCATGCACCATGGAGGAAGCAAGAGCCATTTAATGGCTTCTGCACACCCAATCTTGAGGCAAGAGATGAGTCTTCTGCAGATTGAATGAGAATAGTCATGCAAGCTTTGCTCACTCCACCCTGAAGGCACTTACAGCGGTGAAAACTGGCTCAGCAAGCTTTGCAAATCAAGAAGTGCAGCAAGTATGGGAGGAACTGAGGATGCAAGAACAGCCCTACTCCTTCTGTATACTTACACATGTTTAAAGAGGATTTCAACAGACCCGAGGAGTTCCTTTCTCCGCGGAACATGATCATTTCAATCAAGTTTTTTGTTACTCAAAATTCCTCATAATTGTCCTGCTGTCACTATTCTTACACAACACTGACTGGAAGTCTGCCAGAAGACTGTCTCCTACGCGAAAAACTGTTTTGAGACACATTAGGCAGCAGTAGCAGTCAGATAGATTACGACTAATCTCAGTTCTTCCTCAGTCCCTCAAATTCCATAGCATTTAAAAATGTCCTTACCTTGCATTAAAAGAAGTAGCTGGCTGTTTGTACATGTAATTTAAAAATGAGGGATGGTGGGGTGGGAGAGAAGGAAACAAAGCTTTCACCCGAGCCTTTGGGTTTGGAATGGTTTCATTGCTATACACAATTTGAAGTAGTTTGCTGAAAAAAATACTTTCTAACAGCAAAATAACCCAGACAATTATTTGGTTTAATATTTTTAGTGTTCTTTTTCAAGATTGTGCTTGTTTTGTCTGCACAAAATACATAGCCAGTCTCCAACTATCCAGTGTTATACACCAGAACATATATATTAGGTGACTGTGCAGTAGGAATTTATCTTCCCTGAATGTCAGGAGCAACAGAGTACATTCTCCACTTGCCTGTAAATTGTTGTTTAATTAAATGCTGCCCATAAAAATAGAAGCATTTTGAAGACTCCTAATAAATTAAGTGACTATACAATAATACCCAGCTTTCCCCTAACTTTTTCATATCACACAACCATCTTAATGTGCAGCTAAATGGAGACGTAAGTACATAAAGTGATGTGCCCAATAAAACCATTCTGCTCATACTAGTTTATTGGTGCAGGACTTCTGCACCTCTAGTCAGTACCCTGCTGCTGAACCAAAGCCTTCTTTCCCCACCAAATGCTAACAAACCTGGCAGAGTGCAGTTTGTGTGGCACAAATCATGGAAGATTCCACTCATGCAGCCCCTTTAGCTATGGGATGAAGAGCTGCACTTTCTACAAGAGTTTTAAAAAGAGCTTGGTCAGATTCTGTGCACTAACCTGCAACTCCATTTCAACACACTCTGGTTATAATTTTTGTCTCCTGTCCCACCATTCCACTTCAAATCCACATTACTTTTAATCTGTAAACTCTGCTCTTTGCTAATCAGGAGGAAAGTAGCTGTGCCACTTACATAAAGGAAAAAAATTCTGAACTAGCCTTTAGACTTAGCAGTGGCTTCAACAATTATTTTTTGTTAGTCACAAGTGTTACATGCATATCCAGACTCTCCAAGTGTATTAACTTAAGCTCCTTGGTGTCAGAAGCTGTATATTTCAGCAACATGAGTAGAAAGAAAATTACTACATTAATAAGAGGAAAACAAGGATTACTTTACCTGTATGGTCCCTGCATCCTCCACCCCAACACTCTCAAGCAATACAGGGCAGAGACAGTTAATTTCAGCCATGTTGCATAAACATAGCAAATTTACAAGTAAGAGCATCAGCAGTTACAAAACAAGACTAACCACAAGGATTAATAAAGACAGAATTAAGTTGCTTGGGTTTATATACTATAAGAAGTATATTGGATTCAGAATTCAGGTTCAGGTTGTAAGTATTTGTAAAGACTGACCAAGTCTTCAAGTTCCTCTAGGAACTTAAGAGGAAATACTACTGGCAGCCACCAAAACCACCCTCACACAGCACTGAGTCTTTAGGGATTTCCTGACAGTTGGTAACACGGGGTGGTCTGCTCACCCATCCAGCAGACAGGGCGTGCAGTCAGGCACTGTGTCTTAGCTGACAAGTGAGTGATACTGCAGGTTGCTATGGTCATACAATGATTTCCACGGTGACAAGACGCATGCCAGGCATTCACATGAGGAAAAAGCAAAGGTATCTCTACAAAACAGCAAGAGTAGCACATTGCCTTTAATTAACTTCTCCAGCTGATGTCACAGCATCCCTAAAGAGTGTATTAGGTTTCTGATCATAACTTTTAGAAGCCTCCATACTCCAGCTTCCAGACTACGTAACAAGAACATTTATTTCACTTTTATACATAAAAATTCACACTCCTACACCAAATGTACTGCTTTGCTTCAGAGTAGGGGTGGAGCGATTTCTGCCCCTTCACTATGGGAGATTAATCTTAATTCAAGATGGCAAAGCAGAGCAGACTGCTTCCAGAGTTCAACCTTAAACACAAAAAAATCTACACATACATAAATATTTTATGCTCTCTGTTCAACAAGTACAAAGCTCAGGCAATACTAATCCTGCAGTGAAAGGCCAAAATAATTCAGATGCCACAGACTTGAGATAGAAAACTACCAGCTTTTAGTGGCAGCCACTCTATGGACACAACTATTTACTTCTGACTAGCTTATAATAAGAACAACAACAAAAGAAACCCAGTATAAAAAAAAAAAAACACTCTTAAATTCCTTCATCCCTCCTTGCTAGCTAGCTTTTATGGTCACTGCTTCAATGGATCAATAGGGACATCAAGTGTTTTCCATGTCCGAGAGTATGTTTGAGATGAGGACTGGAGCCAGGGAAGCAAGGAGGAAGGCACAGCCAAACCACTCACAGCCCCTGTTTCACTTCTCATAATTGCACATGGCATGCAAACAAACCCAATCTAGGACTAGAGAGCCAGACAGGATGAGGTTACTGACCACTTAAAGCTATTCAGAAAGCAATTTCAGACAACCATTTCACCAAAAACGGAAGCAGGTTAGTAACAGCATCTTATTGCCAGTCCAGCCTCTCACCTTGTGAGGTGTGAGACTGAACTCCAGGAGACTGAGCACTACACCCTGCCTCAGGTTCACTCCTGAACCAAAGATTCACTGCAAGTTCACATGAAGAATCACTGTCCCCTCCTCCTAAAAATTAAGATGGTGTCCCAACAGTCACTCTTACCTTAAAATAAAATCAAAGCCTAACTGAGACAAGTAAACACAGAACTTTAATACCGGGATTCATATCAGCAATTTGAACAAATATGCCAGTAACACTAAACTCTGACCTTCAAAGAGACAAAGCTGTCAAGCTGTAAAGAAAATGTACAGAAATCAAGAAGAAATACAGTACTTTCCCTACGGGAACATGCATCTTCATACATTTTTATCTTTGTGAGAAAGCTCAGGACAGCTCTGAGTCACTCATTAAAGTTATATCACCCCTAAACATGTGTTGCAACCATTACTCACACAGCTCCGGCCTAAAACTCAGCCAAAGCTCTAACAGCAGTAGACACCCATCACTGTTAAAAGGATACATTCTCTCATGGCCACAACATCGAGTCTGCTAATATCAGGTGAGCCAGGGCAACACTTCTTGAACTCTTTCCGCAAGTCAAAAAAGGAATAGAAGCATTCAGGTAGTAAGATATTCTGGAAATGGACAAAGTAACTACCATCAGTTAATCTGCTCTGCCTTCAGATATCAACCAATTTCCTTATGAGGGGCAGGGAACACAAACAGCCTTTTCTACAGAGAAGCTCACACAGATCTTAGACACCTAAGTATGTTTATAAACTTTTGCTTAAGCAGCTTCTTCTCTACATTGTTTAAAGGGAAAAATGTGCTTTTTCACTGCCAGAGAAACATTTGCTATTATTACTAGTGCCTCACATCCAATATATACGTAGGAGAGGAAATGGCTGCTATTGCAACATTTATCATCAATTCTTGATTCCAGTTTTAACTGTAAAAAGCCAGAGGGCACTCAGTTCAGTTCAGAGAGCCAAACAAATTTTGCAAGACTAACTGAAGACATTTTGTTTATAGACAAGGTTGCGTTTGTAGAGAATAATCACACTGCAAATATTTATTCCTTTAAAATAATAAGGGAACAGCAACAACCAAAAAACCCAACTGCGTGCAGATGAGGGTTTGACACGGCACAGAGGTTATCCACCTATGTGTCAATTACTTAGACTGCAGTGTATGAAGCCAGGAGCAAGTCATGTAGCCCACTAGTAATCAATAAAACCCTTTTCAGTGCACCACTCTGTCTTCTGCATGCTTTTTTTTTTGGGGGGGGGGGGGGGGTGGGGGAAGCATACACCTGACACCAAGGACATGGGCAAAAATTGTGTGGAGAAAACTTGGGGGATGCTGCTTAAACCACCACAAACCACTACTCCTCCCTCAGTTAGCTCTTCCCAACAGACACAATATTTCATATTTCACTTGGCTGTTTGCTGCCTGTCATACCTCTCTAGACCAAAAGCAAGGGCTTTCTGTGATTTAACAACTAGTTAGCATCTTGGCATTGTAACAGAATGACAGGATACGTGAAAGCATACTTAGGGAGCCCAAAGAAAGAAGTTTAGGCTCTAAAACAAGTTCTGCTTTGAGAACATTGGAGCTTATCTTAGCATATAGAGAGGTGCATTAGGCAAACGATACTCTTTAAGACAAACTTATGATAATGCAGGTGTGCTTGCCAAGCTTTCTTGCTCTAGTTTTAGCATGGGTATTTTTCTTCCTCCATGAGAGATCAAGTTCTGTACTTTCACTGGGAACATTTGCTTGGAACAGTTGATACCAATTCATTCTCTGAATACCATGAGCTGCTAGATTGGTTCAGACTGTGCATCCTTAAATAAAACTATTCAAGAGCCTAGTGATTTCTCCCTATCTGAATTTGAGTCATCCCCCACCCCAGCCTCAGGATTCACCTAGGAATTATTACATGTCTCATACAGATCTGGTTTACTTAATCTAGAAGCAGCACTGTGCAGATTTCAAATGAATAGTTCTTAAAACAGCAACAGAAGATTATGATCTTCTGCTTCCTATCAGTGACCCTGTGATGATATAGAAAAAGGACACCTATCCCAGGCACCAAAGAGGGAAACCCCCTACAATTATTTATCCACATACTTTCACTGCACAGAAAGATTAACTGTATAAAACACACTGCCATTACAATAGACAAGAAAGTCTGCTAAAAACTTGTATCCTCATGTTCTCATGTTGTACCCCAAGAGAAGTACACATAAATAAGGACTCTCCATTCACTGTGAATCACGTTCACTGCTTCTGTTTTAAACAGAGGTATAAATACTTCGAGCACCAACAAGTATTAATACTAAACCCATCCAATATTAGTTTTGTAACAGCACAGGCTTGCAGCAATGCCCCTTCAAAGATGAAGCAGCAAACTGATGGGCACAGATCAGTTTCAATGTGAAGAGCAGAGTAAGTAGTGCATGCTCATAGCAAACCACAAAACGACACGTTATTAATATTGATGCAGTTATTTCAGGACTAGAGGTTTGGCCTATTGCTGCAACTCTATCCCTAATGAAAAGTAGGCAGGACCTCATAACACTGTTAGCAGTTTGGCAACTCTGAAGTCATAGAAAACTCCAGATTATGGGACTAGTCATCACTCAGAGCCCGCCTCAAACTGCTGCTCGGCTCTTTACAAATACCAGCACCGCCCTCAGCACGTCAACTGAATACACAGAGATGTAAAGTTGCTAAAGCTAAAGGTGAATGTAAAATTTCAAAAGGCAGTTTATGATTAAGGTGGTTAACTATTTGGCAACACTTCCAAATTCCCACTTGCTAACCCACTTCTCCAGCTGTAGAAACTAGGACTACTCTGTCAGTGCACTGTTCCTCTCTCAAACACTTAATTCAAGGAAGTCTGTCTTCTGACTTAACGAAGAGGCATGTCAGGACTACATAAGCACAGGGCACGGTCTGTGTCTTCCCCATGGACAGGCTCTCCAGTCTGCCAAGCATATTAACATGCAAGCAATGTTTGTACTACAGCTGTGTGGAAGCACCTTCCTACTAAAGACGAGTTGATCAATTTTGTAAGAAATCACATAAAGCACGTCAAGAGTCAGACTTAAGCTACAACTACATACCTTTTTGGAAGCTTCAGGGTGCAGGACCTGCCTAACGTGCAACTGTCCATCAGTACAGAAACAGAAGGAAGTACCTACACCGATGTTCAGCTCATTGCTCACGGACTGATTGAACTGAAAGGAGGAACACGAGACAGACATACATGTAAAAGATCAGGGTGGTTGTGCGAGGCAGTGTCATCAGTAGGTAACATGTTATTCCTGGGTGGCAGGAATGTGGAGCTGAGATTTCTTTTACTAGGACCCTAATCCTTCATTTGTCATATGCTTAGCTATTAAGAACACAATCTACAGATTTTATGATAATTCTCTTCAAAGAAATTCCCCCCCCTTATAACCGAGGGGTGGCCACACAAATGGGCATCACTCCTTTTCCAGAAGTGTTTGCAAAAACATTGCAAGGAGACACAAAACTGGTTGCAGAGAGTTGAGGAAGTGCCAGGGCAAAAGAGCCTTTCAGATGGGGCGCTTAAACATGTTGGAAAGGAGACAGGCTTTCAGCCCTACCCCCAATGAGAATCAGGCACACCTCCCTGTTAATCTAAAGCCCTCAATGCAGTCTCGTTCCCAGGATTGATGAACCACCACAATCCTTAACAGAGCCTGCCACACCCAGCCTTTTCAGGGGGGCACCTAAACTTAGCCTCTCCCAACATAGACCAGGGGTCACATTCAGCAGAGACTCGGGGTCTGGCAGAGCAGGAGACCAGGATAGGGGAATGCCAGACCCTGACCTTCCTTTCTGGGGGTTCAGTCCTTCCCAAGGTAAATGGGGGAAAGGCAAGTGAGAAATCCCCACAAAGCCCACCACAGACCAGGCTGCCTGGCCTGCATGTCTGTGGCCCTTCTGTGCTAGGCTCCACTGCCGCAGTGATAGTGCCAGAGGGGGTAAATGGGTAACACTGCCTCTACCCCAGCAGGGAGCTCCCACGGGAGACCAGCAAGCAGCAGCCAGTTATAGGGGGTCACCTGTCTCAATGCCTGCTCCAGCGGTGGAGCCTGTGCCAGGCTCTCCACATCCACCTGGGTGATCTCCTGGCACTCAGCTGTCAGCTCCGGGTGGTCAGGTCGGACCAGCACATTGTGCAGGTGTCCCAGCTCCAGAGAAAGCAGAGGAGGGGTGAGTCAGCTCCCCAGGCTGGAGGTCCCCACCTGCAGCACGGGCCCCTGCCCTGCACCAGAGCGTGCTCCAGTCCGGGGCACCCACCGCCAGCCCAACACTGGGGCCATCCCTGCTGTGCTGAGCACAACAGGGGCCAAGGGGAGCAGCAGGTCGGGGTGCTCCCCTTCGGGGGAAAATACCTCCTTACTCCTCAGGTCGACCACTTTCCACAGGAGCTGGAGCAGCTCTCGCTCATCCGAGCCCAGCCTTGCTCCGTTGGTGCCCGCCGTGGTCACGAAGAGGATCACCAGGTAGTCGGGAGACGCCGTCATGGTGCTGCCACAGGGCCAGTGGAAAGGATAAAAAGAAAAGGGGGCTGGGGGGCCGGGGGGGGGAGCGGAAGAGGGAGTAGAAACGGGGAAAACGAAAGAGGGGTGGGGGGGAGGGGGAAGAAGCAAGGCCAGAAACTTTTCTTTCCTGAGACGCCTTCAAGCGAAACTCAAGCGAGAGTACCCCCACCGACAGCCCCGCTCCCCGAGCACTGGCGCGGAGCAGGCGCACGGCTACCCCGCTTCCCACCCACCCCCCCCCTTTTTTCTCCCGGGGCGGGCGGCGGCCGCTCCCACACCGACTGCACCCCTGGGAAGCGCGCAATGGCTGCGGGCTTTTCTGCGCGGGGCCGCGGCCCTACCTGCCCACCCCCCCGGCCCACGTGGTGCAGGTAGCACACACCTGGCGCCGCCCGCTCATTGGCCCCGCCGAGCGGGGACGTGGCAAGCACGGCGTGGGGGGGTGGCGGAATTGGGGGGGGGGGGTCGCGATTGCGGGTGGGGGGCTCAGCGCGGGACTGTGATTGCGGGAGGGGTACAGAGCCGCTCCGGGCTTCCGAGGAGCACCAACGTGCACCGACGGTGGCCGGACTCTGCCGGGCTGCGCCTCCCGCTGTCGGCGCGGCGCTGCCCGGGAAGGCGCGAGTGACTCCTCACCGACGGGACGGCGGAGGGGAGCGGGGATGCCCGATCTTGCCCGGGACATGTCGCGGGCGGGGAAAGGCAGGTCGGCCCCGCGTCCGCCGGCAGTCCGCAACCCCGTCCGCCTGGACGGAAGGGGAAGGGAGACGGTCACACCGCCCGCAGCCGCCCCGGCGGGTCTCCGCCCTCGGCGCGGGGCGAGCGCGGTGGCGGCGGCGCGCGGCCGGGAGCAGCTCCTGCGAGGGAGCCGGGCGGGCGCAGGGCGGTGGAGCCTTTTCCTTCGTCGCGCTCACGGCAGCGGCACGGAAGCCTCTGTAGTGCCCTGGCACGGCGGACCTAGTCGTGCGGGAAGAGCTGGCTGGTTTGGCTGTCGCAGTTTCCCTCAATGACCCGTGATGGCTTTGGCGCGTGTGACAACCGCCTCTCTTCTGCTGATCGTGGTTTCGCGGAGAGATTGGCTTTACGTGCCTGTTGCTCAAACCTTGTTTTTTTTCATGACAAATACCTGGAAAGGTCACCGAACGTAGGGAAAAGAAGTAACACGCACTTTCCCCAAGGAAATCCTGCAGCACACCTGGTTCTTTGAGACCCTGGTTGTGTATTTCCAACTTCATCACGATGCTGCTTCTCTAAGTTTTTATGGGATGATGGTGCACATCATGCATTTCTTCATCGCCATTCCTTGTGCTGGCACAGGTTCGCAGCTTGCACCACCTTTTACTAGCTCACCCAGATGTGTTGGTTTGGTGGGAAGGGTGAGGCATTGAGGATCCTGTCAGCCACTGACTAACCCACACAGTGCCCTGCTCCCTCGTCCTGCCCTGCTGCAGTTTGGCGCAGCCTGGGTCTCCTTCCACTGCCCCCAAACTCCTCCTTGAAAAGTCTGTATGTTTCACTGGACAGCCACATTTTGTGTGCAGAAGATGGCTGGAGTAATTGTCACCCTTTTTTTGTGTAAGATTTTGAAAACGGTGTTTCTTGATAGCAAAGTTACTGCAAATTTCAGGGCTGGAGACGGCAAACTAATTCCCCCAGTTTTTAAATGCAGGAGCTGAAATTGGCCGAGTGAACCTGACACCAGAGCAAATCGCGCCCCTTTTGTCAGAGGGTTGGGGTGCCTGGTTTACTTCGTGCATTTGTCTTGTCTTTCTGATGCCTTGAGCAAAATATATGTGAGGCAGTGTGAGGTTATGTGTCATCAGCAGTGGCTGCAGCTGACCTGTACTAAGCATCTGAGCAGGGTTGGTCCTCACTCGGGGAGTTGCTCAGAGGACTTTGCCCAGCCTGGATTGGAGGGATTTGATTTTTTTTTTTTGCAACTTCCCTTTCAGGTCTTTGTTTAGTGCAATTTCTTCTTAAAAAAAACCAAACAAAGAAAACCACTTTATATATTAGTAAAAAACTCCAGAAGTCCATTTCTGAAATGACTTCACACTGGAGCATGCCAGATAGATAGTGCTTGCTGGGTTTGCTGGTCATCTTTCAGTAAGTCATCCATCCTGGATTATTTCCTTCCCAATGCCTGCTTGGCTTTTGAGATGCAGCCCTTGTCTTTGTTTCCGGATGGGCACCTGATCCTTGTGATTTGTAGTGTTCTGGCTTAGCCATTTATTTTTTCTTCCCTCTTATCCTTTATTGTCCCATTCTACCTTGCTTCTTTCCATACAGGAGCATGAGTCCTCCGCTTATTGCCATAGCAGGCTGCCACTATGTACAGTAACCCCTTTCATAGGTTTAGCTATACCCTAAAAGTACTTTTTAATTCCCATTTTGTCTTTTGGGTTTATGAATAATCTGTGGTTTATTTATTTATTTTGGGTGCCACTCGCTGCTAATTGTGCCTGTAGTGCCATTACCTTTTATTTTTTTCTTTCTTGAGTAACACATTCCCTAAAATGCCGATTTTCCAGTCACAGTTCCCATTCCACTCTCTTTCCTTCCTGTCTTCAGTATCTGGTCTGACTACATGCACCAGTTGTTCTGGTTCCCATGCGGTGTCACCCAGGCTCCTGGCATTTGTGTACTCCCACTCCACTTGCTTCTCCCTGGCCATTTGTTATCCCTGGGCCTTGTTAAGCATAGCCTTTGCATGAAGTGTCATCTTCCACATGACATCAGTGTTGTTACCTACAGAAATGTATTAGGGTGCTTTGGGGCATGATGACCTCTCAAGACTCCTCCCAGCACCCTGTTGCTGGATTTTTCTCCTGATATTCCGTGTTTCCTGCCTGCTGTCCATCTGCCTAGCTTCTAGCCCCTCTGCTAATCTCAGTGCAACTGTTTCTCTGTCCTTTTTATATCAGTTTTGGCTTCCCACCACACCACTTTCTGTTACAGGACATTTCTGAAACTACTCACACCTTCCCTCATGCTAAGGAGCTGATCTTATCCTGGTCATGTCAAGAGACCTCCGTGCCTTTGTATTTATTTCCCTCACGTTCCTGAGGCTTCCTCCTCTCATCAAGCAACACTCATCCTCCCAGTTTATTTTCAACAACTGTGGGACTTTGCAAATCTCACTGCCTCCAGGTTTTTCCTGCGAGTTCTGTGTCTCCCACCCTGCTTTTATGCTTCTACAGAGGGTCTTCAATACACCCCAGTACTATCTGCAACTCTATTATCTTTCCCTGCACAGATGTTTGGCTTGCGCTGGGTCTCCCACCTGTATCACTCTTGCTTATTTGTGCTTGTGTTTTCTTTCAGAATATCAACTACTTACAGCTGCAATGGCAGAATCAGCAGAGCAGTATTATTTTGTTGGAATGTCTTAATTGTTACCACCAACTGGTTGGGTTTTTTTAATCTGAGACAATTGCTACTGCTAGCCAAATTCTGTTTCCTTCACTTTCATCAGTCACTATATGTCTCTCTACTGATACCCAAATTGTTCCCTGAAATCATGCAACTGGGTGTGACACACAAACACTGCTGCTTTTCCTTGCAGAAAAGAAATGCCACTGATTTGTAAGCCTAGCCAGGTACTGAAATCAATGACATTGCATTCTGAGCCATCTGAATTTAATCTGGCAAATTTGATTCTTCTCACATCCAGAGCCATAGCTGTTACCAGCAGCAAGGGAGTCAGTGCAGATAAAAACACAGGGCTGGAATTCCCCTGCGAGTTACTGAAACTCATGTTGGCTGACCTGATTGCAATACTGTTCCAGCCTGTCCCGGGAGAGAAGCCATCTGACTGGGGCTGTGCTCCCCCAGCATAATGGTACGTGCGATGATGCCCATGTTTGGAGTAGATCTGCAAAGCAGCTCTCGGGTAGAAGTCTCCAAAGAGCCCATAAAGATCACTAAAATAAGCCAAGGCAAGAATCACTAGCAGCTGTAAGCACTGCACTGCTTTAGCAAAACAGGTATACATTTGAGTTTTGTTTTTCTATGTACAAAATTTATATTTTTTTCCAGGAGTTTAGATCTGTTTATCCACCAGGGTGAGAAAGGGGGGTGCCAGCTTAGGGCAAGAACGAGAGCCAGACCTGCTGGCACAGGGAAGGAGGCCCCTTAAATTCTGAAATGTTTCTGTGAAGGGATTTGCAGCATTTTAACAGCAGTACGAGGAGGCAGTACCATGTTTTCAGTGGATTCAGAAGCAATTCCAGCCGGTGAGTATCCATCCCTGCACTCCCAACAAAACACCTCTTCAGGTGTGCCAATAAAACAGGTTGTGGAACTGCGCGTTGCGGCCCAGCTCCCCAACACACGGTATGGGCACAGGAACTTCCTGAACTAGTTTCACCACTGAAAATGGATATATCGAACCACACCCTTGCTTAAACTGATGCAATGTTTTCAAGTCCAACCTGGAGGACTGCTGCTCCTGGTGCCAGTGAAGCTCTGGAGGGCTGAGAGAGCGGCAGGCTTAGCTGCTGGAACAAAGGGGCTCGCCAATTCCTGGTGTGTGTGCAAAGCAGCTTACTTCATTACGAAGCTGTTCCAGAAACAAGACATAGATAATAAGGTATAATTAACACCATTAAGGAGAGCGCAGGGATGTGGCTGAAGCTCCAGTCAGTGGTTCATTTTCTAGACTTCCCCTAAAGGCACATGGCGCAGTTTTGCCATTAGAGAGACAGAGCTTGCACAGAAAACTTCCGTGGCCTTATCTTTGTATGAGATGGGCTCCATGTCATCCATCTGGGCACAAGCCAGGCTGGCCTCACGGCGTCTCTACCCCACATCTAACTCAGTGGCCGTTGCAGAGGGGCACCGGGCGTCAGACAGGGAGACCAGGGGCTGCACAAGGAAAGGCTGCGAGGAACTGTTCGGTGCCAGCTCCAGAGAAGCGTCCGAGTCTCCTACGTCTGGAAAGGGCCAGCGTGAAACACAGGAAGGCTAGCGAGGAAGCTTCCCAAGCAGGACCGAGTCTGGTCAGCGCTGAGCCGGGGCTGAACGCCGTGAAACCCAGCAGGGCTGGGCGCAGAATCCGCCGTGAAACCAGGCGGCAGCAGGGCTGGGCGCAGAACCGCAGAGGCGATGCCCGCCGAGCTCGGGGGCACCACGGCCCAACCCCGCTCCTGCCGCCGAGCCGCAGCTCTCCCTCCGCTGTGAGGGAGAACCCCTCCCTCCCCGAGCCGCCCTTGGCTTTGCCCCGCTCGGGCGGGGGCGGGGGGACCGGAGCGCAGGCAGCCGCGCGCCGCCTCCCTCGCGGCTCTGGGGGCGGCGGGTGTCGCGCGGGCGCGGCAACCCTCGCACCGCAGCCCCGCCCCCCCCGTTCCCGCCCGTGCCCGGCAGCAACCCGGAAGCGCTCGCGCTGCCGCCCGGAAGCCCTTCCCCCTCGGCCGAGCCAAGATGGCGGTGGAAGCTGCAACCGAGCTGCTGTTTTTAGACACGTTCAAGCATCAGAGCGCGGAGGTAACGCGGTGGGGCGCTGGGGTCGCCGCTTGCCTCATCTTCTTTCTTCCCAGCTACTGTCGGGGCCCTTTCGCCGGCGCCGGTGGGCTCCTGCAGGCCCGCGGCGGAGCACGGAGCGCCGTTGGGGCGCTCAGGGTCGGGGTAGGCCTCGGCGGCGGCCCTGCTTCAGCAGATGGCTGAGCCAGGAGGGAGCAGGCCGTGGCTAGGTGCCCGCTGAGGGGGGGGATCTGCACTCCTTCCCCGCCTTGTCCCCGAAGCCTTGTTCGAGACGTGGCGCCCGGCCTCGCGGTGCGGCCAGCCTCTCCTCGCTGTTCTGGTAGCTGCTGGTAGGGGCTGAGTGAGGGGAGTGGTACGGCAGTAAGAAAAGAGTGAAGATTTAGAGGTAGCAGGGGGGAGAAGCTGTCGGGAAACAAAGTAGGTAAAATTGGTGTGAGAAGTGTATAAGTGAGGAAGTCGGAGAGAGGGCTGCACTCAGCCCCTTGTGAGGTACCTACTGCTTTTTAATAGCTAGTGAGGAGGAAGGGGTTATTGTGTGGGTGTGAGATATTCTTGTAGATTTATGCAGCACACCTGCATCATGAACAAAACGGTTATTTCAAGCTTGCTTTAGCAGTGGAGGTAGGGCAAATATTCCACTTTGAGGCTGTTGGGATCTTGAGTATTCCTGAAGCCATTTGTGTCGCAGCAGGTTTGCCCAGGGCTCAGCCTGTTGTGCTGTTCAGGGCGGAAAAAGGGAACCATTGAGGGGTGGGGGGTGGTAGGGAAATGAAAAGTAGCGTATAACACGAGAAAGATGTTGTAGAATCATGGAATATCTGAACTGTGTTCATAGACATTAAGAAAAAAAAGTATTCTAAGTTGATGCTGCAATTAAAAGTGAACTGGAATTTATTTTGTGGTCCTTTCTAGCTGCCAGGATCATGGACACCCACATGTCTTTTTAATTCTGCTTTTTAAGACAGTATTGGGCAAGGAACACTAGCCACTGCTGTTCGCCTGTGTAGAAAACACTAGCCACTCCTGTGCCCCTCCAAGACACTATGAATTTTTTTTTTGTTTTGTGTAATGGTTTCTCACACTTTCTGTCTTACCAGTGACATTTTCCAAACCTGAATCATTGAATTTTTATTAAAGAAGAAAAGTAGTGTTACATGTTGGAGAAAAGCCTTCATGTTGTACTAATTCTTCAGCTAAATGAGTCATGAGTTTTGCCTTGGAACTTGCAGTTCTCAAAAAGTGCTGCTGATTACTAAGCAAAATTATTTATTTGGCTTGGCTTTGCAGTTTAACATGTGTTGATATAGTTATTTGGGCACTTTCTTTCAATGTTTTGGAAGAAAAGTGGGTTGGATTCGCTCGCCATCATGATCTTGCTGTGTGGCTGTCGGGGTGTAATCTCATACCATTTGGACAGGAATTTGTCTATTTTTGGGCACTGCTGCTGGGGACGCAGCTTCCTCCGCAGCAGCGCTTCCACAGCAGCACCCCTTCCTCCAGAAATCGGAGTCTCCCATCTGACACACAGACCTGTTTTAAGAGAACAGCAAAAGAGGTCTCTCAGGCTGTAGTCACCATGTTCCTGTTAATCATACTGTTAATCATAAAATTGCCGGGGTTGGAAAACACCTTTAAGATCTTCAAGTCCAACAATTAACGTAGCACTGCCAAGTCCATCCAACAAAGTCATGCTCTCTGTCATAGCAAGGTTCCTTTTGTTCTACCATCCTGCTTGTAACACAGCAGTCCTTAGGGCAACGTGCTGTATTTGTGAGCTAAAAGATATATGCACAGATTTCTTATTAGATGACAGTTGTATGTACCCAAAACCACACACTTAAATGTTAGTTTTAAATGCCGTTAGTTCCTAAAGGTCTGTACCTCATAGATGCCATGCTGGGGCAGTTAGTGAAGAACTGAAGCCCCCATGGGAAGCACTCCCCCTTCTTCCTCACTGAACTGTATGTTTGCAGAGTTTCTTATACCTTCTCACTCCTTTCTCTGGCCACAAAAACCTGCCACTTGGGTTTTTTTCCCACTCTTAACTATGCTATCCCAGAGATGCTACCACCGTCCTGGTTGGCTTGGCCTTGGTCAGCGGCAGGTCTGTCCTTGAGCCATCTGGAATTGGCTCTGTTTGATTAGGGGAAGCTTCTAGCAGCTTCCTGCAGAAGCCACCCCTGCAGCACTCCCCTCCCCACCCCCCCGCCCCAAACCTTGCCACGCAAACCCAAAACACTTTGTTTATTTGATTTCTTAAAAATCTTGGTACTTTCTTGCCTTATGCTGGTAATTTGTTTATTTTCTGATCTTAATGAAAGTTATATAACTTTTGACTGCAGATAATTTGGTTTGTATTTGTTTTTTCAGTCAGGTTGGTAGATACTTAGGTTAATGTGAGGTTTTTCTTTTTTTCTTCCATCAATCTGCTAATTCAGTTTGTTAAATGGAAACTTTCAGTGAGAAATTATTGTGATTTGGAGTGTCTGTTTAAGAAAGCCTTTATCTGCTTACAGTTGGACATATAGTTGATACATGTGTGCTATTTTGTAAATGTATACATGACAGATTTGCTATATAAATATAATAAGACCCGGTGTGGTGAGAGGAGACTTTCAGCGTTAATTGTTTGCTGGCTGCTACATGGGAAGTCACTGTGATTTTTATGGTTACTTCCTAGTTTGCTCAAGCATCTTTTGTGAGTGACAGCGTAAGAATGTTGTATTTGTTATTTCTGAGTGGGAAACAGAAAAGTTATTTGCAAAAGGTTTCCAGATGTTGTTGCACAATAGTAGAAATAGGCATCCTGTGGAATTTTTGTACAGGTCTAGTAAACCAGATTTTTATTAGCATTACAATTTCTAATACTACATTTGAAATACAACATTTGCTGTTGTTTAAAATTAAACCATACTGTTTAATATTTTACAGAGGTGCATTTTGTAATTATTAGAATTGTGACCTTGATTTTGTTAATAAAGAGTACATTGCCTTGCTTGCATTTTGCATTTATTAGACTTCCTTTATTCCTTGTTTTGTAGCAAAGTACCAATATAGATGTGGTTCGTTTTCCATGTGTGGTTTACATAAACGAAGTGCGTGTCATTCCTCCAGGAGTACGGGCTCACACCAGTTTGCCTGACAATAGGGCTTATGGGTAAGTGAAAGAGACCATCTGTTTGACTCAGTAACACCTTCCTGTTTTTTTATCTTGAACTTGTATATCTCAATAGAACCTCTGATATAAAAAGGTAAAATGCTTTTACGTGACTGTTAGCTCATAATTATGTTTGGGAATTATTTAAACATATCATGTAAGGGTTTTTCTCCCCCTGTTAGTCCTACTTACACTGGTAAGGAGCTCGACAGATTTAATTTTTACTTTTGCTCTGTTTCCAGAGAGACATCCCCACATAGTTTTCAACTAGACTTGTTTTTCAACAACGTCAGCAAACCAAGTGCCCCTGTTTTTGATAGGCTGGGGAGGTAAGTACTTTCAAGACTACTTCACGACTTCATTACCTACCTTTTCCTTCCTGAGAGTTTTTCAGTGCACAAAATGCACAGTGTAAAGTCTGTATCTCCTATGATTTTCATGTTTAGTCTGGTTTGTGCTAGTTTGTATTCTTGCCCTTTTCCTCCAGTCTGTGTGGGAAGACAGAGATTCATGAGTAAAAGAAGAAAAAATACTGTTATTTTTAAATTTATAGAGCCCATATATATTAATATTTTGTAGGAATAAGTGATGATGCACTCTAGTTTAATAGTATGTGTTTGTTCAGGGGTTTATTATTGGCTTCTATATTTAGTACTATTGTGTTTCATTTTTGTAAGCATGCTTTATATTAATGGAAAAATAACTTTGTGTATTTTATTTAACAGCCTTGAGTATGATGAAAACACTTCAATTATTTTCAGACCCAATGCAAAGGTAATGCAATATGATATAAACCTACATGTCTGTCATTTAGGTATAATTATGTTTGCATGTGGTACGTTAGCACTGTGTGAAGCTTTTGCAGTTTAAGATCTTGTTCTAAAATCTGCCTGTAATTCAGATACTCGTTACTTTAAGCTTGCATCTATAATGGTATGAGTTGTAGCAATTTTGATTGCTTGACATTTCCTATGGAGACTACCAAGAGAACTATCCACTGCTTAAAAGCAAAGATAAATCAGGATGTTGCAGCTGCAGGCCACAGCTAAGAAAATAATTTTCAGTTCTGTTTATTTCATTCAAATCAGTGTTCGTGTGGCTATGGTGATTTTTTCTTTATTATTGATAGGCTGTAGTAGATTAGGAAATGTATTGCGAGGAATGTAATGCTTTTAGGGAAAGATTCTTTATTGTGATGATTGATGTATTTACAGTTGTCTCAGTTTTCAAAATGTGGGGGGAAGAAATACTTTAATGTTCAGTTTTCCTTTCATGCAGATACTGTTACTGTATCAGTATATTTACTAATAACTACTAAAGAAAACAAATTTTCTGAAGTTGTCTTGTGTTGTTTTTAAGTTTTTTATTCTTTTTTTTTCATTTTTAATAAAACAGGTGAACACAGATGGATTGGTTCTAAGAGGCTGGTACAACTGTCTGACTTTGGCAATATATGGCTCAGTTGACAGGGTAATAAGTCATGAGAGAGAGTCACCTCCTCCACCACCACCTCCACCACCACCTCCCCAGCAGCAGCCTGGCTTGAAAAGAAACCCAAAACACGGTAAGCCTTGTGAGAAGGCACAGGTTTGGTTTTGTTTGGGGTTTTTTTAAGTCAACATTATAGTATTTCATCTGAAAAAAACCCTCAAATTCTTTTACGTTTTAGATTTCAGTGGCTGTATTTTTCTTGCTTTATGTGTTTGTCCTTCAGTTTTGTATTTTCTATTAGATATATATTCTTCTAGATATATATATTTATATGTTTATATATTTATATAAAACACTTATTTAGTGGTTTTAAGTAGATTCTTGACTAGTGAGTTTTTTTTTGAGAATGGGTTACTTAATCTGTTGCTAATTACTTGGGATGGTTAAAAATGCAGTTTAATTTGTGTGAACTCATTAAAATTTAGATGATTGAAATATCAACAAAATGATTAGTATTAAAATTATAACAAAATTATTTCACAGCCATAATTAACTTATGTCACTTATTGTGACTTGTATGTAAAGTACATTATAGAAGAGTGTCTGCTTTGTATTGGTGTTAGAATGGCCACAAATAGAATCCATGATCAAGTTTCTGCTTCAGTTTTGGTTTTTAGATTTAAAACTAGAACCGGTCTCTTCAAGGTACAACTGTTGGGCTGGAAATTTTGAATACTCAGTGTAGTAAAAACCAGTTGTGAACTGTAAAAAAACTTGATTAAAATGTAAACTTTAAATTCTTTTTAAAAAGTAACTCCTATATTATTGGTAGAGTTACAATATTGCTAGTGTGAAAGCCAGAAATGGCAATGCCCCATGTTAATTTTAAGCCAGTATTACATTAAAAACAAATCAGTTGTGTTAATAAGCTTGCTTATTGTGTTGTTTACATCAAGAGTGGCTTCAGAAAACTGCCTTGCATGCTGCAGAGAATACAGATTGAATAACAGCTGTGAAATGGTGTTCTCTAGTTAAAAGTAGCACTGAAAAACTGAAATTTCCCACTTTATTCCTGTGATTCCATTAAATGCAAACTCTCATTTTCACAATAAATACAGCTGATGGAGAGAAAGAAGACCAGTTCAATGGCAGCCCTCCAAGACCACAGCCAAGGGGACCAAGGACACCTCCAGGCCCTCCTCCTCCTGATGATGATGAGGATGAACCTATGCCAGTATCAGGTAGAATGAGAGCAGACTGTGTTTTATCTGCTGCCCGTCACTGCTTAGCAGAAGCAGAAGTTCTGTGTTCCTGTCTGGTGTGAAGTTTCCTGTCTGCTGTTACTCCTGCTGGACAGGTTCAGTTTTTGGAAAGGGATTTGAAAGAAAATGTCTTGGCTATGTTAAATTGTGTCAATTTAGAAGTTGGTAGAATTGAGAATATCAGTTGTTGACCAATACTCTGCTTGAACATGCTGCTCATTTTGTATAAATGCTCTGCTGACTGGTATTCATTGCCCTTCTCCTCCATCCCTCTGCAGCACCTGCTGAGTTCTCTGGTCTCCATATGGGTTAAAAGTGCCAAGGACTCTACATGTTTATTTATGTCACTTGATGAACTAAGTGATTGTTGTTTGTGTTCAGTCAAATCACCGAAACATTTTCTTTTGGGATGCTTTTTTTGTGTCTCCATTATGCTTAATGAAAAATTCTAAACCATATTGTTGAGCGTTGTTGTACATCCCAGAAGTCCTCATTTCTTAACCTCTCTATTTTTAGTGGTTGGGGAAAAAGAAGATGATGTGGATCATCGGGAGGATTACTTTGAGCCTATTTCTCCTGATCGAACATCCATCCATCAGGAAAGCCAGTACTCTGATGATGGAGAAGTGGAGGAAGATCAACCAGAAGAAGGAGATGATGATGATGATGTGGATGTTGAGGAGGATGATGACGACGACGATGATGATGATGGTCATACAGTAGAGAGTATTGCTGATGAGGAAGAGGAAGAGGACGAGGAAGATGAAGATGAAGATGAGGGTGAAGAGGAAGAAGAAGGTGAAGGTGAGTTTGTAAATAAATTAAGGAAAATAAGATTGGTTTTCTGAAATGTCAATGGCAGTATCATTATGATAACTAAGTGCAGAGAGAACTGGATCTTTTCCCTTTTGACATTGCACTGTTGCCTGCCTTATTTGCCTTATTTGCAGTAATGAACTTGTTTGTCCATAATTAATTTCATTTCATAACTGAGTCCCTTCTTTTTAGGAGATGATGGATATGAGCAGATTTCAAGTGATGAAGATGGAATTGCTGATCTGGAACGGGAAACATTCAAGTATCCAAGCTTTGATATTGAATATACTCCTGAGGATTTGGCATCTGTACCTCCTGTGACATATGAACCTTTTGAAAGGGAGCTTGGACCTCTTTTATACTTCAGCTGCCCTTACAAGACTGTATTTGAAAATGAAGTTGGTAAAATAAAGGACCAAGACCCAGAAAAAGAAAATTCGGGGGCAGTGGAAGCCTCAGTTAAATTAACTGAACTCTTGGAATTATATCAAGAGGAAAGGGGTGCGAAGTGGGTCACTGCATTAGAGGAAATTCCGAGTTTAATAACAAAAGGATTGAGCTACCTGCAGGTGAAAGACACAAAGCAAGATTATATTACCAAGCTAGTAGACTGGACCCTGCAAGCTTTAAACCTTCAGGTAGCTCAGAAACAACCCATTGCTTTGAATGTCCGACAGCTCAAAGCTGGGACAAAACTGGTGTCATCACTCGGAGAATGTGGGACTCAAGGAATAACAGCACTCTTGCAGGCAGGAGTTATTAATGTGTTATTTGACCTCTTGTTTGCAGATCATGTATCGTCCTCCCTTAAACTTAATGCTTTTAAAGCTTTGGATAGTGTTATTAGTATGACTGAGGGAATGGAAATGTTCCTGAGGGGTGGCGCAGATGTACATGAGAAAAGTGGTTATCAGAAACTCCTGGAACTCATACTGTTAGATCAAACTGTGAGAGTAGTTACTGCTGGTTCCGCAATTCTCCAGAAATGTCACTTCTATGAGATTCTCTCAGATATTAAAAAGGTGGTTGATCAGTTAGCAGAGAACACTCCCTCTCTTTCTAATCACACGGAGCCAGAACAGGACCAGGACCTGGCAGGACTTGAAAGAACTAACCAGGAATATGAGAATGATGTGGAGACTCCTATGGACATGGACCATCTTTTGGAATCTTTTAATGTAAGTGAAGGAGAGATGGAAAAGCTTGTTAGTCTCCTCGAAGAAATCTTCCATTTGATGGAAACTGCTCCTCACACAATGATTCAACCACCTGTGAAATCTTTCCCAACTATGGCACGCATTACAGGCCCTCCAGAAAGGGATGACCCTTACCCTGTTTTGTTCAGGTATGGCAACTGCAAGTTCACTTCTCTAGAGTGTTTTTCCTCCAGCTTGATACTGACGTTTTTTAGGGATGACCTCGTTGACTGACACTTTACTAGATATTTCACTCTTTATTGGCGGATGCTGGATTGTGCTTATAAAGTATGAGAGAGTGTGATAGTTAATGTACCTGTTACTCTGTTGTTGCATGTAACAGGAAGTTAACCTTATTGCTGATGCTGTGCTAGCACTTCAGTCGCATTCACAGGTCCAGGCCAATTGTGCTAGGTGCTGAACGAGTGTGATGCTGTGCAAGTCCATGTTTGAAAACTGCAGTAGATCTGCAGTGTTTTCCCTTTGTTATCGTCGAAAACACCTGTGCATATGAGTAAAAGAGGCCTGGAATCCCTCTGTCTGTATGCTGAGCTGGCAGGATACAAGGCTACAAGTCATGCAGTTGTGTCAGTGTAGCTCACTGTTTAACAGCAGGGGCAGAGGAGCTGAGGCCTGCCTGCCTTCAGCCATTCAGGATCCCATGTGTTATTTCTCTGTTAGCACGTTTCTGTTCAGAAAGTATTTCTCTAAATGCTAACAGGTTTCCTTGTTAGTAGGCTCTGCATGTACATACACGCAGAGTCTTCAAATCACATCATACATAGGCTATAATGATTGATTTCTTAGCACGTGCAAATTGTTTAACATGGCATTGATGATGATTCAGAAACAGCCAATTTAATAAAATAGGAAGTATTTTGTTTGTAGATAAGTAACCTTTTTTTTTGTTATTTTGGAGATCAGAACTTTAGGGATTTATTTCCTGTAAATGTTATAGCAGTTATGCTTCACACGATTAAATTTTTGTGCTATTTCATAATTAGTTATAAGAGCAATAAGTACTGAAGCTAGGAGGCGTGTAATTTCATGTGACGTTACTGTGCAGTGTTGACAGATGATTGTAATATTACTGATTATTTTCCTGTTTGTTTTTGTTTCCCAGATACCTTCATAGTCACCTCTTCTTGGAATGCATTACTTTGCTGCTGTCC
Organism: Gallinula chloropus; assembly: GCF_964237585.1. Taxonomy (NCBI): domain Eukaryota; kingdom Metazoa; phylum Chordata; class Aves; order Gruiformes; family Rallidae; genus Gallinula; species Gallinula chloropus. Next base: position 26,074,918 of record NC_140086.1, read on the forward strand.
ATTCCCGTGACGGGTGCCCATCCAGGTGTGCTGCAGGCTATACGAGATATCTTGCGCTTCCTGGCGCAGTCCCAGAAGGGTCTTCTGTTCTTCATTTCCGAGTACGAAGCTACAAACTTGTTGATTAGAGCACTTTGCCAGTTTTCTGATCCGGATCAAGAGGAGGGTCTCCAGTCAGATGGTGCCAACGAGGATACTTTTGCCCTGTGGCTCCTGCATTCCACACAGACGTTACAGTGCATTTCAGAATTATTCTGCCACTTCCAGCGGTGCACAGCCAATGAGGAGACTGACCATTCAGATCTGCTGGGAACGCTTCACAACCTTTATTTGATCACCTTTAACCCTGTGGGAAGATCTGCTGTTGCTCATGTATTCAGCCTGGAGAAAAACCTCCAAAGTCTTATTACTTTAATGGAGTACTATTCCAAAGAAGCTTTAGGGTAATTTATGCTCTTATTTGTATGCTTTAGGTTTTTACATTGTAAAAGTATCTGTCTTCTAACTAATCTGGGAAATCGAAAATATTCTTTTTTCTTTTAGATAATGATGTTTTTGTTAAAAAACAAAGCAACTTAAGTAGAAGAATGTAATAGAAAATCAGGCCTATCATTGGTAATTAAATACTTAATACCCAGGATCTGTGTAGGTAATCCACAAAGGTGGTGTAATACAGGTCAGACTTTTGGCTGAATGAAAAAAATAGTAAGTAGGCAGTTTTCAGTCAAGCATGAGACCTGACTGTGAAACAAGCAAAAGGCTTGATGAGTGAAACTGGACAGTGCACTGTTCCCTGGGGTTGGAATATCTTAATCACTATCTTTTTGTAAGTGTTAAAAACAGTCATCATTTTCTCTGGACAAGCAGTTTTATTATTTTAGGTAGCAATGGTTTTAAAACAAGATTTCTAAAACCAGACGAAGTTATGGGATAAGATTTGTGTGCTGCTTGACTTGCTCTCATCCTTTATAGATTTTGAAATAAATTGAAAGTCAATGTGAAAGAAAGCTTTCACTTTTCAAAAAGCATAGGAGAAAATCTGTGATTTTTAATTGATAATTATAAGGGGCAATCCTTGGTGAAGGTCAAAGTTCTGTAGGTTGATGTTTTAGAGGTCAAAGAATGAAAATATAACAGTTGTAATAGCTGAGATCAAAAGAAAATCTTTGTTGTTGTTTCAGAGATTCAAAGTCTAAGAAGTCAGTTGCTTATAATTATGCCTGCATCCTTGTTTTGCTGGTGGTTCAATCTTCCAGTGATGTCCAAATGCTGGAACAGCACTCAGCGCCTTTGCTGAAGCTTTGTAAAGCAGATGAAAATAACACCAAATTGCAAGGTACAGTATGTGTCATTATCAACTGAATTGTTTGAATGTATAGAAGAAACCTTTTATATGTGGGTAATTGGTGCTTCATGATCATCTGGTTTGGATAATGTATATAATGAACATTCCTTCTCCAGCTGCATCTGATTAGTTGAGTCACTGAGAAGATGTGTAATATTTTTTTTTCTGTTAATGAAAGTTAAATAGGAAATTCTTTATAGTTAAATTATTTTTCAAGTCTCATTAACTACCATGAATTTTGGATAATTACAGGAAGTTTGAGATTATTTCTGTGTTGAAAATAGGAGAGCAAATTTTAGTAAAATTGGACTAACTAGACAGTGAGCTGACTCTTATTTTCATGGTTCCCTTTATTGATGTACCATTATAAAGTTTTTCTGTACTAATAGATAATCCTGTATCTATTTTCTGGTACGTAGGCCATCTGCCACACTGCCCTGTTACTAAATCTTTTGACCTCCAAACTGTGTCTTGGTGTGTTCTTTGGCTCATGTTGACTTCCCATGTCATGTGGAAGAAGCCCGTGGGGCATTATTGTGACATCTGAACATTGAAACTCTGATGTCCAGAGTTGTGCTGTGCACTACTTAGCTGACTTGTGTAGACATACATCTCTTTCAAAACTTAAATGCACTGAAAGAAATGAATTCTTCAAAGTTTAATTTTAATTCCAATTCTCTCCTCTACCATGCTTTTTATTTCTTTGCTCCTCATCTGATCATCATGCAGTTTCATGGGAAGTGGGGCTAGTTTATTAAACCAAATCATGAAGCCAGTTTGAGAATAGTCAATTGAGATCTAGTTTAGCTTTGAACCTTCACATTTTTCAGGAACAATAGAAACAATTTAAAACTTTAAATCTCTTGTCCCAAAACATTGTCACTGTCAGGTTATTCTGGGCTAAGAGAGAGTGAGTCTCTGTTACTGGTGCAGAGATTGGCTCCATTTGGGCCTTTAATAGGTGTTTTGTATTAAATTTGTAGTGACTGTTATGTATGTTAAGGGGATTGTGCTTTGATCCTTGCCCTTGATGGCTTTTTCCTTTAGCTGACAGTGGGACCCTTTGTGTCTTTTATAAATAAGTTTAACTTTGAGTAATACGGACAATAAGATGGAAAATATTTGAGTGTTCAGATTGACTTGAGCCCAATTTTTTTCTCTGTATGTGAGGTATGTTGCCTGGACTGAATTCTTACTTGTGTTGATGCTTTTCAGCTGGCTACAGCTGCAGTGTATCTCTATCAGATTTGATGCTTGGCCTTTGTACCTGTTGTGAAAATTAAATACATTTTTATTGAAAAAAGTTTTGTGTTTATAAGTGCACTGACAAGTTACTTAAGTAATTTTGTTTTTTTTTCCCCCAGAGCTTAGCAAGTGGCTTGAACCTTTGAAAAATCTTAGATTTGAAATAAATTGTATTCCAAATCTGATTGAATATATTAAACAGGTTAGTAAAACACAGATAAATACTATCTTTTAGTTGTGGTCTATAAGCTCAGACCTTTTGATATTTTACCTTAAGTATGTTCTAACATGTGATACTTAAAAGTATATACTATTATTCAAAAGAAATGCTTTTATTAAAGCTTATGATCTAGGCCAGTTCTTGAATTTGGTTACATTTATTGAAACAAACCCCAAGATAACTACATGATACAAAGATCCAACTATTTAAATCTTATAGCTTCTCCTAAGACCACAGTACAAACATTGATCCTGCTGTCTTTGCTTCTGCTGTATTTGTGACTTTCCAAAAGGTAGAATAAAAAAAACTTGAATTTTGTGGAATAATTTGAATAATAACCTAGTGATGCACATGCTGTAAAGTCCTTCCTTGTAATACTTTTTTTTTTTTCTTTCTTTCTCCCAAAAAGAACGTTGACAGTTTGATGACCCCCGATGGAGTTGGGCTTCCTACTGCACTTCGTGTTCTTTGCCATGTCGCATGTCCACCGCCTCTCGTAGATGGTACGGCTGGTGTATCTGTATAGCTTCATGTACACATCTTACGTTTTCTGAGTCTTCTACTTAAATATATCTAAACTGTAACTGTGTTTGCCCAGGAGAAAGTAGACATATAGAAACATTGTTTCTTTTCCATACAGGTCAACAGAAAGACCTTAAATGGAATCTTGCAGTTATCCAGCTCTTTTCTTCTGAGGGCATGGACACCTTCATCCGGGTGTTACAGAAGTTGAACAGCATACTTATTCAGCCTTGGCGACTCCATGTCAACATGGGCACCACACTGCACAGGGTTACAACAATTTCTATGGCCCGCTGTACACTCACTCTCCTGAAAACAATGCTAACGGAGCTCCTGAGGGGTGGATCTTTTGAGTTCAAAGACATGCGCGTTCCCTCAGCGCTTGTTTCTTTACACATGCTCCTGTGCTCCATCCCTCTCTCAGGCCGCTTAGACAGTGATGAGCAGAAAATTCAGAATGACATTGTTGATATCTTACTGACTTTTACACAAGGTGTTAATGAAAAACTTACCATTTCTGAAGAAACTTTGGCAAACAATACTTGGTCTTTAATGCTGAAGGAAGTTCTCTCTTCAATTTTGAGAATACCTGAAGGCTTTTTTTCTGGACTCATACTGCTTTCAGAATTGTTGCCTCTCCCACTGCCCATGCAGACGACTCAGGTATAGTTTAAATTTGTTTAGTTTTTTGAAGAGTTTTAATGATGTATAACCCTTAGACCATTTTTGTAGTTGTGGAAAAAACAGGCATGTGAAAGGATGAATTAAAGTTTCTGTAAAGTATTTATGTTCACATAGATTCTTTGAAGATGCATCTTTTTTATCAGAAACAGATCTGTTATTTGACATATCTTCTTAAATTAGCAATCATGGTGGTTTTTTGTCCCTTGTGAAATTATCTAAACTTCCATTTTGTAACTTAAATGATTGGCTCTGAAACCTTTGAATTTAACCCTGAATACCAAACTCTGTATATTAAGGCTGTCCTTTCTTTTGGCATGGATCTTGAATTTGGGACCTTTAACAAAGCAGAAAAGGTGTGTGACAGCCACTGTTCCCAAAGGAATACACAATTTGCTGGAATCATGCTCTGCCTTTCAGTGATAGGGAAATGGCGTTCCCTGTCTTTGATGAAGACAGTACTAGTCTCTGTTTATACCTTGTGATATAATTCATGTTTTATGATAAAAGTTGAGTGGAAAAAGCTTTTGTCCTTCTGTTCCTGCAGGTAATTGAGCCACATGATATATCAGTGGCCCTCAACACCAGGAAGCTGTGGAGCATGCATCTTCATGTTCAGGCCAAGCTCATACAAGAGATAGTTCGCTCTTTCTCCGGTTCATCCTGCCAGCCTGTTCAGCATATGCTGAGACGGATCTGTGTTCAGTTGTGTGACTTGGCTTCACCTACTGCTCTTCTTATCATGAGGACTGTACTGGATCTGATTGTAGAAGACCTACAAAGGTATCTTTGATTTCTCTTGCTAAGATTTCTTTCATGAACTATTAAATTCATCTTTGTTCCGTGCAATAAAATTACCAGGAGGAAAATACTTCCAGAAGTGTTATTTGTCCATGATGAACTGAATGGATTCTCACTACAGTTCTACATACTGTGTCCTGATAATGCTTAAAGTTGCCACGGAACCATCTCCTACTTTAAAGTTTTACTGTAGACGTTCACATTGTATATGTATGGTGTTTTTGGAAGATTTTCTTCAGGCTTTCCTTAATAAGCTTTATCTCATCTGTGAAGTGCTTACCTGTCTGATATAATAAAGAAAAGTAGGCCAGCAACATTTGCTATACTGGAATCTGCAGACTTGTAGAAAAATATATAGGTCTGTGTAAGCTGGAGGAAATTGAATATTACAAATTTTGGTGGGTTTGAAACAATGAGTATCGTTTATTTAAAAATATAATTATGCACGTAGAATTAGATAGGGTTTGCATAAAAGCATGTTTATCTGTGTACAATTAATAGCCTACACTGTGTTAAATGCATAGTAGATGAGCTAACTTATGGTACAGCTAGAAGTCACTTAGTGAAAGTTGAGCAGTTTCCAAAAAGTTAATGAAACGGTAAGTTTACACGTGTAAAATAGTTTTTTTAAAAGTGCAGAATTAATGACTCCTGTAATGGTTGTTTTTATAGTTCTTTAGATCACTTGAAAACAGCTTTCTCAAAGTCCATTGATTTCTTTTCAGCAATGCAGAGGAAAAAGAGAAACAGTACACAGGACAGACCACTCGACTGCTTGCTCTATTAGATACCCTGGCTTCACATAAAGCTTGTAAATTGGCCATTTTGCATCTTATCAATGGAAACACTAAAGGTGATGAGAAGTATGCAGAGGTTTTCCAGGAGCTCCTGACTTTGATGCGATCGGCTGGAGACAATGTCACTCATCAACAGTGTGCTGAATACGTAACTTCCCTTTTGCAGTCCCTCTGTGATCAGGTATTTTCTATATTCAGTTCATAGTGTGTATAGGTAATTTTAGGGGACAAATAAGTTAATTTCTTTGGTGCCTGCTTTTTTCCAAAAGTAAAAAAAGTATTGACGTTGTTAAAATAGTAGAAGAAAAGATGTGTATGGTTGGCTGCTTTGGCAGACCTGCTTTCTTGTTGCTCTTGAGTTTGTAATCCTTTCATTTTATGATACTTCTCTTGCATTATGTACACTGTTCTGGTAGGTCATTAGAGACCAAAAGCTGAATGGCACAAAGATTGTCACTTCAGCTGAGAGAGGATTTCCATTTCTTCCTGTGGGCCACTGGCAATACTTGAGTTGTCACTATTCAACCATTTCCTAGTTGAATAAATATGTGTCTCTTAGTTGTCTAGTGGAAACCTCTTAAAATTGTATTTAAAAGATAAAGATACATACTGCATGATGCTACCATAAAACACCACCATTAGAACTAAGTGTAAGTTACTAGAGCAGTGTAAGAAATGATATCTGAAGACTGAGTCACAGACCAGCCCTGGTAGCTTCTCATCAGTTGCATGTATACATTTTCATGTCATCATTTGCCTTACTAGTTACATGCATGTATGTGCTCACACAAAAGACCTTTGGGCATTTCTGGTCAGTGAAGATGAATTGTCCATTTGCATATAAACAAGAGCTCTTTGCCTGTGCCAATTCACTGTGAAAGTCAATCTTCACAGAATCACAGAATAACAAGGTTGGAAGAGACCTTTGAAGATCATGGAGTCCAACCATTCCCATCCTATGCTAAACCATATCCCTAAGTATCTTGGTTTATTTTACATAAAATGTGTAGGGGTCAGGAGATCTTAAACTTCCTGGGTGGTGTCTGCAGCCTCTTAATGATTGTAGAACCACAGAATTATAGAATATGTCAAGTTGGAAAGGATCATCAAGTCCAACTGCTTGCTCCTTGCAGTACTACCTGAAACTAAACTGTGTGACTAGGATTGTTGCCCAGTCACTCCTGGAACTCTGACAGGGTTGGTGCAGTGACCGCTTCCCTGGGGACGTTGCGCCAGTGACCAGCCACCCTCTCAGTGAAGAACCTTTTCCTAATGTCCAACCTGAACTTCCCCTGATTCAGCTTTGTTCTGTTTTCTCGTGTCCCGTTGCTGGTTAAGAGAGTGGAGATCGGCACTTGCACTGTGCTCTTTGAGGAGGGTGTAGACTTCGATGAGGTCACCCCTCAGGCTTCTCTTCTCTAAGCTGAACAGCCAAGTGACCTCAGCTGCTCCTTGTATTTTGATGACAGTTCTGAGATTGAGGGGCAGTTTGCTTTACCTGGGCAAGAAACTGTATGCATATTATCTAGTGTTTGTTGGGCTTCTGGGTGGGGCTCTGCTACCACATTTCACCCTTTGAATCTTTCATACTTTTAAAAATCAATAATAGTTTGTAACCCTTATCAGAACCACGTTAAAAATGATACTCTGGGTCAGTATTTTTCTGGTTAGTAATAACTTACATTCCGGAGTAAGATGGTAAAGGAGTAGTGAGAGAGCCTAGTGCTGCTCACTTAATGTATGGTTTATGCTTATTGCTGGTATACAGAATGCATTTTTTAACTATGTGTATAACCATCTATTTTTTTATAGGATATTGCACTCATTTTACCAAGTTCATCAGAAGGTTCCGTGTCTGAATCAGAGCAGCTCTCCAACTCCTTACCGAACAAAGACCTGATGCCCTTAATTTGTGACTCTCTGATGGAAACATTAACTAATTCTGAGAGCAGTTACAATTGTCTGCTGACATGTATCCGAACAATGATGTTTCTTACAGAGCATGACTATGGCTTCTATCACTTAAAGAGGTATGGTATTTTAAGATACCACTGAAAACTTACATTCATTAAAAAACTTCTGCGACATGAAATCACTTCCTATTCATCTGGTAGGAAACGTTGAGGATAAAGCATCTGAACTTGCATTTCTCTTTGGGGCTTTAGTGTTTTTATTCAGTCTTCTTTCACTTGAGACTTTTATCTCTGAGTAATGTCTGTGGTGTGCACACAAGAACATTTTCTTTCAAAAAACAAACAAAACATTGAAATAAATGTTTTTACACTCCATTTCCTCCAGGCTGGACAATGAGCTATAGTGTTCATGTTCTTCCGTTTCGAGTAGCTAGAACTCTCTCCTGGGACATTGGAGAGCTCTCTGTCATCCCCTCTATTTTGAGGTGATTCAGTCTGAATTTCCCTTAAGTGTTGTAACCTCTAGGCAGCTAAGGCTTTTGAAATGAGGATGCAAATTTTTTTTGAAATTACTTTTGTTGACTTCACTGCCTTTTAAACAGAATATATACGTGCAGTAGTGTGGTGTTTTGACACTGTTTCTGTCCACTAAAGGTGAAGTGCAAGGAGGCAAGAAAATTGTGAGGTTCACAGAGAAAAAGGTGGTACCTGGAGCCTTGTCAGTAAAAGGTGGTTCAAAACACTCTTCTGAGCTGTGCTGCAGAACTGTGCTGCTCAAGCTGCAAGAAGCTAGACAACCTGTAAATGAAAAATAAGGAGGTTAAAGATGCTGTTGTTTCAGTGATCCTATATGTCTAGCTGTCAGCTTCAGTGCACAGCCTTGGTATTTCTTTGCTGGGTGATTGCCTTTCTAGTTTGTTTTGGCAGTTAGGCATCATGGTGATGTGAAACTGTGACAGCAAGTGTGAACCTGCTTTATACATAAGGCCCTTGTGCAAGCAGGTGTTGCTGTACTCCTACCCCTTTTCTGCCAGAGATAAAAAAGTAATTTCTTGCAGGTTTTAGAGGTATTGCTATGGTATGTATAGCTGAAGGTGTGTGGTCTGAAGTATCTGCAGACAGCACTGGTGAGAACAGCAATCTAGCACAGAGAAAATGAAGCCTCAGCTTCCTAATCAAAATTCAACTTGATAATTGTAAAGTTTCCCAAATTTCTTCTGCATATATGTTGTTTCTTTACAAAAGCTGCAGTGGAGCGGTCACAGTGTGTGCACTAATAAAGCATTTTCTCTCTCTCCATTCTGAAAACAGCTCTCTGAGGAAGCACAGCAGCGCTCTGTACACTGTACTGAAGCGAGTAATCACTAGTTTTAGCAAAGACACGGGCGAACTGGCCTCTTCTTTTCTGGATTTCATGCGACAGGTTCTGAACACTGATACGCTGGTGAGTGAAGATGCGTTGGGCCCTTGGGCAGACTCAGCTGCCTCTCTGAAATCTGCACTGTGAGACGCGTTCAGAAATGGTTATTTCTGAGAGCAGTTGGCTCTTCAGATTGCTGTGTAAGGCTTTTCTGCCAGTACTGTTAGGACCATCTTCAGTTTTTAATGAAATCTCTGAAAGCTGGGCAGAATCTATCTTTAGTAAATAAAAGGATTTTTCAGTAGGAAGAATGGCATATTGATTCATACTGACTCCCTAAGCAAATAGCAGCATGGTGTGTCTGGGTTTTAGATTGGCATCCTGTTAAGACAGCTGCTGTCTTGATATGGAGAATAGGAAGGAATCTAAAGGAAATGTAAAATACTTGCTAATTCTGTGGTACAAACTCAGCTTATAGAGGAAGGGGTTCACTCATCTTGATGTAGCAGTTAAACTTGCCCATTGGAGTGTACTTCATTCAAATATTTTGTGTAATATCGTTTAAATCAAAAGATGTCTCTAGTTTTGCTAGATCTGCTGTGATGTACATTTTAATTCTATGGGAAATTTTGCAGTCCAGAAGTGTAACAAATATTTGTGTGTACCTGTTTCCCACTTGTCACATATTTCAGGGCTGCTGTGGAGATGACGGAAGCCTTATGGAAGCAGATGGTTCTCATCCAGGCAGAACGCTGGGTCTGACTACTGCGGAGTTAAAACATCTGCTGCAAAACAAAGAAGAAACCCCAGAAAACCTACTGCTTGATTTGGAGAAACATGTTATGGTAAAAGAATTTAAATAACCAAGTTGATGTTGCAGTCTTGTATCTGAACGTGGTTTTATAACTATGTAGACTATCCCTCCTTGCTAAGAGGAGCGCACCTTCTGGGGCATTCCTTGTGGAACTGGTATGAGCTGTTGCCATGGTTTTAAAATGGATGCCCACGATCACCTGTTCTGGTGCAGGATGGGTTCTGACGTTAGGGTTTGTATTGTGGTAATGCTAAGAAGTTTCAAGGAGGTTTGGGATCCCCTTGTGCCGTGGAAGTATTTGTGCACTGTAAAACCATAGGCAGTTAATTGTGTGATGAAAGGCAGTGAATGCTTACAAAGAGAGTGCTGGGTAGTGGTGAAGCAGATGGTTAATGTAATAAGCAACAGAAACCGCTGCTTAGCAGTGGCTTGATGTTACTGGGCACCAGTAACAAGTGAGAAACCGGGAGTCAGTAGTGGGTCTGATATTGCTAGATGTTTTCATCAAGGACCTGCATAATGGATATATCTTTGGTGAATTTGTAGATGATAGTGAGCTGGGGGTGTGATTAATGTGGCAAAGGACAAAGCCTCTAAACTTTTTAGAGTTGATTTAGCATGGAGTTTGTGTGGTTTCTTAGGAAAAATGCAGTTCTGTAGTGAGAACAGGATAATCTCATGCCTTGGTGTTGGCTGGGCTGAAACAGGCCAGGTGTATTGTGGATGTTAGGTTGAACCTGGAACAACAGCACATGGTCACTACCACTGAGGCAGAATCTGTGCTGAGCTATCCAGGAAGGAACATGGTCAGGAAATCAAGAGACCTTACTGAGATACTCCATACCAGATGACACCATGCTCAGTATTTAACTGGGGGGTGGGCCATGAGACGTCATGTCTCAGGAACTAGCTGAGCATCACCTTTGGGTGTTGAACAGTTGTGCTGTGCATCACTTGTTTTGGAGGTGATGGTGATTATTACTATTATTATCATCATCTTCCTTTTCTTTCCTATTACTGTGTATTTCCACAAGTTTCACCGTCTTTCTTTTAGGTTCTGTCCCACATCCCGCTGTGGGGAGTGCAGTGAGCTGCCTGCTGGATTAAACCAGCAGGATTAGACAACTCCTTCCCATTCTTTCCCTGGCTGCCTACATCCACTAAAAGATTAAAAGCCACAACTGTGCTGAAGGAGAAAGAGCAGGCACTTAGGGTGCTGGAATGCTCTAGCAGAGAGCTCGTTAACTGAAACCTGGGTGATGCTTTCTTTGGGACTATGTTGTGGAGGTTATTGCATCAGCTGGAAACAAGGACTAGAATGTGCATGTGGTGACATGTTTCGTTTTATAGTGCACTGAGGAGAGCTCTGCTGCTGTTTGTGTACTCAGGTGTCTTAGTTTCACTTTTTGTGGATGGACAGATTGTATTGTGTAGTGCCCCCCCCCCCTTTTTTTTTTTAATTAACAAAAGCATGTTTCCTTCTCTGCTGTGTTGACTTAGGATCGTTCTAAGGAAGATGATGGCCTTGAATCCTTACTGGACAATATTGTTGGAGTGAGACAGATGTTGGAGTCAGCGGGTGATTCTTGTCCACTGAGTGACCAAGATGTAGAGCCTATTCTTTCTGCACCAGACTCTCTCCAAAATTTGTTTAACAACAGGTAAAATGTCAATGTGTGGGAGCTGACTGCCTGTGATGTACACAAGGAAACATGGTAATTTGTGGGTGGGTGTAGTACAGCAGGATCTGAACAGCACTGTTGTCACTACTACCTACTAGTCCCAGTGTGTTTCATTTCATGCAAGTATTTAGGGTAAGGCAGCAACATGCCCCCCAGGTTCTGCAGTGCTGCGTAGGCTTGCAGTCGGTTGTTGTTCATGACCAAATAGGTGTTTGGCGTTGTTTTGTTGCAGGACTACGTATGTGTTGGCAGACGTGATGGATGACCAGCTGAAGTCCATGTGGTTCTCACCCTTTCAGGCTGAAGAAATAGACACTGATCTGGATATGGTAAAAGAATTCATTAATAGAAGTGAAGCGGACTTAAAAATGAGGGTTAACCTGAGCCAGTGGCATCAGAAATTTACATGGCCAAACGGTTCACCAGATATAGGGGCTGGCATTTGATAAAGGTTGTTGTTGAATGCTTGCAGGTTCACTCAGAAGCAGCCACAAAACTGGCACCTTTTGCAGTGCACTAATGTGGAAGTCATCTCTAGAGGAACGGTTGTGTCAGTCCTAACCTGTTCTTGTGTGGCTGCTGGGGCTTTTCAGCAGTTTGTGTTACATGTAGCATGATCTGTTTTCCTTGCCTGTCTTCTGTCATCACAGTAATACCCAAAGAGCCTGATAGCTATGCTTTTTTTAAAAGAAACCCAAAAATCTTTGCTCTGATACAGTAAAAGTGGAAAAAATGTCAGTAATAAATGAAACTACTTACACAAAAGATTTTTACAGTATTTGAAACCTAATTTTTGCGATCTGAGGTTTAAATGTAATTTTTGGAAAATATACAGTAACATTCTTTTTTTAAAACAAAGCAATCAGCAGTGTCTTAACTCCTCCCTAGTTTCTCTTGACTTCATTACCTTCATTCTTTTTTAGTTTTACTCTTTATTTTACATGCAGAGATACTTGTGGTTTAATTTCAAGCAAAACCAAACCCGTTGATTTCTGGGCAAAAGCAGAATTAGTAAACTTAGAGGCCCGCAGCTTAAGTAAAAGAGTGCCTCACTGTAGTAGTGACAGGACGGGTGTTCACACTTGGAAAGCTGTCCCCCTGACTGTGAGATTCAGAGCTATTAAGACTGTTCTGCCACAGCTGTGCTGATGCTTGTTTTGAGCCACACTGCTGTGTTAAAAGGGAGAGGGTGGAGCTTCTTTGCTCTGGTGGTAGGACCCTTTCTGAATCTCATCTGTCCTGGTGTGGCGTGTTTTCTTCTTCAGAGGTGACAGTGCCGATCGTTGGGGTAAAGCTCGTCACTGTCATTGCAGGTGAAAGTTGACTTAATTGAACTGTCCGAGAAGGGCTGCAGCGACTTTGACTTGCAAGCTGAATTGGAGAGGTCGTTTTTGTCAGAACCATCATCCCCTGGCCGCACAAAAACCACCAAAGGGTTCAAACTTGGCAAACACAAGCATGAGACCTTCATAACTTCAAGGTAAGATGAGTTTAATGAGTAAACAGCGTGTTCAGCACTGACTTGTATGTTCTCAAATTGTCACGTACCTTTAAAATTGCATCTCCAGCATGGAGAATGCCTGACCTTCAGTATTGTTGTATTAACTAAATACATCATGGTTTGTCACAACAGTGGAAAATCTGAGTACATAGAGCCTGCAAAGAGAGCTCATATTGTGCCACCACCAAGAGGAAGAGGCAGGGGAGGATTTGGACAAGGAATTCGACCACACGATATCTTCCGTCAGAGGAAACAGAACACAAGCAGGCCACCCTCCATGCACGTGGATGATTTTGTTGCTGCAGAGAGCAAAGAAGTGGTTGCTCCAGATGGGATACCACCAGCCAAAAGGCCACCAAAAGTGTCTCAGAAGATTTCTTCACGTGGTGGATTCTCAGGGAATCGTGGGGGACGAGGAGCTTTTCACAGTCAGAACAGGTTCTTTACACCACCTGCTTCAAAAGGTATGTTGTTTCCAGTAATAGAACTGCAGTAAATGAATGCTACAAATGCTTCAGTAATACTAACTCGATTTACTAGCAGTTAATCATCCCTGGTGGGTGCGGTGTTCCTGAAGCACTGTTCTGAAGTTGTTTACACTAGAAAGGATTCTCTGGAGCGCTTTGGAATTGGAACAAGGCTGCAAGTTCCTGTGTTGCCTCTCCTCCCTCTTTTTTACAAAAGGAGTTAGCTGTTGTCTTTCAGCAGCTGTTGGAGTGCTTCAGAGATGCAGTCAGAAAAACAAAAGGCCCTCTCTGCCGTTGGTGACATGTCAGTTCCCAAAATCAAGCATCTCAACACACCTCTGGTTTGGTTTAAAGGCAACTTCTGAATAAGAGGATGAAAGGTCCCGAGAAGAATAAGATGCAGTTTTCAGTGAACCTGGAGATTCTAGCTGTAGTGTTAAGCTGCTTTCATACGTAAACAAGGTGCATTCCTTTCTGGTCCATCCCATAATTAGGACAAGTCCTTGCACAGTAGAACCAGCAAATATTTACTTTATCCCTTAAGTGTAGGAGTCTCTCTTAACACAGTAGACGGTGTGAATTCTTTTCAGGTTGAGTTCATCTCAGGAAAATATATTCCCCTGCCTCTGTGTATAAGACAGCGACTTGTAGACTTTGAGTAGGATATGGAGGGTACATTGATGCAGAGTAGCTTTATCTGTTTGAATTATGTAAATATCCTGTTTACTGCCCTGAGTGTTGTGAAGATTGAAATGAAAAAGCCTCATAGAAGTGACGCTTGCTCAACAGCGTGTGGGTTTTTCTCTCCCTATCTAGGAAATTACAGTCGTCGTGAAGGCGCTCGAGGCTCAAGCTGGAGTGCACAGAGTACGCCCAGGGGAACCTACAATGACAGTAGAGGTGGTCAAAGCAATTTTAACAGGGGTCCACTGCCACCATTGAGACCATTAAGTTCAGCAGGTACATGGTATTCCTATGGGCATCGAACTATAGAAAATTCCTTGAATTTCATTTTTGCTTTACAAATGAAACCATACAAGGATGCTGCAGAGACCTTGAAATTCAGCAAATGTTTTAAGCATATATGAACAGTTGTCACTGAGACTATGTCAGATGCGTGCTTTCGTACGACCTGCCCTGTAACCCATAAAACTTGCTGAATTGAACCCTCGCTCGCAGAACCTTAATTTCGCATTCAGATTTTTGCAGTTCACTTGTCTTCGTACCTACATGGTAATTATAGAGCAAACCCAAGCACAAGATGCTTGCCTAAACGAGAAGTGACAATTAAAAGGAGAAACCAGAGCCCGTTTCTGTCTCATCTTGTTTTTGTTCCTTACGCTTTCCCAGCAGCTACTGACGCCTAGGGCTTTTTTTTTTTTTTTTTTCCAACTGAGTATACTTTTCTTTGCTTTAAGGCTACCGACCGAGTCCTCGCGATCGTGCGTCCAGAGGCCGGGGAGGAATCGGACCGTCTTGGACAAGTGCTAATAGTAGTAGCAGTGGTGGCTCAAGAGGAAAGTTTGTTAGTGGAGGCAGTGGAAGAGGTCGGCATGTACGTTCCTTCACACGATAAAAATGAGACCTAAAGGAACAGCCCAGCCATGGGGACTTCTGTGAAGATGACAAAGAAAAGAGGCGGCACTAAAGGACCAATTCAGAGTTACTCGTATCTGGAGGACACCAAGAGAATATTTTTGTCTGAAGAAGAGTTTTTGTTTGATACAAGACTCGAGATTTCAATAACATTCAAGACTTCCTGTGTACAATTGTAAATTTTTTTTTTGGTTCCTTTTGAAAGAATGTTTGATTTTTTTTCATGGACTTCAGTAGACAATGCTCAGTAAAGAACCTCTTTGAGTTAAGACTTGAAGGACTTCTAAAATACTCATTGTGCCAAAAGAAAGGTACAGGTGTTTTGTGTGTGACTTATTACTGCAAGAAAATTTAAAAAATATATATATATGTAAGGCAATTTTAGTTTTTTTCTCTCAGGTTTAGAACCATTAGCAGCCCCCCCCCCCCCTTTTTTTGTAAAGCCAGTCTGAATTATTAATGAATGAGGTCCATCTGACAGCAGTTGAAGTAGCAAGTGATTGAATATTGACTGAAAGTAATCTATGAAAGAATGCAAATATCAGTGTAATTTATGTGAGTTTTGTTGTACATCTCTGGCAATGCAGATAGACACTTAAATCCACACCTGTCAAAATTAGAAAATCTGTCATGGACTCCAAGGAATAAGAGAACATTCTAGCAGTTACAACTCCAGCTCGTGCATTAGGAGCGCAGGAGTTACTTCATTGGCAAACAGTGTGCTTTGAAGCTAAAAGACAAACTACCCCTTACCCTTAGGGAACCTGGGGGTAGTTAGGCGCCTGCCTCTCTGCTGCCTGGCATAGTTGAAGAGAAGGTGTGGGGACAGGTGTATAGAATGAACAGCCAAATCGTGATACAGTCATGCTGAACCTTCCCTTTGAACAGACAGTGTGGGGTTTTGTTGCTGTAATTGGACTGACATAGAGTGCAAAAAGGGAAAGCCTTGAGAAGTGGGAATTGACCAAGAGATGTTACTGCTCGATTTGCCTCTGAATTATTTTCATATTAAATTCGGTGATGGAAATAAGCTTTTCACACGTTTGCATTCCTTGGAGCTCCATGGGATTTCAGAGAATTCACCAGTTCTCAGTAGCCTTTCATGACATTTTTGGATGGGTTGAGGAGTGGTAACTTTTTCTGAAGGCCATTTACAATTTTTACAATCGAGCTCTGCTGTCAGACTTCGCTGAGCTCGATTTTTCACTTACACTTTGGTCTCTTGACATTACAAAAGTGCTATAAAGGGGTCTTTGTTCACTTAAATAGGGCACAGTTGTAACGTTCCTGTGTTTTGTAATCTCAGCTTTGGATACCTCATCTGCCTAGAATTGTAAACTTTAACAGCCTATCTTAAGCTTTTTCCAAGTATGAGAGTACTTCAAATGGGTTATTTGGGGTTTTTTTTTTTTTACCTTTGTGCTGCCTGGCTAAATGCAGTCGCTTTTTTATTTGAGCCACAGAAGGCCCCCATCATGTGTCCTTCCCCTGCCTGGGACAGTGTCCCGCTGATTGAGAGGTGATCAGTTTGCACAGAGCCAACTGCCCTGCCCTAGGGGAGTGGTAAACCTGTGCTGATTGGGTGCAGTTAAAGGGAACAGTTACGGTCCACAGCAGTGTGTGTGGTAACACTGCTTAAGGTGAGGTAACACTGCTTAAGGTGACATCAACGACAATTTGTATCAGAAGCCAAACAATTTTCCAAATGGTAAAATCACAGGAAGGTGTAAATTTACTAATAATGCAATTGTAACGGCTAAAGCAGGAGGAGCTCTCAGGGGCGCTACACGTATTAATGCTATTTTTTTAAGGAGCACCGCCTAAGTATTTTTTAAGCTGATTAGCTCCTTTAGACCATGTGTTTAAGGTTGTGTTATTTTTTTAGAAACTTTACTGTGTTGGAAACTAGCAGGGATATAAATCATTTGTTTTCGGTCAGGGACGTGGAGATGAACGGTAAATAAAACTGTCGAGCATGGAATAAATATGTAAATATTCAGTACTGGGTCTTGAAAGTTTAAAATGTATGGCATGTCACACTAGTCATTTTCAAAATAGGAGGAAATAAAGGGTGGGTTAAATTGTTTGATGTATGCAAGCTCTGTGAATTGAGTTAAACATGAAAAAAGTGTATGTGTATGCTTGGGGTTTTCTGTTGGGTTTGTTGGGTTTTTTAAAATGAATTTAATTCTGTGACCCTTCAATGCAAAGTGGTTGCTTTCTTGGATAAATTCAACTCAAAATAATGCTGTTTTAAAACTTGGAGCTATTTGGTTTGCTCTTTTAAACTGGATTTCTACTAGGAGTAAATAACACCTCAAGCATTAGATGTTATTTTGTATGCTGCCCAAGAAAACGTCTCCAGGTTTTGTTTCCTGACCGGACGCCCAGAACACTGGAAGCCACTAATGCTGATGTCAGAATACAGCAGAGTGAATCCACACCTAGCAGATGAGCATACATGTGGGAGGAGCAAGGAAGGCGGGACAGATCCAGAGAGCACTACAGTTCCTCCTCCTGCAGCTCAGTACGCAGACTGTGTGTGTGCGCCAGCGTGTGGTAGGAAAAGGAGATAAGCTGAGTGGCTGTGCCTGTGCCCGGCTGAAGTGTGTAAGGATCGCCGCGGTTCAGCACTGTCCCAGTTACGGGTGGACAAACGCATCCTTTGTGTGTGGGATAAGGGCAGGACAACATCTGTGCTTTTTTTACTTCTGAGACGTTTAGCACCCATGCAGCTGTTGTTACCCCGTACCAGCTGAAGGGCAGGTGCTGATGGATGGGGACAAGCAGAGAAGTCATCTGCAAACCGTCGTGCTGCTCTCCCGCGCTGGACATGGAAGCTTCCAGGCTTCCTCCAACCACTGAGTAACGCCTCCCACCAGGTAAGAGGCTGTGCCTGAGCCGGTTAGAGCAGAGCACTGCACAGCGCAGTGTCATGCTCTGGACTCTTGGTGTTTACCTAGTTCAGGGAATCGGATCCTCTCAGCTGTTGGACAGTGAATGAATTTTCCCCTTCCTGCCAGTTTATTATCCTGCTGTCTGTGCAGGACGGGACTGTCAGGACTTTCTGGGTGTTGCTAGTTCTTCACCTTCAGAACAGCTGCTCATCCCGATCACAAACTCCCAGCTGTGAGGTGGGGGAAACTCTGTGAGACGGGATACTGCTGGACCCAACACCTGCCTTGTTTACTGTGATATGGTCCCTCTGGGGGAATACAGCCTCGCCTACTCCCGTGCACTGACCTTGGAGCTGGAGGTTTTTCCACGACCACCTGCTCTGCACAGAGTACAAAAATTTGGCTGTTAGCCAACAAAGAGTAACTCAAACTTCTGGCAGAGAAAGAAATGAACTAAACCAAAGGCACTGCTGATGGTACAGACCCTTTATTAGTTCAGCTTTTATACAAAGTGTACTTCAAAGTGATACAAAGAGTGTTACAGTTTCTTTTACAGACTAGAGATTAAGCTCCGTTAAGCACTGTTTTATCCTTGTGTATATAAAGGTAGAAAATGTAAATAGATTGGCAGTGAACCATAATGCTGGAAGACAGTTCAGTGTTTATTTGTTAATATAAAGTTGCATAGAATTGTAGGTCTTTATAAAGGCATCTTATCTATGTGGTAAAATCTCCCTGACCTACCATCCTTCATCCAATAAGCAGTACAGGAGAAAGTCAAGGCTGGTACTGCTCCTTTTAAATCCTATCCAGCACTTCCATGTAGAGCACCATGCCAGAAGCAGCCAGGAGGACAGCATGTGGGAAGTGTCATTTGCAAGGCAACCTACCCCTTTCTATATGTCCTTCAGAACTGTTGGCCACCTGGGATCTATGCATACATTAAACTTCATTAAAAACACTGAAGAACATTTGAGATCAGCTGGCCAAGAGTGGTTTTAAACACTTCACCATACCATATTTCACTTGACTACGTAATTCCCTTCTGTGCTGACAGGAAACTCCTGTGGAAACAACTGTGGGCTGTTCAGTTAATTTA
Organism: Gallinula chloropus; assembly: GCF_964237585.1. NCBI lineage: Eukaryota > Metazoa > Chordata > Aves > Gruiformes > Rallidae > Gallinula > Gallinula chloropus. The sequence continues at coordinate 26,093,858 of NC_140086.1, forward strand.
CCTCATGTGAGACCATTAATCTAGTACTAGACTCACCCTAACTAAAACCTGCCACTGCAGTTAGGGACCCCAGCACAGGTCTCCCTGTCCACTCCTGCGCCTGGCCCAGATGCTGGTTCTCAGCTCCAGCCTATTGTTGAATCTCAGCTAAGTGCACTGGAAGCTCTCCCCAATGGCCATTCTCATTCCAGAAATAATCCAGTCCACGCTGGGTGTGACCACTGACCATGCTTTGCTTTGGGCTGAGCACAGAACAGGAGTTTTAAAATGCAGCTTTAATGCTGAAGGAAGTGGAGGAAATGATACTTTGTCTTGAATTTGACCTCTCCAACAGAGAAGTCCCTTGTGGAAACCAGTTTTTGTAACTGGCCTCTTGGGTCTTAAGAATAAATATGTAAATGTTGATTTTTCTTTCAAAGAGAAACTCAGCCCTTACTTTAAAATGTTAATGTCTTAATTACTTCCTTAATGTTATTCTTTCCCACTCAGCCTAACACAGCCACTCCTTGCACTCCTTTGTAGTCTCAAATACTAACAGTTTCCTCTCTCTGAGGTTGGTTTGTGTACTTCTCAGGTTTGGTACCATTACACTTTGTATCCACTTCTGGCTGAAGATTTAATTCTAAGGCAGCGTTACTTGCAGGGCTGACACGGCTGAGCTGGCTGCTGGCACAGGCTGGTTACTGCAGCTGCATCACTGCACTCGGGCTGAGGGAAGAGAGCTGGACTGTGCTTACTCCTCCTCTTCCCTCTCCTTTCCCCACCATCCCTTTTCTGGCTGCAGAGTGTTATTAGAAGCAACTAAAAATACAACAACTGCTAGCATGGTTCTTGGCCCACTGGAGTACAGGTCAACTTGCTCTCAGCACAGATGGGAGGAGATGGAACTGGTGGAAGTGTGATCTAGTCTGAGAACACCATTGCCAGTAATTCCGTGCTGGACCCTCCTGTGATGCACACTGAGCAGTGTCTCTCCTGTATCTTAGGATACGATCGTGACTAGGGAAGTAGCATTTCCAAGTGAATGTCTTCTCTTACACCAAGTCTACTACAATATTTGGACCCTTAGTTTTTATAAAAAGGATTAACAGACTATTTGAAAGAAAGAAAAAAATTCCTTGCTTCTGGCAGCCATTTTTAAGAGCTGTGTAATATGTGAGACTGGAAAAGCTAAAGCTAGACAAAATATTAACACAACAGGCTATTTAGTTTCAGCCTTGAAAATATAATTTTCTGTGGTCAGGACAGAAAAGACTGGGAGATCATTCCTGCCCTCCAGCTTGGGAAAGATGATCCAGCTCACCCGAGTTCCTTAGGACTTGGAAGGAATTTTCTTCTTTCACATTAGGCAAAGTAGATAAAGTCACGTCACAGAACCACACAGTACAGTACACAGAAAAGCACATCCTGAAAACATCCTGATTCTAATAGCATGAAATCTGGTGCTGCCAAGAAACTTTGAAATGAGGTGAGTGCTGAAACAGTCACACAGAGCACAGACACCAATAAAAGCATTCTTACTTTCTACCTACAGCTTTGATACACACACTGATGTATGTTTAGTGTGAATGAAGGTCTTCCCAAAGTACAGCTACTGGTTCAGACTGCTAAATATGGCTGCTTAAGAGATGTGCTACGTCATGAGTTGCTGACTGCTCTAGCCAATGACTGGCATTGCATCTAGAACACAAGGGCTGAAAACAAGTATTTGGACATAACTCTCCTTACATTTTCTTTCAGATAAAAAACCCCAACAAATTTGTACAGAAGGGTTATTTCTGTCAGTTTTTATACGCACCAGGCCTGAACACGTGCACGTCTCCTTCAGCAGTACTGACGAAACAGCAAGTTCTAAGGGTTTATTAAGCCTGGAATTAAGACAGGTCTGGCTGCAAGTCTTCATAATGTAGTGTATCACTGAAGGAGGCTGCTGCCTGTCTCTTTGGTTATGCTGTTAGCCATCAAAGCTTTGCTCTGGGCGACAGCAAGGAACGTGCAGCAGTGTGTTGGCTTTCCAAACCACTGCCCGGGCCGATCCAGATCGTTTTCCTGAAAATTCAGAACTGATTTAGCACACTCAGTAAACAGGAGGCCGGGTTCTCCTCTTGCTACTCCGCTGGAGAGCTACAACAGAGGACAGAGTATGGCTTAATTACAGTCCTGAAAACAACACGAACATGCTGTGGGAGAAGTTTAGAGAAAAGTCTTGGAACTGTGTGGATTCCTCATGCAGCCCTTACAGATAAATGTTCCCTTTCCTTGAGTCAGTATTTTTGTGTCTATATAAAACCCCCTAGCTCTTACACAGATGCATTCAGTACTAGAAAGGTGTCCGAAGTCCAAGTGACTGTGCAAATATTTGTCTGTTGTGGACATTAATGTTCAAGTAGCCTTAAACCTGCCCACAGAAAATTAAGGATACTCAAGGTATTTATATATATTTTAAAGAGACTGAGCACCTAACGGGCTGGGCTTACGCCAAAGGGACCCTGTAGAAGGAATTGATACTTTCACATACAAAACGCTCAAGTTTTTCAATGAAATGCAGATCCCCTCCCATAGACTCCAAATTACTCACACATCCACTTAAGAGGTTCCAGGTGACTATTACCTTGGGCTTTGGTATTGGCCTCTTAAGTGTGTGTCAGCCTGGGAAAATCACAGCAGCTCTGAAGCCAACCTCAACTGGAGCTGTTACGCCGCACAAGAATTACAATTTAAAGTGCTTTCATTCCACCTTTGAAATAGACCTTCTATGGACTATAAACAAACAAAATCTATTTATTACTGACTTCTTCATACTATTACTGAGTTTTCCCAAAATTAAGGACACCCCAAATGCCATTACTGATGATACACATTGGCCTTCTGTTTCAAGTACAAGCATAAACCAGATTTAAATGGACTACAGTGGACCAGAAAGGAAACAACCTTTGCGTATCTTTGACTTGAAAAGGCTCTTGCTCTCAGACTTGAAAGACGCCTGTACATGATGCACCAAAGAGATAACAAATCAAGTCGCCTTCCCCCTTTTTTATAAAAACACTAGCTAAAAAAAATCTATTTGCCAGTTACTGGTTTTAATGCCCAGGGTGTGTTCCCTAAGAGAAAACTTCCCCATTTGCTTTTATGCCCCAAGAGGGAAAAAGCAGTGATCCAGATTAAAAAAAGAAAGGAAATGAAACGATACACAGGTTACCAGTCAGTCATAGAAAGTAGAAAAGATGCCAGATGGTCACAGAAATCAGAAGAAAATGCTTTTTGAGCTTACTTCTGTTTAGATAACTGTAACTTCCCTAGGTTTTCGTTTTACACTCTCTAGTCGTGCTAGCGGGCGGAAATTTGTTGACTTCCTGCTTCCTTCAGTAGTAGTTAATCGACAGTCCTTCTGCAGCCCCCTCAGCAGCTCCATTAGTTCCCGTTTTTCCAGCTCTGCCTGCTCCAGCTCTTGGCGGTGCTGCCTCTCTGCGGCCATCAGAGAGCGCACGTCTGACATCAGTCGGGACATCTGACTCTGAAATGCAAACAGAAATTTACATAAGAAACAAACCTTTTTCTAGGATGATGGTATGAAGCTGGATTGGCCACGCTCGGTGGGTGAGGGACTATAACGAATAAGTAACACTGAAGTATTTTTTTGGATGGCAGAACAAATGTAAACAAATTGAGACACAATCCAGCATTCACCTAGTGAGACAGTCTGGTTGTAGAGATTCCCAAAACCAGTTTTCCTGGAAGTGCAAAAACTTTCTTAAAAAGCAGAATAGGAAACAGTGGATTGATCTAATTGCTGCTTAAATTTTGTATCTCAAGACCCCAAATAAAATAGGGTTTTGGTTATATTCAGATGCTGGTCTCCAAGGTTTTAACATCAAATCCAGAAAACCCAAAAATGTAAACTATAAAGCACACCCACTGCCTTGGGCTTTAAAAATGACTGTTCTGCGATACCGTAAGGACTGGATGGACAAAAAGACGACACCTCGCTTGTTACTGAAGCTTACAGTGCAACTTCCTAACCCTCTGGCCGCAGCTGAACCATCGAGCGGACAGCACTGTTGCCAGCAGGGCTCTGTGTCAGCACTGGATTGAGCCACTTTGCACAGCACTAAAAGAGGAGCTGGGTATTAATTACATCCAGTTTGTGATGTATGTCCCACATTCAGACACTGAAGATGAGTTTCAGACCCATTTCCCGACGTGTTTTGCATGCACAGACCATCACAGCCCCGGTACAGCGGTATCTGGGTTAGCTCCAAATGAATTGGAAGTGGATGAACCACACAAATACAGCGCTTGGACAGCTTCTTGACAGAGCTGACCAGCCTGGGGAAAGCACTGTGCTGACACCTCTTTTGCTCCCCAAACTTAAGGCAATTCTCATCTGTATGAAACTGCAATAACAAACTAAGAGACCACCACTGGGAAAAGCAGAAGGCTAGCCTGTTAAGAGAGCGGAAACAAGGAAATAAACCGATCATATTTACCTTTAGTTCTTCAATTTCATTTTGCAGAATACTCTCTTTTTGGACCATATGCCTTCTCTGTGAATCTAACCTTGACTCCATCTCATGTTTTGCCTCCTCCACTCTGCAGATCATTTCTGACCTAAAAAGTTTATATCTCCTTGTTAGGTCTTGCAAACATGGAAAAATCCCCATGATTTTCCAATTCCAGACAGCCTTCTTGGAGGCCCAAACAGTCGGCTCCGATTCCCATCACACTCTGCAGGGCCCCTCTTTAAGGTGCAGCAGTATGATGTACTAAATAGAGCAAAAGCAGTGCATTGTGCCTGGGGACACTAAAGCGACCAGGAACAGACTGTACAGGGAACAACCCTAATCATATTCCTGAAACAGCTCCTTGGGCTCCAGATCATGCATTTATGACTTTAAATGATTTACTACTACCTCCTTGGGCTCCAGATCATGCATTTATGACTTTAAATGATTTACTACTACCTTTTACTTACAGTATGTGCTTGCTTGGTATTGCTAAGCACAGATAGTCAGGACAAAAAAGTGTGAATACTATAGTATGACTAAACATGTAATCTTGTTACTTTTATGGTGGACACTAAATGCAGTAAATTATCGTAACCTAATCATTCACAGAGACTCAGCCAAAACTTAGTTGTTGCTACATTTTACTACTACTAGGATCCTTTTTGAGTCTGGAAGCAGAATCCCTTGTCTCTCAATGCACTTAAAACAGATTTTAGCCTGAATTCACAGTGACATTCAAGAGCACAAGGCTTAGTGAGCTGAAAGATACAAACAGGAAGGAGCACAGAAAAGAAACCAAACAAAACAGTGCAACTGGAGTATCATGGAAAGGGAAAGCTCCAGAGACGTATGCAAGAGGAAAAAGAGGATGCTGGTAAAAAGTGTCATATTCACCAACTGTAACTAGTCCACCAGGATTTTAAAAAAAATTGAAAATTAGACCCTCTGAAGTTTAATCTATTAGCCTGTATCTGCCAAAATAATTAGGAAGTTTTATTTTTGATATCTGTAAATATGTAACTAAATGAAATTATTAAATAATGTGACTTTGGATCTGTATTGGGCCAATGGAAAAATGAAGTTGCTAACTTCAGCCCAGTTCTCATTAGGTATTTTGTCATTTTTTATGGTCAGCTCACAGTTTTCTTCAGCTGCAAGCACTGGTATTCCAAGTTTTGTAATAACTTGGACCAAAACAACCCCCAACCCAGCAGCAAAAAATAAAATCAAGCCAGTAAGAATTTCAAGTCTACGCTGACACATACTACTACTCTGGCTCATTAGTATCAAGTAATTAACAGAGTATTTAACACATACCAGAATCCAGCACTAGCACTTGCAGTGCTTTACGCAGTGATTTTAGGCTCAGACTAACAGAAACATCAAAGAAAGAGAAGGTTTGTGTACCGCAGCAGCTCCAGCTCGGTTCTCAGCTCTGCCACGCAGTTGTGCTGCGTGTCTTCCGCGCTGAGGATGGTGTAACCACAGCCGTTGGGGCACTCGCGGCTCCGGAACTCGCACACGGCCAGGTGACCGTCTAAGTTGCGGCGTTCGATCTGAGCTGTACAACCTGAGCAGGGAACAGCAAGGTAAGTCAGTCATTTACAACTAACAAAAGTGTTTTAATTAACCCCAAACAAAAACACTCAGCCCAACAAACTGCAGTATCTTGAGCCAAGTAATTGTCATTCTATTAAAGCAGAGACAAAAAGATTTCTTTAGAATATGAATTATTACAGTTTTGAGACACATACTAGTAATAAACCACTCTGAACAACACTTACTAATATATTTATCTATTAACTGAAAATTTCTATTAAAAAGCAGGCATTTTCTGTGAAGGTTTTGGCCACTGGTCTGTCATTAAAGCCATTCAGCCACGACAACAGCGATGCCAAGCTAAAACTCTCTTAGCAGCTTGCCTGCCCTTGCACCACAGATGGCAATGACTGGAAAAATGCACTTGTGTAAAAAACCTGTTACCTATCATATTTAGACAAAAAAAACCAAGAATACATAGTAAAACTGTGGGTAAGATGGAATGTAACTTGTTTTCCTGCATATTGGTTGGTCCTGTGTATGGCACACTAGACCACATAAGAAAAAACATTTATTTACAAACATTTAATATCTGATGCAAAAATAGAAATATTTCCACAGAAATTCCAAGACAAAACCACTACAAGTCTGCAGTGTAAAATGTGCAGAACAAAACCCAAACACTATATAAATTACTGCTACTGTCAACACTCTGAACATGTAAGTTCGTAGTGTTTATTTTTAAACAGTGAGTCACTGTTTGCTGCAATATATACCATAGCTCTTTCTGTTTCATTTGAAGAGAAAATAGATGTAGGAAAACTGAAACACGGGAGCAATGAAATTTGCCAACAAACCATGGTAGAAAATTACAGAAGACAGACCTCTAGGAGGGCCTTACTAAACTATAGTGACTTGTAGCTGGAGGTACTCAAAGCACCTTCTGATGTACTCTTGAGGAAGCATTGAAGAGATGCCCCTCATGCCCTGAACACCAGACAAAAGGTGTGGTAACTCCATAAACGCTGCTGCTTCTGCAGACAGTGTGCAGGAGTCACTGCTGAGAGAAACCAGAACTGCCAGTGGAGCAATGCTAGCACCTTCTCACAACTGATGACTTGACTATGTCCTTGGCATCATTCATTAGAAATTAACTTTGTCCAGGAATAGATGACATTTTGAACAAAACTGACTGAGAAACTTTAACAGGGTGTTTCTTCTTAGCAGTATGTTTCTTCCTCAAGTGCAAGTTTACTTTAAATGAAAACCTTAACACGAGCACATAACGTGACAGAAAGCAAAACAACCCACTGTATCTTGACAAATTTGAAGTCCATCATTCTCATTAATTTTGGTTAGCTCTTGGACAAGAAATTTGTGGTCATGATCATGACTGCCATAAATCTGTAACGAATTCTGTTCAAAAAGTCTCCTGCAGAGTAGATGATGCTAAAGCTTTTACTTTTACTTTGGAAATAATGGCCTTTATTGCCATTCTGTTGACAGAAAGGTGAACAAACACATTTCCTGAATAGAAAGGATTCAGCTTCTTTGAATGTTACTCACCAGCATTGGAGCAAGGTATCTGACTGTATTCACACTCCCTTTCATGTCTGTCTATAGACTCCAGGGAACAAACCATTTCACAGCCGTTCTCTCTGTTTTTGCAATGTAGCTGAAGACGGTTTAGATCATTTTTCATATACCTACATGCAAAAAAACCCCAAACAAACCACCAATTAATTTGTTCTTAAATCTGGGAACACGATTGAAATATTACTATTTTCAATTTTTAGCAAAATAAAGTAAGATTCTAATCTCCCTTAGGGAAAACTGTGAGTAATCGGTTTAATTTTTTTTTTCTTAAATAGAATTTAAGTGACCACATTAGAAAACAACAGAAACAATGTTGATAGGAAAGGCAGTCTCCAACATTCATTGTGCAACTGTGACCTTTCACTAGCTCAGCAGATATTACCAAGAGCAAATCTACTAGGGCTACTCATTCATTATGTAAGTTCTGTGTTTCTAAAGATGCCAAACGGAAGCAACTACAGTGAGTACAGACAAAGCAATTGATAAATTCAGTTCTAGCGTTCTGTCTACATTAGATTTCAACTTTCCATGCAGTGAAATCTCATTAGTGCCAAATTTAACATTAATTAATTTAACATTTGTGGCTGAAGGGTTTAAACACAGCCTAACTATTAATCTGAGCAAGATCAGACAACGCAGGGGTTAAACAGCAAGCAGTGTCTACTGATGAAAATGTGTGCTGCCAAGGAATTACAGAATAGACTTGAGAAAAGAGCCTGCTTCACATGACGAGCTGCCTCAAGACAGATTCTTACAGCTAAAGGCCTTTTTAAAAAAGGATTTGAAGGTGAGAAGTTTGGTTCATATCTAGAGGAATTATTCATTACAAACCCCACTGCAGTATCTAGTAAGACTGAAAGGATAAACAAAAGATACAGTGTGTAGTGACTGTAGTCAAGAGTTGCTTTGCCTGCTTCCTCTAAAAAAGCACGGGCAAGTTTTGGTGCTGTGGAGGGCATTCAGGGTAATATCCAGACAGGTATATAGAATCAGCGTTCAAGACACAGGTGAAGAATAAACTAAGTGTTCTTTCCATCTAAAAATCTTAATACCTTGAAAGTTAGTTACCTAAAAATAATATGCCAATACTTGATACAAGTGACAGGTTTCTGCGATAGGCATACTGGATAAAGACAATCAGAGTGACAGTATATGACAAAAGATGAAACTGTGCAAGCAAAGCTGAGAAATTAACATGATTTCAACATACAGCAGGATCACTGTATACCTGTAGAGAGGTCGTAGCAAAGACACATCAATCATCTGTCTGTCTTCGGGGCAGTTGCTGTGGTGAACAAGCCAGCCGTGTATACAGGCCGTACAGAAGGCGTGTTCGCAAGGAGCCTGCAGTGGGTCTTCTAACACGTCGCGGCAGATGGAGCACAACAGCCCCTCATTCACGTAGCCAACGAAACGCTCGATGTCATAACCCATGCTCCCCACACACCTCCAGCCTATTCAGAGAACACAGAGAAGTAAAGCCCTCCTTTGTCCTGCATCTGTACGGCTGGATCCACAGGAAGGCCTGGAAGTGACTCCAGAAATACAGAGAGCTTAATGTGAATGAAGTGAGAACGCAAACACATGCTTTGGAGACTTTAAATTTTAAGTGGGAATTTGAGGATAGTCCTGGTGGATGTCAAAATCCCTATTTTATGTCAAAGTGCTCTGAATTCTGAAAGCAAAGACTTCAGCAGACAGTGAGCCAGGCTTGCTCTGAACTGTTACTGAGCACAGTTCCAGCAGCCACTGGGAAAGACAGAATTTCTATTTATGTGAATTCTGCCTGAAGCAACAAGATCATAGTTCAAGTGTATTCCTTTTTAATGCCTTTTGTATCTCCTTACAAACAACACTGGTGGAACTTTCAGCCTGCAAATTTCACTGAATGTGTCAGTTTCATACTGGGGGGAAAAAACCAAACCAAACCAAACAAAAACCCAACCAACCAACAACAACAGCTAAGACTCTCTACTCCTTGTAGACCTCCATTCCAGAGGAAACAGCACGAAATCTCCACATGCCTGGAGAAATACTTATTATTTGGGTAGATAAAGAAGCCAAAACTGGAGCTAACCCTGAAATCATGATAATCTACTGTCTTCTCCTACATTGTCTGCTTTATAAAACTGAGTAGCCTTTACATGGATTTGGAGGCTCTTTAAAGAACAGCTAACTTGCCTTCACCAAAATCCTCTTGTGAAATCCCAGGGCAAGTTGGTTAGACTCCAGAGAACTCACTGAAAAGAATGTTTTAGGCTTTGCGTTCCTCCTTAACCACACAAAATGACTTTGTAGCTCCACTGAGACTTGTGAAAGGGGTTTTTGTAAGCGATGAAGTTTCCTAAATAAAACAGAAAAGGAAGACATCCTACCTTTTCAGATTGTACTACACACATACGCAGTTTGTCCAAATGCTTCAGAAACAGGTTCCTGATCAGTAAGACAGGCAACACTTCCTTCCTTTAGTTTCTCTCCACTGCTTTATTATGCCTATGAGAAAAATTGAAGAGAAAAAGGCTCAGTAGTGTTTCCTAAGTTACCGAGTCCTAAGTCTAACCAGCCAGTTGCTGAATAGATGCTGTCTTAACAGCCCATAAAAACAAAGCTTTCCAGAGCAAGGCACTGTAAAACCTACAATTCAACACAAGAGAGCTGACTAGGCTGGGGGGTGGTGGTGGGAGAGGAAAAAAACCCAGCCCCACAGAAAAACACTCATCTCCCTTCAGTTATTACCGATGCAGATACTTATAAAACTGAACACCCTGTTACCATTTAATTGTGAAACCTTACGGTTTGGTTTATAAGGCTAAAGACAAAAGAATTCAGTATTACTGAAAAGTAGCAACTGAAATCTGGTAACATTATATTCCTTATGAAGATTAAAGGTTCTTATCTAACCTCTTTTCATCCAGTCAGGACATGCAGTTCATTTTTAAACCAACAGCATCACAGTCAAATTAACTGTGTTGACGAATAACATGGCTCTGATGTGCAATGTAACTAAGGTTGCTCACTTAAAAAGTGAAAAAGGAAAGCATAACTTAAATGCCTTGATACCTAGCAATTGCAACATGACATTCAAGAGAGCCTCAATCTGAATTACAACTGCATAAGAACAGTAAGGATCTCTGAGGACTAATGTCAAATTTTGCACCAAAGGGGAAAAAAAAAAAACAACTTTGCAATTCCTCTTCATCTGGAATCCAGATCTTACAGATCTGTGTGTCAAAGCTCATCTTCCCTGATTACAAAGGGTGTGTGTTAAAAGGGCACTTGCTAAGACTGAAGTTAATCAAACCTGTGAGGAAAGCAGAGATACACAAGCAAGCACGTGTATTTCCAAATACAAAACACATCATCTGCTACATGGTTTCCACACTGTGTTTTGTTCCTATTGGCACGTTCATCGTGCACCCAACACCACAGCCTGCAGAGATCCCTGGGCTACTTTGAGATTAGCTGGCACGCTACTGGCCGGGTGACCTAGTGAGTGTTGCCACAGCAGCAGCGAGCGTGACCCACAGAGACTCCCAACAAGGTCCCAGGCTGATTTCACAGGCTGCCTTCAGCTCCGTACTTCTGTGGCTTCACAACTGCCTTCAACACCACGAGGAAACCCAATTTACAGATACCAGGATATGCTGTTCCTTCAGCCACACCATGCACATTCCGTGTCCAGAAGAGTCTGCTCAAGAAAACCCCGTATCAGGAAGATGGTGCACAATTATTTGTGCACCGTTGTTTCCTTGTGTGTTTTTACAGGTCTCCTGCAAAGACAGGAAGCTCAGGACCTTGCTAGGTCAGTGTGGCACACTGCTGTGACTGTAAGGACAGCAAGAACCACACTGGAAGTTTAAAAAGTGGAGAACAATGCTATTTAACAGTCACAGAACGAACCCAGCATATATGCATTCTATAATCTGAACTGTGAGCCCCAAATTTTTAGTTGGCTCAGCAATCCCACAGGACTCAGCTTTTAGGAAACTTCCATAAAGATACAAGATATGCCAGCAAAACAGTATCTCTGCTGTCCCAGGGTCTTTGCTCCCTTGGAACAGCCAGTGCTGTAAGCTATGTTTTGCACCCACGTTGCTAATCCCCGAGTGTCTTCAAGACACTCTTCAGCATGTTAGCAAGTCAAAAGACTCCACTAACATTTCCAAACCTTCCTTGGTCTTGTCTTTGCCTTCTCTGTTCCTGATTTTTGCCCATCACCTGGGCATTACCAACAACCCTGTCCATGAGGATATCCGGAATTTGCAGGTGCCAAATCTGGAAGGCAGAAAACCCCCAAACTATTACCCACTATTTTACTTCTGTTGTTTCACACGTATTTTATTTCTCCCCATAGTTTTGGGAAACAAAATTCCCCAGACTTCACAAATATGAAGTCCTTTTTTGGCAGCCATTTGCCAGGCAGATGGCAAACCTAAAACAAACCTTGACCTACAGCCTGCACCACCTTCAAAGAGAGATTTTATGTGGCTATTAATAGCAGGGACAATACAGAGCGGATGTAGTTCTGAACAACATAATGGCACAGCTTGCAACATCTCTGACACCAAATCACAGCTATTCCATTGTCAAAATCAGGACAGTGAGATCAGATTAGTGACCTGCACTTTCACTTCTATTCATGACAGAACTACAGATGTGCACCACTAAGACTGCTTTTCCAAAAGTGCTGTGTGGCTGTAAGAACCAACAGTCTATGCAGGGCCCAGGGATGAGCTGACATTAAAACATGAGATTGCTTCAGCTTCTGTTTTCACAAAGACACACTGTGCTTTAAATCCTGCTACAGAGAAGCAGTCTTTTAGGGTGTCTTAGGCCATTCTGCCACAGTAACCATAAGCCAGTTTAAGTCAGCATTAATGCCCAAAGGCTAGATTAATGCTTGCTAGGCTAGGTTTTCTTGTAAATGGCTCAGCAAAAGCTCTAGTGACCACGGAAGCGGGGCAAGACAGGGAATGAGAAACCACAGCAGCAGTGTCTGTGGCTAAGGCAGCTACAGAGCTACTCCCTCAGCTCAGCTGCCCAGACTGGTACATTGTGGAGTCTCATGAACATTCGTGTAAGAGAAAGGGAGCAGGAAAGGGTAAGAATGAACAGACAGCAATACCATCTTATGCTGCTGTAAAAACCTAACCTAATGGAACAAAAACTTCTATGATAACTGGTAAGAGATATACAATTAATTGAAGGCATATGCCTGTACCAGGAACTACATGTTCCCTTGCTGTCTTGCTGCAAAACCTCCTCACAGAATCACAGACCATTAGGAGTTGGAAGGGACTTTGAAAAATCATCTAGTCCAACCCCCCTGCCAGAGCAGGGTCACCTAGGCAAATCGCACAGGAACACATCCAGGCAGGTTTTGAATATCTCCAGAGAAGGAGACTCCACAACCTCTCTGGGCAGCCTGTCCCAGTGCTCCATCACCCTCACAGTGAAAAAGTTCCTCCTTACATTCACATGGAACTTCCTATGCTCCAGCTTGCACCCACTGCCCCTTGTCCTGTCACTGACCATCACTGGGAAGAGCCTGGCTCCCTCCTCCTGACTCTCACCCTTTTCATATTTATAAACGTTAATGAGGTCACCCCTCAGTCTCCTCCAAGTTAAAGAGGCCCAGCAGCTCCCTCAGCCTCTCCTCATAAGGAAGGTGTTCCACTCCCTTCATCATCTTGGTGTCCCTGCACTGGACTAATTTGAGGAGTTCCCTATCCTTCTTGAACTGAGGGGCCCAGAACTGGACACAATATTCCAGGTGCGGCCTCTCACGCCAGGGCCATGTAAGACACGCATCCCCCACGCCCCCTGGGGCACTGAAGGGCCGGGCCCCGCTGCACAGAGCCCGGGCAGAGCGCCCCGCAGAAGTCTGGCGGGCAGGGGTGCAGAGGCAGGAGGCAGGCCCCCGGTCACGCCTGGGCAGGCTCTTCGGGAACGGCCCAAGGATCTCGGTCAGGGAGAACAAAACCGGCCCGGCAACGCCTGGCGCAGCGGCGTGACGCCAAACCCCGTACCTAACGGCTAGCACACGCCGGCCTGCCTCCGGGCCACCGGGAAACGGCTGGCCCGGCCCCGCCGGCCCGGCCCGGGGGATGAGGGAGCGAGCGCCCGGCCGGCTGCCGGGGACTGACCCCGGACAAACGCTCTGGTCCCCGCGCAACAACTCCCGCCCCACGGCCCAGATCCGCACAGCCGCCCGCCCGCAGCCGGCCCCGGCCCCGCGTCGGCCGCAGCCCCCCGCTCACTCACCCCGCTCGCCGCCTCGCCCCGCCACCGCTCGCTGTCGCGAAACCGAGGCTACTTTTGCGGCCGCTCTTGCTTGACGGCCGCACGGCACGCCCCGGGCAACGCGCCTTCGCTGCCATACTGAGTGTGGCGCAGAGGCCTCGCGCATGCGCCGCTTGCAGGGGGCCAGCGCCCCCGCCACACCCGCGGATCGGCGCCACGCACGCGCACTCGGATGTTTCCCAGGCGGGCGGAGTGGAGCATGCGCAGTTGAAGTAAACCGCCGCTTCCTCCCCCGAGCATGCGTACTCGGCAGTGGGTGCTGTACTCGTGCGGGAAGCCCTGCGTAGGGCGCATGCGCGGCGCGGCTAGCGGGCTGACGGGAGCCGGCGGCGGGACGATTGAGTGACGGGACTGCGGTGGCGGGGCCGGCGGCTGAGGTACGGCCGGGGGCGGGTGGCGTTGGCTGTGGGTGCCTGGGCCGCAGGCCTCCTCTCGCGGGGGCGGCTGGGGCGTTCCCAGCCTTTGAACCTGCCCGCAGGGAGATTCCCCCAGCTCCCCGCGGTCCTTATCGGGCGGCTGAGGCGGAGAGGGCCGGGCCGGCGGCGGTCTGAGGGAGAAGCACTGCACGCTGGGCCTGCTCCGAGGCCTTGCGGTTATTGCTCGTCGGAGGTGGCTTTTTTAAGTGTTAATATCGCTACCCGGGGCGACGCACTCGCTGCCCGCAGTCTGGCTGAGCCGGAGTTAATCCTGCGCCGCAGCTGCTCACGGAAAGCACTCCCCTGGTCACCGGTGTCCGTTCAGGAGAGCGGCCCGTTCAGTTTGTGCTGGAACGCTCACCGCAGCCGCCTTTAGCAGGGTCCCGCTGCTCCAGCTGCGTTGAGTTGCATGTGCGAGATCTCAGAGCGTTCCTTGCACCTGTGTTTTGGTGTAATTGCAGCTGGTAAGGTGCCTTAGAGGAGAAGAGCTCAGCGCTTGCAAAATCAGGTGCGTTCATGAGACGATTTAGGATGTGGTCTCATGGTCCGCTTAACCTGGTCAAGCTAGGTTGCTAATAAAAGGCAGGAGCAGTGCTTGTCTCGTTACCCCAGCTGTTTCCCTCCAGCTGTCCCGAACGGTATTGCAGCTCCAGGGTGCTTCAACGTATCCGTGGCTGTCTTGGAGGAAAGGGCACATTTGCTTGTCAGTGGATTTAGTTGTAATGTGGAAAAAAGCAGCTTTTTAACGAGCACTTTTTAAAAGGGATCTACATTAAGGCACGAGTGCAGATTTTTCAGAGTATTCACACATGGCTCCTTATGAAAAACATTGTGGGGCGAGGAGGGAGAAGAAAAAAGACCACACGCATTAAAATGCTAAGGGAAAGAATCTGAAGGAAGACTACGTGATCAGGAATTGCAGTAATTTTATAAACTGTTTAATCACTCCTTGCCCTGGCTGGGCCTGACTCCCATCTAAAATACCTCTTACTCATTAGCTGTTGCAAAGCCATAATGGCCTTTTTTCTGTATAGCACAGTAAAGATACAAAATACTTATGTTTTTTTGCATTTTTTGTATTTGTTATATTTTATAAAAGCTTATATTTTGAAGCTAGAGAGAGATGTTTATTGCTGGAAGCAACATTGTCTTTTCATAGAATCATAGAATCATAGAATGGTCTGGGTTGGAAGGGACCCCAAGGATCATAGAGCTCCAACCCCCCTGCCACAGGCAGGGACACCAACCTCCAGGCCTGGATCTACACAAGGCTGCCCAGGGCCCCGTCCAACCTGGCCTTGAACACCTCCAGGGACAGGGAATCCACTACCTCTCTGGGCAGCCTGTTCCAGCACCTCACCACTCTTTCTGTAAAAAACTTCCCCCTTATGAAACACAAACCCCAAATGGCTTTTGTAGTTGCTAGTAGATACTACTGGTAATGTTAAATTTAATGGCAGTGAAGTTACCGAGTTATCAAGGGTCATATCTTTAACTTTCTTAATAATTTGCAAATCTCTTATTGACTCTTTTTTCCTTTTATGGTTTGAGACCAAATAACAGTGCAAAGTCCAAGTGGATTTGGAAACCAAAACAATCAGATACATGCAATTTATGAACACTGTGACTCTGCTGTTCCTGGGGAGATGTGACAAGCTCTCGGGTTGAAGTGGGGAGACAGTTCAGCCACGCGATGCTTAGTCCTTGTGTAGAGTTGTGGGGTGTCCTGGGTTGTCTTCCCAAATGCCACTGTGCATTATAGGGTTGGGTAGAGAATTTGTTCAGTTTCACATGGCACCTGAAGCTGGCTGTGCTCAGGGCTGGCACTCACAGTCTGCACCACTGGAAGGTTCTTGATAACCTTTACAGCTTTCACTGTGACTACCAGTTGTTTACTCTGGAGGTACTCCTGTCGTTGTCACAAAGCTACGCCCCTGTTGCATTGGGTTAACTAAAGTTCACATTCTAACACTGTTGCCGTGTAAGTCCAACAGTGAACTGCTGCTGACACAGTTAGGAAAGCTCTTTCCTTTTATTTTTAGTAACAGCCACCACGGATGTGACAGCAGGTCAGGCCATTTTGCTGTTAAAGTTTACATCTAGTAATAACATCATATCCATGCTAATTCTTCAGATATTAGGAAGACAGTGATACATCAGTATCTGCATGTTTGCAATGTATTTTGACAGTACCGTGGAACTACGTCTGTGCAAGTCTTGGAAAGAAAGGTTGTCGTGCCCTGATAAGCCACTGGAGAGCAGAGTAGCGTCAAAAAAAAGTGCAGAAAAACACTGGCTGTTGCAGCAGGTTGCAAACATGCTTTCAAGGTAGAGGTAGAGAGGTTTGTGACTGCAATCTGTATTGTTGGGGAGATCAACTAAAATAAATAGTCTGTGTACGAAGGGAGAATAAAAACAAAGTATGTTCCATAATTTGCTGTACTGTGCTTCTCTTCATCATACCAGCTGCTGGGTATTGCCAAAATAACTGCTCCCAGCTATGAAACATACCTTCAACATTCATTGTTTGCTGTGTACTAATAATGGGCTTTTTAAAAGTACCTTTCTAAGTATTTAGAATAGTTAGTTCTGCTTCAAATTGTCTGTCTTTCTATAAACTGGTGTAAGTTTGTTAAGCAGCCCTATGTTGTGCATCTCTAGAATGTTTCTTGCGTTTCTTGCTATTGAGAATTGCACTGTTAGTTCTTCAAATGAAAAAAGAAGTGTTCAACTGCAGAATTTGCTGTAGTGGATCTTTCTTAGTACTTAAAAAATCCATTGCAACGATGCTACTTTTTCTTCAGTTGTATTATGCTTGTGAATTGTGAATTAAGAATGCTATTTGAAAATCTTTTATGCTGTTGTTTTAAAATAGTGCTTATTTTGTTATCTATGGGTATATTTCGTATATTTAAAGCTTATTCTGACTACAGTTGTCTGTCTTTATCTGCTTCCTTCCTTCCTCTCCACCCTCCAGAGTAGTACAACTAAATATGAGGCGATCAGCAGCTCCGAGTCAATTGCTAGGAAATGTAGCCAAGAAGCCAAGGTTTATTCCACCGGGAAAAAGTATCCCGCTTTGTCTCAAGAGTGAAACTAAGGAGATGGACCAAGAAATGAAATCAAAGGAGGTAAACTCCACAATGTGTTAAAAAGTACATTTGTTTGTACCATGTTATTACTAAAAGATAGAATCTGAGCTCACCGTAAGCGGTTCCTGCTTAAATAATCAGTCTCTTCAGAACAGATTTTGATACCTTTGCTCTTTCTACATTTCATCGTTTCTCTGGTACATTTGGATCACTTCTGTGAAGTTGATGCAGAAAATGTTTTTCAAACAAATGAAAGTAATTAGCATTGAGCCCAAATACAATTCTCTGTGTAGCTGAGAGATGGATTGTATCGTGGTGTGAACTTTCTTGGATTCAAACGTTTGGAATCCTCTGGGAAAAGCAGTTAAAAACCCAAGATACTTAGGAATGAAATGCCAGTACATCAACTTGCAGTTTTGCTGCAAGGAACTTTCTTTGAAACCTTTTAATATCAACCAAAAAAAGTATCGCTGCTTTTGTTGACTTTACATGCAGAAGACTCCTATAAAATTGAATTCATAAGCTATTTGCACAAGTGGTGTATGGTATTATGTGCCCATGCTTTGTATTGTGAAGACTGGGATGTGTGTATTTTGCGTAGTGATGTTAATTTTATGTAGATAACTTGAGAATGAGGATTGGCATCTGCTAAGACCCCTTCTCGTTGCTCTTTTCTCCATTTCTCTTTGACTGCATGAAGGAAATGCTACTGTGAACTTTTGTCTCTTTTGCAGATAGATGAGAAAGAAGGAAGTGCTTCATTGCTTTCTAAAATATGTGGCCAGAATGAAAATGCAAATTTTACACAGTCCGTGGAGTCAACTGGAAAAGTAAAGACTACAAAAGTGTGTTTCAGCGTTAATAAGTGCAACAAGGTGGAAATGAAAAAACTAAATATGCCCAAAGCTGGTAAGATGCTCTTTCTTACTTACTGCCATGTACAGTAAGAGAACTTGAAAGCTCATGGATGATAAACTACTTACTGTTATGAAATATAGGGGTCATGCAATGGTGTCATTATTTTGTGTTCTACTGGGTAGAGACTGGAAGAAACAAACATTTTTGGTTTAAAATAGAAAAGGGGAAAAAAGTTGATGGTTTAGAAGCCAGCTACTCAAATGTGTGTCTTCCAGAAAACCACTATAGTCAACTCAATCTGAGAGTACTATCAATATGAGAGTCATGATACCTTAAATAGTGGAAAAGTGTTGTAACTTGGAGACCTTATTGGTCTCACACAGAGAATGGTAACTGTTCTGAGCAGGTTTGTGTTTTTCAGAATTGGTGAGGGTTTGGTTTTTTGGGTGCAAAATCTGAGCTGTTTTCTTCAGTGTCTCCAGTGGGCACACGAGGTTCAAGCGTGGGTTGCGAAGTGTAGTGTAGCGCTGGAGCAGAACTGGCTCTGTTATTCATGTGTGTGCACTTAATCCTTTATTACCCCTGCTAATCAATATTGCCCTGAAAGCGCTGCAAAGGGACTGAAGTGTCTGAACTGTAGTGAATGCACTTTGAGGGACCTGAATGACTCTGTGGGGTTGAGCGTCTTCATTTCCCACTGGGTGTGTGCCCTGCCCACAGACGTGGTGTGGGGACACTCTGTGTTGTGTGAATGCAGATGTGTGACCTCAGGAGTCGAGTTGCACTTGAACTGTGTTGTTAACATTGCTAGATAAGAATTGCTCCTCTTGGAGCCAGCTCAGGCATTTCAACATCTGTCTTACACTTATTTCACTGTTGTTTCCTCATTAATTACATTGATAATGATCTTTATTTGTTTTAGGGTTCATTTAATTGATAACGTTTCATGTAATGAGTGGAGTTTAAAGAGAGCATTTCATAACCGCTTATCACCTTGATTCTATAATGACTGGAATTACCACAAACAAAATTACATATAAATTTTGTAAAGCCTTCTGAATTTTAAGAGCTGCTAAATCTGGAAGCCAAATAGAAGCAAAGCTGCCATTACTTTGTGTCCTGACATCCAGCCAATAGTGAGGCTTAGCACACACTCCTGATAGGCATGCACACGTACGATGGATGCACAGGCCAACACAGACTGAGCACAGAGCACTTGGACAAATACAGTGGACGCACCCTGTTCCTCTCTCTGGCTGGTCAGGGTGAAAGCTTGTTTGTGGAAGTGAATGAATATGTACCTGTCTATAGATATACACATGGAGAGAATACAACCCCCTCCAGTAACTGATCTTATGTACTCTGTCTATTCAGTAGTTGTTGGACAACCCAGCTATGGGCACGCGGGCATATGAACCACAAAGGCCCATAGCTCCCAGTTCAGTTGCAGGTACTCAGACCTGCATTCCCACGTGTAAGAACACACTATAGGTCCCTCCTGTAACTGGCCTTAGAATCTTGGTCTACTTAGTGGAGGGCTCTCGGATCTACTGGTCTCCCAGTTGCCTTGTGCATAAGAGATGCATACATACAAATGTGTGTCTGGTAGCTAAACCTAGCAGTAGCCACTCCACAGACATCCTGGCCTCTCCAGTGACTTGCTTGGACTTCCTGACCCCTTCATGTAGGTAGTTAAGGCCTGGCAGTCGGAAGATGTCGGGCTGTATGGAAAGGTAGGACCCCCTCCTCAGGTAATCAATAGCGGTTAGCTGATGATGTAAGCAGACGGAAGTGACATCGTAAATCTAGGCTATATAAAACTCTGCCACTCACTAATAAACGCCATTTGCTGTCCACCACATTGGTGTCTGTGCGCTGATGGCCCGAGCGGCCAGGGGTTGGTCGCCGTGCCGTTCCGGAACCAGGTCGCCACACCTCGAAAGGCAACACTTCAGTAGCCAATTCTCAGATCCTCTGGTCTCTCCAATATGTATCCCAGACTCATGGCTATTCTAATACTTGGCATCCAAGCCTCTTCTCTGACTTTCCAGCTAGTCTAGCTTGGTGTTTGCCAGTGATCACACACTGTCATGTGTATGTACCCAGGCAGTTACATGTGGGCTGTTCTCTGCCTGCTGGTGCATCAGGTACCAGGCCTCTGACAGGTGTGTGGTCCAGCTCCAGCAGCTGACACAAATGCTGCCATACACACGTAAGTGTATATGCATGCGTATGCCTATGTCCTCTCACTCAGGAAAATACTTAGAAATGTAGTTTAATAAGATGGGGCAGACTGTGGCAATAGGATGCAGTACATTGCTGAACAAGTGTACTGACCAGTTCAAAGGTGGTGGCATTTTTATTTTCCTGTGCTTGATCCACCCTGAACTACCTTCATCTGCCCCTTTTGCATGTCCTTTAATTCTATTTTTTTCCGCTGTTCAAGAATTTTACCTGGAGATTGCACAAAGCTTTTGCCTTTTCTAGCAGGTTATGAGTTCCAGGCCCCAGTAGGCAGCAACCCCCTTCATTGTGTAAGATGCTCTGGAGAGCCCTTCTCCTTGACTCTTATTGTTGGGTTTCACGCTCAGAAAATAGGGGTTGATCGGTCCCCTGTGATAGCCCTGGGAGGATGCTGCTGTTACCATGTTATGTGACCCATAGTATATGTACTGTGTTTACCTTTTCAGTATCATGCATTCTTGGTGCAGCTGGTATGGGTACTTTGTGATGACTTCAGAAAAATAACCAAGAAGTTGTGGAGTGAGACTAGAGGAGTTGTTTCTGTTGATACTGTGCTGCTACCTTTGTTACTGCCTGAAGGAGCCAGGTTTGTGCCCAAGCCTTTCTATGCCTGGAGAAACGGGGCTAAGCCTGCAAGTCACTGTAAAGCTGTGATGAAATGTGATATAAAATAAGGATATCTCTATTGTCAGTGTTAGTTATGGTTATCGGGCACAGTGGTGGTGCAAGCACTGTATTGTGAAAACAATCCTGCCCCAAGGCTCTGTTAAATCTCAAGTAGTTTCTTAATAACTTATATTTTCCTGAGAGCTTCTACCCTTTACATCACTTTTGTCTGCTGTTTGTTACAGCTAATGTAGCAATTACGTAGATTGTGTAAACCAGAACCTCCTTTATAGTGTGAAATGAAATTGTTTTGTCAAAGCTGGTTTTGGTATGAAATTCGGAAGTAATGGAAACCAGTTGTGAAAGCCAGAGTTGGTTTGGGGTTTTTAATTATTATTTTTATTATTATTGTAATGGTGTTATATCCGACTGCAAGTCTCTGCAACCAAAGACAACTTCTCTGCTAAAGGGGCATTAAAATAACTTAAAGATTGAACAAGTCTGTGTGTATGCATTATTTTGGTTTATTTTCTCCATATCATTTAACACAGATGCTAAATTGTCAGATTTATATCACATTCAAAGTGGCTGAGTTTGGGTTGCCAGTGCAGCAGTGGAATGTGTAAATAAATACCCCAGTTTCCATTGAAATTCTTGGGAAACACCTGTGGATCACTGGACAACTGCACTGCACGTAGAGCTAATCTTTCTGAAACCCAGCCCTGAAAATGCTGTGCATTCCTTCACAAAAAGCGTGTTATCTGACACATGGTCTCCATTTCCTGGAGTAGACAAGTAAGGATTTGATTAGATGGAGTCAATCTAAAAATTATAGCCTATCTGGCTTTAAAAAGTACTTGCTTTTCTAGCCTTCTTTTCAAAATAAACTTATTCCTAAAGTTTCACTAGTAAAAATTAAGTGTAAGAGACTGAAACTGAAGGGAGATACTTCTAAAGACACCTTAATGTTGTAGCAACTGTTGGTGAATGAAACCTACCTATATGTTGTAACTTTAAACAGTTTGAATTGTAAGATATTGAACATGCTGTTCAACAGGCAGTTTAATTGTGATTGAGTTATGAATACATGAAAATTATGTTTTTCCATAAACACATGTTTTTGTAAGGAAATGAACTTTATTCCTGTTTTATGAATCAGTGTTTGCTTGTGTGTTTAAAAGGTACCTTTGTTTTGTAATCAGACTATAGTACTTGTTGACACTGACAAGGATGTGTAGAGGGGAGGTAATTTATTTGACATGGTCATTAATCTGTTTTCTCACATGCCTTCAGAGAATTCTATCAGATAAGTCTGCCCACTCTGTAAAAATGAAAGTTACTTCAACGTTCCTCAACTATTTAACAGTAATTGAAAAACAAAATGATAAATGTGTTTGGAAGGATGCTATTGCAGCTCTTAAATCCCTGGGTTCTACTTATCCTCATTATGCTTTAAGGACCTATAACCAATAACAAAAAAATACAAATAACTTGAATTTGAAGAATCAATGGACAGGCAGATCTCTGAACTATACTGAATGGACCCTCAGTGTTGCTAGTAAGCGGGATTGGCCAGAACTGAGGCTTTTACCTACTTTGCCACCTTTAAGTTAATGTTTTTAATATATACATATTTCTGTAAAACATACCTGTGAATTTAATGTGTGGTTATTACCAGGGTTAACAGCTTGTGTTGTGTTGGTATTTTTAATCTAGGAGAACGTTGCTTTTTTTCTTTTTTGCTTACTACATGGTGTGTGGAAATTAACAGCTCTTTCACTTGTGTACTTAGACACAAGGTGCTAGTTGGACTGAGATTTTATTGTTTGAACCTGACACAGGTGAACAGACAAGCTGGATATGTGGTCTCATTCTGTTACAGCTTGCCTCATTTGGGTTTTGGATCAGGAGTACTTTCATCTGTCTCTAAGATCTGTTACTGTGTCTTCCAAGAGGAACTTTGTCACAAGTCAAATATTATCCTCGAGCTAACAAAGCAGGCAGATTGCAACTGTATTTCAAACAGGGCTAATGTGTTCTACACTACGTCTTGACAGATGTTTTTCATACCTGTATTAGCTGTATTTTTTAATTTGCATATAGTTTTGAATATATTTTCTCTATTTTATCTGGAATGTTAATGTTTACTGAGTATGTTGGTTTATAAAGTTTGGACTCTGCTCATTTAAGTCAGTTTTATTTTCATGATAGGAGTGTTTCTTCCTGCAGTGTTACAGACAGAATAGTTTATAATAGTGAACAGACAAATTTATAGATGAGCTGTTTCTCAGTTGAGGATAGTTTTTTTTACTGCTTAGGTGTCATCTGTAGCTGTTTAAGATCACCTCAGAAGGGGATTGGTTAAGAAAACTAGACTGATGTAAATGTATCAAGATAAATTGTCTGTATCTCTCATTTAGACATCAGCCATGATGGATATACACGCAAACTGGCACTTACTGACCCAGTACTCCATTGCCCAGCAGTCAGCATGTTGTAGGCAGACTACTCAGACTTCTGTCTAGGACTTGTCACAGCTTGTGTTTTCTGGTCTGCAGCTTTGGGGCTCTCTGGCATCTCCTGAGGACATCACCTTTTGCTTGGTGCTCTTCCTTGGGATGTGAGATGATGTTTTCTACTCTGCTGCTGTCATAAGACCTTTGCTACCATTTTCCTAAAGATGGTATGATAGCAAAGCAGGGAACAGCATTTTAGCAAAGTAACTTTACTACTGTAATCTTAAGTGTCCAGAGCTCTTAGGACTTACCAAAAAAAAAAAAAAAAAAAAGAGAAAGGGGGTTCTTGAGTTTGACACTACTTGCTCTCATGACTCTTCAGGGTTTTTCAGGGTTTAGTTTAGGGGTTTTTTTGGCCTTCCTCTTCCTGTAGATTCATCACCACCTGTGTGGTAGTGACCAGAACTATGTACCAAAAAAAAAAAAAAGCCATCTTCAAGGGCTTCTATTTCTGTACTCAGAAACGCCAAATGCAGCAGCCATGAATTTCCTACTTCTTTGAAGTCTGTCAGTGGATAACCCATTATTGGATTGTAACAGTAGTCAGATAACATGGAGTCAGTTGCCATAGATGGAAAGCAACCAAAAGAGTTATAGTACATTTAAGGATACACTAACCTGTTGAAGTTCGCATCCCTAACCAGTGTTACTCATCTCTGAATTTGGGCTGCCTGCCAGCTGAGTGGTAAGATACCCTGTGGTAGTAGAATTGGCAACCAAGAGTGAGATAGGAAGAAGGAACTTACACTGGGTTCACCACCAAATGGAGCGTAACATATAATGTTCAGCGACTGCAAAGCTGCTTTCCTGGACGGGGCGGCTGTCTGCAATGCAGGGCAATAGGCTGCTGTCAAACAAATCCAGGCTTGTGCGGTTCTAGTGCACTATTTCCACAGTTAGTAAACCTCATTAGTAATTTGATATCATCATATCTTGCTGTCATGTGACTAGCTAGGTGCTTTATGTAATGATAGATGATATAACCAGGATATTTCCACGTTTGAGAAGGGCGGTGAATTGACAGTGAAATACACTTATTTGTCATAGTTAAGTGTGCTCTGATATGTGTATTTGAACGAGGGGAGGTAATGAAGGGGAGGGGAAGGAAACCAGAAATTGGGTGGTTTTACATGGTCAGAAAATAAAGAAAAACAGACTTATATTAGATATAAGCTATTCAACATTTTCAAAAAGTTGGAGGCACTAAAGTAGAAGTTTTACAGTACGTGCCTGTTCTGCAACTGTCGTTGCTTCTTTACGATGAAAAAAATTCCTAGGCTCTTTACTTTTGAGAAGTGATGTATCTGCTATTGAAGAAAGCTGTGCTGCATGTAAAGATAACAAAGGGATAAAGATGGTAATATTTTTAAAATGTTTTTATTTAAGTAATTGAAAATTAAAATTTGTTAACAAGTAAAAAAAAAGGCTTGCGTCTCTGTCTCTGTATGAGAAAGAGAATTAATGTTTAAACTGCAGATACAAAGGGGTGGCAAGGGGTGCATTGAAAAATGAATTTACCTTCCCAATAGATTTATTACAATTTAGGTCCCAGGGGCTGCATGCAAGCACATGGCATGTAGTCTGCAAGATACAGAAAACGAAATTATCTATTATCGTAATTTAAAAATGAGGAACTTGGGAAATACGCTGTGTAGAGACTACGTTCAAAGAATCAGATTTACCAGTAATAATCCTTTCAGTTTCCTCATTAATTCTGAGAGAAATTGTACATGTAGTTTCTTTTCTTCTTGATTATCAAAACTTCTTATCAGGCTCTGTGTAACTGTGTGTAAGGAGTGAAGAAAAGAAAACTCCACGGCTTTTCAGAATTTATTGAATATATTTTTCTTTTCCACTCTCCCATCCTTTGGGCAGTCCTGGTTTGGGGTGTGGGTTTTTTCTTTCTTTTTTTTTTTTTTTTTTTTTGGTTTCCCAGCCCTCCTGTGTCCAGTAGATATGATGGTGGATTTAAGGTAAAATGGAGAGAATCCAATCATCAAAATAGCCACTGAGCAAAATTAGAAGAATCAAGAAAGTTGCTCCTATGTCAAATACAGGGAATATGGGCAAATTTTTGATGTTTGTATTTAAAAGCATAATCTCCAAAAGATGGGAGAATCGCAGAAACTTGGGTTCTCTTTCACCACTTTTTCTAGGAGCTACTGGGGATTTAAGAACTTAAAGTATCCTGTGAAAATTATACTTTTAATCTTTCTATATTTCTCAGCTGCTTCTGATCAGTCATCAAAAATCTTGTTGGGAGAGAGGATCAAAGACGATACAAGAATGTATTAGGAACTAGACACGCTTTTGAATTTATTAAGCATGATACTACTAGCTTTTCTTTCTTTAAGGATGTGACTTAAAGTGAAGAGCTAATTTGTGGTGCTGTATAGTCAGTACTATAATTTAGAGTCCCATAGCTTTAAGCTGAACTTAGTTGTAAGGATGGTTACAGATCTGAACGTGTGAGTCCTGGAATGCCAGACTGAGATGAAGAGATGCTTTAAAATTTGGCATAGGGAGCATTTTAATTGTCAAATTTGAGTTTCTTCCACTTCAGTGGGCTAAATTTTGAGAGAGTGCCTTACATCAGCAGAGGGACTGTAAGTGTAGTTAGCTTTTATACTTGGAATTTTAGCTGATGAGTTCTGGAGTAAACCACGTGTAATTCATGCTAGTTTCAAGAGAGTGGTGTCATTGTCAACACCTTTTTTTTTTTTTCTGGACCTCTCATGAGAATACTATGTGCTGTTAGGAGTTAATACATACTAGATGGTGATGACAGAAATAGCTGCAGGAAAGAAAGAGTTAAAATTTCCCCTTGTTCCTTTCTCCCCAGTGCAGAACAGCCTTAGAAATGTTTAGAAATAATGGTGCAGGAAAAGAGAAATGAGTAGTCTGAGGTTCAGGTACAGCAAGGATAGGAACAAGGAAGTGTAAAGTTGATGGTGAAAGTGTTGATGAAGATAAGAACAAAATCAAGTGACATGATAAAGCTATTTTAAATACAATTTAAATGATCTAGAAGCATTTAAAAGACGTCTGGAGAGAATGTATTTAAGCTTTGTAACTTCTAGGTGAGGTTGTCTTGCAACTTTTGGCTCACAAAATAGTCATCCTTAACCCTCTCCATAGTGAATAATACCTCCAACCCTTAATTTTGGAAATCAAATGTCTCTCATAGGGACCAGTTGTTTCATGGGTGGAGTTGGAAACTTTCTCACACACTTTCTGCTGTGGGAGGCTCTTAAGACAGCCAGATCAAATGACTTGGCAGTGTCTTGCTGTTGTATCAGTAAAGGGGACTATATGATGACCTAATGGAACTTTTAAAGCCCTTACTACCTATAGACACTCTCAAGTCATCTTATGCTGCTGCCAAATTCCTTTGTAAGAGTGAGCAACTGCCTCAATACTTGCCAAATGTGTCCACTGCCAGTATACCCCAGTATATTCAGTGATACGTAGCACAGCCCATCCTAGCTGCTGAATCTTCTTACAGTTTCTCATAAGTTCAGGGGTATCGCGGTTTCACTTCAGCTTTGAATCAAATCTTGCAATCATCTCTTGTTCTTATGATTTTCAGGCTCCTTGGTCTCTGCAAATGCCAGACCCAAGTCTCTGAAAAGCTAGTTTGCTTACATGTTATTACGTAAGAACAGATGTCCTTCAGCTTTAGTTTGGGGCTGCTACTTTGTGGGCAGAGCATCCTCGCAGAATTAAGCGATCCTTTATCAGTTGACTTGGTATTTTTTGCAGTGAAGGGTCCCAGCCTGGATCACTTAAACTGGTGTCACTCCTTTCAACACTCAAGCTTACTGTCTGATCCAAATGACATTTTCAAGATACATTCTTTCTTAGGGCATCCTTAATTCTCTGAAATATTATTTGTCTTTGAATCATGGACCATGTAATAATTTAATTTATTTTTTTTTAAAGTCTGTCATGGAGTGATTCTTTCACAGTTCTGTGTGATAAAGGATTCTTCCTCTCCCTCCAAGATGCTCACCTAATTTCAGACAGTCTCTTTTACAGGGTGTTCTGTCTCTTAATGTGTCTAAATTTGCATGGGATACTTGATGCAGCTCTTGGTCTTGATCCAAATCTGTCTCATAACATTTGGGATCATGGAGCTTTTCCAACAACTCTCAGTAATTTGGCTACTTTAATCCCAGGCTGTGTAATACCTGTGATTCATTCATCTCGGTAGCTTCCAAGGTGGCATCAT
This sequence comes from Gallinula chloropus, assembly GCF_964237585.1. Lineage (NCBI taxonomy): Eukaryota > Metazoa > Chordata > Aves > Gruiformes > Rallidae > Gallinula > Gallinula chloropus. The sequence continues at coordinate 26,121,764 of NC_140086.1, forward strand.
TTGTATCATTTTTTCTTGGTATTTATTCTAGACTTTTCCACCAAAAAAAGAAAACAACCTCAACAAATCCTGAACTTACCTATTACCTGTAGCTTTGAGTAGCATATTTCCCAACTGTTGAAGTTCTGGAAGCTTAGCAAGGCACTGTTGCTCAGTTTTTGAATAACTGTGCTTTTCCTTTCCCTAGAAAAATTCTCTGATCTACTTCCACAGCTATCATTTTTTTCATGAACATCCAAATACAAAGATTTCTTCCACTTGAACACTAGGTTGTTACATGTTAACATCTGATTATTTTTTTTTTAAAGAATCAAGCAAATTAATTAAAAAGGTGAATTCAATACTTTTTTAGTTTCAGAATTTCGAGTAGATTAGTGAATTCCACCTTGCAAATATGAAGGAAAAATGAGCTGTACCTTGCACTTAAAATGGGAGGTAGGCAGTGATGCAATGGGTGCATGTATGAGTTACTTCCTTCAGCAGTGACCAGAATTTCCTCCCTGCTACCTGTGGCTGGCTGTCCTCACAGTTATGCTAATACCAGTTTTTTGTAGGGTGCGTTGCAAACTGTATTCCTAAAATGATCCAGCCTGAAAAAGCTTATTCAGACTCGGTGTATTTCTTTTGTGTGAGTTATCTGTCCTGTGGCACACTGGATCAGGGAGCTGCTGGTGGATAAAACGAACCCTGGATCATCGCCCTGAACTGGCTGGGCACTGTGTTGCAGTGCTAGTGTTGGTGGAAGGTGTAGGATGAAGGGTAGCAACACTTACACTTTTCCCCCCCCTTTTTTTTTCCCAATTATCTTGGAACTACACCTATTGTTTTGTCTATATCTGACACTAATATCCAGGCTTCTCACCTTCTGTGATTTCTTATCCAAGTACTGACATGACCTTGGGCTGATGAGCAGCAGAGCTATTTTAAAAAGGGGGGTGAAGGAAAAAAATCTTGGTTGGCAGCCAGTTTAATTTTTACAAGGGTTATTTTACACTCCTGTAGAACAATATGTAATTCAGACGGATTCCTTCAGGCACTTGCTCAAAAGAAATCTTTGTAGTGGTCTTCTGCTGTAATTGCATTAGTGTGGAAACTTGGTCTCTCTAGCAACATTAAGCAGTGAGGTGATAAAGTAACATACGTTTAGATATGTCTGCATTAGGAGTTGCTGCATCCTGGTAGCCTGATACAGAGGAGGTTGCTGCTGTTCCTTGTGGCCAAGTCCAGCCCGCAGTGTGGCTGAGGATGTATTCCCAAGAGGCACATGTGCACGTGCGTGCACTGAATGTATGTATATGACCAGCCATACAGAAAATACAGTACTCACACAAACGCAAGCAGCATCGAGGGCCTCATCCTTCCCCTGCAGTGTCTGACTGGGACCAAAGCCTGATTGTGGAAAATACATATGTATACAATACAGATCCCTTCAGTAAGTAGCCTTAGACTCATTACTCTGTTCAGTAACTGTTCTCTGGATTCCCTGGTGTCACAGTTGCCTCTCAAATCTGCACCCGGTCTCTCTGGCAGCTGGTGTGGATTTATGACCTTACCAGTGCCCAGGTATCTTGGTCCCTCCAGTAGCTAAATGTCAGACCTAGTCTCTGCAGTATCAGGCCCAGGTTCACAGTTGTGCCAGTTCTTAACCCCCAAGTCTCTTAACCTAACTTGCTGGCTAGTCTGGCTTGGTGCTTGCCACTGACAAAGGTACCCAGGCAGTGCAGTGACCAGGTGCAGGGCCTGGCTGTACAACCATCCTGAGCAGCCACCTGTTCACATGCACCTGGCCCCTTTTATCACAGTGTTTTCCTATGCTTGTTCTGGCTCTGCTTTCATCTTTCCCTTTTCTTGCCTTCTATTCTTCCTCTAAATACCCCTGTACTATGTCTTCTGTAATACCCAGCCACTCCTCTTAGTACTTCTTAACGGGTCCCGTACCCAGTGGACACTAACTCTCCTTGAGTCTGGAAGGCCATCTAGAGAAAACCTTTCCCATGGACTCCTCTGTCTGGGTCCCACCCTTCCCATGGGGCTGCTCATGTTTCTGACGGTGCTGGGAGGATGAATTAGGTACTTCCAAGGTTTACAGGCTCAAAATTGAGGTGTCTTCTTCACAAGTGTATATAATATAATGCACACTGCATGCCTGGCAGGTTCCTCCTTCTCTCTGGTGAAGAAAATAGTATTCATGGGCTTACTGAGCAAAAATGCAGTATCTTTCTAATTTAGTCTTGTTCATCTTACATAACCCATAACTGCTGTGTAACTTTGTGTTGTCTGGGCCCACTGAAGACAAATGGGGATCCTCTGGCTTGCCTTTATCTTACTACTAGGCAGTTGAATAGTGGCTTGACTGGGACTCAGGACATATTGTTTGTTGAAGGAATTCAAGGCTCAACCCAGGTTTCGGTTGGTTGAATTATGCAGCACTGCCCTGTTTAGTCTGGGCTTACAGGACAACTCAGGACTGAGCTATCTACACAGCTCCCCATGAGTTGTCCCTGTGGAGATGGTGCCTCAAGGAAGTGCAAGGCTGAGTTGCTTTTATACCCCCCGCCATGAGTCACCTGGTGCACTAGACATCACCGAAACCTGTTTGTGGAACTCTGAGCCAGATGGTCCTTATATTCCACCCTGTGACCTGAGTCACAATTCAACCACTTATATGTTCTCATTAGCAGTGTTCCTCCTTATCTTATGCCCTATCAGTTACATATCTTGATTGACAATTGTCCTTTATCTTCATTTTACCTCTGAGACTTAGGTTTAGGCCCCAGCTTCCTGCATGACTACCCAAGTCCCCGGCAAATGATTCCCAATGAGGCAGAATAGAAAAATACCACGCCCATTCCATGGTTTGCAAAAGCAACATTCCCCAGCATTTTCCACAGGGTTCAGTTTCATTTGTCTTGTTGGGGTTGTTCTGCCTGACACTTGTTCATTTAGACATCAGGAAAAAAAATCTTCACCGAACAGGTTATTGGGCATTGGAACAGGCTGCCCAGGGACGCAGTTGAGTCACCATCCCTGGATGTAGTTAAAAGACGGGTAGATGAGGTGCTTAAGGATATGGTTTAGTAGAGGATCTGTATGGTTGGACTCAGTCTCAAAGGTCTTTTCCAACCTAGTGATTCCGTGATCTGTGCTCTTTGTGTCTGCCTTCAATCACACAATCTCACACTGACTTTGTCACTAACAGGCTGGGCATCACACAACTGCTTAAACGTTGGAGGGTGCAGCATAGGCTTTCCTGTGACTCAATTCCAATAGTGCCAACAGCCTGAACTATCTGAAGCATAGTTACTATCTGAAAGGGCATCAGTTTAAAATAAAAAAGGATCACCACTGGCTTTCCCCACACTTTGCACCTTACTAATGTTAAGGGTAGAAATAGGGAAGGAGTAGGTGTTTAGAAGTGATGGTTTTTCATAGAGTGCTTTTAACCACGTGTATTTTGTTTCTCAAATCTAGTGTAATGGGCTTTGGACTATAAAATGCTCTATTTAATCTTGTCTTGAAAGATATTCCAGCAAAATGGACTGGTGGCAATTTTGTGAGGTGGTAGAGAGTCCCAGAAATTAACATGCTTGTTATTCTAAATGCTAATTGATTTTTAGCAGTTGAAAATCTCCCTCTGTATAGTTTGATTTTCTTGTTTTGAATACAGTTTGCATCTGCTTTGGGGTTTGGGTTTTTTTTTTCCCCTTAGAGCAAACAAGTTTATACCTAGATCTTTATAGCCTTAAGATATTTCCAACTATAATTAGATTTCTCTTTCCTTCCCTCCCTGCCCCCCCCAGGCTCCCTTGTTTTCAAGGCTGAACATGTTAAGCTCGAGGAGCCACTATCTCCAGCAGTGTTGGTTTCCACCCTCCCGGCTCTTCCAGTCGCGTGTGTCATTTTCCTGACCTTTCAGGTTTTCCCCCTTTCTCCCGTGTGTTGGTTCAGTTTAGACCACAGCAATTTACAGCCCTGCGTGCATGTTCACGTGAAGACTCGGCTTAAGGCGATGCGTTTTCCGGCAAACACTGGGAGCACACGCGCGGCTTGTGAGCAAAAATCAGATTTCTATCCCCAAAGAACGCCTGGCAGTGTTGTGCTAAAAGCGGGCTGTGCCTGCCGGCTCTTAGGGAGATCCCGGTATCCGCACGCTGTGCCGCACTCGCTCGCGTCGCGATCATCGGTCGCCTGTATTGCGCGTGGGCCCGGCTCCCCGTCCCGGCGGGGCGGTGACACCGGCGGCGCTCCGGTCCTGCGGGAACACAGCCGCGGGCCCGACCTGGAATAAAGAGCCCACCCGGCGGCGTGTTGCCGCCGCTCCCGCTCGCCTCGGAGGCTCGGCCGCCGGGGGAAGCGGCCTCTTTAAGAAGCCCCCGTGTAGGTAGCTGGAGCGGGCTGCCAAGTGCAGGAGAAGCTCAGCTTTGCTGCCAATCCCGCGCCTGAGTGTAACCTAACCGGCTGGAGGATATGCCGCCCCTGATTGACAGCAGGACCAGCATTATGCAAATGGCGCAGGGGAGCGCGGCGGCGGCCGGGGGCTCTGTCAGGGAGCTCTCTACACACGCCGCCCTCGCCTCTCGCCTCCCCGCTCCCTGTAACGCTCAGTGCGTTTCACAAAGCAATTGTTGCTTTTTTGGGGGGGACCTGTTAAACGTAAAATCATCTCGAGCGCGGTTTCAGTTTGAGATACGTGTGAGAGAGCTGGGGAGACGTGTCAGAGCTTGTTACTCAAGCTAAATTAGGTAATTTTTAGCTGGGTAACGTGCTAATCTTTAAACCTTTATGTTTTTAAATCCTGCGTGTGTCTGGTCTCTTCACACAAAAGTGTGTTTTGCTTGTTTCTTCTCGTCTTCTTCAGTCTGAAGCCTTATGTAGGTCAGGCTTGGCTTAAGCAGATTTCCTGAACCTGCGTCAGCTTAAGCTGAAGGAATTTTAATAAACCCTCCCTTGTAGGCGTGGGCCTAAATGAGACTAGCCTAGTTAAGCCTGATCTTTTTCTGTTTGTGAAAAAGAGCTGAGCAGAGCTAGGGACTGCATGGTGGCTTCAGAAACGGCTTCCTTAATTCAAAGATAACAATGGTTGGGAAGGCCAGATCTTCTAATTTTACCTTATCTGAAAAGCTCGATTTGCTAAAACTCGTGAAGCCGTACGTTAAAATTCTCGAGGAACATACCAATAAGCATTCTGTAATAGTGGAAAAAAACAAGTGCTGGGATATCATAGCTGATAACTACAATGCCATCGGAGTAGATCGCCCTCCTCGCACCGCACAGGGCCTGCGCACGCTGTACAAGAGGCTCAAAGAATATGCCAAACAGGAGCTATTGCAGCAAAAGGAGACTCACTCCGATTGTAAAAGCAGCATTTCCGAGCCAACCAAGAAAGTTGTGGAGATGATTCCACAGATTTCCAATGTGTGTTTAAGAGACAGGAGCGGTGTTCAAAGGTGAGATGATTCTTTTTTTTTTTTTTTTTTTTTTTTTAATTTTGTTGCTGAATGAAAATTATGGCGCCTCCTATCTACTCGGTAACGCTTTGCTTGTGTTCCGGCTCCGAGAGGAAATGTTACTCGGAGACAATCCCCAACTGGGGAACAATGACAAAGTAATATTGCTTTTGTTTTATGGGAAGCTTTATGGTGACTTAGCACTGCATTCGGTGGTGGGTTTTTTTTTCTCCCCAGCTGTCTTTCAAAGCCGGTTTTGGAGTCTTTGTCATACTCTGGAAAGTGAGGGTTAAGAGGGAATCAAAGAGAAATAGTAGCTCCAACCTCTACTCCTCCCCTACCTTTTAATAGGCAGATTATTCAAACACTGGCAAAGTGATGGCTATTCTCCTCCATTTAAGGTAATACTGCAGTCATTTTGCAACATATGGAACTATTACCAGTTTACAGAAGATTTTTAATTGAGATAGTTCAGAGAGCTGAGAAACCTTACTCGTGCACCTTTTTTTCTCTCATTTACTCTGATGTTTGTATGTTACGTTTTAACTGATCCAAATCCTTTAAAAAAAAAAAAAAGACCCTCCCCACCACAGTGCCTTTGTGAGTGCAAATGTTTTTTTTAAATTATATTTTGCTTGCCTTGACGGTGGCTCTCTGAAACTGGAGCAAAGCTAATTCCTGTCTAAACTCCACGCAGTGCTGTATCCTACGTTAGGTAGTTGAAATACAGGGAGAAACAGAGAGGTGCAGTGCTAGAAGTTTGCTTTTTTTTGGTAGGATTTTAAATTTTTTTTTTAACTGCTCAGTAAAGTGAGACACACTGTCTAGATTTGAGCCAGACATAATACAGGCAGGCAGCATGCAGGCTTTCTCCCACAGCCGGCGAATGCCCCTCATATCTGACTTGCAACATTCTGCTGGTTCTGTATGGGTCCTTGAGGATCAAAAAAAGCCTGGGTCAGGTTTTGGTTCCTCTAGATACAAAGAAACCCCCAAAACCTAAGCTAGGGAGCGGGGAGGAAAAAAAACTCAAATAACTCCCAAGCAACACTGAGAAAGCTCTGATTTTTCTTATTTTCCCAAGCAGATTAGCGGGAAGTGAACTTCCCGTATTTTAATCAGATATACTGATAGTCGGTGCAGCAGCGTAAGGCTCTAAGGAAAGCTGGCATGCGCACACACGCTGAATTGGATTCGTGGTGCCACTGGTTGAACTGAATGGTAACAATTGTCTAAATCCCAACATGCCAGATGCTCTAAAAATATGCTGTTGTGGGTCCTTTGCGTAAAGAAGTCTGAAGCAACTGGGCTGCACTGCTGTTCCTGGTGAATGCCCCTGGAGGAACCGTTCCAAAGAATTCTCTGGAACAAAACAAGGCTTTTAATTGCGCTAATAAAGGTTGCAGTGTCTTGGCTACCAACTTTTGTAAGGAGGGGGAAAAAAAAGAAGTGTGAGAACTTCGGTTTGTAGATCGGCTTATAAAAAGCACTGACGCTTTTCATGAATGATTAAGAGCTAATGATCTCCATAGTTTGTCTCCTATAATTTAACCATTTTTCGAAGTCCCTAATGGCTCTGGGAACGTTGTCTTGATTACTGCTTACCCAAAATGGTTGTTCCTAGGAACAGCCCATGCACTATGTGCTGAAGGAGAAGAATATAATTTAAATTATTTTTTTCCCTGCCCAAATAAATCATTATTTTATAGTTCTAATTTTAAATGCGAGTTGCATTTTTACCCTAATTTTCAAATCCCTGGGTTGGGTTTTAACACACCAGGGTATGGTTTAGGTTTAGTAGGAGGAAAACACAACTTCTAATGAATCCAAATTCTTAATCGCACCTTTAAACAATTTCTAGCTCGCTGTGATTAAACAAAACCTGGTGAATCACGGGTGCCTGCAGGGTTATAAACACCATCCCCCAATTGTGGTAACTGGTGTTTGTCTTTCCTTCAGTTAAGTTGTCAGAAACAACATTAGTAACCACCATACAGGCGGCTCCTTTGTTTCTCAATTCCTTCTTTCTTTCTTTGCTGTCTTAATTGTTTTCCTCTTAAGAGGCTGACTCTAAGGAAAAAAAAAAGTGCCTCATCAGAGTTACCTGAAGCTTTGGTAATTTTCTAGTTCTGTGTGCATTACACTTTAAGAGATGGATTTTTCACTGTTTGGAGACTCCAGTCTGTGTCAGGCTAAATCTTACCTATCTTTCTTCTCTTTAACCTCGCTCACTTTCTCCTTCTGCTCTCTCTGTCTTTCCTTTTGTCAGAATGACCTGCTTCTCCTGCTGGTTGTTTCCACTTTTCTCAGGGTAGGAGCTGGCCAGGAGCCAGCTAACGAGGAGGAAGGAAGCTGTATTAGAAACTGTGGTTGTGGAGGGGGAAACCCAGAATTACAGTCAGCACTAGGAAACACAACTGAGAATTTGTGTGCAGGATAATAGTTCCAATGCTCAGTGAGAGGAGTAAAAGAAGTGCAAGGAAGAGGTATATAGGAAAAGGTGAAGCTTTTCAGCACGGGGAGGAGGGAGTAAGGTGATCTAATTGGTACTCTGTAGGCAGCTCAGGTAACAGTCGATAGAGTAAGATTATCCTGGCATTTTCTTTGGGGAATTATTGAAAAGTCTATTTTCAATATCTACTTCACATGGTTGTTTGGGGTTTTTTTGTTCTTTTTTTTTTTTTTTTAAATCTTCAGATAAAATAGTTTGTGTGGCCTGACAGTGTTTTGAAAATACATTTCTCTGACCTTGTTGAACATTATTATGATTGAATATTGAGAGGCTTTCATGCATTCATTTTATGAATTCTACTTTCATTTTAATAGACAGCAGACTATTTGAGGGTCCTGTGGAAATTGCAACCACGACTGTGTATTTCTTTTTAACTAAGAGTTTTGAAGACTATGGGAGATGCAGATGTAATGTCAAATCATGATTAGAGGTACTGCTGACTCAGGGCTTTACACAAAGACAGATGAGTCAAGTAGGTGGTGTACTTTCAAAAAGAAATGCCCAGAACTATAGGCTGTTTTAATGGAAACATTTCTGTGTCGTCCCTTGAAGCTTCAGAAAAATACTGAGATCTCTGATTCAAAGAGAAAGAGCGAGGATTAGCTTGATTCCCTAACCTATTGGCAGGGTCATCATTTGGGCTCTGGCTTCTTCTCCCAGGGCTCTTTGTGTAATTTTATTCAGTGATTGTTTTACTTAAAAAAGCACCAAATATTTGGGTGCATGAATCTGAAAGAGGGACCACACTGGAACAGGAGGAGATGAATAAGTCTGAGAGATGGAAACGTTTCTGCCACCATCCACTCAATCTTAATTAATGCCCTTTAAAAAGTACTTTACATATTATATAAACTCTCTCCTCTGTCACTCGCATCATTTGCTGGTGCTTTGTTTTTATTCTCATTTGTCACACTAATAGCCCTTCTTGCTTCTCCGGATCAGGAGGGCCTACTGGGACAGTTCTCTGTCGCCTATACTGCCTCTATAGTAACAGGATCTGAGTAAGACTGGGCTGCATACAGGTGGTGGGAAGACAGGAGGAGGAGTATAGGTGGTGGTCATCGAATGAAGTAAGAGTCCCAGGCATAGATAGCGTAGTATTTCAAATGAAGCTTTGGTTACTTACAGCTGCACCTTTTAAAATAGTTTTTAATGGATCATTTAAATATGATTTTATGTGTTCTAGTGCTGGTATTGATAAAGAGACAATTGCTGGTACCAGTTCACCACAGACAATGCTGGATCACCATCCTGCGGCAGTCATGATGGACTTGCAGTCAGAAGAGGATGTCAAACCTCCTCCTTCTTTGATTATAGACTCACAGCAAAATGAGAACTTAGAGCAAGAGGAAGAACACCAACTGGTGCATATTATGGAAAGGTCTCCTTCAACATCAGTATCTTCTGTTGATATGAGGGTGATGATGTCTCCCTCTCCGGTACCCAGAAGAGATGAGTTTTTTAGGCTTGAGGTTGGAGAACGCTTTAGACCAATGTGTGGTTATGACCCACAGATGTTACAAATGCTGAAAGAAGAGCATCAAATAATATTAGAAAATCAAAGAAAAATTGGTCTTTATGTCCAAGAAAAAAGGGATGGATTGAAAAGAAAGCAGCAGCTGGAAGAAGAACTGTTGCGAACAAAAATCAAAGTAGAGAAGCTGAAGGCAATACGACTACGCCGTGATCTGCCAGAATACAGCAATATCTAAATATTTTATTATTCCTGTCATATTCTTTGAAATACTCCTTCCTTATGTTGATACGGATGGATCAAAATCTGGGCTTGAGAGATGAAAGCATTATTTTCCACGTTGTTGTTTATGTATCTTAGAAACTTGTATGGGTTTGAATGCACCAACTCTTGTGGTCTGAAGTATAATCAAATCCTATATATTTAAATGTTTAGGTTGATAAAAATCCAAACTTTAAAAATGTTTCCACTTACCTCTATCAGAGTTGTGATGAGCTAATGGAAATTTAGCTCGGCTCTTTTTAAAAATTTTGATCATATCCATTATTTTTTCAAATAATCACCTGTCCTTTAATATCTTAATGAAGTTGCAGGTTAATAAATACATATATAGAAAGGAGGAATAAGAGGCTATGTTTAAATGTCTTACTCTTTTCGTGTTGGCAAATCTTAGGACAGTTGTGAGGTTTTGCTGATATGTCAGTTTGGAAAACAAATTTATTGGATTGTTATATTTTTTTAATGTTCATTAGACAGTTGAATAAGTGTACATATTTCTAAAAGTTATGAGTTTTAATGGTTTCCAGTGGAGGAGTGTTTCCATAGGATGTTATCGAAGTAGAGACAATGAATGCAACGCTTGGTTTTTAAAACTGCATGCATGTGTAATTTGTGTGTACAGTTACCATGATTGTATATTCAATTTATAGGAATTATACTGGTGATCAAACACAAAAATGTCTAATTTCCTTATTTGCATGCATAATTACTACAGTGCATGTGCAACCAAGACAGTTGCAGGTGCCTTTGATCAATATCACTATGACTATAAGCTACTGAAATGAAATTCTTTCTGTATGTAAGTAACAATGTGACTTGAAATCAGCAGATCATCTTTGTTATTCTGGGTACCTTTTATAAATGCTGTTGTTCTGGTCTTTCGATTAGTTTCAAATAAAAAGCCCCAAATGAAAAAGAAATTGATTCTTCTGTCTGTCCTAGTAGCAGACGTTTCCTCTGCAGTTACGATCAACGTTCATAACTGGAAGATAACTGGAAAGCATAAGTCCCAGATGATTAATTTCTTCATAATTCTTACTCTCCTGCCTGTTATGAATGGATCCACGACTGCCTTAGACTTCTGGCTCCTTATTCGGTGTAACAACACTTTCTCCTTCCTCTAACCTTTAGCACAAGAAAAGGAAATGAAGCACGGCAGCAAGGAAAAAGTGAGAACAAAGGAGGTTTAATTCCTACTGTGCCTCCCTTCTCAGAGGGCCCCAACAACAGAAAAACCAAAAGCAATAGGAAGGAGAATATTTCTTCCTGCAGCTGCCCGTAACTGTTGCTTCTGTCACCACTGTTATCCCAAATTTTGTTGCTTTCTCAGTTTCCACAGAACCTCAGCATGCAAGCGTGGGTCACGGGTCTGCATCAGCAGACTCTGAGGTAAGCCTCACACCTCCTTGTCGGTCTCCTGAGTGATTCAAGTTACCTTTGTACCCACAGGGATAAGTACTTATTAAAAGCTGAAGGTTGGAAGCATGGAAGTTTAATTGAGGGGGCTAGTGGAGCTTAAAGAAATGTAGTTATAATTTTATGATAGTGATACAAAGGAAATAATCCTGACTGTGGGTGCCCAGGATAACTTAACAGGTTGCAGGTGGGAAGAGAAGAGGATGTAAGTCTTTTGTTTACAAACTGAGGAAAAAAACTAGACAATGAAAACAGATGTTGTCAATACGGAGTTCCCAATGCTCTTCCAGTTGTTTTCTGGAGAAGAGAGCCTTGTAAGTGTTTGTTCTGTTGGGAATTTTTGCATGTGCTGAAAATGATGGTGCATGCCTGAATAAGTGGCCTCTGTTTCTGTACAGTCCTTGGCTTTCTGCTCTATTTTCCAGTTCAGGGACATCGATCTGTTTTTGTGTAGCTGGAAGCACTTCAATGAGATACTCACTTCCCTGAGTTTACAAGAGTAGAAATATTGGCTGTAATAAATAAATAAGGTTTTTATTTGTTCTACTTCTCAGAAATGGGAAACAGCACTAAATTCTCTGCGCTCGTCCTGTAATTTGGAAATGCCTGATCCTAACCTTTCAGTTGAAAATGAGAATTTGGGTTTCCAGTGGTAAGGAATTAATTTCTATTTTTTGTTTCTGTCCTTACATTTTATGCAAATGAACAAGTTTTTAATAGTTCAGGAAATAGTTCCCATACGACTCATTGTCTTGCAGTGGTTTTGAATTATATCTACTCTTTATGCTCTAGAGACTTTAGAATATTTTCTGTTGAATTCCCCATTCCCCTCGAGCTAGATGAAGGGGTGACCTCTGGGGTTTCTGTGGGCATGGTATTTTTATTTTAAAGGTTAGAACCAGAGGAATTTCCAGTCTTTGAAACCTTGCAGTCCTTTCTGAACTGACAGGCAAAGTAGATGCAAAAGTAGGACTTTGGGTAGAGCAAAGTCTCCCTTGGCTTGTTGATATTGGAAGGAGAAGGATGCAAATGAGTAAAGAAATAAAATACACTGGCCTGGTCAGAACTGTCTCCCCATAACTGGCATTCTTCCACCTTTGGTTATTCTGGCTTTGTCTCATTTCTTAGTGGAAGGCCTTTCATTCTCACCTGCAGGCAGCACCTCCAGTTCAGAGACCTCTCATGTCTCTTGTTTCCTTTGTTCTCAGTTGTGTTTCTTTTGGTTTTGGGGGAGTTGGGGTGGGGGCAGACAGCTCTTGAGTCCCTGTGGAGCTCACTTGTGTCTTTACCAGTGATCGGACATTTATTTCCTTTCACTGGAGGAACGTTTCCTCCTTCAGTAACATTTTGTTGCTCTGTCAGTGTCATGTGGTGCTGACTGTGTATTCTACCTCTCTGTGGTGGTGGATCTGCGTTTCTTTCTCACCCCGCATCTGCTTTACAGTATCAGGTGTCTGTCTGAGTCAAGACTTCTCACTTTTCAGTGCCTGTTCCTGTTTTTTCCATGTATTCCTAATGTGGGTACATGCACCACAGCTGTGGCTAGTGCTTCTGGACCTTGAAGTGCTACAAATTTTTACTGTTCCAGCAAATGCTATTTCACTAGTACATGTGAAAGGGATGGTAGGAAGCCTTCCCCTCCTTCACCCCCTTTCTTACCCTCTTGCTCCTTTTGCTACATCTGGCAGTGCCATTCCTGGTGTGCATGTTTATAATGTATGTAGTACAAGCAGAGTAATTTTAGGCAAGGACAAATTTCTACCATATGTTCATGTCCTTCTACTAAGATAACTGAAATAAACAGGTTCCAGGAGTAATTTAATTCCCAAAATCTACTGGACTTATGTTTAGGATTAGAGTAAAAAATGACAGCTATGATAACTTTGTGGTAATTGTGATAGCATCTTCTATAAGTTCATCTATCTGGGTAATTGTCTAACAGTCGATCTCTAATTTTGTTGGCTGCTCCCTAAGTATCTTGCTTGCTTTGTCCCTCCCTGCTTTCCCCCACAGGTTTTTAACTCCTGTAGAATCATCTCAGTTGATGTGTTTGCCTTAGATCAGAATTCTTACCAGGTAAAGTTAGGAGAAAGAAATAACCCAAGACCAGGAGAGATTACGTGTAGCTAATCTTGCTTGTCATACTCCTGGTTTCCAACATCCTCCACCTCAATAGTTTAAGTTCCTTTATTTCATTTACATTTCTACATGTTTTCTGGCATGGGACTTTTTCCCCCCCCATACAGTGAAAGTGAGTAGACTAGAGCTTGCATACAGTCTTATTCCAGCAGACTTTGTGTCCGCAGGATTTCCAGTAAGCAAAGCCATAAAATTGCTTTTAATTAAAAGAGAGTTGTTTCTAAGAGGGAGGAACAAATGAGGAATTGCGATACCCAGGCTGGCTGGCTAAGCTGGCTTTAAAAATTTCTTGTATCTTACTTTAAAGTGATTTAGGGTGGTTCCATAGGAATTTCCACTTTGGTAAAAACATAAGGTTACTCATGAAGTAACACATGAAGTAACGACACTCACGAGGTGTTGTTTTCCTGGAATATTGCTTACTTTTCTATTTTGCACATGAAAATAAAGAGAAGCCTTTATAAAGACTGCCTTTCAGCGTTTTAAAAGTTTTAAAATGCATGAACTGTAGTGTCTGAGTGTGTATTGCTTACAGGTCATGCTGCTATTCTGGTTTTAAATATCCAGGTCTGAAATAATGTGAGAAATCTCATTGTCCAAGTCTTATATTTCTTTTTAAAAAAGCATGCCGTTTACAGTAGTTAAAATAAGAAGTCTGTTAGCTGGGTGCGTAACACATGACTACAATTTCAGTCATTTCGTGACCTAGGTTTCTGTGTTTTATCTCTGCTAAACCGAAAGCGTTTGCCTTGATTGCCTGTGATAGTTGCTCTTAAATGCCATCCAGTTTGTCAGGGGAAAGTTTTTTTTTTCATAATAAAGAAACAATTTCCTGAAGTTAAATTGAACACTTAGTTTCTACGAATAATTCTTCCTTGTAAAACCTACAGTTGTTCAATGCTAAAATAGTGGAAAACCTGGCTCGTGATTCCTGTGTAAGGGGAGGGGGCTGAGGGTCAGAGAACCCAAGGAAAGCTCAGCTGCTCACAGGCGTTGGCATTCTCCACTGCCCCTGCCTTTCTTCTGTGCTACGGGATCTTCACACTGTTTTATCCTACTGATGACATGGAATGATCTGTTAATGTATCCAAACAGCTCTGAGTGGATGTTACCTTGTTTTGCTCTGCTGTTTACATAAGGATATAATGTAATTTTCATTGAATACTTAATCCGCAGTACTCCCTGTGATTTATGGTTTCTGTTTGCTGTTGAGCAAAACTGCAGGCTTGAAAAGTCTTACTTTTTGAATGTGTTTTATGTATAGGCAAATAGAATTATTTTTTTTAAAGTAATTTCCTGGCCGTTTCCTGTTGGTTCTCGATTTTTATCTTTAGATAGCATAATCAAAATAATTAGCATAATTTAACATAATAACAGCTAAAAATAATTCCACAGGACTACGGTGCCCCTCCATACTCAATTGATCTCAGAACCCAGTTTGTTCAAGGCCCAGTCATTTCGTTTACATTATTCTGTACATCACCATTTGCCTACTTTGCATGATCCTTGCCTGTATTGCTAATGCCTTCTCAAAACGTGGTGGTTTTCAAAGTTCAGAACTTCATGCGTGCTTGAAATAAGTGCATCAGGTTATAAATTATTGATTTTTATTATGTTTTCTGTAGCTTTAGCTGTGAAAAAATAGGACAAAATGTTAGTCTAGTTTGGGGGAGTGGAGGAGGGATTTTGGGCTGCCCGTAGTTACTGAACATTATTTGTTTATTGTATCAGATAAAAACTGTTGCAGTAGTCTTGAGTTTTATCTATTGTTAGTCACTGAAGATGTCATGTGAAAGAAATTTACTGTAACTCATCAGCAGCTTGTAGGTAAATTTCTCATAGAACCATAGAATGGTTTGGGTTGGAAGGGACCTTGAAGATCATCAGGTTCCAACCCCCCTCCCATGGGCAGGGACACCTCTCACTAGACCAGGCTGCTCAAGGCCCCATCCAACCTGGCCTTGGACACTTCTAGGGAGGGGGCAGCCACCATCTCTCTGGGCAACCTGTTCCAGTGTCTCACCACCCTCAGTGAAGAATTTCTTCCTAATATCCAATCTAAATCTACCCCCTTCCAATTTAAAACTGTCCCCCCTCATCCTATCACTACCAGCCTTTCTAAAAAGTCCCTTCCCAGCTTCCTTGTAGGAACTGGAAGGTCCTATAAGATCTCCCCTGAGCCTTCTCTTCTCTAAGCTGAACAAGCCAAACTCTCAGCCTGTCTTTACAGCAGAGGTGCTCCAGCCCTCCAGTAATCTTTGTGGCCCTTCTGTGGACCCATTCCAATAGTTCCATGTCCTTCTTATGTTGGGGTGGGGGTCTCACAAGAGCAGAGGGGCAGAATCACCTCCCTTGACCTTCTGGCCATGTTCTTTTTGATGCAGCCCAGAATATGGTTTGCTTTCTGGGCTGTGAGCGTGCATTGTCAGCTCACGTCGACCTTCTCGTCCACCATCACCCCCAAGTCCTCCTCTGCAGGGCTGCTCTCTATCACTTCATCTCCCAGCCTGAATTGATGATGAGGACTGTTCTGACCAAGGTGCTGGACCTTGCACTTGGCCTTGTTGAACCTCATGAGGTTCACTTAGACCCACTTCTCCAGCTTCTCCAGGTGAAATTTTGTCGAAACTATTAAGAATACCATTTACTGGAGTCAAAACATTTGTGTGGCATGCATGAGAAATATGGAATTAAAATTGGATATGTATAATATTACTGTTGCTCTTGATACATTCTCTACTGTAATATGGAATTCATTGTAAGCAAAAAAAAAATAATTAAAAGTTTTCTTCAACTGTTAACTCTGCAAGTTTCAGCCAGGTGGTGTTTGCATTGTTCTACTTCATAGGAAAGCTTTGGCAGTAGGTTGTGCATCATGGTGGACTTCCAGGTAATATTAGTGGCATCAATGATCACTTTGGCTAGACTATTTTTGTGCTGGGCTACCTCCTCAGGCCATAACATGTGTGTTCTGTATATGCATTTGTGTTTGTTTATGTCTAAGCTTTTTTCTGAGAAACAAATTGCAGGGAGCATACTCTGTTTCAGATATACTTAATTTTTATCATCTTTCCTTTGTTGTGTTCTAGTTTCTCCAGACTTTTGAAAAACTACTTGAAATTGGGCATCGGGCTGGACTTTGGCCGTTGCTATAAAACCTCACTCAAGTTTGTCTAATTGTAAGTCATTGGCGGCAAACTCAGAGTTTGGTCATTTTCAGTAGAATCACAGATGTTAGGGGTTGGAAGGGTCCTCGAAAGATCATCTAGTCCAGCTCCCCCACCAGAGCAGGGTCACCTTGATTATGTGAGAATGGAACATGTCCAGGCGGGCTTTGAATGTCTCCGGAGAAGGAGACTCCACAACGTCTCTGGGCAGCCTGTCCCCTCACAGTGAAAAAGTTTTTCCTTATGTTCACATGGAACATTCTAGAAGTTTGTTATACATTGTATTTAGTCCCAAATATCTGGATTCTGAGAAGAGCCTGTCCAACCTGGGCACACTGCACTATTGAGAGCAGAACAGGGATTCTCCACTGTGAATGTCTTGGATGAATGCAAGAAAACGTGTCCCTAGTTTTGTTACTGGCAGGCCAGGCAGCCTCAGTAACCAAGCTGCTTTGTTTAGATCCAGACAGGTAACAGCAAGGGTCTTGAGAATAATTACTCTTCCTTTGGGGTGGTGAGGGCTTTAGAGATGTTACACCTGGATAGGTGATGGCCCAGCTCTTCTGCTAAAAAAACCAGCAGTAGCCTAGAAAATATGGTTTGTAGCACTATGATTCAGTGCTGAATAGTGTGTGCAGAAAAGCACTGAACTAAGCTTGCTTAGGGAATTTAGCTGTTGCTGTTGGTTGTAATTATTACTGATGGATAATAAAATTTGTTCCTTTCAGAAGAGTCCTCATCATATAATTGGATGTGCTACTGTGCTGTAGTTGAGTTCTGCAAATACGTGATTCCTAAGTGAACTTACAAGATGGTACTAAAGATGGTTTTCAGTGATCCAGAAGTTTGAGAGTTTCAGGTACTTTAGCTCTGAAGATATAGAAGGGTTTGGGCTGGAAGGGACCTTCAGGATCATCTAGTTCCAATATATATACACATATGTGTAGTGGGCATCTGTAAAGATTGTTTTCAGATGAAATGTAGAAGAGATAAATTTGATTGTTTAAAAAATCTCATCCTCTAATGAGTACGCACACGTAGACAGGCACACGCACACGTACACAGGGGGACACACACATGTACACAGGCGCACACACACGTACACACACACACATACACAGGTACACACACATGTACATAGCTGGGGAGATACCCGTACAGTAAGCTGATAAGAGCTGCCACATGCTGCACAGGCTTTCAAGCGACATCAAAGGTTGAAGCAGTCCCTCGGGAATAGCAAGTAGACCCAGTCTGCTGATGGAAAGCTGCCACATCTCCATGTCTTCTAGCGTTTCCTTATATAAGTGCTCTGTTCAGGACCAAAAATAGGCAGGGCTGACACAAAGTAGTCTCTGTTAAAGGCATCCTGAATTTACGGCTCCCTGCATGGAATCATCTTATTAATTTGCATTGGAATTTCTGTGTGATTTAAGTTGCATTAGATTTTGTTACATTCAGAGCCAGTAAAGGCAGCACAGTTAGCACTGCTTAGCTCCAGAAGGATGAATTTTTCCTCTTCCCTCCTCCCTACTCTGCCCTGTTCCAGTTTTGCTTTCCTAGTAAGAATTACAACTAGAGTTCTAGGTTTTTGTGCTTGGGCCATAAGTATTGCTTTTCTTCTTGGACTACTGAATGGATTACATTTATGTAAATCAAAGTTATGTAACTTGATTTGGAAAGATTACTCTTTCCCTTTCCAAATATTTCGTCAGCCACTCTGCAAGTAATCATTGCTGCATAACGCATGAAAATTCTCAAAAATGTGACTCATCCTTTGTGTGCCTCTTTCCAGGGTAATGTCATAAATTTTAAACAGTCCTGTTTAAATAATTTAGGATAGGAATATCTTATGTTTCATGCTTGTGACAGTGGGCATAAGTTTTGTTGGTTATTTTTTATTTTGAGGACTCTTTATTATAATCCAGGGAAGTCAAAGATGGCCATTTACAAACACAAACTGTACATTAAAAATGTTTTTCCTTCCAGTATGTGCTAAACCAGATGTTAATACGAAGGATACATAATCTTAATAAATCCCTTTCTGCCTGCTTGCATTTTGTTACAGATCTAAGTCTGTAACAAGTCATTTTAGGAACAGAGATTTTGTACAGCACAGAAATAGTTTTATCTTTAATAAAAAACAGTAGACGTAATACCAAATGCTTAAGAAATGCCAAACTATATCTTTTCAAAGTACCACATGTGGCTGTAGCTGTGTACTTTCCATTAGCATTCAAACACAAAAGGATGCATACTTATATCTTGCAAGCTGCTTCAAAAATTGTCTGCTTTTTGAGCCTGTGACTGTTTAATAGTGTAATAACTATTTCTTAGTAATTTGGATTTTTTGATAATTAAATATTTTGAATTTCCCCACTTATATCCCATTTAGACTGTCATTGCAGTAAGTTTCAGTATTTACAGAAGACAAGTATAGATGTTGCTTTCTGACATGAGCTTTATGGGTTGTTTTTGAAGTGAAAAAGCCTTTACTTGACAAATTAATCACAACAACTCTCAGTGTGGATGACAACATTAAGAAGTGCCGTAAACAGTCAACGTGGAATGGCATTTGGTTCCAATGTTTTACTGAGCTGATCTGGCTCACTGCACCGAATTATGCCTGCAGCCTCTCAGAATTCTCAGTGATGATGCTTTTTCCTTTGATAATAGGACTTACACATCTATTTCTGTGGACTTGACAGAAGCTTTCAGCTTAGTTCATTAAATTTTTACAATGGAAGCTGGAGTCAGTTGGAGTTTTAGACAGTTGAGATGTTTAGGAAGAATAGTTTTCTATCATGGAGCTATAATTTTGAAAGCATATGCTCTCCATCATCCCTTCTCTGCAGTTGATACCTTTAAGAGGTGAATGTTTGATTAAACAGTGATGAGAGGATTGTTCCTACATATTCACATTAAGTATGTCTACCATACCTATTATTCTGTATATATAGGGTTCCTGTTTGAAAAGAAAATCAAGGTTACTCAGTACCTAAAAACTTGCAAATAAGTACAACCTGACTCTGGCCTTCTTATGCTGCTGGGTCTTGTCATTAATTACATGATTATGGATTATATTTCTGTAGGCTTGCCAGTTTCAGTTTACAGAAAGGACTCTGTCCACTTTGTGAGCCACTAATTCAGTATTTTCTTTCCAGTTCTTTGTTCAGTTACAGGCTTATGCCTTGTTTTCAGCACGCTATCCAAGCTCTTTTGATTTAATTAGCTGTATTTTTCTTCTGCTGCCCATCGTGATAGCATATGAGTGCTTCACATGTAATTACGCTTCACAGTATCTTTGTGAGATAAGAGGTTGGTATAATCTCCACTTTCTAGGAGATAATGTGGGAGTTGCAGCACAGAGAGAATGAAGCCAGAAAGCCCCATCACTACTAAAGATGCAGACTGGATCTGCTGGGGTTGCGTTATCCTCAGTGTGTTAGTATACCCCCACCTTCCTGTGGCACCCATGAATGCCCACTATTACTGCAAAAGAGACAAAATCACCAGTTGGCCACTCAGAATAAATGTGCATTGCTGGAAAGTTGGAGTTAAATGACTTCCCTCAAACCACAGAGGAACAGTAGAAGACACACACCTAAAATCCTGTTTTCTATGACATTCTTCAGCTTATCTAACCACAAGAGTGGACTTTCTGTCCTTGCAGTCTTGGTCATCTTTATCACACACCTTTTGCAGTTTGCAGCAAAACAGCTCTGGTGTTGTGCAGGCAGATGCAGCCTTCCCCCCCCCCCCCCCTTTCTCTTCCGCTCCTGAGAAATTCAGTTCTCTGCACTGAATGGGCAAGAGGTCCCAGGGCAGTGTAGTGCAGCCTGTTTTCTGTAAAAACGTTATTACTAATGCACAGTGGGGCAGATCAGGTCACTGGACCAGGCTTGTTTTTCGCGTTTTCAAACTTTGCTCAAGTTCACAAGCTCAGAACTACACTTAATGGAAGCTGGGTTTTGGTGGTGAGGAGAGGGGGTGGGTGATGTAGTTTTGTACCACAAGCTTGTAGGTGTTAATCTTTTGGCTTCCAGAGCAAGTTAACATCTCTAAACAGATTATTCCTTATAATTTGATGTTTTCATCTGTGTAAGACATGCAAGGTTGCAAATCTTATCTTTACCCTTTGAGGTAATAAAGTGCATTACTGCATTAGGAGGTCATTGAATTCAGTATAGACCATTAATACATTGGAATGCACAGTTTTGCCCAGTGAGCTTTCCACAGGTTTACTGACAGCCAAGAAACTGAAAGACTGAAAATTTTTCAGGTTGAAGAACAGAATGGGACTTGAGAGAAAAGATGTGATGATCTAAGCTCTATCTCCTGCTTTGCCTTCACCAACCTGTCCACTAGAAATGATTTGTCCTTTTTGGGGTCCTCCACCAGTCCTAGATTCAGAATTGATTTGGGTTTGTCTCGCAGGGTGTGATCAAACTGATACAGTTAAAAAGCTTGATTGCCTCCATCTCTTATGTTGCACTTAAATCTCCCCTTGCAGCCCTGTCCACCTGCAAAGCATCTACTAAATCTGGTTCTGTAACACAATACGGAACAGTGTAACAGTGGCAGTACTGCTGACTACCTTTAAGACCAGGTAGTCTCCAGACTCTGTAGTCCTGAAAATTGGATTATGGCAAAAGTGAAACTAGAAGGGTGTAATTTTTCACTTTCTTTCCCTGTCACTGCCTAGTCAGCCCCTGTTCTCATTTCTTCCTCCCAAGTCTTCCCTTGATTTCCCCTGATAGGCTCCCAGCCTTATATTTTTTAGTGGCCCTTTAATTTTGACTGTCAGAGATGAGAGGCAGAGACATTTTCTTTGCCAGTGCCTGCTGAGAAAATCCCAGCTCTGCTTCTTGACTCATACTGGACTTCAGTCCCAGTCTGCCCCAGTGCTTCTCCCGATCTCTTCTCCTAACACGAACTGTTGTCTTCCTACGCTTTTTACTCCCTGCCTGGTTTCTGACTTCTCCCCATGTGTTCTGCTTTCAGCACAGACTTATGGTCTTATACCTGGTTGTCAATTTTCCGCTGGTTTAACATCAGCTTTCCTTCTCAACACTAATCTTTCTTTTTGAGCTGCTTCTCCCAAATTGTTCTTCCTTGTAGCCGGTCCTAGTTGCCTCTGCCACCTTTCCCTGTTTGGTGTCAAGAGGGAAGATGATGTCTCCAAAGGAGAGGAACAAGGAAAAATTCCCTGCTGGCATGCTTGGAAGAGACCCAGCTTTGATCCAAAGAGTGAGAGCTCTGACTACAGAGAAAGTTATTCTCGGCCTCAGTTAGAGCATGTCCAGTGTGTAATCCTCAGGAAATTAAGCTGCAGAGAATGTGCAAACTGCATTTATTTCCAAGAGCTTTTAGCTTTCAGGAGTGGAAAAGGTTTTACTCCAGCCAAAAAGAAAAAAGAAGTGCTATCTTCTCCCCGATTTTTAGATTCTTCTCCAGGGTGTTGAGTTATTAGAGCTGCTACAAGGAATAATATTTTATTGTGACTAAAACTGCATTAGTCTGTGGGGTTTTATTTCATAAATGCTGATTTTTATTTTTTTTTCCAATGGAAGTTTTCATGGGCATTGTGCATGTGTGTATGTGTGCTTAAACTGAGACAATAAGTGTGGAAGACATACAGACTGTTGAAGGCCTGGTAAAGTTATTAGGTCTGTAAAAGAAGATTTGCTAATGGAGATCCCCATAGTAATGCACATTCAGCAGTCTAGAGACTAGCTGGATTTGAGTTTCAGGTGAAAGATTAGACATATAAAGTGACCAACACAGATGTTTAAAGATATTTAAAAATTTTGATCCTTTGCATTTTTGTTCAAAACTCATTTTGGAAGTAAAAGAGTGATGTGTTTTTCAAAGAAAACATTCTTGCTTGGAGTATCAGTCTTTAGGTGAGTTTGCTAACGATGTTGATGAATTACACATACATTTGGTGTTTGAAAGAGTTGTTCAAAGTACTGGGTTGTAATCAAGCAACTCTGAGATGTAATCGCAGCTGTCATTGATTCCTGTGGTTTTAGGGCAAGTCAGCTCGACTCTCACTGGTTGCACTCCTCATAAAAGTCTGATAGAAGTGCTGTGGGAAGAGTTATTACATATTTTTCCATCTTCGAGGCACACTAATATGCATTTACATGTTAGCTTAATATTAAGTTATCATTAGACTGAAATTGCTTTGCAAATGAAGGATGATGCTATCTGTCTCATACCTTTAAATATTCCTCGGATATCTTAGGAGTGCTTAACAGATCTTTCATATGGAACAAGACATTAAACTACTGTGTAAACATCTGTTCTCTAAATGTTATGAATTAATTTGATTAAGGAACTTCTAGATTACTTCCTCTGCTCAGATGATGGAGATGATGCTGGCTCTGCAGAGCAGATCGATGGCACGTGCACAGAGTGGCTGTTGAGTTTCTGCTGGGATTCACTCAGAGCCTACATCTCCGTTTACCTCAGACCAGATTTTTGGTTCTGCCTAGCTCTCATTTTAATTCCTGAGCACCATAGAGAAGAACTGGAATCAAAATTTTTTTCTTTGCATTGTAATTTTTTGCATTTCAACAATGCTTTTTATTTAGTTGATTCAGAGCAGTTGAGGGAAAGCTCCCAGTTGTTCTGCACACACGGCGTGGAAGTTCAGGTGCAGGGGTAATGGGTAACTTGACATGGCCTGTGGTTTCAGAACCACCCCAATTTAACAGTAGCTGACAGAAAAAAAGGTGGCAGCCTCCCAGTCTCCTTGTCCTGAACCGCACATATCCCTCCCCTCTATGGGCAGGAGTTGCTGATGGATTTCATGGCGTGGGCTTGCCTGCAGCTGAGGGGTGAGGAGCTCAGAGGGAGAGGAGAGGTGAGGTGGGCCCCTGGGCTTTGACAGCAGCTGGGTTGGATGAGGTGAAGCCATCCATTAAACCACACCTCAGGCCACGGTGTCTAGAGCCCTGCTCACTGGAGCATGCTGTGCTCTTCATGGTAACAGGTCTTTGCAGGGCTGCAAATATAGCATAGTCTACTGGAAATGGGTGCTTAAGGTGTCTTTTGCAGTGTCTCATAGTGCAACTTCTTTCTTGGTGCATTAGGAGTAGCCTAATGCACTTATCCTTAAATGCATTTTCTCTAAATCCCACTCATCAGAAACTGGTTAAACTAGTTTGCCATTGGAACCCCTCTCCTGGATCCCGTCCTGCTTTCTGTAAATCATCACCTTCCTGAGACTACTGAAACTTCTCCCCGTATCAGCAAGGCTGTGGTTTATGTCTTGGAACTTAAACCCATGCTTTCTCAAACAGAGAGAGAAAGCTTTATTTTTTTATTTGTGGAAGCATTTGAAGACTTACTAGCCACATCTTTAAAGTTTCCAAGCCCTTCATTCTGGGGGGAAAGACATAGCTCTTGCTAGAGTTTCTTCACGGTTAAAGAAACCAGGCTGGGCAGTTTGCTATTTGGGAGAGAAATGAGTAGGCATGATTTCCTGATCTTTCTCTTACTATGCTGTACACACAGTTCCTGTTACTTATTATTTTTAGTCTAAACTGATTAACAGCAGAGCTCAGAATTTCCTGTTGCAGTTTATCTTCCAGGGTCTGGGCAAACTGAGCTGTCTTTACGGCACTGTCTACGGCCAGTGAGCAGCAAGGATTTTCCTGTTAAAGCTGTTGCTCTCCGTACCCCTGTATCAAATGTTGCACCCAGTCCCTGTGTGTACCTTACCAGTCGCAGTTCAGTTCCCAAAAAGCTCCTGAGTTTGGATATTCTGCTATTGCACTGGAATAAATATCTTTTAAGTTAAATAGATGTGGTGCTGAATGCAGCAAAAATGATGAGATAAAAAGGAAGTTGAATGCAAGTACCTGATCAGCACTTTTTGGTGAACAGGTTTAGGTTTCCTGTTGAAGTAAATAATATGGAAGATAATTTTGAGATGTTTAAAAAAAAAAAGGGAAATACCTTAACACCTTTATCTGAAACTGTACGGTAATTACAGGTAAAAGGAGAATGTTTACTGTAGCGTAGAAACATTGTTATTGGATGTTTTTATAAACAAGTTTTGATAATTCAGAAAACAAATATGAGGGGAGAAAACTGAGTGTTGCAGAGGCTGTGGTTTTCCAGGTTTCCCATAGGAACTTGGTAGTATTATATGGAATATTGGTGCTCGGTATTTTGCTCCTCACTGACAGCAGGTTGCTTTAGAGATCCTTTCTGGCAAAAGCCCCTATTACACAATGCTAACAGTTTCCAGCTCTGTTCCTAAATTATTGATTTTCTTATTATTTTAAAAAAAGAAGGGATAAGAAGAGTTTGAAGAGTCGTTACTGACATGAAAGTTAATCTACTAGTGTTTCAGATAGCACGAGGCAAGACTCCCTGAGTAAAAGAGCAATGACTATAAAACAGATCTCAGGGGTCACCAAACTCATGTGGGAGGTCAGCAGAGGAGACAAGGAGGTGGTTTATGGATGGCCATCCTTCAAGAGAGAAGAAGAATGTTCTGCAGTGAAGTCTCCAGTTCTTGCAGCAACAGTTACTTAAAATCTTAATAAGAGAATGAAGTTGCTGATTAAACTAAGGGAAAAACAGGCTTGTATTTATCTTGTCGGTTCAGTTTACAGTTAAAATCTCAATATGGAATCAAATTGTTCTTTTGTATTTTTAGCAATGTACAGGTTTTCTCTCTCCCCTCACCATTTGCTCCTCCAATTTTTATCACTTGTGATTACTGAAGATCCAGTTAGAGCTCTTGTACCTTTTATCAAGACTGCAAGAATTTATTCTTGCTCTCTGGCTCGTTTCCCAGGTTTCATCTACAAAGAACCTCCTACATTGCAAAGGAGGTGCTCTGTCCTTATTCCTCATCCTTGCATGTGTTCGGTACGTTTCTCATCATGACAGTGTTTGGTAGCTGCTCTATTACCCCTTGGAGATTGGGGGCATCAGGCACATGAAACACTACAGACACTGGCTGAAGCCCTGAAGAAACATCTACCCATGGGGAATCCTGTCTGTGTTAGGCATAGAGTTCTATACAGAAAATAAAACTTTCTGAGAGCTTTGGGAAGAAAATTCTAGTCAATAAATACCCTGTTTTTCATTTAAGTAATACCTTTTTAGTAAATGCTAGTCTGCAAAATTGTACTTGTTATAGACATGTAACTTCGGAGTGTTAGGCGGTCTGAAGGATCTGTAGACTTGATAAAGTTGCCCCTTTATTGGACCGCTGTTGTGAGAAAAGTTTACTCTCACTGCTTCTCCTTTAAATGCCAGCTCACTTGGACATTTTGGAAAGGTTAGTCTGTAGCATAAGCACTTTTTGTAACAGATTTGTATAGTGTTGAATCCCAGATGGAATCAAAGGAGCAAACCGATTTAAGCCTTTAACTGGCGTGCAAGGGTATTTTAATGAAAATTAGTCTGATTCTCCCTTTGAAGCTGTGCATGTGCTGAAAAGGAATGCTACAGATATTCCTGTAGGTAATGCTGGGGACTTATCTACCATGATTTATGTCAGATTGCTAACTCTTGAAAGCACGTGTTTATTCTTAATCGATATTATTATCCAGTGCTGTCTGTTCTAGTGTGATTTCTTAACCTTATTAACCTAAATATTTTCTATTAATATTTACATCCATGACACTTGTAATTAGGTAACTGCTGACAAATCTGAATTGATCTAAGCCTAGTAACAGCATCTGAGTTGCTGCAAACAGAAGAGATTGTCTGTTTCAGGATTTGCACAGTTACTTATTCTAGAAGGCTATAAGGAAAAGAGTAGAAATAGTGTTTTGCATTATTACAATTATGGTTATTCAGCCACTTGTTACTAATGACTTCAGCTCCAGATCTGGTTACTTTGCTCCCTTTCCTGAGCTCTGTGTTCCTGTTCTTGCTTCCAAGACATTGCCCAGCACCATCTCACCAGGATCCTGTTTTCGTTTTCTCTTGTGCTCATTTCCCTTTTGTTTTTTTCCAGTCTTTCCTTTTAGATCAGGAGCTCTATTTATTACTAATGTAGCAAGTAATGTGCTTTTCCTGAAAGTGCTTACTTCCTAAAAACAATTTATGATTCATATTTCAGTGTGAGTCCTCATGTGCTGTTCTGTCTCAGTCCAAACCTATTCTAATTGGCCCAGGACAGGAAATATACCACTTTGTTTATATAAGATAAATGCATAGATTGTCTTTGATTTGTTTGAAATGCAAATGACTGTATTCAATAGAACCTGAGATATTCCTTGTTACTTTATTTCCCTTTTAGATGTACTGCATTTGCCAACATCAGGGACAGCAAAGAAAGAAGCAGCTCAGGAAGAACCTGACTGCCTTGCGAAATACTTCAGCGTTGTGTGGTGTAAGGCATCAAAGAAAAAGCACAAGAAGTGGGAAGGCGATGCTGTTCTGATTACAAAAGGAAAGTCAGTAATACTGAAAGATATGGAAGGCAAAGACATTGGAAGAGGTACTGTAGATTTGCATTCTTGTGTAAGTGAACAACTGGCTTGAAATGATTGTGCTTTGAGTAACAGAGAGACAGCTCTTCAGATAATTTAGAGCTCCCCATACCAATATCAACCACAGAATGAAACAACAGCAGGGCTTTTGGGGTGAGAAGGAGATAGAAAGAAAGCTTTATATTTCTTACATATAAAGCAGATGCATGGGGGAGGCTGGGGCAGGCTGAATAACATTATTCACAGAAACACCAAATGCTAGTCCAAGGAGAGGATCTGGAAATGAACGGCTGTACTAATTCAGCAGAGATGCCAAACGGGGGATGAGTAGTTGATTTCAGTTGCTCACATAATGCATTGGAGAAGGTGTTAGAATTAGGGGATGGTATTCAGGTGAGTTTCTTGTAGATATTCTAGCCAGTAGAACTGGGAATGTCAGGGTTTGGATCTGTACTTTTCAGCCAGTCCAGCAGCTAAAAATATTATCTTTGTCGGAAAGACAAGCAAACAGCAACATTTTCCAGCCCAGCCAAAGTCAACCGTGTAGCAATTTTTAGTCTTGTAGTTTTAGCAGCAGCTGCTGCTGTAAGACACAGTTTGGGTTGATATCGGAGTTAAAAATAAGACTTGCAAGCTATAGGCTGCACTCAACTTGAAGCAGTAATTTTTTACTGAAAGCAAAGCAAGAATTAACTTGGCTAACAGAGACAAAGATATTTTGTAAGGGAATAGGATTGGACAGTGTTGCTGAAAAACATAATTTGATTAATTTTAGCACTGTGGTGGTTTGACCCTGGCTGGAGGCCAGACACCCACCAAAGCTGCTCTATCACTCTCCCTTTTAGCTGGATAGGGGAGAAAATATATATTGAGAGGCTTAGGAGTCAAGATAAGGACAGGGAGAGATCATTCCACAATCAGCATCACAGGCAAAACAGACGCAACACAAAATAAAGGAAAGAAAATGAATTTATTACTCTACACTACACACCCAGTGAGACCAGAGTTGGGTAGTGAGAAGTGCAACCAGATCTTAAAACACCTCTCCCCACCTCTCCCTTCTTAGCAGACTTCACTTTAGTCATGATTTCGCTCTCTTCTTTGCCCCCATTGTGGCACAAGGCGGGCAGGGACTGGCGGAATGGGGTTCTCGGTCAGTTCCTCACAAGTTGGTTTCTTTCTTAGCCAGGGGGGAGCATTCCTCACACTCTTCCCTTGCTCCAGTGTGGGGTCCCACCCACGGGAGACAGTCCTTCACCAGTTTCTCCAACGTTGAGTCCTTTCCCACAGGGCTTCAGCTCTTCACCAGATGCCCCAGTGTGGGTCACTGCTATGGGTGCAGTTATAAATCATAGAATGTCTCTCAGTCTCCCAGGCCCCAACTGTTCCAGCCTGGACCTCCATGGAGTCAACAGCCTCCCCCCCAGCAAACCTGCTCCAGCGTGGGTCTCTCTATTTCACTCATCTCAGTCTGTCTCTCTTTCCACGGGCTGCAAGTGCTGGGAGAGGCTTGTTCCAATGCAGGTCACAGCATCTCCTCTTTATCTCCATCTGCTCCAGCGTGGGGCCTCTCCAGGGGCTGCAGGTGGGGTCTTGGCCTTTTCCATGGGTTGCGGGGGGACACCCTCTCCACCATGAGTTTCTCCATGGGCTGCAGGAGCATCTTTCTCTCTGGTACCTGGGGTGCCTCCTTCCCCCCCAGCCTCCTTCCCTGGCCTTAATGCCTGCACAGTTTCTACATCTTCTCACTCCCTTCTTTGGTGGCAAAAAGCATCTGCTATTGTTTTTTTACTTCTTAAATGTGATTCCCAGAGGCGCTGTGACCATTGCCGATGGGCTCAGCCTTGGTCAACAACAACTCCGGCCTTGAGCCAGCTGAGGCCTACTCTCTTGGGCCTGCAGAGACATTCTAGTTGTTTCTTGCAGAAGCCATCCCTGCAGCCGCCTCCCCCTTCACCAGAACCCAGCCATGCAAAACTACAAGAAAGGCTGAGGAGGCTGCTCTGCTCTTTTGTTACAGTCATGACATTGTGAACCTTCTTTGGACCAGGCAGTTTTGATTTGCAAATCAGTCTGTGACTTAGAAGTTAGTTTGAATTTATTTATAGCAAAGCAATATATGTACACACTTGCTTGGTTTTGAAAAAGGCAGAGAAAGAGAGTAATGCCTGGAATGCATCAGCCACCACCCTGTTGTTCTTGTGGGGTTTTTTTCAAGTCCTTTTTTCTTGAATTAGCAGAAAACACAACAGAAAAATGAATATTTTGACTTTTGCTCATAAAGGGATTTTTGCTGTGTTTGCTGGTGTCAAGGAACACAGTGGTAACTTGCTCATGCAGAGTTGCTTTCAACATTCATTCTTTTGAAGAAAATCATAACTTCACCAGTTTAAACAGTGTAAGTTTTAAATTTCTGCAGTTATTCCACAAGCCCACTGGGTGAGCAGGAAAGGTCCAGCAGTGGTGCTTACCTCAGAAACTGTATTTAATTCTAGGAAGTTTACAGTGAATGTGAATGAACATCCAGGATTTTTATTTCTAAATGGGAAGAAAAGTGAAAAAGAAGATTTTCTTTTTCCTTAGGCACACCAGTGCTGGATCTAAGAAGAGGCATGGGGACCTAAAACCAGCACAAGCTGTTGCTTGGTTTTGAGTCAGCAGACTATCTTGCTTTTTTTTTTTCTCCCCTAAATGTCCTAACAATTATCTCCCTAACAATGTATTACAAAGAATTTAGAAATGCTCTCTTGTAATTTGCTGTGTTTTAGACACAGTTATTTCTGGCAGCTGCCTAAATATTTGAGCTTTGTAGGTTTGTTCTTTGCCTTTCCTAAGTTTCCATCTATCATTAAAGCTCATACTGCCTCAGAATGAGACTCTTCAGACTGGAATCGAAAAGGTCATGCGCAGGGATACACCTGTATTTGGTATGTTCAGCCTGAAGCTATGTAGAGGTAATAAGAGAAAGCAAAAATGCAGAACAAAGGAGAGGTCATAGATGGCCTCTCCAGGCACCTTGTTTAGGAAGGCATGTGTATTCTCTTGTGTTCAGGCGTCTTCAGCTCTTTCTGGAAAGCAAATGTTCTTTCAAGAACCAAAGAAAGTGCTTTTTGAATACGTTTAGATGGTGGGGGGGAAATACCTCCTTTTTTCCAGGCTGCTTTTCAGCACTTCCTTAGATTGTGAAACACCTCAGTAAATTTTTTCTCTTAGAAGAATTCAAATCCAGATCTTCACCTTCCAACCTCTCACATTCCTGGAAGTGGGACACCTGAGCTCTGTAAACAGCTCTGTAAACAGCTCCCAGCAGTCTTTCTATGTAGTGGTTGTTGGATAAAATATGTGTAAAACCTTGGGAGGGTTTGCCTGTTTCACAGGTGAGTGCTTTAGCTGTTGGTCTACAGTCATGTTTTCTATTTTTTTGGGGCTAACTAAGGGTCCAAGCCTGTTTAACCAAAGTGTCAGAAATTCAGCTATTGGGATAAAGCATGTGCCTGATTCTAATTCTGAGGTATAAACGTGGCTTGACACCCCCCCCCAAATTAATTACATATATCTCCTGTTTCTTATGTGAAAGCTTCAATCACTAGAATGCTTTTTAAAAGAAGGAACCACCACTCTTTTCTATATCATTATCTTAAAAGCAAGCAGCAGCTGTAGCTGTATTTTGTAATGAGACTAATTGGGAGCTGTTCTAAGAATACCCACCCAATGGAGTCCCTAAGGGGACACAGAGAAATGCATCACCTCTTTGGTAGGTTTTTGAATGAACAAACTATTGAGCTCATTGACAAATCCTGGCAATAATCCTAGCATCTATGTTTCAGAGCATGTGTGGAAGTAAAGATTTCAGATGCATATGGAACTTTAATTGTAAAAAGCTAACTTAGAATGGTTTTAAAAGTAGACTATTCTGTTTAGATTGATAGCAAGAGGGGCTCGTAGTGTTCTTTTTGGGGCATGAAAGGAAGAAAAAGGGTCCTAGAACAGTCATTGGTTTTGAGCAGGTTCAAAACTAAGGCAAGCTGTGAGATTTTCTGATATGAGGGGCTGTTTTTTCAGTAAAATTCGTTGTGGATGTGGATGATTGAGTATTTGCTCATATATTCCACTACCTAATTCTGATTATTAACACTCAATCTCTGTTAAGGACAGAAAGCCTTTATGAGTTCATATGTGTAACAATTCAAAAGCATAATAATCAAATACCTTTTCATAGTTTTGGTTCTGCTTCTTGCAGACAAGTACTGGTATTAAGGGAGTAGTATTTTCTGTGTTGTCCTAACCAATAAATTTTTATTTTCTTTTAGGTACTGGATATAAATCTACAGAGCTAGACTGTCTTGAGGAAGGTCAGACACTGATGGTTGGAGGAAAAGAAATTGAAGTGATGGGTGTAATTTCGGCAGATGACTTCAGCAGTGGCAGGTGTTTTCAGGCTGGAATAGGGACTCATGACACAGTCCCAACTGCTGTATCTCAGGCTATTATGAAACCATTCTGTAAACCATTCAAAAGTGTCTGTCAACCCAGTACTAAAGAGAATGTGCCGAAAGATTCTCAGAGCTACAAACCTCGTCATGATCCAAATGCTTCAAGTAAGATTCAGATTTTTAAGTTTCTTTAAGCATCCTCTGTCTCTCCACAGAGAAGAGGATGTTGAATATGTAACCAAAATGTTTATGTTCCCTAATACATTCCTGAAGTATTTCTGACATACAGAGCTAGTGTTGTCAATACCCTGTTAGGTTTTTAACACGTGTCTCTAACATGTGAAATACTCTGCACTGCATAAAGTGTCTCATAGTTGTTACAGATGGCTGTAGAAACAAGAGTGGTTTCTGAAAGTTTTGCCAAGAAAAATGAGTTTATTGATCAGAGAAACAGCCTGACTCATGCCAAAAGTTCTAGATGAGTTCCAGCTTCCCACTGGGGTCAGTGAAGCACTGACATAATATGGCAGCACGGTAATTACAGCGGAGGATCAGTAATAGAGAGGTTAAGCCTGATGCAAAGAATTGCTCCTGACAGCACCTGATCCTTCACAGCCAGCAAATGTAACTGCACTGCCCAGACTCATTTTCTTTTGGAATAAATGTTTTGTGTTGTAATGCTTGAAGTACCATGTGCTGAAAAGCCGTAAGAGTTCACAAATTGCCTAGAAGCAGGCTGGTGAAGCAGTTGTGTAAGTTGTGTAATATCTGTTGATATTTGATAGCTGCAGGAAGTGGTGTTGCTTATCTAAATGAGAAACGCTCTTTTGTCTGTCGGTAACCAGTCATTTAGGAGCTATATTCTGCTGATGGCTTAATCTTTCAGATGGAAGATAAAAATTAGTTTAAAAAGATGTTATTAAGCAGAGCAATGCATATGTAAACAAGAAATAAATGAGTTTGTTCTATATTTTTACTATAGTTTTACCTCCATGTTACTTTGTACATTATATCCTGATACTTCAGGACTTTTCAAAGCTGCTCCCTGGCTCCTATGTAAATAAGAACCGAAATCGCAATCAAGTGGTAATTAGTGATATCATTGGCTGTTTTGTAAGAGCAGCATTATTAACATCAGCTTCTGGTCTGAATCCAGCTTGATTACTGTGTATTTGAGACTGTTCCTTCCTCTGGTTGCAAGATGATACTACATAAGCATTCTAACCTAACGTCTGGCACACAACTGATATACTCACCACTCAAATTAACTTCTTTGGGCTTTTTTTTTTTTTTGTGCTAGTCTATCAAAAAAGCTATGGTTTATTCTAGTTCTTTGTCTGCTGTGACTTTTCTTCTCGTGAATTTGAATACCTCCATGAGATTTCCCTAAACTGCCTGATATGGAGAGCCTTCAACACATCAGTGGGTTGGACTCTCAGTCATTAGAGTTGGTGAACACAGGATAATAATGTAATTTATTTAGTGCCTTGTTGCATAAGGTCTTTCAGAAGTAATGGAGAGACTTTTGTAGACCCAGACCTTAGGACTGGGACATCTAGAGGTTTTCATGCTGAGGTCTGTGCCAATAGTTGATTAAAATACAGCTCCTTCAAAATGGAAATCTGCTGATCTTTCTGTAGAACAGAACACAATGACAAAGGTATGAGGCCACATCTTATGTGTATGATTTCTAAGCTTTTAGTCCATTGCTTATCTAAGCCTTGTCTCTTCCCCATTTCTGAAGCTGCAAAATTTTGTCAGAAAAGTTACCACTTTATCACCACTGGCTCTTTCTATATACAGATATGCAATTTGGTGTAATCTCTCAGGACTCAGCCCTTTGTCAGTAGGAAACAAAATCTCCCTGAATGATACAAGCCATCAACCAACCTATTCCCATGAATAAATTACCAGTATAGATCTACTCTTGTGACATAAAAATACCAGCAGCTATAAATGGCTTTCTCATGCTGTCCTCTGACAATACAGCTTTTCAGTGAAGACGTGTAGCATCAATATTAAGAATCCAGTATGGACGTTGCCCAGCAAAATTAGGTCGTTAGAGTTTGTAAACAAATTGTGGCAAGCAAAAATAGTATTTAGATGTAGCCAAAGGATATATCCTAATACTTGATGCTCTCTTTGCCTCTGTAT
The DNA here is from genome assembly GCF_964237585.1 of Gallinula chloropus. Classification (NCBI taxonomy): domain Eukaryota; kingdom Metazoa; phylum Chordata; class Aves; order Gruiformes; family Rallidae; genus Gallinula; species Gallinula chloropus. The sequence continues at coordinate 26,155,251 of NC_140086.1, forward strand.
GACTTCAAACCTGTCAACTTCTTTTATTCATGCACCGTGGCAGCCTTGTCAGCTTATTCTCAGTCTTTTTTTTTTCATTGTCTTTTTACCTTTGTTTCTCAGGCAGAGAAGTCTTTCTGGGCAGCTACAAGAATATCCCCTTGAAGTGTAGTGCCTAGACTTTATGGAGGTCACTGTTTATGTTCTTGTCCTTAAACTTTCCTTCAAGAAGCTTTTTAGAAATTATTCTCATTTAACTCTGCATTCAAAGTCATCATACAACATTTACTAGGTAGGCAGTTTCACCTCATCATAAAAAAATACTCAAGATTTTGTCACCTTTGCATAATAGTGCAAACTATTTGGGGAATCTCCATGAAAGGTCTTTTCCTCAGAGGCTATCTAGATGCTCTGTCGGTAAATGCATTTTCTGTCTGAGAATGGTCAATATATTCAACAGTATTTTTAGCAGTCATTAGATCATTGACTTTATTCTGTAGCTGTGTTAGAGAAGCAATACCCTTTGATAACAGACTAAAGATAATTTTGTGCAATACTTGCATGTTTTGAACTTCAAGATTCTCTAGTTATGCCAAAACCAAATGCAAGTCATCAGTGGATGTTCAATAAGGCTGGTTTACCTATGGTGGATGTCGTTGTGGATCCTTACATTGCAAACAATCTCCGACCACATCAGAAAGAAGGAATTATATTTTTATATGAATGTGTAATGGGAATGAGGTAAGAAAATAACTATCCTTTTGGTTTTCAGTACGTGTGATATTTTCATACCTGTGTTCAAGATTAGACAATTTGATTGGGGCGATTTTAGCAACTGTTCAGTTAGTTACAGGCTGCCCAGAGGGGTTGTGGAGTCTCCTCTGGAGATACTCAAAACCCACCCGGATGCAATCCTTGTGCAATCTGCTGTAGGTGATCCTGCTTTAGCAGGGGGTTGGACTGGATGATCTCTAGGGATCCCTTCTGACCTCTGTCATTCTGTGATTTTTGTGATTTTTGTTAGTATGAGTAATTTTCCCTGAATAAAGTTTGCACAAGTTTTTCTGATCTGTTTGTAGCCTCGTGCTTGCTGTGGCAGCCAGATGTGATGAGAAGCCTGTGCACCAGAAGGCCTGTCAGTTCTATTGCAAATACCAAATCTTGTAAACATGGGTACAATCGAACTCATGCTAAAGCACACTGCTTTCTGGGACTTATAATTCATATCAGTCATAATTATTTGTATAATATATAATTCAGGCACTTGGAGTAAAGAAGCTGTTATACACACCTGTTGAAACAATACAGTACAGTTTTCGAAAGAGTTTTCACAAGTCATAGATTCCATAAGGTCTATACAAGTTTTAAATATACCAGATAGTGTTTTTAATTCTATGAGAAGATTTAAACTATTTGGGTTTGGAAGACTACTGCATTAATCTAGAAACAAGGAGTTTCGCTCTAAGGTCTTCTGGTACAACTGAATGAAAATAATAAGCATAAATAGGTTCTTTATACTTCAGAAAACAACTGCAAGGAGCAATTCAGTAAACCATTTGTAAATAATTCATAGAATCATAGAATGGTTTGGTTTGAAGGGACCCCAAGAATCATAGAGTTCCAACCTCCCTGCCACAGACAGGGTCACCAACCTCCACGCCTGGATCTACACAATTATAGATATGTCTTCTAAAATCTGACCACTGCTTGATTATATCTTACAGAGTTAGTGGCAGATTTGGAGCTATTCTTGCTGATGAAATGGGCTTAGGGAAAACACTGCAGTGCATTGCACTCATCTGGACTCTTCTGCGTCAAGGGGTGTATGGATGCAAACCAGTACTAAAGCAAGCACTAATTGTCACCCCTGGGAGTCTGGTAAAAAACTGGAAAAAAGAATTTCAAAAGTGGCTGGGAAGTGAAAGGATCAAAGTCTTTGCAGTCGATCAGGTAAGATTTATTTCCAAAAGGGGATTAGATACTATTTGCCTCAGAATACTGGACTTGTGATTTCCCCACACCCCACCCCCCTTTTTTTTTTTTTAACCAGAGACCAAAATTAGTAGTCCTCTATTAATATTTTTTCTGTAATACTTTATTTCTCCTTCATGTAATTGTCCATAGCTGTCATAACTCGAGCTTACCTGCCTGTGTAGCATATAAAACAGCCTTGTCTTATCTTTCCTCAGTCTTTACCTTTGACGATGTAAAAGTTGACTCTTTGGTTTAAGGAAGAGCTTTCTGTTGTCTGCCAAAGTGCACACCTTCCCTGCTTTATGTACCAGAGCATCTGCCTTGACTGACTTTACTCTGTTTCTGTGGCAGTTGCTTTTCTTCTGTCCCAAAAACTTTTACCTCTTTGTTTCAGCTGTTTCAGGTTACTTCAGAAAGTTACTCCTTTAACTGTAACTGTCGAGAATTAGGTTTCTGTAGGGATGATTTAAAGTCTCATGAGTTACCATTTGCTTTTAGTTTCTTGCATTATCCATATTGTCTGTGTGGAAGAATGAATATTTCAGATTGAAGTTTTGCAATTGTTTTCAAACTCCTTTGTAGAGCGTACAAAATTCTGTAACAATAATTATTTCTTTGAATTCCACCCGTTATTGTCAAACCCTTGAAGTGACTGAACCTACTCACCTTCCTCTGAGGGCAATCCAGGTGTCTGAGTAGTAGGTGCTCTTTGTATCACTTGCTTTTCATAATGACTTGTTTCAAGATGTGGAAATGAAGTAAGCAGACTTGTCAGGAACTGTCATGTGATACAGGTTAGCATGAGAAATATGGAAGTCTCTAAAAGAAGTGGTTACAAGGCACATTACAATATGGCAACATTGTTACCTGAAAAGGGAGTTAGAAATAATTGAACATTTTCTTGCAGTTTTTTTTATGAATAATATTGGGAGGGGAGGAGAAAACCTGAATTTGCTGACAGTTACTATGACCCAAAATGACAATAGCTTTCCTTTTCTTTCAAATTAAATAACTTCAATATTCTTCCTCATCTCTTTGGAGCCATTGGGATTGAGGACACTTGGCAGCTTTTAAGGTTGTCTTCCCAAATAGCAAGGAATACATTGTCATGCAAAATGACAATATGACTTGCCTAGGGTATAATGAGGTATTTCAAAATAATTTACTACCTGTCTTCTTTAAAAAAACAGCAATTACCATACCATTATTTCTCTAGTATGACTTAAAAGGAAGAGCTTGTCTCAAAGTGGGTTTTTTTCTATTTTTGCCTACAAGGGATACATTCAAAGAACTAGCAGACTTTTAAAAATGTGTTAGGCATGTTTTCCTCACTTTCATGCTGAAACACCTTGAACTGATCCTAACCCTTCAGTAATAGACTCTTCAGAACCCCAGGACACTATCTGCTTTTAAAATGTGATTACAGTTTACTTCTGTTAAAATGCAAATGTCATGTAGAGGACATTGTTTTTAAAATGAAGGCATCTACACAAAGGTTGCATTTAGGTCTCCTTAATCCGCGTTATCAACATCTGAGATGTGTTTAAGAGAGTAACTCCTTTATCTGTTTGCAGAGTATCACTTTTACTGGAGTTGGTTTGAGTTTTAGGTCAGAATATCTGGAGAATTAATTAATTCAAGGTTTAAATTGCTTCATGATCCAACGGGGTTTTTTAATTTACACTTCCCCCGCTACATTGGTTTTGGACCAGTGCAAAGGAGGGTCTGTGCAGAGTAAGTCTGGAACATCAGGGAGCTCTAATTCTGATTGACAATTGCTCTGCATGTGGCTCTGGGCAACTCACTTAAACCTGTCAAGTCACTTTGGGTAATTGTGAAAATGGAGGCTATAATACATACATTTGCAGCCAGTTAAGAGGATAAGTTAATTACTTGAAATTAGCTTGTAAATTTATTTTAATTTTTTAGTCCATCATCCACTGCTGTTATTATGTACAGCGGGGAATATATTATGTTTGGCTGCAGGAGACTCAGAGTATGCCAGGACACTCCTGCTTTTTTTAAAGGAGTTCAAACAGTCCAGAAGAGTTGATGATTTACCAGCAGAGAGATGTCAGAGGCAGGTCGGTCTCCAGTGCCCCCATCACGTTCCCTGTAGTTTCCGCTCACACATAGAAATTGTGGGGAAAGAAGAAATAATCTCTGAACCCTGGGGTATCTTTTGATGCTTAACCATCAGAGAGGCATTGCTTCTGTCTTGAGGGCTGCAACGTGGAGCCTGAATACCAGGCAGGGATGACATAGGGTGTTGCCTGCAGGGCTCTGTTCTTCTGTCCCTATGTTGGGAAATTTTCTGCTTCTATTTTGAAACTGGTAGTAAAAATATTAGCCAGAAAATTGGCAGTTAATTACATTCCTGTAAACAACAGAATGCTGGGAGAGCAGTGCATGCCCCTGTTACCTGCTCCTCGCTACTCCTTGCTTCCTCTGACACGACACCTGCTGAGGGTCTTTGTGAGCAGCATGTGGGGGCTGATCTACCACAAGGTATTTTGAGATTAATGTGCCAGATTTGGCCCATAGATAGATTTGAATCACCTGCTAGGAGGCTCTAAAGGTTGTGATAATTAAGTAGTGCTGCTTTTACAGTGTATTACACCATCTGCCTCCAGACTTAGTTGTCTGCATTTGGTAACTGATCTTGTTTGGAAATAAAACTACCTTCTCTAGATTGATTTGCTTTCACAGTTGAAGAGGTCCTTAGTGTGCTTAGTTAGTGAATGTTGTTGGGAAATAGGAATGAGCATGCAGGGAATTAGTGTCTGGAGCCAAATGTGATGGTAAGGGACATGCCCACAGTAGATTTTTCCAATTTTAAACATAATGCAAGAGAGGTAAGCAATCCCAGACGTGCACAAGTCTGCATGGAAGTGGAACGATTTCTAGGAAACAGTTTTGGAAGAATCTCCATTCTGGCACATTATGGTGACTATTTAGTGGGTCAGTTTCCTCCAATAGACATCAAGACTTTTGTTGTCTACTGAAAGAAAAGGGTTTCTTGGGTTTATAAGGGCAAAGGGGCTCACAGCCACTTTCTGACCTTTAATACAGGTTTTAGAAATCAATTGCATTTATTTACCAATACACCTGCATGTTTTCAGGGGCTCAGTTTCCTGAGTTCCAGGCTGCCCTTACCTGTTGGCCAAACCATCAGTTTAATGACTTGTAATGAAATTAATACTATATTCAGTTCAAAACTACAAGAAGAATTTTAGATTGGTGGAAAGCGGTAACTTCCTTCTGGACCACATTACTGCACCCTGCAGACCAAAATCCTAAAGTGAATGTACAGGCATCTACTTACACCTCTTTGCTATCTTAGTTTTAATTATTCACTTGAAACTTGCCTCAATGCCAGGACTGGGAAGCTGTTACTGGGAGCCTCTGCTTTTCACCTTCACAGTAATGTGTCTCTGAGGATTTGAAGGCATAAAAGAATAATAAATTTTCTTTTAATGAGGTGGTAAAACTGCAGATTGCTGTATCAGATCCTGTATTTCCTTTGCAAATTAGGAAAGAATCAATGATCCAGACTCACAGAAGAGATGACAAATATCTTGTGTCTTGCTAGGAAAAATTTCTCTAGACACACAATGTTTAAAACAGTATGATGAATTATATCAAAAAATAGTTGTATGATATATTTTTCTTTATACTTACAGGATCATAAAGTAGAAGAATTCATCCGTTCTCCACTTTATTCAGTTTTGATAATCAGTTATGAGATGGTGCTGCGATCTTTGGATCAAATTCAGTCTGTAGAATTTAACCTCCTGATCTGTGATGAAGGACATCGTCTGAAAAATAGCTCCATTAAGACAACAACAGCGCTCACCAGTCTGTCTTGTGAGAGGAGAATTATCCTTACTGGTTAGTGTCTAGAGCTACTTTTCAGATTTAGCTGTGCTAATAGTACTGGGTTGGAGTAATGGAAAAAGGTTTTGTATGTGTGGCAGAAGAACAGTATAAATTTTGACAATGGGTATTAAATGCACAAATTTAGTGTCTTGTAATTTTTTTTTTTTTAAATAAATGCAAAATTTGTCTAGCTTTGGGGACAAGTGAGGAGCCTGGGAAGTTCTTTGAGGCAGTCAGGACTCTGTTTATGTAGTCATTGTTTTTGTTTGCAGCTATTTAATAAAATTGATTTAGAACTTGTCTGTTTAAATTCCTGTTTCAAAACTATTAGATTTGCAGCCTGTTTAGGTAGTGGGACAGTAGTTGATTAATCATGATAAAGTTTGAGATTAATTCAGTACTCTTGAATAATTTACATTGAAACAAAACATCTGGTTTTGGGAGGCATTCTCAGCATTAAACCCTGCATTCAGTGGTTGTACTTACTTCATTTTAAGGAAAAATGTTACCCTATACCAAATAATTTTTTTCTTTTTCCAGGTACTCCAATCCAAAATGACTTGCAAGAATTTTTTGCATTAATAGAGTTTGTGAATCCAGGAATACTTGGTTCTTTATCCACATATAAAAAGATATACGAGGAACCAATTGTCAGGTCTAGAGAACCTTCAGCAACAAAGGTATATTATTTTAAAAAAATTCAATTATAGAAGAAAATACGTAGATAGCACTGTGAAATTTGCTTTATATGGAATAATATAAAGCTCAGGAGTAATAGTAGCAAAAGCTTTTCACCTTTCTATTTGAAATAAAATCTGTTATTCTCCAAAGGGAGCTGGAGGAGCGCACACATGTTGAGGTGACTGCATTTCAGGGAAAAATTCCTCTTCCAACACCTTGCATTCCCCAAAATGCCATGCACATTACAATGGTAACTTTGTTCATTCTTAGTTTCTCCACAGTACTGCAAAATCTGCATGATTTTATTGCAAGAAATATGCAATATGATTTTATTCAAGAAGTTCTGGAATATGATTTGAGCTTTGGGTATCTTCTGGGACATTATCTTCCTTTGTTTAAGACTTTAGAAACAGGACTGAGAATTAAGCTAATGCAGTGGTACTAGTTGGAGAAGAATTGATCATTACGGTCCCATGTTGGAAAGTGGTGCCCTACACAAGTGGTAGGATGAGAGGAAATGGCCTCAGGTTGTGCCAGAGGAGGTCTAGATTAGATGTTATGAAAAATTTCTTCACTGAAATGGTTGTGAAGCACTGGAACAGGCTCCCCAGGGAAGTAGTTGAGTCACCATCCCTGGAGGTATTTAAAAGCCATGTAAAATTGGTGCTTAGGGACATGTTTTAGTGGTTGGACTAGACAGAGATAGATTAAATGTTAGACTTGATGATCTTAAAAGTCTTTTCCAGCCAAAACAGTTCTATGATTCTGTGATTTAAAATGTTCTTTACCTAACTAAAATCATACCAAAGATTATTGTGTCTGAAATGCAAGATTATAATAATTATATTTGTGCTTTGTTCTTTTAGGAGGAAAAGGAACTAGGAGAAAAAAGAGCAGCAGAACTCACACGCCTCACTGGGCTCTTTATTCTGAGGAGAACACAAGAGGTTATAAACAAATTTCTGCCCCCCAAAAAGGAAAGCATCATCTTCTGTCGACCGACAGCACTGCAACTTGAACTGTATCGCAAGCTGCTCAGTTCTCGAGTTATCAGTTCCTGCCTTCAAGGCAGGCTAGAAAGCAGTACTCACCTAATATGTATAGGAGTTCTGAAGAAGCTTTGTAACCATCCCTGCCTTCTGTTCAGAGCTATAAAGGTATCTATTGGTGTGGGAATGGGTGCCTGCAATTAGTCATTTCAGCAAGCAAAGGTCACTAAAACTATGTTATGGCCAATGTGTGTGTTACTTAACATCGTGCTCTCTTCTCACATAAAAGTTGCTTTAGGAGATCTGTTTCAAAAACATAAAAGTTAGGAAAACTGAATGTACTCAGGGAAGGTATCTCATCAGCTTCCTATTGACTTCTGGTATTTTCTTGTTCTTCATATATTTTCCTTCTTAATCCTTTCTCTGAATATTTTAAATATATATATAAATGTGAATTTTACAAAGAATGCTGTTAGCTAGAGATTGTTCTGTGTACTCTGTCTGCTGGTTCCTCTGAAACCTCCCTGTCCACATGATAATTTCACTCTCAAACTCAGTGACACTAGGAGCTGCTGGCTCAAGATGTCAGTAGTACTAGACATCTCCATTTCCACTTCTCCTGGGATCCTGTCACATTGTACACCTTATTATTTCTATGGAAATGTTCTCATTAATTTAGGTAAATAATGTGATAGAACTTGGTAATACTAACTTCTGTGATCACTAGTCAAAGTCCAAGGAGGTGGGTGGAAAGGTGAAGCTTAAAAGGTGTCCTTCATGACTTGTGGGAATGTCCACAGCACAGACTTCCCTGCAGCTTTCAACAATGCCAAGTTCAGTTCATCACCTTTACTTCACAGTATAATCATTAGAAGTGTTATGTACATGAAAGTGTAACCCTTTAGAAGCTGTTGGGATGGGAAGGACTATGTGTGCAAGTCATTTGTTGGTTTGGTGTTTTGAGTAGTTTGGCTTTTTCCTCCCTGTGAAACAGATTTTCAAATTCCAGCAAAATCTTACCTTGGATTTTATTGGTTTTACATGCTAGCTTCTCTTCATTTCCAGTTGCATAACTGAATCTTAATGGCAGCATCTTCCTAAAAAAAGTCAGTGACCAGGAGGTTCCCCAATAAGGTATTATGGGATTTAGCAAAAATAAACAGCACTCATATCCCCCCCAGCCCACATTTTAGATACAACTTTGCTGAGGGTGTATGACTGTGTGATTGTTTAAGTAGAGAAGTAGGAGTAAACCACATTTTTCAGTTATAAGTATCTCAGCTTCTCTCAGCTGCAGTGTCTCAGATGAGAGGTTGTAAACCAAAATAAATGCTATCAGTATTTTAAAACTGCTTTCAATCCATAATTGGGAGGTGGTTGTGCTCACATGATACACTACTTTGTGGCAGTGTTTGATGCCTCCTTTTGTCTCTTGAAGAAAAATATAGCAAACTTTAAAAAAAAAGAACAAACCCAAAGCATATTAGAGGGGATATTGAGCTTGAATTCTGTTATTTTCAATAGGAAAAAAGTTGTGATCCTATGTCTGGTGAACATGATGAGTCCAGTCTCTATGAAGGTCTAACACATGTCTTTCCACAAGACTATACTTCGGATACTTTCTCTGAAAGGGATTCAGGAAAACTGCAGGTGCTGGTGAAGTTGTTAGCAGCAATCCATGAGCTTAAGACTTCTGAAAGGTAAGTGTAAAAGAAAAATAAAAGGGAGATGATGGGATATTGTTTAGCTTTTCAAATGCACAGGGACGTAATATTAAAAATAAAAGTGTTGCAGAGGTACCAATGCATATTTATGTGTTGTACTCCAGGCTCTTCCTTGTTAAATTACTAAACTAGGATTTGCAGCAGATGTAAAATTTTGAAGTTGCTGTTTATATTTTCTCCAGATAAAAATCTTTGTACTTTTCATACTAAGTTCCAGCAACTAAGTTTGCAACAGCCTCTGTGCTATGATGCATTATCTTTACTTGCAAAGACTTTCCAACGTTTTTATCTCCTTAAGGAGATGTATTCATGTATTAAATACTTCAAATTGCACTAAAATGCTTTTAATTACTAAATTACAAGTTCTTTCCTCTTTAATCATGTTTAACTGCTTACATCTTGCTGCTTTTTCTGCTCAGGGCAACCAGACTCAATAGGCAACCTTGCACAGCAACTGCTTATTTTCCCCATGGTAAATGACACCAACTTGTCAGAAAGTCTCTGTTTATCATGGGGTAACAATGCACGTGGTTAGTGACTATGGAATTGCTGATTCATGGAAATCTCACATGACCTTGTGTCTCATAATAACTTTTTTATTTACTCATGCCTTAAAGTCCAGCTGTTCCAAAAGTAGCTTTTAACTTTTACTTAAATTGATGCTTAAATAGGACATGCTGTAATTCAGTAGCGGGAAGTAGCAGCAGATCTCCTGGCACTGATGTAATGGAATTTGTGTCTTCCTGACACGCTCTCAGTACAAATCAGAAAGCTGAGCCTATCACTGGAAGTTATATGCTTCACATCCTTTGGAAACAGTGACAGCTAAATATCTAAATGTACTGGCTTTATTTCTTGTCGGTCAAAAGAAACAGGGCTGTCAGGAAAAAGCACTTTTCCTCTATGAGTATTGTAGGAGCTACTGAAGCACAGCATTATTTTAAGTCTTTAAAAGTTTTGTTGCTTGAATTCAGTGCTGATCATGTTTCTTTTCCTTTTGTTTCTCTGCTTGCATCAGTACTAATTTGTGCTATATACAGACTCAGCACCAGGCCTCTTAGAAAGTTTATATTCTGTTTTTTCAGTAAAAATGAAGGTTCAAATTTGAGGTAGATTGACCAAAACAAATTAAAAATCAATCTTGCCATCTTTATAAACAAGTCTTGGATGTAGTTCCATTGTAGAGTCAAGTCTACTGATTACTTTAAAACAACTTTAAAATGTTAATTTACCAGATGTTCCCTGAATTTTTTTATCTAGTTCTTTGGTACATGTTTTTAATCAATAACTATTTTTAAAAATGGAGGACCTTTGATGGACTCTCTTACATTTAGTTTAGGTTATAGTAGACCTCCAGAAAATGCCCTAACTTTGCCTGTTATTTTATTTATATCTTAAATTAAAAGGAACCTTCTTTGTTCCTTCAGTAGAATCATCCTCAGTATCTGTCACCTTTGTGGTGAGTCCAGAGGAGGACAGGCTAAAGAGTTGGGCTTGTTCAGCCTGGAGAAGAGAAGGCTCTGGGGAGATCTTATAGTGGCCTTCCAGTACCTGAAGGGGCTACAGGAGAGATGGAGAGGGGCTGTTTATCAGCTAGTATAGTCACAGTACAAGGGGTAATGGCTTTAAGCTGATTTGGTACATTTAGATTAGATATTAGGAAGAAATTCTTCACAATAATGGTGGTAAGGCCCTGACAGGTTTCCCAGGGAAGCTGTGTATGCCCCCTCCCTGGCAGTGTCCAAGGCCAGGTTGGATGGGGCTTTGGGCATCCTGGTCTAGTGGAGGGTGCCCCTGCCCATGGCAGGGGGTTGGAACTAGATGGGCATTTGAAGTCCTAGCTAACCCAAACTATTCTGTCATTCTATGACCCTAATATCTGGGAGGATAGAAGTTCTAGATTTGTAGAACTCTCCAGCTTATTTAGTGGTTTTATCTCTGAAATTTTGACTGACATAGTATGGCTCATTAGAGTAAGGCATCAGGAGACTGATTTTCCTTTAAAGAAAAACCAACCAAAAGCCAGACTATGGTGTTTGTGATCTCTTTCTCTATCCTTCATCTTAGTTCTTTTCAGTCCTAAAATGTTGGAAAGAATCACTTCTTTCACATTTGATACTCATGATTTTGTTTATTAGAATTTTCCAAGATTGTCTATAGAATATTATATATATATATATGTATATATAAAGAAGTATTTATTAGCTACACCACCTTCTGCAAGCACTGCGTTAACAACAGTTATTTTGTACAAACAGATTTTTTTTTTTTTAATCTCTCTCTGTGGTTGGTTCTGGATCCCTGCAATCTGTACATTAAGCCAAATTCTGTTGCAAAGGAAAACATTCATTATTTAATGTTTGAATGCTTTTGACAGTAGGTATAATGCATCCAAATCTAATATGTGCTTCAAATTAATAGGAAATGTTTTGTTTCTTAGGAAATATGAGTAACTTCAGATTGATGTGTAATTTTTTCTGTAATTTTATTTTCTTGGATGCCTTCAGTAATTTGTTATTGGACTTTAACTTTGCCAAGATCTAAGATGATAACTTCTTTTTACTCTTTGACAGAGTTGTACTGGTATCCAATTACACTCAGACATTGAACATATTACAGGAGATATGCAAACAGTATGGATACTCTTATACTAGACTTGATGGACATACTCCTGTCTCCCAGAGGCAACAGATTGTTGATGCTTTTAATAGTAAATTCAGTCCAGCTTTCATCTTTCTGCTGAGTTCAAAAGCTGGAGGAGTAGGACTGAATCTGGTCGGAGCATCTCATTTGATCCTGTATGACATCGACTGGAATCCAGCTACAGATATTCAGGTCTGATACAACTGTGTACATGGGTGTTGGGATGGGCATCAAATGAGCTCTTGACTGACTTTGAAATGCCTGGTTTTACATATCTTATTGCTATGCAATTATCACATGGCATCTGGACAAGTATAGTACCGGAAGAAAACCCTTATCTAAGAAGAAGAAAAGGAACATTTCTCTGTCATATTACATATATAGTATAATCAGAAACCCCCTTGCAGTAAAAAATGAAGAGTAAATTCTGGTTTCCTTCAAGGAGTGAGTCATGTATCCCCTTTTGTGTCCTGACCACATTTTAAATGGAAAGTTGCCATATTTGAAAAAGAAAATAAAATTATGGTTAGACTGCATAGCAAGTGTTGCTGTTGATATGCAATATCTCAGAGAAAGGGAGATACTCTGATCAGAATTAAGAGAATGAGAAAATCACACTGTAAGGATGTGACTTTTCTGGTAATGGCACTGCTGCACTCCTGGGATTATTTAGTTGGCATAGGAGCATTCAGTTAAAATAGTACTTAATAACAGTTTTTAAAAATCTTTACAAAAATGCAGTAAGAAACTTGTTGTAGAGTAACACTGTGTGCTTAATACCTGAAATAGGCTTGGCCCTGCTTCTATTCCATGTGTGAATTAGTACCCTCATGTGGTCACTTGTGATGCTTGAAACAGTCCAAGGGGAGCACAAGTGGTAGAAAGTAAATTATGTTTTCACAAGTATTTATAGTTAATGACAGAAGATGTTTATAAAAACAAAGGCAGTTACTGAAGAATGCTTTCTTTGGGTGAAATCATCCTGACTGAGCTAGCAGAACTGGTAATTTGATCAGTAGAGGCTACAAGTTTTCGCTGAAACACTGTTGTATTGTAGGCTGTTAATGCTCTTCGTCTTTCTGCTTTCTTTAGGCAATGGCCAGAGTGTGGAGAGATGGTCAGAAGCACACTGTGCATATCTACAGACTGCTAACCACAGGTCAGAGATGGTACTCAAATATACCCTAGTAGAGTGAGACAGCTGTTGAAATTCTGTCAGTAAAAGAAAAAGTCAGTGTGTATTTGGAAATCATTCCCTCTTTAAAAATACATATCATTTGCTCTGAACTCAGTTGAAATAGAAGCATCACATTGATTCATTTAGCTTTGCTTTGCCTTTGCTTAAATAACTGATAATAGTGGTTTAGCATTTCCTATGAATATTGTTATAAAGATTTGATTTTTTCTTGTCTTCTTGAGAATAGTGGTCAGAATTATCCCAGTTTGTCTATTTTTTTTCCTCTCACTACAGGCTCAATAGAAGAAAAGATTTATCAAAGACAGATCAGCAAACAGGACCTTTCTGGGGCAGTTGTAGACCTTTCCAAGACGTCTGAACACATCCATTTTTCGGTAGAGGAGCTTAGAAATCTCTTTACTCTTCATGAAGATTCCATCTGTGTTACCCATGACTTGCTTGAGTGTGACTGTATGGGAAAGAAAGACCATCAAAGTGAGTTTCTTCTTCATTATCTCTGGCCATTGTTGAGGGAGTGCATCCAGTCTGAATATATGGTCTCTGACTAGAGAAAACCCTGATGCTCATTAAAACAAGATTGAAGTAATGAGGTTCATTATGGGATATTCCAGATATTGGCTGTTTTTTCTAATCCATAGGAGCCTGTCACAAGGTGAAGAGAAGAGAAAAATTAATTCCTTGCAGTAACAGTCAATTCATGATTCATACTTTTTAATTCCTTGACTTAGCTATGGCCAGCAGTGATTTGTTGCAACCAAATGATATTATATGGTGCTTTGTTTCTAAATATTCAAGGATAGTAATGAATAGCTGGTAAGGGTTAGTTCAAAAGTTGTTTATCTGTGGACTTGAAATGAAGCAATGAAGCAGTCACGGATCATGTGGATGGGTTGCTTGCTACACTACTGGCATTCAGATCAGCTGCAAATCTGTAATCCTGAATGGGTTGTAATTTATGGAGTTAAAAATGCAGAACCTGAGGGGGCCTCAGCCCTTGGGAACAAAACTCCAGGTCCATGGAAACACAGACCCACTGTCAGTGAAGGAAGAGCTGGTATGTGAACTATTACAGGAGCTTGACCCCTACAGATTGATGGGCCCTGGCAATATCCACTTGGAGGTGTTAAGAGAGCTGGCTGATGTTGTTGTGAGGCTGCTCTCCATAATCTTTAAGAAGTTGTGGAGATCAGGGGACATCCCAGAAAGAAGGCTAATGTCACCACCATATACAAGAAGGTTTAAAGGAGGATCCAGAAAATTATAGGTCCATCAGTCTTCAGTCCCTGTGAAAGTTATGGAATGAATCCTCCCAGGGCTACCAGAAGTCAAGTGAAGCATGAGATTGGAAAAAGCCAGTAGAAATTCACCAAGCAAATCATGCTTGACAAACCTGATCACCTTCTATGACAAAGTAACCTGCTCAGTTGGTGTGGGATTGAGTGGTGGACATTGTCTATCTGGATTTCTCCACGGCTTTCATAGGGTTCCCCACAACCTCCTCCTAGAGAAACTGGTGCATTAGTCTAGACAAGTGGTCCATGCAGTGGGTGAGAACTGTCTGACAGTCTGCACTGTAAATAGCTCCTTTTCAAACTGGCAGCCTGTCACAAGTGAGGTCCCCCAGGGATTGATACTGAGCCCAATGCTGTTTAATGTCTTCATAAGTGGTCTGGGTGATGGGATCAAGTGCACCCAGCTGAAGTCTGTGGGTGATACCAAACTGAGTGGGGAAGCAGATGTGTTGGAAGGGAGAGCCCCCCTGCAGGAAGACCTGGACAGGCTGGAAGAATGGGCTAATGAAAGCCTTATGAAGTTCATCAAAGGCAAGTGTAAGGTCTCGTATCTGGGACAACATAATCCAGGAGTGCAGCACAGGCTGGGATCTACCCAGCTGAGGAGCAGCTCTGTGGACAACAAGCTCAATAGCGGTGAACATCTGCTGCTGTGGCAAAGCAAACCAACAGGATGCTGGGCTGCATCCACAAGGACATCACCAGCATAGATGAAGAAGTCATTATCCCACTCAGTGCTTGTCAGGCCACACCTGGAATACTGTGTTCAGTTTTGGTTTCTGCTATACAAATGAGATGTGAGCAGGCAGGAGAGCGTCCAGAGAAGGGTCACAAAGATGGTCAAAGGACTGGGAAGCCTGCCATAAGAGGAAGAGCTCAGACAACTGGGTTTGCTCAGCCTTGAGAACAGAAGGCTTATGGGAGACCTTATCACCCTGTTCCAGTATTTAAAGTGTGGCTACAAAGAAGATGGAGACTCTATTTGTACAAGGAGTCACATGGAGAAGACAAAGGATAATGAGTACAAGTTACTCCCGAGAGATTCTGACTGGACACGAGAAAAAATTTCCACAGTGAGAGCAATCAGCCACTGGAGACATCTCCCCAGGGAAGTGGTGGTTTCCCTGGCACTGGGCACTTTTCAAATGTGCCTGGACAGGGTGCTGGGCCATCTTGTCTTGCCAAGAAAGGTTGGATGAGGTGATCCTTGAGGTCCCTTCCAACCTGGTATTCTGTAATTCTCTTCTAAATTTTCTCCCGGCCATTAAAAGAACACGTTTCAAGTCTAGTGTTAACGTGCATCTTATGTCAGTCAAAAGTAAAGTCTTGCACCTGTGAGTCTTTGTGGGCTCTCCAAAAACATTAAAAGACTCAACAGTACTCTTCACTCATCATGCTGCTCATATTGCTGCTGCTTCCTGAGGAGCACGTAACACTGCTGCGGAAGCGTTTGATGACAGATTTGAAACCAATAACAGCAATGATGCAATTTTCTTCCTTCCAAAATGATTTATTCTCTTACCACATGATTCCAGGTGAATCATGAAGCCAGCAACCTATGACATACCCTACAATGACCTGCTACTGCTTGAGGCTTTAGGATCCTTTGTTGAAAGTTAATTCCTCTCTTTGTGTTTCACAGGCAATAGTCTTTTCCTCACTACCATATACATTAAGCAAGAGGGTGCTTGGTATGTGAGTAACTTGGTATAATCCGGATGCATGTTGTGCACAGCTCTAGTGTGCTGAGTCAATGAAATAGCTATTCAAACTAATGTTAGATGGTTGGAATGACTCCTCTGGGAGGAAGCAGAAGCTAGCATGAATTTTGCTGCAACATACTTCTAGGTTCAGATTTACTTAAAAAATGGGACTGGCCCAAATGTCATAGAATTAGGAAGACAGAAGAAAGGAAATTGCCAGATAAGATGTTTCCTTTCACATCCATGTGTAAAAGGATTTGCCTTTATGCTAGCATATGGTGGTTTTGATAAACTCAGTCAATGAGCAAGAAAAAGCCTTTCCCCTCATACTGTCGACGCGTATGTTTGGGTTTCAGTGACATAGAAGGATTATATATGCTGTTCTATTTTCTCTCATTTGTTGACACCAACTGGCTTATTGATTCAGACCGAAATTTCCTGACCTAGTTTTCTCTGATTAGTCTACTGCACAACTTTTTGTTTTTCAGATCCGTCCTCAGAAAAGCCTTCTGTATCTGGAAGTTGTCAGCTTGGCCAAAACCAGGGGAAGCCTGATTCAAAGAAACCACTCTCCATGTCACAGCTGATGCAGTGGAAACATTTCTCTGGGCAACATCAGACTCTAGCAGATCCTTTCCTTGAAAGGATAACAGAAAATGTTTCTTTCATTTTCCAGAATGTAACCAGTCCGACTTCCCCCACCTATTGAAACTTAAGTGTCTTTCCCTACCACTTGCATCCTCCTCACAGGTGTAGTAAACAACTGATGTGCAGTTACCTTCTGTTCTTTTTGCCAAGTTCTATGTATTTCTGACAAGGTTTCTGGGGAAATATGATTCCTGGTGTTTATACAAAGTTACTGTTATTACTAAGTTAAACATACTTAGTATAATTACGATGCAGTTTTTGAAAACTAACTTGGCTTTCCAGTCCTCTGTTCCTTTGGTATCAATAGTTAGGCAGATTGTTTTTACGTACATCCCACGTGTGTCTACATTGTTTTATAGTTTTCATTTGATCACAATGATTTATTGCTTGTAGAGCTGGCAGCTCTTCAGCCAGACTTTGTAAGATGAGGCAATGCCGTGTGCTTGTACATGCATAACAAGACCCGGGGTCGGATTTTTGTTTTCAAGTTACGTGTTTGTGTAACAGCAGCTTTGTTACAAGGCAGGTGCTTGTTCCCTTGGATTTACAATTTAGTGAAACTCAAGAGCAATAGTGACTCAGGTCCAAAATTCTGAGGTCACAGCTTGATGCCGTGTCAGAATATTCTGCAATTCACCTATTGCTTTTACTTGGAAAAATAAACAAACGTTATTTCTCAGACATGCAGAGTACAGGCTTATCTACATTTAGCTAACTCCTTAAAAGGATACTTTTTGCCAAACACTGGAGTACTGAGCATATTTTCATGGTATATTTCTAATGACTATATTTTCCTCCTTTGAAGGCACGGAAGTTTGAAATACCAGTTTACAGCTCTTAAGTGAAGTTCTTTGAAAGCCCACTAAGAACAGAAAATGGGGCAGTTTTCTGAAATGCTACAAACTTACAGAATTTGGAAGGCCTTTAGCAAGAATAGGGCTCCATTGTGCCACTGATACCTTGATTTTTCCGGTATCAGCACTATGTGTAACCTCTGGATATTTGGTACATGTTGTGGTAGCCATGGCTAAAAGCCCAGTGAATATTCAGAAAACAATTAAAATCAGTTTGGTCTCTGTGGTTTAACAGTTGGTGCTCTCTTGTTCCCTTGGCTGTTGCTGAGTTCACCGTCCATCCTAATCCATCATTAAACATTTCCCTTGTATTTTTATACCATTTGGGAACAGAAAGGTGTGTGCACTGACCTCTTTTCACCATCTACATTTATTTCAGGGGGTTTTCTGAGTTTCCTTTGACTCTAGATATTGAACAACACCGGAAAATAATGAAACCCAAAGTGAGAGAATGATTGACAAAGTCATCACTTATGAACATCTCTTTTGGCATGCCAGTTGTGTTATTAACAGAATTATGCTTATAGGTAGAGTTTAATTCTTTAACATTTTAGGCTGGCATGGTGGTCACGCTTGTCCAGGTGCTGTGCTGCTGTGGTGCCCGTTCCCTGTTAGGCGAAGGGTGTCTGATTTCTTACAGCTCATTTTAATTAGCAAGGGCAAGGTTTGCCTGCAGCTCTGTAACTCAGGAAAGAGATTCTATGTAGTAATGGTTATTGCAATTAGTAATTATCTGAGACTGATGATCTGTGTTGCCCGTAAGTTTCTGTTAAGTTGAGCTGCTGCCCGTGTCTGCAAGAGCCAGGACAGCATCCTCTGCTGATGCCCATCTCACATGTGGTTCCTCAGATTTGGTGATGAACAAGTAGACACCAGCTCCGTTCCGTCTGTTTTGTGGGTGGGACCCTGGTCATCTCCACTGAACACACACAAGCCCACTCTTGTTTGGAACAAACCAACTGGCCATGCCACTGAGGAAACCTGGGCATTAAAGAGAAGGAAGTTTGCTCCAGGATCCCCATGGTTCATCCTCTCTGCCTACGGCAGTCCCTCTGGGGTCTCTCAGCAGGCCTTCTCACCTCACCTGTTGTGTCCTGCCCTCATGCAGTCCTACCTGCTGTCATGTTTCACACCCCTCAGCACAAGACAGCTGTAGCTGTGATGGCAGAACACCGGTCTGGCAGAGAAGCCCTTTTATTGTTTGGCCTCCAGAGGAGTTTTATTTTAGCAGTTTTTAAATAAACACAAAAGCTGGTGCTTGACCACTGTGGCACTCTCTTGAGGCCAGAGGAGAAGGGCCCCTGTCATAGCCCTGCCCCAGTCTTCAGCTAAGTGCTGAACAGCCACTCCCTCACCACTTCTTCCACGAGGGGAGGGGAATAAAGAAAACGTCATGGGTTGAGATAAAGACAGCTTGATAACAGAGGAAAAGAACAATAACAGCAATAATAACAGTAACATCACCACCACTAATAGTCATAATAATGATGCACAAATGCAATTACTCGCCACAGCAGCAGGAAATGCCCTTCCCCTCCCCCCCCAGCTGACGGTGACTTCTCAGTGCAGCATGAGAAAGAAGAGCAGCAGAAGCACAAGGGGAAGCAGCACATTTTTCAGCGAGCACTAAGCAAAGATCGCTGGGGACTATTTGACATTTATTACTGATACTGAATCAGCAGAACCATAGAGAGCACAGGGATCTGCCTGAGAGGCTGCAAGCGGCGACTGCGGTGTCAGCTAAACGTCCCACTGCCCTTATAGGTGTGAGATGCTGAGGGTTCCCAAGCCCAGGTGTGCTCCATCTGAGTCATAGGGCGCTCCGCTGAATAACACCGATTTGGGATGCTTTGCAGCAGTGGCCTTGAGAGGAGCATGCACCCTGTCAGGAGAAGAGATCACAAGGACACGTGCTCCTAGGGAACGGTCTGCTAAGCTTAGAAGAGCTACTGCAGTGCTCTGAATCACACCGGGCAGGGAGGGTTGTCAACCAGCCCTCGGATTCAGCCATCAATATTGTGTTCCTTGCCAGCCCTCAGCTGGGAGGAGGGGATTTGGAGAAATTCTCCTACTTCTGGTGTAGGGCGTACTGCCAAAGAGACAAGCGTACTGCATGTTCTTGACTGAGACCAACCCTGATTTTGAAAAGCAGAAGGGGTGGTGGTTTATTTATTTTTGTATATTGCAGCAAGGGTTTTTTTTTAACTGGTTTCATATGACTAGGTTTGTTGATTCAGCTTTTATCCATCTTGGCTCAGGTTTCTTTGTGATCTCGATGGTGATCTCATGTCATTATTGGCTTGCTGAATAGCAATCTGAATTATAACTCTATTCGCTTTGTGTCAGACAAGGAACTATATAACAAGCCCTGGATGTCACACAAGTTTGCAGACAACTGGAGTAGATGTATCCTGCATTCTGACAAGAGGTTGACATCAAGTCTGGTTAAGGGTCTGCCTTTTTCAGAGACCATTAAGTTCTTTGACTTTCTTAAAATGCCAAATATGGAACAAGCTTTGACAATTGCTTGGGGTTACCACTGGGAATTTTTGCTAAGAGAGACTCCAGCCCTCGCAGGCAAGTAACACACAGAAAGAAAGTAGTTCTTTCATGGCCTTTTTGTTGAATGAAAAGTTGATGTAAATCATGGCTGTTTATGTGTGGCTTAAATAAATGATGTGTTTGTGGCTAGAAGATCTGGGACAGCTCTAAAGAACAATGAGGAAGCCCACTTTGGGCTTTATAGAGTATCTGAAGGATAAGCTGAATTGGAATCTGTTTTTAACAAGCTTTGTGTGCTATTACAGTCCTTAGTACAAAAGCAAGGCTGCTTTTGTAGACACAGGTACTTACAGGGCTTACGGGGTATGACGCAGCGTTCTGCTCTTGCAGGGCAATACGTGTTTGCACAAGCACCATGAGTCAGGACCCAGACAAGTAATGCTGCACAGCACAACCAGCTTGTAGGGATCCTGCTGGAAGCTCCTCTGGTCAGACACATGGGTTGCTGATACCTTGCACCCAGCATTTCAGCAGCACATGGAAATCTAAACAGGCTTGAAGGAAATAGGTCTGTCTAAAAGCATCTGCAGCTGTTGCTGCTTCCAGCCTCTTCTCCCTCAGCCTTGGTGTCAGCCTGAGCTCTCCCCCTTCTCGTTTGTTTGCTTAGTTTGGTTTACACCCACTTGACAGCATATGCTCTTTGCTATCCTCTAATTCATTTCCTTCCAAACAGGCAAAACATCAGCCACCGTGACAAAACCCTGTGCCCCAGCTAACAAGCTTTTTTGGATATTTTCTGTCTGCCTGCTAAGGGTATTTCCCCTCTCTTCATTATGATGGCCTCAGCCCACGCTTTAGTTTTCTGGAGTGTGAGTTATGTCGTGTAACAGTGAGGTCCCTCACAACCCTTGGCTGTTTAAGGTTCCTTCTGAAGGATGGAGTTAGCTCCACAATAGAAGTGCAGCCTGAAATTTCCTCCCTCCAATTGGAAGGTGTTGTCTTTGATGGGGTTTTTCATCCTTTCCTGTAGCTGGCTTGGACACACGAATCTCAAGGTGCAGGAGTCAAGGCTTATCCAAAACCCACCAGACCAGAGATCTGGATTGGATGCTCAAATCGTTAACTAGATGAACTTTTGTGTGTTGCTCATGCTAATGTTGTCTTTGATACACTCACTACAAATGTAGAAAGGGTTAGCAGTACTTCCTACCATTAAAGCTGGCCAGTGCTTCCTGCTATACGTTGCTTTTCTCAGTCACTTGTTTCTTTGAAACGTTTCCTGTTTGGGCTGAATTTTCCCCACACAATTTGCTGCTGCCAGGCTGATTTCTGTTTGTGTTGGGTCAAAAGCTTCAGCAAAAATGGCTGAACCTGTTCCTAAGACTGGGTAGGAGAAAACAGTTTGTTTTGTCCTATTCTAGAACTGGAAACCTTTCTGCTGAAATGCCTTCTTGCCTAATCCATATTTTGGATTAGGACTTAAAATAGAGGTGGGAAGAGATGGAAGGAAAAGGCATGACTTCTGTATTAGCATGTTTTTCACTCCTCTCCTTAGGCTCTGCATCAATTTATAAATATTTGTAAGAAAAAGGCAGTAGGAATGTGTAAGGTAAAGACGACTTCTTTCTCAGCAGCTAAAAACCTGCTAGGTTTCACCAGCGTGAGGAAGCTGCATTTTACAGAGCTTTTACCTGCGACCAGGTCCTGAGCACACTACATCCCACAGACTGAACAAATACACTCCCAACCAAGTTGTTTCAAGGGATTTTTCCAGTAATTCTTCCTTCCCCTTCTCTGCTGGGCAGGGCTAAAATGCAGCAGCTGTGAGCAATAAACTGCCTGCTCGATCAGCCTATCAGCATCCCCTCCACCTCAAGGAGGGAAAAGAACCAGGTCAGAGCAGCAAATCTAGGCCCCTAGGGTAAGGGAACTGGTGAAATCAGGACTGGCACAGAGAGACAAAGTGGGGGGACCTAGAGGAGCAAGGACATGGGCAGGTAGGAGGGAGGTCTGAGACAGGGCAGGCTACAGCGGGGTATAAACTCAGGTAGAGAAGCCTCAGAAAGCCAGGTCCTGCTAAGTAAGCAGGATGGGTGGGGATGGGATGGTGGAGAATAGGGGTTGGAACCAGATACTACTACTGAAAAGAAAGACCCATTGAGTTTGGTGAAAGGAGAGAGGATGTTCTCCTCCAGATCCTGTGATGCCCAGGTCTCACCATTCTCCTGCTCTTGGCAAATGCCTGCAAAGTCACTGATGCAGCAGTTGTTTCCTCTGTAAGCTTGCACAGTCATTGAATTCGCCTTGCTAGCCATTGTAACTGGAGATCTGAAACTATGACCCAGATGAAAATGTCTGCAGCCTTCTCTGCAGCACAGCCACACAGAGGATACAGATACTATTGTGCAAGCTCCAGGCTGTAGGGATTAACGTGGCCTTGTGCATATGCATCACAATGAGGTTTTGCATGAACACATTTAGTCTCTGTGCTCCACCTCATACGTGCAGTTAGTAACTCATGTGATAGCAGTGATACGAAGATAAAGTAACAAAATTGTGTGCAGCACTTGACTGTGTAGGGCTGTATACAGAGAAGATGAACGTGAACTCTTGCCAGAGGAGCACAAGGAAAGAGCAAGAGGTGACAGTTATGAACTGCAGAAGGTAAAATCCTGACTGGATATAAAGAAAAGAAAAAAACCAGCACAGCAAGAGATTAAAATTGAAAGAGGGCTCCCAGAAGGCTGTGGAAGCTCCATCTGTGGCAGTTTTCAAAAATGGACTGAATGCAATCCTGAGCAACCTGATCTAATGTTGATGTTGGCCCTGCTCTCAGTAAAGGGTTGGACTAGATGACCTCCAAAGGCTCCTTCTAATGTAAGTGATCTTCTGGACTGTGCTAGCAGTATAGAGAAAGTATGGGTCTGCAAGGTCTGTGACTGACTAACAGTCACTGACTATCTTCAAAAGCCCCTTGGGATCTAAAATCTGTGATGGACATAGAAGGATTAGAATCTGCTCAGGAACAATGAGACTTTAAAATCAGAATTCAGGAATCCTGTTTTGTGGAGGAAAATATACTGCTGCCAGTATGAAATCAGTGACCTGGAAAGGGTTGGGAGATCTTTCACTGCGTGTGTTGGCAGCTTCCAGAAGCCGGGGTTAGCCAAAGAGCCTGCAGCGTGCAGATGGAAGGTTGCTGTAACCTGAAAGCCACTCAAAACTGTAGCACCAGCTTTCCTCAAGTTGCTTTTAGCAATGGCTCTCCTCTGCCTAGCCATCGAGTCTCTCTGTGTGGTGTCTGGAGTAGCTGTACCATGAAGAAAAGCATAATCCCAAAGCAAGAGTAAACTGTACCTCCCCCTCCTGGAGATTCTGTAAACTTTAATGGCCTGAAAAGGTCTCCAAGAAACTGCTGAAGTGTTGCAAGTTCTGAAATCTCGGCTTTGATTTGAAAGCTAGACACAGCTCAGAAAATACCTTGCTAGGGATTTTGTTCCTTGGCAGCTATGATGGTCTCAGAATCCAATGGACAAATACTGGGAGGGAAGAACATGCAGGAGATTAAAATATTGCTGACCCTGACACTCTTAGGAGCAAACCTTTTGTGGAAAAGAATTTCTGCTTGGTCTCTACTTCAGTTTGCAGGTTACCTCTGGAAAGAAGCTTCCAAGAAAAATCCTTGTCACCAGCAGTAATTTTAAGCATACGTTGTTGAGAGATTCCCCCAGGACATGGCTTATTTAGTTCTGCACTTAGATGTGCCAATAAAAGAGGTCTCCAGACAGTTAATTTCTTTTCCTCTTTCCAGGAGAATTACTGAAGTATGGCAGAGGTGAGAAGATCACCGGCGCAGCAGGAGAGCAACAGGAACAAAGATTTTTCCCACCTTCAAATTGCTTTTCATTGAAGTGGCTGGGCACTACAACCCACCCCCAGCTGCAAAGGGCTATCAGGGGTGAGGCTGGCTCAGCAGAGCTCATCCCTCCTCCCACAGTGCAGCAGCCCTGGGAGCGAGGAAGGACATACTGCTGCCCTTTAGAGCAACACCTTGCCTCGCTGCGCCGGCGGTTCCCCCCTGTCCCCATCAAGTCAAGACCTCTGTGCCCCTCAGCTGGTACATGTGGATGTGCATGGTGGTATAAGTGCAAGCAAAACACTTATCAAGAAGCCTTAAAGAGGAACTTATCAGATTGCTTGATGCAGGGCTGTTTCCAAGACTTGGCCACAGCTGTGGGTCTAGCTGCAGATGTGCTGTTACTGTGGGGAAACAGGGGTGCAAGGGACTGAGCGTCTAAATTCAGCTGGGGCTTTACCGGGGTGTCTGGAAGTGGGGAATTAAGGTGACTTCAGGCCACATCTTTCTTTAGCTCTGGTTCCCAGTTTCCCTCTTGCTGTTCCAGCCCTTGGAGCTAATGTGTTCCCAGGGCCAGCACAGCTTGTTTTGAGCTTCGTGTTCCGGCAAGCCTCGTGCAGCTGCCTGGCTGGTTGCCCAGGTGTGCCAGGCTGGGAGGTTTCTGGGTGGTGGAGGGCTGGGGCACCACGCAACAGAGGAGCACGTGCTGCTCCCTGGCTGCAGGCCTGTGCTGCATTCTCATTCCCGGACTTGGAACTCAAGTTGCGTGATGGGACTGTGGCCCTGTCCGTCCTCCTGTGTCCATGCCACCCGTGTCAGAGCTGCCTCTGCTCCAGCTCTTACATCGGGTGTTTTAGATTAAAAGCCTTCGCTCGTCGCTGGCCAGCAATGCTGGCACGCCAGGAAGGGGCAGGACTCACGCTGGCCGGCGTCTTTGCCGAGTTTGCTTTTCATTATTTCTTTTAGAGACGGCACCCAGCAAAAGCAGAAAGGGAGGTTTTGTACAAGGTGACCTGAGGATGGCAGCAGCTGCTCACAGGACCGTCGGTCCGGGCTGTGCAGTGCCAAAGTGCCTGTACCTGGGGTGCGAGGCGGCGGCAGAGCCTCTCAGAGAGAGCAGGAGCACTGAGTTATGGGGTGATGGCCCAAGGGAGCCCTCAAAGGTGATGGTGACATAGGATCAGTCACGCATTGGGAGGGCCTGTGGCCAGGAAGGCGACTTTGCTACAAAGAAGACCTTATGCTGGCCTGGTTCCCTCTGTCTCTGTAGTGAAATCTGTGAGGTACACATCGGTCTGGTGACCAGCCCTGCCGTGAGTTATGATGGGATGACACGTTCCAGCGAAGGAAGGGCAGGCGGTGCGGGTTTGCAGCTGACGTCAAAGCCCACAGCTTGTACATCAAAGCTGTGCCTGGCACGCGACTGACATCCCGAGGAGCCGAGTGCCGGTACCCTGGCTTACGGCAGCAGCGGGATCTGGGTACCTAAGTGCTGTCCTGGTGCTGCTGTAGGCATCTAAAACCCCAGCTCCTAAAATCACTCTGCAGCTGCAGGCTGAGCTGCAAAATGTCAAAACACTAAGCACCTACCCGAACCAATAAGCTCCCGGAGGGTGATCTCAGGTCAGTGTTTTGTTGCCAAAGACTCGCTGCCCTGATTAAGAAGCTAGGAGTGCCCTTGTGTCTTTCTTGTGATGCTGTGGACACCTGTGGGCCCGGTTGCCCAGCTCTCTTCAGGTGTTGTGGGGTGTACCTGTGCACCTAACTCGGGGCTCTGGTTTCTGAGCACAGGGGAGGCACCTGAAGGCTTGGTGCTGATATGCTGAGCTTCAGAGCACCTGTCTCGCTGCAAACCAGGCTGATGCTGGCATCCTTCTCCAAGGCTTGTGTCCCAGCTCGGAGGGAAAACCAGGAATGACTGCAGAGAACCGCTCCATTGTTTTCATACCCAGGGCCATCAGAAGATCTTGTAAGTAACTTAAGGCAGCCTGAGGGCTTCTCTAAGCTACAGTGCCTGGTAACAGTTCAAAGAGGTTGCTTCATCACAACCCATTATAACCTTCAGACGTGCCTCCAGTAGTGGTTAAGAACATGGAAGGTCCCAACCCTATCCCTTACCAAATCTGGCTACTTTGCATCATCATATCAGGATCCAGGATCTTGGCATTTCGTTTGGGAGGGCCAGAGCCCCATGGGACAGAAGTAATTCTTACTGCATTACAATTAAGCAATAAAATCTTGAGACCACACACAAAATTTCTTTCAGGCTACACTTCTCCAGAAATCCTTGAGTAAGAATTGAGTAGAAGAGGAACCAATGCTTCAAGTTTGGCCTTTTGCTTATTTATTCCGAATCATGAATATGCTCAGAGTCAGTTCAAGCAAGTCTGCCATTCTTCAGCTGTTGTCAGGGGTGCCCGTAAGCCATCATACCTTAGGAGTGCTCAGCTGCAGGCAGGGCGGTGGGTAAGATGCCAAGGGCTGACCTGCCAAAGGAAGGTGCCTGGAACTACTCTGCCTCATTCATTTTTCTTTCTTCAGAAAAGCCCACAGGGAAGAGCTTGGTAAAATGCAGGGAAACGTTTGTTTGCATCACGGATGATTGTCTATCAAAATGAGTGCCACTTGCATTTCATTCTGCAGTAAGCTGGGCAGATAACTTCAGGTGACCAGAAATGCTCTGCAGAGGGGTTTATTGCTAGCCAAAGGTACTTGCTGCTCTGCTTCTCCCAGACCCAGGAGAACCCACTGAGCCTCCTGGAGATGGGACTGATGAGAGCTTGTGTTTGAACGAGTACAGCTTTTCAACAGTCTCTGCCAAAGGAGCTGATGCACAGACAGGTTTAATGACAAGTTAAAATCAATTAGTCAGTGTACGGCCCCAGGCTGCTACAAGCAGTTGTCTGCAGCAGGTCCTGTTTTGGGGTGGCTGAGGGTGGTGGTGCTGCCAGCTGGAATGAAACAAAGTCCTTCTGAACCTGAGCTCTGAAGCTGGCCTGGAGACTTCCTGCAAGCAGCCCGCAAGTGAGAGCCGCGCGCTCCCTGGATGGTGTGACAGAAAGACACTCGACTGCAGGGTTTTAAAAACAAAAAGTAAGAATTTATTTAAAACCCACGTGCAGATTCAATGGGCCACTACTGCAGGTTCCATGGATACAAGGGAGAAACACACTGTTGCAGTTTAGAAGCCACAGCCACAAGAGCTTCCCAAAACGCGCTACTGCCAGCACAGCAGCCATGAGATGCGGCGTCACCACCCGCAGCAGGGTCACACACCCACTGTCACTGCTCATGGGCAATCCACAAGATGCACTTACAGCCACAGCAGCTCCACGGAACACACTGTCACAACTCACAAGCGCACTAAATACTACACCTGTGTTAGTCAATCACCTGAGGTGAAGCATATCAACTATTCACTTACCCATCACTCCAGGTAAGGGTTCTCAGTACGTTACCTTAGCCAGCATCCCGGCCAAGGGGGAAGGGTCTCTTTGCAGAGTTGGAGAAGTGGCTCCCCCTTATCTCACGCCCTGCATATCTTTGCATTGTCTGGGCCCACTGAAGCCAAATGGGGATCCTCTGTCTTGCCTTTATCTTAATGCAAGGCCGCTGAATAGTGGCTTAACTGGGACTCAGGACATATTGTTTGCTGAAGGAATCCAAGGCTCAACCCAGGTTTCGGTTGGTTGAATTATGCAGCACTGCCCTGTTTAGTCTGGGCTTACAGGACAACTCAAGACTGAGCTATCTGCACAGCTCCCCATGAGTCATCTCTGTGGAGATGGTGTCTCAAGGAAGTGCAAGGCTGAGTGGCTTTTACAACCCCCCATGAGTCACCTGGTGCGCTAGACATTACTGAAACCTCTTTGTGGAACTCTGAGCCAGACGGTCCTTACAGATGGCCTCTCAGCAGATTTTCTCCCGTGGGACATGTGAGGGGTAGGTAGGATGGGAGACACTAGAGTGGATGCTCCAACCCACAGCGTTGAGACCTGCTGCCCCGTGAACACCCCAGCAGGTGGCTTGGCTGAGGGCACACCCCGGCTTCACCACTTCTCACCCCTCTGAAAGGTGGTGGCTTCTGGCCCACATTCCCTGCTGTGTTTTGAACGGCTGAGACAAACCATCTGTCTGTAAGGCTCTGCAGAGGTAGCTCTGCCTTTCCTGGACATGAGATGCTGCCATACTCCTCACCAGGGCACAGCAGCTCTGCCTGAAGTGCCCACCAGGTCCTGGTAGGAGCTGTGTCTGGAGACACTGTGGGCTTTGCCTGAGCCCTGCAGGACATCCACAATGGGATGCCTTTCTCTCCAAACTGCAGTCCGTGCCTCTTAGGAGATGCACTCTGCATTACTGCACTGTGGTCATGGGGCACATACAGGGAAATAGGTCAGAGATCCAGGAGCTGGGAAGGAGGACAAGATGTTACAGTGAGCAGATGTTCCTCTAGAATGGAAATCAGTTTCTGGGAATAATGCAGAATAATTCTGGGAAATAATTCTGTCTCTTTTGATACTCGCCAGTTCCTTCCCTGGCTGTAGGATTACCCCTCCTGCTCATGGTGATGGCCAGCAAGGGACTACAGCTAGGTTGACACTGGGGCATGGGGACTCATGCCAGCCCCTGGGCACGGTGGAGTGGAAGGATAATGGCTTTCTTCAACCAAGCAATGTTCAAAGTTATTTCTTCCTCTTCCTCCAGCTCCCCATGTGATAAGCAAAGTCAGGAAACATATGGCCCTTTGTTCTTACAGCATCTGATTTCAAGAATTCAGTCCATGATTTGCAGTGAACAGCAGTTGCAGCAGTAAGCTGTGCTGATAAGAAGCTCTGATCTTTGCACTGCCTTGGAGAGAAGGTAACTGTCTCCCGTCCTCCAGCCCAGCTCCTGAGTGCCATCCCAGTGCACTGTGGCCATGGCTGAGGACTGGAAGGCTGCATGGAGATGCTTCCAGTGAGCTGTGTTGGCTTATTTGCTGCTGCTTTCTGACAACCCTGGGCCCCGCATGAGCTCACCTGAGTATCTTCCCACCACCACTGTGACATTCCCACCTAATGCTGCCGGGAGCAGTTGGGCCTGGGGAGGAACAACTTTCAGCGATGTTTGGGCAGGCCATCACTGGTAAAGGGTCTTTCTGCCCCTCTTGGGAGGAGAGCTGCACATTTGTGGTGCTAGACATGGGTGTGAGAGGAGATGGGCAGAGAAGATGGCATTGTGATTACTGGCTTGGCGTGCTGCTTGGGGGAAGAAGGCCTAGTGAGGAACCATCCCCAATGTCCGAAGTGGGTAATGCAGTGGTGCTCAGAGAAAGGAGTGCCAGCTTCTGCCAGATCACACTGACATCCCTTTCAGTACCAGAGCAGTTACAATGCATTTTATCATGTTAAAATGCAGAACAGAAAAAAAATTAAATTATAAAATTAAGAGAATTATTTACAAGTGTTAGAACAAAGAGATCCATTTGTAATCACTGGTGACATTGGTGTGGACTCTGGAGGTGCCCCTCTGTGCACTCTGGACTAACAGAATTAATTGCAGTTGTTAAGGTTGTCCCAATCCATCATGTGCACCTTTACGCTCCAGCATGTGATGCTGGGCAGGGGCCTGCATAGCAAGTGGTCTCCCTTTGCATATATACCCTTATTTCCTGGAGATCCACTGGTTATAAACACACGCTTCAGACATAGAGTATTGAGATTTAATTAATTGTGATATAAAGTTCTTCGTCTCACGTTAATTAATTTCAGCAAAGAGCGTATGCACTGACCTCCTGTAGCTGGTGAAGCTGGAGACGTGCTTCAGTGTAAAAGCTGCTGGAGGCAAATCAACGGCCTCGACTGCAGGGTTCCCTGGCTTGTCTCAAGGGCAAGCGTTGGAGCCAGCTACTTTTCTCCTCACGCTTCAGGGCGGCTGAGGTGCCTCTCTCTGCTAGCTTTGCTTAGCTCGGATTTCCTAGGCAGAGATGCATCTTAAAAACACAAGGGTGCCCACGTACTGGTGTAACACCTTAATAACCTGTCACTGCCAAGTCAGGAGGGAAGATCTAATGTCACATTGCTCAAGGCTGTTTTAAGAGTGGGAGGCCACGTTGCACTTGCTAGTAAATGTGGGATGCTTTGCTGCTGGAGGCTCCAGGGCTGCTGGAGATGACTCTTGCAGAGTGTCAAGGTAGGGTGTCAATATGGAGGGTGTCAGAAACTTGTGAAAGCTCTGCATTTCCCCCCATCCCGAATGGGCATGCCCCAGGCTGTTTATCAGCACTTGATGCTGTACCAATTCAGTGACACGTGTTCAGCACTTTAGGTGCCTTCCAAAAAGGCAAGAGTTTTTCTCTCTGGAATTCCTTGTACATTGCTGTAGCAGACACATTTGGAGCCAAGCTCTGACCGGGTGGTTTCATCAGCCTTTCAGGAGGATGGGAGAGTCACTAATTGTAACTGCATATTTTGGCATCGGACTCTCTCCTCCTGCCTGCTGCGACTAGCTGGTCTGCCGGTCATGCTGTCCGTCCAGCCACTGATGGCATCTCAGAGAAAGCACTGAGGTAGGTAATGTTTCTTTTAAAGAGTTCTGAGCTCATGAGAGTGAGATAGTGCATTCCCACGCGGTTAAGTTATGCTCTTGCAAGTCCTGGCTAGAAGTGTTAGCAAAACAACCTTTGGTTGCTAGGAGGTGCTGTGTGGGGATTAATTAATCAGGATGGTTGTGCCTTCTGTTTGCTATCATCGCTGGTAGAAAAGAGAGGTTTCCAAAGCTGAATGTTGTGATGGAGTCTCGTTGGGCCGAGAGCTATACCTATAGAAACACACACTAAGACAGTTGTGGCAAGGGTTAGTCGTTTCGGGATCCGGCACAGAAAAAACACCCCCATAAACAAACCGTGAGGCCCACAAGAGGTGCTCTGTCAGCTCTGCTGAAGCTGTTCCTCCGCCCGCACTGTTACGGGCAGCAGCGACACAGAGACAGCTAAGGCTCTGCTGGTGCAAAAGATCTTCCTCTTCCACGAAATACAGAAAAGAGGCTGATATTTAGCTCCAAGAGTTCTGGAGCAACATGCTAAACTTTCTCTACACATAAGTGATCTTCAAAGGTCTCTTCCAACCTTGTGATTCTGTGATAAGTAAGAAATCCGGCTTGCCCCATAGGAGAGCAGAGGATGCTGCCACAGGTTGCAGCTCCCCTGCTGCTGCTGGTCCAGCTGCCCCTATGATCACTTTCTGATGTATCTCCACCCATGGTTTAAGTTAACTGATGGGGAAGCAGATGTGGTAACAGTACGTTAGTAGGCAAACCAGAAAGCCTATGAGGAGAATGGTGCACCTTAATGGAGCCTGGAGCAGTCTCTTCCGCTAGACAATGATGTGTGCCCAAAGCCCTAAACTGCAGAGGGACAGTGCAGTCTTGGCTCCACTCAAGCACACAGAGGATTGCATCCACACAGCTTTTAAATGGCTTTAGACATTAAACTTATTGGATGAGTGATCTTGCTGCTAGTTGGCCCAAGGTGTCTGATCCCTGGGAAGGAGAAAAATATTCAGTTTCCCCTCAGATAATTCCTTGGCTCTTTGAGAAGTGTTGTAGGTGAAAAGCAGGCACAGCATTCGAATCCCCAAAGCCCTTACGTTGGTGGCACTGCACAGCGAATTTCAAGACAGCTGTCCCCAGTGACCACGTATCCAATGTGACACGAACCAGGGATGGGTAACCTAATTCTGCATCCCCTGGGCTAACGCTCCTCAGGACAGGTCTGTGTTATGTGCTGCACTGGGCAGGGATTCAGAGACCCCACCAGTGCTGTTTGGTGCCTGAGTGGCTTGGTGGGTGCAGTCACACCAGCATGTCCAGCACTTGTGGAGGAGCATCAGGCAGGGAGAAGGCTGGATCTGAAAAAGAGCACAGGAGCTCTTCCAGTGCAGTGCAGGGGGAATGTGGGACATGGGGGACTAACCATACAGAACAAGCCTCAAAATCACACCTAACCCCCCTGTGCACCCAAGAGGTATTTGTGTTATCTTGGTCTCTCTTCTAGCCTTGAAAAGAGGTAAGCACAGAAGGTAAAGGCAACCTTTTGCATAGCAGTCAGATCCTTACAACATTCATCCATAGTCCCAAAAGAATTCAGCTCTGCAGCTCCCTCTTCTCAGGACCGTGCCTGCGCTCCCAGTTTATAGAATTGCAGGTGACAGGGAGCAACTGTCTGGCTGTCTGTGACAAACCTGATAATATTCATGGAAACAGTCTAATATATAAAAGTGTGAATGTGGTCTAGTGGTTAAAAGATTAATTTTGGTGGAGTGGGCTTCAGCCCTGGGCTCTGCATTAGTTTCTTCGGGGTACATGTTGCAGCAGCAGCCCAGGGAACCTCTGGCTCTGAGCTACTTCCAGGGG
The DNA here is from genome assembly GCF_964237585.1 of Gallinula chloropus. NCBI lineage: Eukaryota > Metazoa > Chordata > Aves > Gruiformes > Rallidae > Gallinula > Gallinula chloropus. The sequence continues at coordinate 26,187,564 of NC_140086.1, forward strand.
AAGAGAGGAGTAAATACTGCTTTCCCATTTCCTCCACGAGTGATTTATCCACAAGGCTGCTATGAAAAACTTGAATTCTCCCTCTGGATATGTCAGATGGAAATGACTGCTGGTTGTAGTGGTTTTTCATTTGATTGGCTTTTGGTAAGTGGATATTGCTGAGTGGTTTGGATACGTGCCGTGAATCCCTAAGGATCCAGGCTGTCACGACAGTGAGCAGTTTGTGAGTCTCAGCAGAAGAGTTATGATGCAGCAGTAGTACCCAAGGACACGCATGGTGCAGAATTTTAGGCACCTGAGAACATAATTTGGCAAAACCTGTATGCCCGTATCCTCTCTGGTGTACTGTTGGGTTTGGTTTGGTAGCTCTAGTCACCCAAATTCCTCCTTGCATTGCACGTCAGTAGCTCTTATGCACATTTCTCTCCCCTGTATCCCTGGCATGAGTGCTCGGCATGAGGACTGATACAGCCACTGCTCTTCTGTACTCAGTGACACGCAGGCTCTGACACAAGTGCTAGAAGTGACTATATTCGCTGCCTTCCCCTATATGCTGCATGCCTCCTTGCTGGCTTCAGCACAGATTACCCCCTGCCCAACAATGAGAGGGGGAACACTGAGCAGTTTTGTGTCCTCTGGGCGCTAGGACGTTTCCTCCCTGGGGATGAGCCCAGGCACCACAGCATCACTGTCCTGGTGTTGCTGTCACTGTTCTGCAGCACTGGAGTATCAAAGTGTGTGCAAATCACATTGTAAGCTGTTTTGCAGCCTGCAGCGACAACTATCTGCTGTTTATGATGAAGAGGATTATGGAAACACTGTGAGATAGCAGCCAGCAGCCTTGCCGTGCAGGCGGCGGAGCTACGGTAAATCAGGCTGCGGAGTTACCCCTGCACTTCCAGAAAAGGAAGGTTGTGCTGCTGCAGGAGTATCACATTGCTCCACCGGCACTGGCACCTCTTTTTGGGCAATGTAGCTTCTAGCAGTAGGTTTGCAGAGAAGAGTGGTGACCCTTCAAACCTACATTTCGTATCTGGCATGAAAGGCTTGTTGCCTCATGCTGCTTGTGACAATAAAGTGGTAATCAGGTGGCACAACAGCATCTGTGGCACAGCTCCCGGGCTTGCAGACCTGCTGCTGCTGGGGATTCCCAGCAGTGACTCCTAACAGTGGCTTTTAATGCAGCCAGGTACAAACTGGTGAGGGATCATGGCCCTGACCCTGTAAGTTGTTCAGGTTCCTGCAAAGGGGATCAGTGGGGACAAGTTGTGCAGATATCTTTCAGAACGTGGGACCTGTGGGACTGTTCTTGCTGCCGCGGCTTGAACGTGTGAAAAAACTCCTGTAAATATTTCATTGCCTCCGGGACAAACTGTGATGTGGTTGCAATAGGACGCACAAATATGCCTCCAGATGATTAACCACATTGCAGTGGCGGTGGAGAAACCCAGCTCCTGACCTGTTCACAGCTAACACATGCAGAAAGACCAAGCACAGTTAGCATTTTAGAAATAGGCTTTGCACCAACACAGGATTTCAATGCGCTTTTCAGATGCAGCAGAAATAACATGCCTATCTGCCCTCAGATTTTCCTCGTTAGCATTAATCGAGCATATGACTTGCCTGCAGATGAATTTGATTAGAATCATGTATACTCTTAGGACTCAGAAATAATGAATCCTGGCTCGAGTGCACATGTTGCTGCAGCCAGCGTTGCTGCCTGGTGCCCGCTGCAGCAGCGAGCCGACAGAAAAAGCCTAGGAATGGAATCTGAACCCTCGGCAGCGGGAGAGGGTGAATGGCACACGTGAGATACAGCAAGCGGGACCACACAGGGAAAGCTCTGAAGCTCTCAGTTATTTAAATGCTCATACAATTGGTTGAAATTCCTCTTTTTCTGACATAGGAAGAGCTGCGACGGGGAGCTTCACTCTGTCTACATGCATACGTACACAAATATCCCTGCATACGTTCCAGCCTGTGGCCCACAACAAGTCGCCGTGAGATCTGTGACCTCGCTTACACTCCTTGTTTTACAATGCTGATGGACTCCTCTGCTCCTCGTCTCCTAACACTGGAGAAAAACAGAGTCTTTAAAACCAAAAAAAAAAGGCGTTTGAGCCATCTTCCCCTCTGCACGTGCAGTCGTGCAGCTCTGCGTGCAAGTCGTGCCTTAGGCACGCGCTGCCACACGTGTCAGCCCGTGCGAGGCCCACGTGCACGAGCTGGGGCTGAGGAGCCGGCAGGGGCTGCAGCACTGTGCTGCCTGGAAAAGCATTTGTTGATAAAAAGAAAAAACAAGAGGAGAAAAGTGTTTCTGTTTTGGCGGTTTATTGATATTCCACATAAATTATCCTGACGCTCTGCCGCCTTCCCTTGTCTCTTTCTTTTACAGTTAGTTTTATTGTGCAGTAATCCTTATTCATACTCATCTCAGGACTGTCTGTGTGATAAAAGGATGCGAGTCTATGCATTATCTATTATCCCCGTTATCATGACAGCTGCCTGGGCATTTGATAGATCTGAAATCTACTGAATCGTTTACCTAAGTGCTAGAAAATGCCTGTAAGAGGAGAAGCAGACATCTGAAAAGGGAATAATACATAAAGAAACATCTGCATTGAGATCATTTGTCATTTTTGGAAAGGTCTTGGAGAACAATACATACATTTGGTATAGCGTCATGCACATGACACTGCAGGTCTTTTATTCTACTGGCAGGCCTTATCTGGATCACAAGAGTGGGTTAGACTGGAAAAAAAACTCGTATATTGAGCTTTTGTCATGTTTTAAAGATCCCTGCAGTGTGCACTGGCTGCAGAGCCTTCCCTGGCCAGTTCTCACATTGGGTTAGGGGCAGTGCCCTCCCTGCTATGCAATGCTTAACAACCAGGTGGCACAATAGGCAGGGACCGCCCAGCTTCTGCAGGTACCTTTTCCATTAGGTGTTCAGGGTTTTTTATCTTCCATTTCCCCTGATGGCCCTGGGGCTCCCTCTCTCGTCACTGCTTTCCATTCTCTGATGATGTTGCTGCAGATCCATCCAAGGGGTGACTTCACCCTGAAGTCTCCCACCATGAGGATGTCCTGTGCCCTCAGATCCTCCAAAATACACTTTGAGAACCACCTCGTAGAATCACAGAAGGGTTTGGGCTGGAAGGGACCTTAAAGATTGTCTACTTCCAACCCCCTGCCATGAGCAGGGACATCTTCCACTAGATGAGGTTGCCCAAAGCCCCATCCAACCTGGCCTTAGACACTGCCAGGGAGGGGGCAGCCACAGCTTCCTCAGGAACAAACCCCTCTACACCAATAGATGCAGCAGACAGAGAAGGAAACTGCTGTAAGGAGCAGAGGATGCCCCAGAAGCAAGTGTTGGTAGAGGATTTCTACATTAGCTCAGATCCCAGCCAGGGAGTTCCAGTTATCTTTTCTCTCCTCTTGTGGTGATAACAGCACCAGATAAATGTTCCTGGCATTGCACAACTTCTTAAGAGATAAAAGCTGTGGCTGGGGAGTCACTTTGGGAGGGAACTGGTGAGACAGCATCTTAACTGGCAGGTGGGTGTGGGCTGATGTTGCAACTCCCACGCTTCCACTGCTTGCTGGTTTATGAACCACCAGAACTGCCTCGGGGGTAGCTCGATGGCAAATGCTGAGCTATTAGGTGAATGCATAAAGAAAGGAAAGTTAGAAAAGCAGAAACATATTTCATACAAGGTTTTTATGGACTTTTTCAAGTGCAGATGTGCCAGAATGTTTCCACTGGAAACTTTATATAAAATGATTAATGTAAAGGGGTTCTGCAATCCTGGCATCTCTCTCCCCGCTCCTAAGAGCTGTCATGGCTTGTGACAGTGCTGTTCTGTCTGCTGGAAGCATCAGCAGCTGGAAATTATCATTTGTTAGTCTTAGTCTTTCTGTAGCTCCTTTCAGGCACTCCTCTGGTAATCAGGGCTCTTGCCCTTTTACCTTCAAGGTGGCTTGGAGTTCCTCTTCTAGGGTCAGAAATCACTCAGGGACTGCATTTATAACAAGCAAGGGAAAAAAAAAAAGAAAGAAAAGAAAAAGAAAAGCATTTTGGACAATATTCAGACCCATTCTGGGGATTCCTCTAATTTCTTCAAAGGATAGTCGGTGGGACAGAAGTGTCATTGCAGCTCCAGGCTCTCTTTCTCCACCACCCAGCTATTGTGTGATGCTCTTCTTAAAACCTCCCCCTGCCTTTTTCACTCTTCATTGTCTTTCTAAAGACTTTACCCAAGAGTTTTCAGATGCTTCTTGGAATCATAGAATCATAGAATGGTCTGGGTTGGAAGGGACTCCAAGGATCAGAGTTCCAACCACCTGCCACAGACAGGGCCACCAACCTCCATGCATGATCTAGACAAGGTTGCCTGGGGCCTCATCCAACCTGGCCTTGATCCAGGGATGGGGTATCCACCATCTCTCTGGGCAGCCTGTTCCAGCACCTCACCACTCTCTCTGTAAAGAACTTCTGCCTAATACCTAATCTAAACCTTCCCTCCTCTAGCTTCAATCCATTCCCCCTTGTCCTGCCATTGTCTACCCTTTTAAAAAGTTGATTCCCCTGCTGTTTATATGCTCCCTTCAGGTACTGGAAGGCTGCAATGAGGTTGCAGCTCCCTCAGCCTCTTTTCATAGGGGAGGCGCTCCAGCCCTCTAATCATCTTCGTGGCCCTCCTCTGAACCCTCTCCAACAGTTCCACATCTTTCTTGTATTGGGGGGTCCCACACCTGGACACAGCACTCCAGATGGGCCTCACAAGGGCAGAGTAGACTTAAAGTTACTTTTAAATCTCAGAGTTCTCTAATGAAATCCCGTCCCTTCTTGCACAGCTGGGCTGCTGCGCGCAGGTCTGACAGTCCTGGGCTGCCCACTGCGGGTCCTGAGCTGTGGTCTCCTGTTCCGGGGACCACGTGGTGGAAGGCACCTCTCTCCAAAGACAGGGAGACTGGGGATCCGCCAGTTTGACAAATGCCACATCTCATGGGCTTCTGACAAGGTGGCACCTGGGACATTACTTTTGATTACTCCTTTACTGTAACGTCAAGCTGCACGGGACAGAGGGTTTTCCTGGTGGTTATTTGCCTTCTGAGGAAGGTGGGACAAGCCTATGTTTTCCTCTTCTTCCTGGGCTCACATGGACTATTCCATGAAAAGGTTGAGATGAATCGAATCCATACACAGTAACCAGAGAGACCACAGTGATGGTGTCAGCCTTACACTGCCAGCATTCCCTGTATGTCAGAGGAGTTCTTAGAATAAAGAGAGTGAAGTAGAAAAAAGCTGTCAGCTAAGGGCAGTGACAAGCATCTAGGTGGCCTTTCCTTCCCTGTGTTCCTCGGAGTGTGGCATTTGCCCGCCTTTGCCCCGCCAATGCCTGTGTCCGTACTCTCGACCCGTGCAGCATCCTGGGATCCTCATCCCCCACATGTTCCGACCTGGGACCTAGCATGGCTCATATGTGTGTGTGTGTCTTTTGTGCCGGCATCTCCTTCCAGAAGGACGAGGATGTGTGTTCATGGTCGTGCTCAGGACATGACCAGCGTGCCCACCCTGCCCACGGGACAGCAGCGAGGTGGTACTGCCAGCAGGCACCCCGCTGTCACCGGGAGCCCCCCTTGCTGGGCAGCTCTTACTCAGCCCTTTTTCCTACTGATGCCAAGGCTGCCTGTTTTAAGGAGCAAATTAATCTGCCACAGGAATCTCCTGTGTTGGGATTACATGTGCTATTAATAAAAACTGCCTTCAACTTCTAAATTGAGGCACTTAAAACCCACAATGAATGCATTCTTCATTAACGAAAAAAGCCAAGAGCTTTTTTGTTGAAATTTAAGTAGACCCATGAACTTTTGTGTCATGTGTGCTATTTTAAAACTGCAAATCTATTCCACTTTTTCCATTGCGGTTGTTTTTGCATTTCATTATGTTCTAACACAGGCGACTCTGCTCGTTCAATATAAAGGATTTTGCATTTCCAGGCACAGGTTTTCATGTCCAGCTCAATGGGCTGGGTAAGAACCTAGTTTTCAGGCGCCCTTTTTTTCTAAGGGGTGAAATTAAAAAGCAGAAATTAAGAGAATTAAGGCACCAAGGCATCAAGAAGTTGTTGCCTATTTCTAGAAATGCAGAAACATTTTTAGAACATGAGGAAAAACGAGCAAACATAACTATGGAAAGTTAATTATTTTCTGTAATTTCTGTTTTTGAGAAAACTGCGCGGGACTCAGACTAACAGACTAAGGCCAAAAGTTGTGTTATGTCATACGTTACGAACGTGGCCTGAAGATGGATGATAAATTCTATGGTCAAAGTAAAGGCATGCTAAGAGCCCCCAAAGCCATTTGGAATTCTGTCCGGGAATGTAATTGACTGGGCTGCAAAGAAAATCTCTTTTCTTTTCCTTTCCATAGCAATGAAGGAGCATTTATCTACAGTTTCCACACTTCCATACTTTCCCCTGTGCTGTCCCTTGTGCCTAGAAGACCCCTATGGACCTCAGAGCTATTTCATTCTCTGCTAAACTCTAGATAAATGTTGTTTTTGATTGTTCTGCAAATATTTGATGACTGTTGCGATGCTGATTTGCTATGGCCATTGCCTCTCCTATTGACCAGTGCTCTCTGTTTCTTTCCTTCTCTCTTTTTCCATGTCTCTGGTTTAATAACAAGCCTGATGGTTTTCTGGGACAAGGGCTATATTTTTTGATATACGTTTGTATAGTGCTCGGCACAATGGAGCCTGGTCCCTGACTGTCTATGTCAAATAATAATGATGATGTTTACACTTCTTTCAATCTCCAGTTCTGTAACTGTTTTGAAAGTTTTCTTTTAAATAGCTAGAAGTAAATTGCTATATTAGCAACATTTTCCACATCAGTTATGACTTCTTTTAATAATCTAAGCACTTTTTCTAATATCCCTCACAAGCACTGCACTGTGTGCATAACATTTTACTGATCTTAAAGCCCAAGACCTGGGGGTATGGATGGAAGTAGCAATCGTGTATTTATCCCCCCTGTATGGGGGTATGGAGGTCTGCCCCCTGAATAAAACTGCACAGCACAGCCACTGAAACCCAGGCGCTGCTGCTGTGGATGGAGTGCCTCACTGAGGAGAGCCAGGACAAGGAGCACAACACTCCATCTAATGCCTGGCATACGCCCTCAGTGCAGCGATAATTTAATCTTTAGCGTTATTCCCTGGAAGCATTTACCTGTCTCTGAATGCTTAAGGGATGCCCTTGGCTGTGCGTGAGAAATGACATAAACACCACTGTCACGGCTGAACATCCCTAATTAGTGAAACCCGCTGTGCGCTGGTTCGTCATCGTGCCTGGGCTCTATTATAGGCCTGTTAATCTTTTTCTGTTTCCTAAGTGGTCCATCAGGATCTACTTCTGCATTAAGCCAGCCTCTAATCCCTGTACCCAGCTAAACATAACCACAACCTATTTGCGTAGTGGGCTATCCCCAATTACACTGAAAAACACTATAACCTAGTTCAGCCGTTGGGTAACACCGGGCATTAGTGATGGCTATTTATATCCTTAAGATGTTTCGGTCTTGCTGTGCTAAATAGAAGCTTGGGGTAAGCTTTTTAGCACTTGCTGTCACTTAGAGCTGCATGGGCTTGAATACGTAACGATGTGATGATGACCCCCCCACTCCCACCTCTGATTTTCGGATCTGGTCTCGCTCAGGTGTGATCTCCTGCTGGTTCCCCATCTGGAGTAGCAGCTGAAGTCCCTGGCGTGCCCCAGCCCCGCAGGAGGCAGCTCCTACGTTGGACAAGAGTATTTTTATGTGGGTTTGAACTTGGCAGCTCCTTCTCTCCACTGCAGCTGGCGAGGTGACAGCAAGCAGGAGGGGCTGTTCAACATGCTTGGGAATTTCTCCGTGTACATTGGTGTTTGATAGATCGGTGTCCCCCCCCAAATTCCAAATGCAATAAGCACAGTTTGTGCATTTGGACAGGTGGGGGTTTGGGAACTTGCTGCTCCGTTTGCAGGGAAGTGCATGCTCCACAGCTGCATCATGGAAAGACAATAACTAAAGTAGTGACGCAGATTTATATAAACAAAAAGGTGATTTGTGCAGCTCTAATGAAATTGGTAATTAATGACAGAGATGGTGCATTGCATTTGGCCCTGCAAGGCACAATATCACTGTCTCATGCCTGAGCTTGGGGTTGTTCTGTCTTCTGTTCTGTCTTTGCCACAGGATGCACAGAACTGGTCTGGCTGCCAGTCTTCAGCTATGGCTGTGTTTGTCAATGTCACTGGATTTTGGTTTTTTACAGAAGGGTAAATACACAATTGCTACTTCCATCGCTTCTAGACCCAGCCAGGGCCAAGCAGCTGAATTTCTCCTACTACTGGGTGCTTATATGGTGAAGGTGGACCAGCATCTTCAGCAGGGGACTATGCTACGTGCAGCTGCAGTCACTGAGAAAGCACTGCCATGGCTTGGAGGTGAAATTAGAGTTGTGAGGCCAATAGCAGAGTGTAGCCAAGTGCATTCAAGATGTGGAGCAATTCCATGAAATAGTTCACTTCCCATACTCTGGCTGTTAAGATTCTGCCCTTTCATTTCCATTACTTTTTCACTATACCTTTCTAAAATCCAGGAACTTTCCCTCTCACTGTGAGAAGTATTTTCCAGTGTTCTTCAGAAATGGAAAATAATCTGAAAACCAGCTGCTTGCTAGACAGGTATGTCCTTCTTGGGAAGTTACATTTCATGTCTGATACCTCCAGAACCTGACTGCTTCCTGCTGGGGATAAGTGATCTCATCTCGTCTTGTCTCAGCTCCCCCCTCATCATTGACAAAAGGTTGTTAACGCAGGCTGTCCTCATCTCCACATCCTCGCTCTCTCCCAGTCCTACAGACTTTAGGGCTGAAGTTGATGAAATGTGTGGGTCCCCTTTTCTCTTGAATGTGAGTGAGGACTGCACAGGAGTTTGTATGTTTGCCCCATAAGTCCCCAGTGTGAACAGAGCAGCTGATACTCACTTCAGGTAGAGTTGCAAGTGCTCTGGAGTCAGGCAGTGCTGGGGCTCCATGGAGAAACTCCCGGGTCTTCAGAAAGTGTGAGGACTGGAGGGTTTTCAGAAATCCATGATGAGGACTGTTCTGTTACTGATGGTTGATGAATGCTTTGGAAAAGCAAAGTGGTGGAGCTCTTAGGTCTGTCCTAGTTGTTTTGGGCTGAGTCGTCACATTACTGTAAGCAGGATGAGACTGAGACACTGGGAGTTGGGAGTCTAAGGACTTCCAAAGAGAGCACTTTCTTGGGATGCTGGCAATCCATAAAAATGTGAGTGATACTCTGCAAAAGATGCAGCATCTGCAAATAAGGGACAGTGCTTGAACCTGCACGATCTCAGGAAGGCTGTTCTGGGAGTAAGACATCCCTCTCTCTTTGGCTGTCTGTCTCTCAACCTCTCTCCCTCTCCACTTTTTATATTTTTATTCAGCTAGAAGATTAACAAGTTACCAATTTATACACGATGTATGAGGACAATACTGATCATGTGGCTAATCAGAAAATAATCCAAAGGTGTTGTCGAAGGCCTCCCGCAATGTCAGGGCAGACATCAGGGAGAATCCAGGGCAAAGGGCAGTAGATGTGGTCTGTCCTTTGTGTGAATTGTAAGAAGCATCCAGGCATGTGTCTTGTACTGGTTTTACTGAACTAGAATTGTGCGAGTATATGGGGCATGAGATGGTCATCCCCTGAGGGACTCGTGGACTTCCACTGATGTTTTCCCTTTACACGATTTTGACATGGTTTTAAATCTCAGTTATACTTGGTTTTGACTTATTTTAAGGGTGTTTTCTGATATATGCCAGTGTGAGAGCAGAAGGTGGCATTTCATAAGAGCAGATATTTGAAGATGTTCAGGTAAGCTGTCAGACAGAGTTCTTCCATGTGATCCTCTAATGAAAGAACATTTTGTCCTCTAAGGGTGCTGCTCATTTTAGCTTCATCTTTTCCTTAAGCTGCAAGTGAAGGAGAGAGGGGGAGGCAATTCAGTGCCGGAGCTGCTCTGCCTTCCCTTCTGAAGGAGCCCACTGAGTCACTGAGGCAAAGCTGCCCTTGTGAATACCCTGCTAATGAGGCAAAGAGTTTCTGGAGGCAGCATTATTCTGCCCAGCAATGGTGATGTAATAGCCAGCAGCACAGTCTTGGGGCAGAAGTCAAACAGGAGTGGGCTTGTAACTAGGAGATCAAAATATTTTCTCTGCCTTTTGCAATGGGATGTGTCCATATTCTTCCTCCTCAAGCTTCTCTTTGTTCACTATGATATGTTTTATCGTCTCAGTTCATGTTTGTGGTACATTGGGTCTTACTTTACAACGTGACAGAGCTGTTTAAAATCCATCAGACCACAGCTGCAGAGAGCGCAGAGGGGTGGGAGGGAGAACGTGGCCGTGCGGCCGGCTCTCTTGCTCTCCTCCATCGGTCAAAGGGTGAGCTACATAGAACCCCGATTTGTAAAGCACCAACAGTCAGCTCTAGTTTATGAGTCACGCTAGAATTACGTTCCTTGAGCTTGTGACTTTGAATTAGCTACTTTTCTTTTGTTGTCTAAATCTGCCAGCCTGGTCACTGATTAAACTTCCGTCAACATGGAGGATTTATGAGAACCAGGGATGTAGCTACTTCCACAGACTCCAGAAATCAAAGCCTTTTCCTACCAGCTTCTCTAATTTCGTGCTTCACAGGAACAACACATGTCAGGCACCCACCTTCAGAGAAGCTCCCCTGAGAAACCTGCTGGAAGACATTGATGGACATTTCCTTGTCTAGCCACCCACGTCTGAGTCAGTGGCATGCTCAGTGCCCTTAGCTTCATGAGAACAATCCTCTGTTATTAATGGGAAACTCGCTCAGAAGAGAGAGAATGCTCAGAAAGCATCAAATAATGTGTTAACTACTATGAAGAAGGATGGACTGGATGATCTCTTGAGGTCCTTTCCAACCCCTGCAATTCTGTGAAAATGTGTGTGACAGAGACTTTGCAGTCCACCACTTCTGAAAAGGGTGGTGTGGTCCCACACATCATCACAGAGATGTACATTTTGCAGATGCACGATTTGCACTGGAGGACAAAGTAGCAGAAGTAATAAAGGTTCTTCTGGCCACCAAAATGTGTTGATTTTAGTTATTAATGATGGCTTTTTTACTATGCTCAGCTCTGTGTTTACTGCTTGCTTTCAAAATGAATACATTTTATGAAAACAACAGAGAGAAAGCAAAAGACAAACAAGGGGTAGTTGTAGGAAGCCACCCAGAAGCTTCAGCATGGACACGTGTACATACACGTGTCCCAGCTAGAGAGCTTGAGAAGGGCCCGCTGTGTCTGTGCCACCCCTTTCTGGCTCCTACAAGAACGTGAGAGCTTTCAGTGCCAAGGAACTGGCTTTGTGAAGTAAGATCGAAGCTGACAGCACTGTAACTGCTGGTATTTTATTGACTTTGTTCCCTGCAAAACATGCTGGCTGTGATCTTCCTGTTTTCAGGAGGCTGGCTGGCCACAGCAGGACATGTCCGTGGTGATGCACAGCGATGGCACGCACCAGCTTGCAGAAGCAGGGCAGAAAACTCCACAAGCTGTGCTGCCATGTGTCAGAGGCTGTGAAGAAACAGAAGCTGATGCTCGGTTGGTGTGGATAGCAACAGCAGCCAGTCCTTCCCAGTAGCTAGTGGGGAAAGACCCCTGCTGCCACCCGTGCTGAACACAGCACACGTACTGGTTTCCACAGTTTTTGTAGCCGGGTTGCTTGTGCATTTAAGCACCTCTTGTACTACAGCAGGACAGTCTTATTCAGCGTTGCATGTGTAATGATTACATCATAAACCTTGTCTTACTGCCAGTCTGAAAAGGCACTGGTAAAAACCAGCCTTCAAGCTGTTAGGAATTGCTTCATTGCATTTGACTGCCAGCCTAGCTTTCAGACAGCACAGTTTAAGGCTCGTGGCTTGTATTAGTGCAGGGACACTCATCTCCTGGGGGGTCCCGCTGTTGCTGGTGGGAAGAGCAGGCATTTCCATGGGTGATTCATGCAGCCTGTGCTAGGTGAATCACCCTAGAGCAGCTTGGTTAACCCCATCCTGTTCCCTCTGGGAACCAAGGCATGAGGTTTAAATGAGGTGAGGTGAATCCTACCCACAGGACCCGGTGCTCAGTTGTCCTGTCATGAACACAGTACAATAGAGATAAAGAATTAGGTCTTCAAAAAAAACCCAAACAATGTATCTTCACTTATATGTTCATTTTCACATCTTCCAGTTTGGAAAAGTGGAAAGTACATGCTGAAAGACATGGGAGTAAAGCCGTGTAAAGAAAAGAGGTGCCGTTGTTCAATTAAATAGACATTAATTATGCCTGACCGTGTAGAGCATCTTGCTCAAAGGCATTTTGTGTGGCTGAAATCTACTTGCAGCCTGATGCTGGAGAGCGCATGTGTTTTGCTGATAAACACGAGCCTGGGAGCCAGAAAATCCAAACAAGGCAGTGAATCACCAAGCCATCACATGAAGCATCACTTTACTCGGTGCTGGTGCTGCGAGTGGGGAGGCCGAGTGCTGAACCAGGGACAACAGATGGACAGTACTGTATGCAGGGGAAGAAGAGAGCCACTGGCTCCTTCCAAGCAGGCCATATTTAGCTGTGGTTTTGTTACTGTTAGTTGTCTGTGCAGTAAAAAGAGAACTGGGGAGGGATGATTTGCCAAGGGATGCTGCTCTGGTGCTAGCGCGATCCACAGTGGAGCAGCAGGTCTTGTCATCCAGGGTTTTCCCCAGAGGATGTGATGCCCAGATGCCATAGTCCAGCTGTGGCCTGATCTTGTTTAGGAAGAAGAGCTAATTCAGCCACTGCCACGTGCCATGTGGTTTTTGTACAGTACACATCACCTTTGTCCCGCTCCAGATGTGAATAACAGCCCTTGCACGACCTCAACTGAAACCGGCCTGGCTGAACTCAGCTGTGCCTGGGCTGAACCTCAACCACATGCCACGCCACCCCTCCCTCAAGGAGTGCATCAGATGGGTGCTGGGCCCCTCCTGAGGGCACCCACAGCCATTCCACACACCCCTCCAGTGGTCCCCCACCCTGCCCAAGACCCCATGTCAGCCCCTGGAGCCTCAGTCCCTGCCCCAGTGATTCCTCCACCCAGAAGTGATGCAGAAGTTGCCTATAGTAAGTTCCCACCATGACTTAGTGCTGTAAAAGCAAGTTGAATTTGTTGTTGGAACCCATGGCTCCTGTCGCAGTTTTGTGTAGCTGAGCTGCTGAGATGGCTTCTGCAAGAAACAGACATAAGGTCTCTGCAGGCCCCAGAAGGTAAACATGACCGATTCAAGACCAGAGCTGCTGCTGACCAGGGCCAAGCCAAGTCACACAGCCTCTGTGAATCACATTTAGGAGAAAAATAGATGCAGGCAGCTGCATTTTTGGCACCAGAGAAGGGAGTGAGGAAATGTGACAAGCCCTGTGGACACCAAGGCCAGGGAAGGAGGAGAAGGTGGGGGAAGAATGAGGCACTCTGGGTGCGGGAGAGAGAGATTCCCCTGCAGCCCGTGGAGAAGACCATGGTGGAGTGGGTGTCCCCTCGCAGCCCGTGGAGAAGGACGGGGAGCAGAGACCAACCATCTACAGCCTGTGAAGAGATTGATCCACGCCACAGCAGGTTTGCTGGGGGACTTGTGACTCTGTGGGGGACCAGGCTGGAGCAATCTGGGCCCAAAGGTCAGCACCCCATGGAAGGGAGCCATGCTGAGGCACGTGGTGAGGAGATGACTCCCCGATAGAGAGGACTTGCGCTGGAGAAGTTTGTGGATACGAATGTCTCCCATAGGTGGGACCCCATGGTGCAGCGGGGGAAAGGGATGTGTGTGTGGAATGCCCCCCCCAGCAAAGAAGGAAAACAACTCAGGAGGAACGGACTGAAAACCCCCATTCCCCATTCCCTGCCCCTCCCCATGCTGTGACGGGGGGGAAGAAGTGAGCGAATTTATGACTAAAGTCTGTGAAGAGGGGAGGGGTGGAGGGAAGTAGAAGTGTTAAGGTCTGGATAAGGAAAGCAGCTTGTAAGGAGCTGACCGGAACCCCACTCCCCATTCTCTGCCACTCCCCATGCTATGGTGCTGGGGGGAAAAAGGGAGTAATACCGTGAATGAAGTTTAAGTCTGCTAAGAAGGGAGGGGTGAGGGGAAAGGGCTTTAAGACCTGGCTGCACTGCTCATTACCTGACTCTAGTTCACTGGGTGTGTAGTTGTAGTCGTAATAAATTACTTTTCCTTTATTCTGTGTTGAGTCTGTTTTGCCCATGACGCTAATTACAGAGTGATCCCTCTGTCCTTATCTTGAATCCTAAGACTCCCAATATATATATTTTCTCCCTTTTTTGGCTGAAAAGGGGAGTGAGCAAGCGGCTCTTGTGGGCATTTGGCCTCTAGCCAGGGCCAAACCACCACAGCTCCTGAGGCTGAAAAGGGGCCAGTGGGTCCCAAACCTGATTGTGCTGAGGAATGGACATAATAAAGTTGCCAACTGCAAAAAAGATCTTTGCTGGTACCACTTGCCTGCAGGCATTTTTAGCTCTGTATTCGAAGAACATTTTTGACTAGCTCACATCCTTCTATTATTAGAATATTATGGTTTTGCTTTTTTTTTTATTTTTAATTTGCATTGATTCCATTAGAAAAGCACATTTATTTATGTCATACAGGACTTAATCCCATTCCCTGGACAATTATTGGCAGACTTCATTAACGTCACTCAGAGAAAGGGTGGGAAATAGGCTAAATAACTCTTACTGGAATAACCCATGTGCTCTTTATCATTGCTCTTTTTTATCCACAGCTGATAGTGGATAGAATTTGTTTTCATTTCAGTTAAGTAAATTTTCATTTCAATTAGTAAACTAAAAAGTAACTTGTATCTTATTATGAACTGAACTGATTCCTTTGGCTGCTCATTTTTTCACACTTAATGCATTAACGAAGGAAATACCTTTCAGACACCCATTACAGTCACCAGGGCTCTGCAGTGCACAGTTATGGGCCATACTTTCCTTTTGGTACATCAGAATCCAGATTATCTGCAAGTAATAGACTAATGAGGGGTTCTCTAATGAGGTAGCTGATTAAAAGCAATCCTGTTCCCTGAGAGCTCTAATGCTGGCTTTACAGTTCTCTTG
The DNA here is from genome assembly GCF_964237585.1 of Gallinula chloropus. Classification (NCBI taxonomy): domain Eukaryota; kingdom Metazoa; phylum Chordata; class Aves; order Gruiformes; family Rallidae; genus Gallinula; species Gallinula chloropus. The sequence goes on from NC_140086.1 coordinate 26,202,801, forward strand.
CACACAAGGAGTATGGAACATTGCTTTTTCCCTGTTCTTGTGCTCCACCATCAAAGGTTCACGTTCTGCTTTTAGCACTCCCTTAAAGAGTTGTAAAAATGCTGCTGTGGGGTGGGAGAAGAGGAGGTGGTGGAACAAATTCAGTATCCCTTGCAAGCAATTCCTACAACAGGGTCTATCAAATCTGCTCCTCTGAGAGAATAGTGGGGTTTTCTTTAGACAGAAGGACAGTTTCAGGTGTTTCTGACTCTGTTTCCATTAAAATAAATCCAATTTTTATTATTGCTTAATTTCTGAGTGTCTTCCTCTCCCCTACCCCCAACTTAAGACTCTCAGTAGTTCCTCCCAGGCACATAATCCTCCATTTACCTACCTCGTATTTTCCAGTTTTGGAGTATTTTATCTCTGTTACCTTTCTCACTTAGCATGACACTTCTTACCCCATCACTGGATGCAAAACAGGAAGAGGCTGCAGGCGCCAGTTGGTGTAAATAAGCTCTTGGTCCCATTGCCATGGGCACAATACAGCTTCACTGCACTTAGATATATTTTTGCTTTTTATTCTACACTTGCTCACTGAGCTGCCCGTGTCCTTCTGAGCTGCAGGAACCGTGACACTGGAGTAGCTCCCCTAAGGCATACAGTCAGTGCGGGTACTCCTGGTGTGCCCGGCACCGTCCAGCCCAGCATCAAGCTGAGACCCAAACCCGTTTCTGTCCATAGCTGATGGTGGTGGTGTGGCTGAGAGCTGCCAAGGGCCAGCACTGGCAGAGGTGAGAAGCCAAGTGAACCGTGAAATGCAGCGATGGTCTGGAGGAAGGGAAGGCGGTGGGCTTCATCCCTTGCCTTCACTGGTGTCTAGCTCCTGGGAACACAGACTGCTGCATCTCCCCCCCTCTGAGGGGAAGAACGAAGATGTACTCTCCTGCTAAATGCATGGGGAGGAAGTGCACTTTTGGACACTCTGAATTCAATTTCTGTTAAAATAAATATGAATTTCATTTGTCCTGCTTTTTAAAATGATCCCCCTCCCGCCTTGGATTTTCCTTCCCCTTCAAGCCCACTCAGTTCCTCTCTTTGCACGACCCTTATGCCAGAGGTGATTTGAGGAACTACTTTTGCCTTCATGTACATAAATGCAAACTGGCTAATTAATTGTCAGCTAAAAAGCACTGCTCTTTTACATCCAATGGAAAATTTCTGTCTAATTGCTCTGGGCATCACCTGGACTAATTGTAACTGACTGAGAAGGACTGCAGGGCTGTTACTCTCTGATGTTTACTTCATGCTGGCTGCAGGAGCCATTCCTTAAAGACGTGATTATCAAAGCAGGGAACGGACAAGACGGGTGACAAGCAATCTCTCTGAGTTTTAAATTGCACCAGGTGGTAACATCCGAGCACTCGTGTGCTTTACAACAGCACCTGGCCTTATGATTTTGTCCAGCTCGTGTCTGTGTCTCAGGGAGTCTGAGTTGTAGAGGTGTTCACCAGCAAAGAGTGCAAGAGCACCTCATCAGCCTCCATCAGTCTGTGGGACAGTACTTGGAAACCCAAACCTATAGTCAGCCCTTTTGAAAAATGGTCAGTTCACATATTTCATTAATCAACCTGCTGTTCTCCCTTCTGAGTAAGCACCAGGAGGCTGAAAATGCTGAAAAAAAAAAAAAGGAGAAGTTTTCCCAACAGATATAGTGATTTAAATTTGTAAGTCCTGATGGCATTCCCTGAGGAAGAAGAGCTCCTCATCATGTGGAGGCTGACAGTAGTACAAAGCAGGTCCTGGAGAGTTAATTGTCCAATTGGAAAACCAGAACAGGCTCAGAAGAAGCAGTACAAGGAGGAAAAAATTCCAACCTGCAAGTTTCCCAAGCACAAGTGCTTTGTGCCATGGTTGGAACAACCCTTATGGATGGCTTTATAGAAGAGATATATTGTGTGGTTGCTGCAGAGCTCTTTTTCCTTTGTCTGCCTTGAATTTTATGAAGAGGATACGGGAGATGATGTCTAGCAATTCCTAATCTAACACTAACCATAGCTAAACACAAAGGCTTTTCTAACTTTGGTTTATTTCTGCTGTCTGTGCTTTCTACTATGATATATGTTAAACATTTGGGTGAGACATTAGAGCCTACAGTTCTGCTGAGATCAATCTGGCCATAAATCTCTCCAGTCCTGCGGAGGACAGGTTTTGCTTTTTTACTTGCATGACAGATTACAGAGAACTTAAAGAGAGCTAAATGTACCTGAGGTGCAGAGCATGGTACTCCAACCACCCACTCACCTTCACAATTTCCATCAAGTTTCAACAAAATGAGCAGCTTCAGTTGAGTATGCCGACAGCAAAAGTCTTTTTGCAACCCCCTGGCCATGCCATAAACCTTTCCCCAACAGAGATGTAGCATTTTGTGCAGGGAGTATTAAAAGCCACTCCATACATCCTATGGAGAGCGAGGTGGCCCTTCATGATCTTTGGGACTGCCACTCAGCAGCAGAGACTCAGAGCCTGATGTGTAAGGGACAGGTGAGGTTCTGATGTGGAACTTGGGACCACCTCAGCTGCTGCCGAGAACAAGTCAAGGAAAATCGGGACATGCCTTTTGCTCAGTTCTCCCCTTGGTAGATCTGAATAATTTCCACATACACTGATGAGTACATACTACTTTGGGAAAAGCTCCCGGCTCTTCAAACTGGAGAACGGGCTCAGGAGGTCCCTGAAAATCCTCATGAAAGACACAGGAATGCAATAAAGCCAAAGGGGAAACAAAGTAAGCAGATTCCAATTGAAGAATTTCGTAAAGGTCTGATTTTTCCAGAGGAAAAAGAATTTTACAGCAGAGGAATGTGAAGTGCTAGGCTGGAATCACAGCAAGAGGAGTTCTTTTCTGTATTATCGCCTCTCCCTTTAATACCGGCACGGTGTCAGTTGAAGCCTTGCTTGCCTGTAGCAAGAAGGGTGAGAAGAATGGGCTCATGACAATAACACCCTTTCACATGCTCAGAAACAAAGTTGTTCAGTGTTTCATGTGCAGGGGAAGAATTAATCACCTGCTAGATTTAGGGGCCGATAGAGCAACTAGGAGACTGTAAACATGAAGTAAAGCTGTAGGAGCTTGGTTTTGATCTCATGATAGTTAATCTAGAGTCTGGATAATTGACAGCTCACACCAGAGTTCCATTTACTTTTACGTAAGTTGTCGTAGCCCTACCAAGTAGTTCTGTGAAAGTTTATTACACTTCATTTGTCAATCAAAGGGTATTTTGCACAGTTGTTGCAACTGTCACCCGGTGGCACACGTTACAGGTTTGGATTTATTTTGTTTTCCCCCTTCTGGCAGAACTCCCTCTGCCAGTGAGCGATGAGATTAGCAAAACGTAAGGAGCAGACCTTGGGGTCGTGGCGTGTCCCCTGTGTATTCATCTGTCCCTGGGCAGGATCAGCACTGCGCTGCTCCTACTTTGTGCAGACTCTGCATGTCCTGCGGCATCTTTGCCACCATCCAGCTGAATTTGTAGCTGGGTGTTTTTTCAAGCCCCTGCTAGCAAAGGGCTGCAGAGGGAGTGAGAGCTGATTCTGTGGTTTGGGAAAGTGGGTGCAGTGCACTTGGAGGCTGGCAGAGAAAAATAGGACAGTGTATATTAGAACTTTAAAAAACCCCAACAACCAACCCCCCCCAAACCCCAACAGAACTGTATTCCTGCTTCTGAATAATTCCAAAATAACATTCAGATACTTTATTCTCAAGAAGCACTTTATCCAGGCAGGGGAAGTTAAGTGTGTTTTGCAGAGAGAGATCATGATACATTTACAGTCTTTATGCATTAATGAAACTTATGTTGTCCTATAAACATCATTAGTTTTGATAATGTTTGAATGAAAATCCAGAAGAGGCGAAGTGGCATGTATTAGTCTGTTTTTTTCCACTTTCCTGTTTTCATCATGCAAGAACTAAATGTGTTTATTTTACTGGCAATATTAAGACAATCATATGATTTTGAGTAAGTCTTTTGAGCTTATTTGCAAGTTTTTGCTCTCCTGCATGTCTGCTTCCTCCCAGCTGGGGGCTGGCTGTTGTATGGAAAGGCCAACCACGTCACGGAAAAGCCCTGTCTCTGATCAGATGGGCTTAATATAAACCAGGTTTGCTGAGGAAGAATTAAAGAGGCAGCCCCAAAGCAGGAGAGGATTTACTCCGGCCGAGCAGCTCAGCGTAAGGCAGCCGACCGAGAGAGGAGGGCAGCGCGAGTAGCAGACCCGGCTGGCGGGAGGAACCTGGAAGAAGTAAGGCAGCTCCGCTTCAGACACAGTCAGCCTTGTGCTGTGGGGGCTAGAGAACCAGACAGCTAAATGCTGTACGGGGTATCAAGACCAGTTTGAACTTGGAGGGCTGTGTGTGGTAGGGCTTTGTTTAATGAAGGATGGTAATTTGCTAGGGGCAAAATCGTGAAGTGTTCATCGTTGCGATGGTTTAGTGAGTGACTGCCTGTTTATTGCAGGTTGTTTGGCTGAATTGGAGCTGGCTTTTCTCATCTGCTCTTTTTAGCGGGGTAACTGCAAGGAAAAAAACCCGCATTTTAAAATTCAACTGCAGTAAATATTTCATTTTGGTTGTGAAGCAGCCTCTGCTTGATGCGTGGTTTCTGCTGCAGGTGTCACAAAGCTACTGTGACTAGGACCATGCAAACCATCCCACTTTGCCCCCAGTACTGCGCATCACAGAGAAAATACTGCGTATGCGGCGAGAAGTTGAGATAGGGTGTGCTTGTTCTGCGTATCAGTCCTGTCTCCTGCCCTGCATGTATTCACAGAAGTTTTCAGACAGTTTTGTGTGAAGAGGAATAGTGTTTTGTACATGTTGATTTGATGCCTTTGTGTACTTTTTTGTTTGCTTCACTACCTGTGATTCACATTTTAAAGGGGTTGTGTGTGTTTTACAGGCAATTGTCCTATTTGCTAATATGGAGAAGAGACATGGCAAAAAAGCAAAATGTCTAAGTAACTGTCACTTTGGGAACTGGGATGAATGCATCAAAGTAACTTTCCTAAAAATGGTAGCTGTTGGCGTGTGAGAATGACATCACTATCGCCTACCTCCAAGCAAAGCGAAATTGAGTTTGCTGAGTAAAATGTAATTAAGAGCCATGCTTAGATAAGGAGAGTGGGTTTATCTAGCTGATTGTGCAGTAAATTAAGTTGTTCACTTAATATCTGTAAATTTATGAGCTTTTTCTCCCAGCGCTCCCTCCTGTAGTGTCTAGAACCTGTACCTCAACAAAAACGCTTTTGGGCTTGACTGTGTCCTCCCTCTTACCAGCCCTAAAGGCACTGTCTAAAGTAGAGTCATTCTTTGTTTACCTGGCCATAGATGCAACCCAAATCCTCGCCACCGTAGCAAGACTTGCCTGCATGGCTCTCTTCTCATACCGGGGCTGTATAAGGCTGCAGGGAATGATTGTTTTTTGGTTTCCCAAAAGTTTCAGCTCTTAACTGAGACACTTTGAAGGATGCTGTACTCCCAGCTGCATTGGGAGTTGGAGGCAACTGGGGCCAGTGCCTCTCTTTGCCCCCAGTTAAGCACAAGGGAAGGGGCGCAGTAGTGTAGGTGCTGCCTGTGCCATGGGGTGCCCCTCAGCAGGGATGCAGCTCCCATGCAGGACAACTCTGGTGAACGCTACTCCTTCCTTCTCCTCCCGGGATGCGGCAATGCCTCGCTTTCCCCAGGGCTGGCTGCACCTAGCACAGCCGTGAGCTTGTAAAGGCTAAACAAAGATAGGATTTAGTATGTGAGGGTGGTATTAGCCTTAGGGAAAAGCCTCTGACTCACTAACTAGGAATATTTATTCGTGTAGCAGCAACTGTGAAGGAGCGTGGAAAGTCTCGTTCTTCTTTTGCTGTGTGCTAGACTCTATCGAAGAGCAGGGTGTGCTGCCTTGAAGTCAGTAAAATGTTTTGTGTGTAACACTTGTGATTTCCCTGTTTCTCACTAGGGGTAAAAAATGACTCTCAACAATGTTACCATGCGTCGTACCCACAACAGCAGCCTGCAGCAGCAGCAGCAGCGATGGAGCATCCCGGCCGATGGAAAGAATCTGTTGGTCCAGAAAGACTCCAACGAGTACAACCCGCAGAAGCGATACACCATCAGTCCTGATGAGTATTACAGAAGGAGCTGGTCCTCAGAGTCATCCGACTCTGTAATCTCCTCCGAGTCTGGCAGCAATTGCTACCGGGTGGTGCTGATCGGGGAGCACGGCGTAGGAAAGTCCTCTCTGGCCAACATCTTTGCGGGAGTGCATGACAGCATCGACAGCGACTGTGAGGTGCTGGGAGGTAGGTCGTTATGTCCTTGGGTGCTTGTTCTTGCTTACAGTCAGCTTTTCCAGTTGTGTTTGGCACAGAAAAACATTTAATAAAAAAATGAGGTAACAGACATCAAAACTGATCCAACTCATGCAACTCTCTTATGAAAATAAGAAAGAAAAGTAAGAAGAGTAAGATACCAACAATGACTGAAAGCCTCTGAAAGAGAACGATTAGGATTCCCATGCTATTTCATTCCAAAATTCCCATTGGGAGCTGCCTAATTCCTGGCTGTGATGATGGTACACAAGTCTGGTTCAGCTTTCATGCTAGTCTAACATTTGTGTCACTGCTGGCTCCACGGGGCTGTCTCCAGCTTTCTATGAGAGAGAGAAAACAACAGAAGGTCGTCATAGTCTACAAGCATGAAATCCTTAGAAATAATATATAAAGAACTACAGAGAAGCCAATGATGAGTCTTTCAGTCACTTCCAAAATATTTACCATTAGAAGTCATCTCAGCCTTTCTATGTAAACATATTGCCTCAGTGTAGGCTGTATGGAGCTTGAGAAAAATAGACCTCTTCCTCGTTTCATGGTACTTGCACAGCATGGGTTCCCTTAGAGTGAAAACAGATAAAGGTTTGGTTCTTCAGCAGTGTAGAAAATTTCCTGTTGCCCAAACAGGGAGGGAAAGGCAGAAGCTGTAGGGTTTTCTTTGCTGCTTCCCCCTTGCCACCCTCTGCTTTGTTTAGGATTGCAAAGTGTTCTTTAATCCCAGAGATCAGATCATGCAAAAAGTGAAGCTGTGGCACCAGGTCCTGAGCTTTAGTTGTATGTGAGATGTTGATGTGGCAGGGTTGTGCTGCAACAGAAGTCTTCTGAGGCTCTAAGGACACAGACACTGTCACCTTCGGAGGACACTTGCTGGCTGGTTTAGCTTGTCAGCATGAGGACTGTCCTCGTCTTCTCTGTATCCCTTCCCTCTCCTGCCTGCACTCCCTTGGTGCAATGGTGCCAGTGCCAGCACAGAGTTTCTAGGCTTCTCTTCCAGCCTTCAGTGGAGCACAGGCAGGACAGCTTTTTGTGTCTTTAACGCTCCGGTTAAGAGAGGGTTTTTTCAGTATTTGATACAGCCCAGTATCAGGAAGGTCAGACCCGCTGTTTCCTTGCTTGTTGTCACAACCTGGGGACACAGACCTCTGTCCTCTGGGGAATTTGAAGTTCCCCATGGTGCGGTGACTATGAATCAGTTATTCAGGTGTGCTTTGTCTTCAGTGCCTACCACAAACTCTTGTCATAATCCCACCAGCTTCTCAGCCTGGAGTATCTCTGAAAAGGGTTTGTCTAGTCCTACACGAGCAAGCCAGAGTAGGACCCTTGAGCAAGCAGTCAGAAAATGGAGCTGATTTGCCTTGCACACCCCTCTCAGACAGCTTTTTTTCTCCTCCATGCAAAGCCATGTGGTTTCCCCTTTCCTTCCAACCAATTTTGCCTGGAGCGTAGTGGTGACAGACTTTCAAGGCCAGCTCTGCTGAGGTATTGAAAGCTTGCTGTTGGTACATCTCTCTTGTTTTTTTAGTATCAGCTTTGAAATATGCACAAGATGAACTATAGTTGATCACTTTCAGAGTGTTTTATATCCTATGGAAGCTCCTTAGGATTGACCAAGGTGCAAATCACTGCTGAATATGACCATTTGGGCATAATATTTTTGAGGAGTATGATTACATATTTGTAGCCTCTCTGTGTGTAACCGAGTGGAGAAGCAGCTTCCTCTGGATCTGTATGTGGAGCTTGTTCCCATGCAGATGCCTGGTCTGTTGAAGAAACTAGTGTCCGATCTTTAGCTTATAACCTGGAGATTTTATTACAAGAGAGTCTGGTGTCAGGGTAGCCAGTTCACAGAGGGAATACCGCTGCTTTTATGGATAGGCTTTGCTGCCGTTAAGATTAAGCCAACTGATGAACACAAATGTCATGCTATTGGGCCTGCAAAGGAAACAGCTCCTACTGATTAGCTCTGTTTTTTTTTAATCTGGACATTTTAAGCTGTGTCAAGCCTGGGCTCTTTTTGATTTCATTTTAAATGTGCAATACTTTCAGCTCCTACTTTTGCATTGATGTAGGTTCCTAGCTTTGAGGAAAGGCTCTGATTACAATTTAGGGGAAAGCTCACTCCATTAATGCCCAGCAAAAGTTTTATGATGTGAGGCTTAAGGCACAGTCCTGTCTGTAAGTGTGGCTGGGACAGACCCCTTATAACACTGCAGTGCACAGGGTGGTATGCTCAGAAACCCCAAGCCTGTAATTTTTCACTGATCAGTAAGGCAAGACTAGAGATGGGTCCAAAGCCCTTATGACTCATCCAAATATCCCCAGGTTTAGGGAAAAAAAGGAAGATTGGTATTTGAAGCAGAAGTTGGACCAAGATTTCACAGGAAAGGATGATCAAAATTATGAGTACAGCTCCTCCCTCCCCCCTCCCAGCATTAAGCAGAATTTTGTCACTTGGTGGATATAACCTAGGTATGAATTTCTGTGGCCTCAGTACAAAATAACTGAATGTCTGTGTTTTGTCGATTCTTTTGCTTTTTGACATCAAATGTGACATGGGAAACCATGAAGTGGGAGAGGACTAGGACACAGCAGAAGACTCAGTCTCTCTAAAACTCAGCAGCTCTTGTCTCACGAAGCCCTGTCCCCACTGCTTGGTGGGCTGTTAGCTGTGTTACTCTCAGCCGCGGTGACTGTTCACCCGTAAACTGTCCCTGCTAAAGCGAAAGCAAATAGTTTCCATTACTCAGCCTCTCTGGACTCTGCTGCTCCCATGGGGCAAATGTTCAGCCTTTGGTTATTTCTTCCACTGGTTCTATTTTCTCTCTCCCACATAAGATAAAGAGAATATCAGCCAAAATAATGAACATTTCGTTTCCTGATCTTTCAGCCTCCTTCATATATCATGGAAAGTAAGACAACCAGTAATGAACAGAGGGCAGGTTCAGTGCTGATGGAAATGAGGAAAGAACTGAATGTGAGCCAGCGTAAAATTTGGCTCGATAACTTGAACTGTGAGCAAATCATACATATTCAACTACTTGGGTTTTTTTTTGTAATGTACATGATGCCACAAAATAATGTATTACTGACCTTTCTGCTTTTCTTTCCAGAAGACACGTATGAAAGAACCCTGATGGTGGATGGGGAAAGTGCAACCATTATACTGCTCGACATGTGGGATAATAAGGTACTTTAATTTGTTCTAGTCAAATGCCAAAGCAAAAATGCACATGAATGACTGCTAGTATCAGAAGTAGGTATCTTCTGGATAAGAAAGCAGGTGTTTTCCATACGTCAACATCAGGGAAAACATAGGATTAACCCCAGCCCTGCACCAAGCCAAGCATGCATAACGGCTCTGCAGTGTGAGCCTGAGAAGTACAAGCCTTCTTTATTTTTTTAATGATAAAACAAAGCATTCAAGCCATTTTTCCAGACTGTGTTCATTCCAGTCTAAAGCCAGCACAATGAATTATTTGGGGCCGGTTTTGTCCTCTTTTGTGGTGAAGTATTCATACCATCACCGCATTGGAATTACTTTTAGAATAACTGTGATTCAAACCGTACCCATTACAGTTACAGCAGGAATGTATTTGGATTCTCTAATGTTATACTTTTGAAGTAAAATCTGCTCTGGGCATAACGATGTCCGACCACTTCTTTTGAACAGCGTGAGGGGGAATGGATTCGAGACCACTGCATGCAAGTGGGAGATGCGTACTTGATTGTCTACTCCATCACAGACCGAGCAAGCTTTGAGAAGGCCTCTGAGCTCAGAATACAGCTCCGCAGGGCACGCCAGAAAGAAGATATCCCCATTATTTTGGTTGGCAACAAAAGTGACCTTGTCAGGTGCCGTGAAGTTTCAGTGGCAGGTAAGAAAAAACAATCAGCATGGAAATGGCATACACGTTAAGAGTCATCTAGTAGCTTTTAACCAAACTGCAGAGCTCTGGCTGAGGGAGTATGCTGTGATCAGGTTTGGGCAATAAAAGAGCATACAACAATGGAGGGCTCAAACAGAAGGCAGAAGACTGCCAGAGGGGTCTGCCTGGTCCTTAAGCTTCCCTTGGTAATACTGCTACAAGTCAGATAATCACTTTCCTAAATTTATTAAGTAGCATCATAAAAGCAGCCTGAATTTCTTCCCTTCCAGCTCTTGGTGTAACACCACCGCAGGTCATGTTTATACATAATGAATTTAGCCCCCTTTATTCTGCTGCCAAAGATTACCTTTTTTTTTTATCACCAGTTCTCCATCCTCCGTGATGCATTAAAATTCCCTCTCACCCTTCATGTTGCTAGACTGGGCAGGGACTGGGCAGCCTCTCAGGAGAGGTCTCTCTGCTGCCTTGCTTTGGGATGCTAAACCAGCCCTCCCTCTGCTGCACGTAAATGAATAACCACCAAGCCCATAAATAGGAATGGAGAGGCTGCTGGGAAAGATGCTGCCGACTCTCCAGGTCTGCAGACAGTAAAATCTCCTCTTGTCTTCCTTAAGGCTTAGGTGCCACAACATAGCACGCAGAAGTGCATTAAATGATCTAATCTTGGCCCATCAGAAACATGGGTCCTCAGTTCAGCACTTTCTTCTCTCCGTAGCTGTTCTGCTCTTTTATTTCCCACTTGAACTAGACTTGTGTGTGTATGGTTTATTTTTCCACTAGGGATGTGCACAGGTCCTCTGGCCCCTGTCACAGTAACCTGGAGAGTTTGAATTGCAGAGTTCATTGGGAGCCCACGGGTGTCTGTTTGCCTTCTCATTCCTCTCTGCCACACTTGAAAAATCTTTGGAACAATGGCAGGTGCATTCATGTCACTTTAGTCACTCTGACAATGAGTTCACAGCAAACCAGAATAAATTGGCTTGTATGTGACAGCTGTCAGGTTTAGCTTGGGCTCATGTAATAAAGAATAAGAACTACAGTTTCAGATGTATCTCTAGAGCCATAGACATAGTTCTGCCTTTATTTATGGGTTTTGTACTTGGTGCCTGTTGGAGTCTGCACGTAGGATGACCAGGTGGGTTTGAGTCATGGCTGACCTTTCCGCCTACAGGGTCGGTGTCTTGGCACAAGACAGTCAGCCCCAGCTCCTTCCACAGCTGACGGCAGGGACAGGGCTTTTCCAGGAGGGATTCACCCCCCCCCTCCCCCCCCACCTTGCTGGGAAGGGATTGTGACACAGAGCAGATGAATCAGGGCTAATAGGCAGCATTGGCTGATTAAAGACTTATCCGTGCCTATATTAGGCTTGAGGAATTCCCCTGGTAGCGCTGGCTGCGCGCACGTGGCAGCCTGCAGCCGCTGTGCCTCCCTCCCTGCTCGTGATGCCTCATGACATACCCGCCTTGCAATTTTGCAGAGGGACGAGCCTGCGCCGTCGTGTTCGACTGCAAGTTCATCGAGACCTCGGCAGCCGTGCAGCACAACGTGAAAGAGCTGTTCGAAGGCATCGTGCGGCAAGTCCGGCTCCGGAGGGACAGCAAAGAGAAGAACGAGAAGCGGCTGGCGTACCAGAAACGGAGAGAGAGCATCCCGAAGAAAGCCAGGAGGTTCTGGGGCAAGATAGTTGCCAAGAACAACAAGAACATGGCCTTCAAACTCAAATCCAAGTCTTGCCATGACCTGTCGGTACTTTAAGAACGTTGGACTCTGCCAGAGCTTGTGGCTTTTTGTGGACATTATCGAACTATGTTGTGGGACAATCAATCAATCAATCTATATTAGATTGGGCTATCAAAGTGACTTAGGTTCACAGTTGTGATCGTGATGATACGTGCTGGCATAGGAACAGCACCATGCATGGAAATATCTCTCTTTTTTTTGTTGTTGTTGTTGTTTCTTGTTACATTAGTAGTTTTAAAAGGAAAGTATAGACCAGAATGACCCAAAGTTATGCTGGGAAGTGTTCTGGAATATACCTGTTCTTTCTCCTCCCACCTTCGGATGATAGTGTAAGAACCTCAAACCATCATGACTTGGGAAATGAATACTACACTCTTTACTCTTTCTCCTAGTTGTTATTATTATTTTTTTTTTAAACTGTGTAAAGAATTGAGGTACTGACTGGGGATTGGTCCTTTGCCAGTTGGCTGGTCAGGCTTGAGCACCCACAGCTGAAAAACCTGCATTTTTGTAGAATAACCACCAAGACACTTGTTTTGTTTTTTAATTTTGAGGATTGGTTTCAATGAGTTTACACATCTCTTACTCTGAAAATATTTAAAGGAAGAATCCTATAATCAAACAAATTTTCCTCTCATATTTTCATATTATGGGACTGTTTAAACATAGCAGTAAAATTCAAATTAAAGTGCAAGTTGTATCAAAGTGCATCAAGTGCAGGATGCCAAAAGTTTATAAATCACCTGAGCTTTTTTAAGAAACCACATGGACTTCTTGTATCCAGCCTTGGCCTTTCTCTATGCCAGAGCTATGCCATGCCATATTTATTGTTGTGCAAAATAACAAGCATTTTAATGGTGAGGGTAAATGTATTTATTACCAAGTTTCTTAAAAGAATAATGTTAATTTTATTACTGTTTTCTATCTAATATCTTTTTCAGATATTCAAGTTTTTACTTACATGCCTTGTAATAAAATAAATAAAATATATGACTGCCTGTGAGCCTCACTGGGAAATCCCTAAGATTTTTTTTTTTCAAGTTGAAAAAATATTCTGAATGCTGGACAAGATTCCTATATGAAAAGTAAAGTGAGGATTCCTTATATATGTGAACACAGGCTACTTAGCAACCTAAGATCACAAAGAAAGGATCACCCGGAGCCTCAAAGCTATGAGTATACGCTATCCCTCATGTGCTAATGGGGTTGCAGTGCCAGAGATAAAAATAAATCATTCCTAAAAAAGGTATTTGGCCTTCAGCCTGATAACACGTCAGAAACACAGATCAGTACTGTTACCCCAATTTTGGAGACTAAAAGAAGTGAAATACTACTTTCAAGGACAGAAAGCAGGTAGCTGGCATCACGTGCCTTAACCCTCGGTTACTGTTGGGAATAATTGCTGTGTGCCCACAGAAATCAGCAGTCAGGGGGAAAATAGCACAGAGGTCATGGTAGAGGTACAGTCATTGCATTTTGCCTGCAGATGGCTCAGAAAAGCCAAATATCCAGCCCAGCAGCTCATCTTCCCTGATGATGAAGGCAACAAAATGTGACACTAATAAGATGAGAATTGGGTTCCCCATCTTGGGCAGAGCAGCTTTCGTGCACCAAGCATTCTGGAGGAGAATGAGCTTGCCGAGTGTTTGCCCAAAATTCCCTCTCTTGAGGGGGGTGACTTTTAGCAGTTCTCTGGGGGTAAAATAATATGTTGTAGGATGGCTCCATGCTCATGCAGTATTCTGATCTCCCTGGAAGGGAATTCCTGATCTAGAATAAACTGCTGGCAAGACCAGAAAACAACATTTTGAATAGAGCACAATCAAGATCCCTGTCACTGGATTTTGAGTGAATGCTTTTGAGATGTCAGCATGCAAATTAAGGTTGCCCCAGAGCAGTCTAGAGAATGATTCTCACTCTGACAGCAGTTTTCAGAATTTTTAAACTCTCAGAAACTTTTCCCCATTACAGAATGAAAAAAGAAAAAGAGTCACACAAATTAAACTCAGTTTTAAGAACTGAAATATAGCCAAACACAATCATCACATTTCTTTAGTCTGTTCTGTATCTGCCAAGCTATGGACCCAACAGCTCTAAACCAAGGAGGTTCTGAAGAAATATAAACAAACCATGTTGATCATAAAGCCTTTAGAGGTAAAAGCCAGCCACGTTCACAGCATCACTGGATGGACTGATGGTATAATAAAAATTTGGATTTACCTTGTAAGCTTTCATGTCCTCACTCATCTCCTTCCACCCTTCTAAAACTTTATTTGTTAAAAAAACAACAACCCAATGTGGTAGGCCCATTCCCCAGAGCTGCCACAGGCTGTCACCAAGAGCTGTGCCAAACTGACATCACTGCAAGTCTGTCTTCTGGGGCTGGTCTGCTGGACCAGGACCGGTCCGTCTGAATAGCTCAGCATTGCTTCTGGACCAAAACTTTGTATGTCCCAGCCCACCTCCTGCTGGCCCTCTTGGTTTACCCTGCAGGCTCCTGTCTTGCCCTGAGTTTTCAGGGAGAGCATGAAGGAACATGTGGGGTGAAGAACCACCAGCAACCACATGCCCTCCATGGAGCTGTTGCTTCAGTTTGTTCAGACACCATCAGGGTGTGTTACTGTCCTGATCAGAAAGGTCCAGTCTGAGAAGATTTGTTGTTATACCCAGAGTGAGATTAAGAGACAACAAAGTCAGATGCCGTAAACAAAAGCAATTTATTGTTTACCTTAAATATGCATAGATGCAAGAGAAAGAGGGAGGGAGTGAAAGGAAAGAAGGAAAAGAAGAAGAAAAAGCTGCAATAGCTACCACCATGAAGCTGCGGCATCCTGTCAGTCTGATTCGTCTTTAAGTCCAGTGGGGGAATGTTCTGTCTGGTGTTGATCATCTCTGCTCTTTTACTGAGGTGTAATTGCTCCTTCCAAGAATCCATGAGCATATTCTGTTTAGCTTAACCTCACCTACCACTTGATGGTGGTGCGCATACCCAATACCGTCACTAGGGGGTCTCCAGATGTCTTCAGTGGTCTCCAGGGATCTCTGGAGCCTTCTGTTCTTCTGACCCTGGGTCTAAGAACATGTACAGGGGTAAGGTTCTTAGACTTTGGTCCATAAAAAGGTACATAGGAAGGCAGGAGGTAGGTCTTATGGTTTGACTGATGCTCCATCCAGCAATACTGACACAGACATCTGTTCAGACAAACAACAACCATCACAGGATTTCTTCTGCATCCTATGAGATGAACCTGAGTCATGGTTTTAGCTGATCATCACCAAACTATCAAATACTGAAATGCTTGCTATATATAACAGTTTGTGTACCTGGAATGACTAATTAATGTTAACTTAATCTGGAATGCTGATGTTTCAAACCCTTAATATCCATAACTCTTCTGTTCATCTCAGATGTAAATGTCCAAAGCCATGGAATGGGTCAATCAGCAATGCTAATCAGTGGTCTGCCTATTTATTAATTCAGGGCCATAATGACAGATTCTAATGAGATAATTACAATGCCGTCCCCAGAGATCTGGCAGTAGCTGTGGAATACGTGAGTCACAGCAGTGAGTGCACCAAGGCCAAAATGGCAAAACTCACGGAGTCCAAATAAAATAAAATAGATAATTCAACAACAAAAAAAAGTCTAAGAACACATAAAATGCCAATTATAGTGTAATAGCTGTTATAAAAATCTCTTTTGAGGAAGAAAGATCAGATCAGCAAGAGGAATTAGGGGACATGTCCAGTTTTAATTAATCTAATCATGACAGATTAACTGCAAGAAGAAAGTTTTACTTGTTCTTTGGGACAAAACTACATGAAGTAATTATTCATTATTATGGCACTATGTGGATTTGCAGAGTGCTGTGTCCTTTTGGATTTGGGAGGATTATTGATAAAATTTAGTCAAGTAAAGTATAGCTGTTTTGAATAAAATAAATAGATACACTCTGGATTTGACCCTTACATATACAAACCTTTCAACATCAACACCTTGGAAAGCTTTAAAGAGTGTGGACCAGAGTTATCTCTCTTGGACTGTTTGGAGTACAGACGTAAATGGCAGAAAGGCCTCCTGACAGCAGCAATCCTGGTGATGATAATGTGAACTACAGAGGAAGGAGTAAGGAAGCAGTGGATTTCTGGGCAATATTGCCTCTACGATCAGCTACAGCTCTTCCTTGTCTCTGGGAAGGCTTTCTAGAGAAAGCTGTGGCAGGAAGAGAGGAGATGAGCTGTGAAGGAGTGCTAATGGTGTGTCAGCAGTGAGATTGGATCAGGGCCTTCTCACATGGACCTTGCCAGTGTTAGGATTGCATCACACAATGATTAGGAAGAGAGATGCCTCCAGTTAGTGTTTGCAGATATTTGCTCAAGCAGTTGGTCCTAGTTGATGTCACACTAGTTGCATTTTGAGAACTAGACAGTGTCCTTTTTACTGAATCAAGAAAGGACTATGTGCCAAAAGGACTATGTTGCTTGGTTGTAATTCTCTCAGGTGAAAAGGGAATACATCATGGTTTCATCTGGCCCATGCGATACTTCCTCCAAAGTGTGTTCTTATCTCTGGTAAGTGGGGCCTGGCAATGCTTTGGCACACACTGAAACAAGATACTTCATGGAGGCTAAATACAAACTTTTTACTGAAGTTGTCAGATATGGAAGCATATTGGGTGGAGAAAAATTGAATTTCTGTGCAAGTATAATTTTCCATTTGGTAGGTACAGGCAGCATCTTCCCTAACTTCTTGTCCAGATTACCAAAAGCAATTAAAAATGGCTACAAGTCATGAAATAATATGTAGACCCACTAATTGACTCACATTGGCTCAGAAAGTGTAATGTCATGCGTAAAAATTCGTTGGAAAGAGGTCTCTCTGAGCTTGCAGAAACCTCAGCACTAAGGACATCTTAATTTTATTCCTGATCCTTGGCTTCAGATCTGATGATAGCCAAACACGTATGTCAGTTTGCCCTCTACCTACTGAGAGCAGTACTGCTTCCTTTTCTACCAGATGTGGAAGAATGCCTGTGGGGACTCAATGCTGCCTGCTGCATTTTGAGAAGCATGTTCCTCAGGAAGCAGTAGGTGACTTCCAACCCTGGCTGGCATCTTCCAAGTGCAGCACAGTGCATCTGCTTGCTGGGGACCTGGGGATGACAAGAAACATGAGTTTTGCCATGGGGAGTTTAAAGACACTTGGGCCTGCCAGCTGGGAGGTCCAGGTAAACCTTGCCCATAGTCCACTTCCACATCCAAATGCCACTAGTTTAGTAGTTCCTACCTGAAGTATTTAATCAGCATTGTGACTGAACACTTCTGTTTACATACTTGGCTCTGGAAGGCAGGCTTTGCTATGAGTGCCACAGGAACTCCGCAGAACATCTGCATCACTGGTGGGTGACACCTGCTGCAAGACTGCTAAAGTATAAGCTACCAGTAACAGGATTTTTTACCAGAGTGAAACCATTAAGAGGGAAAAAGCTAATCCTGCTGTGGGAGTCAGAACATCTTGGTTACAATGGTCTGGAGTGATGTATGGTAAAGGAAATCCTTCTGAAGAATTGTAACCTCAGACAGATGATCAGAGGACTGAAGAACCTCTCTTATGAAGACAGGCTCTGGCAGGGTAGTTGGAACTAGATGGGCTTTGAGGTCCCTTCAAATCCAAACCATTCTGTGATCTATCATACAGTGTTGAGATTTTGACATTGAACTGGAATTAAAACCTGCATTTATCTTCAGAAGCCACATTATTGTCTGCATGCTGTGTAAGTAACACTGATGCTGCTCACTTCATGTGGCTTCTCTGTCCTTTGTTCAGGGAACTATAGGCTGGTGAGCCTCACCTCTGTGCCTGGGAAGGTCATGGAAGAGATCCTCCTGGATGACATGTTGAAGCACATGAGGGATAAGCATGTGATCCGGGACAGCCAGCACGGCTTCACCAAGGGAAGGTCGTGCCTCACCAATCTGGTGACCTTCTATGATGGAGTGACAGCATCGGTAGATAAAGGGAAGGCAACTGATGTCATCTACCTGGACTTGTGCAAGGCCTTTGACACAGTCCCCCCACCACATCCTTATGTCTAAATTGGAGAGAAGTGGATTTGATGGGTGGACTGTCCACTGGATAAGAAACTGGTTAACAGACCATAGCCAAAGGGTTGTGGTCAATGGGTCTATGTCCAGGTGGAGGCCGGTGACAAGCTGTGTCCCCCAAGGGTCTGTTTTGGGACCGGTGCTCTTTAACATCTTTATCAATGACATCGATGATGGAATTGAGTGCACCCTCAGCAAGTTTGCGGATGACACCAAGCTGAGTTGTGTGGTTGACACAACAGAAGGAAAGGAAGCCATCCAGAGGGATCTTGACAGGCTGGAAAGGTGGGCCAGGGTGAACCTAACGAGGTTCAACACTGCCAAGTGTAAGGTGTTGCACTTGGGACGGAAGAATCCCAGACTAGATACAGACTAGATACAGACTAGAAGAGCTCCTTGAGAGTAGCCCTGCTGAGAAGGGGTTCTGGTAGATGAGAAACTTAATATGAGCCAGGAGTGTGCTCTTGCAGCTCGGAAGGCCACTGGTATCCTGGGCTCCATCAGAAGAGGGGTGGCCAGCAGGGACAGGGAGGTGATTGTCTCTGTCCTCTCTGCCCTCATGAGGCCCCATCTGGAGTGCTGTGTCCACATCCAGAAAGATGTGGAACTGTTGGAGAGGGTCCAGAGGAGGACCACAAAGAAGATTAGAGGGCTGGAGGACCCCCGCTACGAAGAGAGGCTGAGTGAGCTGGACTGTTCAGCCTAGACTGAACTAGATGATCTTGGAGGTCTTTTCCAACCTTAATGATTCTGTGATTCTATTATTTGAATTGGTAGCAGCGCACGGGGCCAACATCTGACTCAGAACTGGGGAGCAGCAGATGAAGGGGAAAGCAGGCTTGTTCTGTGCCAGACACCCACTTAGCTCCACTGTGCTGGCCTCTGTGGGACACAGCTGTGCTTGGGTTGTCATCTGTATGAATGGTCCCACACGGTGCTCCTGGAGGCCCTCCTGGTGGCACACAGTATGATTGGGTTTTGTTGGGGGTTTTTTAGATTGGGTAAAAATAAAAATTTAAACGGTTCTACAGATACATGGAAATGGGCTAAAGATACCAAGTAAAGTGTTTATATTTGCCATATAAGAGATAAAGAACTAATGTTTACAAATAAATTAAGAACACATGCATGTATATGTTACATGAATAAAGTCTTTATTATTTATAGTAGACATCTCTGTAGTTCCAAACAGCATACTAATTAATTTGAAAAATACATAGAAAGTTCAGACAAAGTTATATTTTTGTTTTCTGAGCACAATGTGTTAAAAAAAATTATTTTTGTTTGATAGCTTCTACAAATCTATGAATATTTGAGAAGTCCATCTTCTTTGAGAAGAATGGACTCCATGAACTGCTGGGTTCATTCAACACTTACAGAACACCCAATAAAACCAGGAAGTTCCGGAAAACTGCTGTTTAACAGGCTGGTTTTGATTTTATAGATGTGCTACCAAAGTGTGCTGGTCTCCCTTTGGAGTGGGAGGAGAATCCACCCTGGGGCTGTGAGCTTCCTGGGTGCTGGGCCTCTTGTTTGCTCAGCCCTACCCTGTTGTACCTGTTCTGAGATATATGGTCTGGGAAGCAGTCACAGAAAGGAAATGCAAACCTGAAAGCAGGATAGATGCACTGCTCTGACTCGAGCCCAGATGACTGCAACAGCTCACTGGAGCCTTGGGGTAAAAGGAAATATCTTTGCGCTTCTATTTCTTAGAGAAACCTTTAACCTTGTGTTTGGGCTCCTCAGGAAGAAGTATGTCCATGTTCCTGTTGTCTTTGACCATGAAATTAACCCCTGAGTGCACAGCATTTAGTTTTTGCTGGTCCTGGATAGCTGGGTACTAGGATAGATGTTGGTACCAGCAGCCCAGGCTGGCACCACTGCACCTCTACTCACAGGCACTGTGATGTTGAAAGCACTGGTTCATCCTCTGGCTGCACTGACTTTGAGATGCAAAAAGGCAGAAGTATGTCCAAACTGATGAATTTATTCTACTGCCTACCCTTTTAACTTGAAAGGTAATGAAACAGATGGCATTTTAAGGTGGGAGATGAGGCAGGAAATTGTCATGCTGTTTCCATTAATGTCAATCAAACAGAGGTGTGTGTCCAGGAAGGCATTTCCATGTAAGTAACAAATGAGATGGAGAAAGAGCTAAAATGGTTGCACTGCAGCCTTTGGAAGTACAGAAGAAGTGAACATGAAGTACACACACTGATAGCCCAATTCCACAGCTATTTAGTCACAGAAAGAGTCCCTTGAGGTCCCAGCCTGTGTATAGTACGCCAATGAAAACTGGTCGTCCACTGCTGGAGAAGTTATAAATATGCAGTATTTCTGGCATTTTCTATTCTAAGCACCAGAGTTAGTACTTTAAATAATGTTCATTGTAGATGGCTACAACACAAACTGCACACAGTCCTCTCTTGCAGACCATAGGCCTTATCTTCAAATGTCTCCTCCATGTGACTAAGCCTTGATCACCAAAGTACCTGATCAAGAAACTGAAATAAATTAGATTATTTATGTTTGACTTGGCCTCTGGTACATGTAAAGTTGCTTACAGTAGATAGAAATCAGTCTCAGCATTGATTCAGGTTTATAATGTGACTCTACAATTAGTCAGATCCCTAGAAGACTCAAGTATACTTCTAGCACAAGGGAAACATACTCTGGGAGCTCAGCTATCAATAAGAATTCCTGATGAGCTGGTTAGCCACTTTTCTTACAGTTTCTGATATCTTATCAGTCTGTAAAAGTTCCACCCTATGATGTAAAGCAGTGTCAGTATGAACATTTGCTACATGGGGAATAGAAGACCCAAAACCAGGGGAAAAGGAGCCAGGGTTGTCTGAACCTTGCTTAGGTAAAGACCACCATTACTTTTAACCCATCTCAGAAGAACAAGTTAGTTATAAACTATAAAGATGAAGCAGTTTCATCTTCACTGGTCAAGCTTTCCATGGAGCTGCCCAGGCACTGCAGATTTGTGTGTATGGCACAATGAATTTCATTTTGGCTTTACTTAGTCAGTCAGTCACCACATATATATTGCATGTACGCTTATGCACCCTATGCATTTTGCATATTTGTGGTTGGTTGACCTTGGTTTGATACCAGGTGCCCACCAAGCCACTCTACCACTCCCCTCCTCAGCTGGACAGGGAGGGAAGAAAAATAAAATGGAAAAAACCCTCATGAGTCAAGATAAAGTCAGTTTAATAAAGCAAAAGCAAAAGGCTGCATGTAGAAGCAAAGGAAAACTAAAAGATTTATTCCCTACTTCCCATCACCAGGCAACGTCTGGCCATTTCCAGGGAAGCAGAGGTTGTACACATACAGGCTGCTCCAAAAGGCAAATGTCACATGTAATGAATGCCACACCTTTCTTCCTCTTTACTCCCAGCTTTTATTGCTGAGCAGATGTCATACAGTATGGAATATCCCTTTGGTCATTTTGTATCAGCTATTCTGGCTGAGTCCCCACCTAGGATCTTGCCTACCCCTGGCCTGTTGGTGAGGGGGGAGAAGGGCAAGGCAGCCTTGATGCTGTGCCAGCACTGCTCGGCAGTAACCAAGCCCCCAGTGTGTTATCAGCACCTTGCTGGCTACCAACACTGTGGGGGCTGCTATGGGGAAAATTAACTCCATCTCAGGCAGGCTCCATACAGTATTGTAAGAGTTTTTAATAAAGTTGTTGAGAACCAGATGTAAGAAAAATCTTAAACACTGCTCTGTGCTTTTTTCTCAAGAATTTGGAGGAAAATCCAACCCCCAAAGCTCCAAGATTTTACTCCTGACCCAACAAACAGGGACACCTCTGGAGGGCAAACCCAGGAGGTGAGGAGGCAAAGCAGTGAGTTGCACAGTGCGGGGGACCAGGGAGGGCTAAGTACAGGAATACACATAAGCACCTGCCCCAGCTCTGGGGCTTGGCTGCCTGCAGGACAGTTCCTACACCAGGGACCCAGAACCTCAGATCTTCCCCCGGGGTCTGTGGGGATTGCCTGTTCATGATTTCTGAGGAGTGGAGAAAGGAAATGAAGAATACCTGAGTCCTGCTTCAGTTTGAAGGGGGAATCTTGGCATCTGGGCTTTGCTCCCAGGCTTATTTCGGATTTTTATCCAGTGACTGCTGTATGTAACAGTCCAGGCAGCAGAATCTGTGATCACAGTGATAAACAAAGCCCTGGAAACTACTTGGTTTTATCATCCCTACTACAGTGTCCTACAGGTGGGCATATGAATCCAGATGATAGAGTGTTCTAAGACCATCTGCTTCATGGGTCCTAAGGCCATCTGCATTTACATACATACATGAATAAACAAATAAATAGTGTCAGCCTGACAGATTGATGGTTGTTTCATGTCATAATAATCATGCTTTCTAAACAGACTGTAGTTGAGAAAAGACTTGGATTTCCTATTTTGTTTTCACACAGTGTTATATATTGTGAGCTGTGCGAACTGTGGACATGTCTTTATATGCTTTGAGTAACGACCAAAAGAGGCAAAACAAATTGTTTCTGCATTTGTAAGGAAAAATGTGTGGCTTTGAAATATGCATTTCGTAACTTCTAATGCATATGCCACCCTAAGATGTCATGAGAATTAGCTAGAGGACACCGGCATGCTTAAAGAAAGTGAATTTCCTGGTGCTTCAGTATGGAGCTCAAGTTTTAATCTCCTTTGGAGGTCTTGCAATAAGTAGTGTAAACACAAGTAATCTCTAGAATATGCATTGTTTATTCCAGAAGAGCCATTTGGTTCCATTATGTCATTGCTTGCAAGAAGAAAAAGGGAAACTAAAATCTATCATTTTGACCTGGGCAAGTTTAATAGCCCTGGAGTTTAATAGCATTAGCTCAACACCTAACAGAGGCCAGGACCTGACAGCAGCAAATAAGGGAACTTCATGGAATCATAGAATCGTTCTGGTTAACAAAGACCTTTAAGAGCATCAAGTTCAACTGTTAACCTAAAATTGCCAAGTCCACCACTAAACCATGTCCTTTAGCACCACATCTGCTCAATGGGTCTCTTCTCTCAGTGAGGAAGAAGCCAAGCCAGTACAGTCTGTGTGCAGTGGGAGAGGTCAGATGTCTATGCCTGGGGGAAATGGACACCATGACTAGCAGCACTACCCATGTGGGGCAACTTCTCCAGGTCTTGAGCTGTCTGAGGCCTTCAAGGAGACCATCTGAGAACAGGCAGGGAGCTGTTTGAGCTTCCTCCTGATTTGAGGAACCGGCAAATGAAACCAGCTTGGGATATTTCTGCCCAAATTCCAGTGGAGGTTTATTGAGCTGTGAAGTAGCATTGGTGTCAATGTGAGCCAAAACCAGAGTACCACAGGTGTGAAGGGCTGCCAGGGGAAGTGGCTAGGCTGAGATACATCAGTGGTGGGAGAATTTCATCAAAATAATGGATGTATAGTCCTCCAGGGATAGACAAAGAAAGATGCTGGAGCAACAACAATGGGGAAGGAGCAGGCCCCTCCCCCTCAGTGGGGTGTAAATGGCCTGTGAACTTCCCTGAGGAAGGACAGAGTCCTTGTCTCACAGCAAATGAGCAATTATCAGTGATAGCTCCAGGGGTGAATGAAAGCCCTTGAGAGACTGCTTCTCCTTCTGAGGCAGTGTCCATTTTAGGTGCCTTATCTGAGCTCCTGGTGCTGTTACCTGTCATGTCACGGTCCCTCATCCCCCTGTCCACCCCCCAAGCACTAAGAACCTGGCCAAGAATTAAGATTAACAGGACAAAATTGAGTATCAGGTTCTGGGAATTGGGATTATTCAGGTAAGATTTTCTTCATCCAAGGGAAAGACATTCAAGGGCCATATCTCCTGGGTAGGGAACAGGGTTGCACAGGTGTAGCTTCATCAACCTTGGTGATCAAACATCCGCTTACCCTTTTTGTGCTCCTGTTGTCTAAGCCAGCAAGAAGTGTTTAAAGGAGGATCAAAGATGGCTGTTTCTGGAGCTCCACAGTACAAAAATTATGCAGTGAACTTTCTGCACAGTGTCATGCTTTGTTCATATCCCAACACGTGCTTACATAGTAAACACTCTCCCTCGCCCCCTTTACATTGGTACCTCTTGTTTTGGATGATTGCTCACAAAGCCATGTCCATCTAATCCACCTGGTTTGTGCTTTTTGTCCAAGTTCTCTATCCCCAGCACCACATCTTGCACCACTGTATAAACATAAATTATCTCAATGTGATAAAGGAGGTAGAAAGAGCAAGGCTATCAGAATAGAATGAGAGATGTAAAAGCAAGGTCTGAAGAACATCTTAAATGCAAGTAATATGAGGCCTTATGACTCTTAATATGGTCTCAAGATTATGAGAACCATGGAGATTTGGCTGAATAATTTGAGACTGGACTGTTTGTATAGAAGGGTAAAGTGCTTCAGAAAGAACTGTCAAAAAAAAAGTGAAATGTTGATGGGGATGAATATATTTATTTTGAAGTGCATAGTACAGGAGATGGGGTGATGTAAGTGTCTGGTAATTATACCATGATGATAATCCACAGAAATTGAAAAGTGAAAGGTGGTAAAGACAAAAAAACCCCAAACAGTAGACTTAAAAAAAACAGATTTCTATAAAATCAGATTATCAGGAAGAACAATTTAATAGGGAACAAATATACAAAAAAGCATTAGCGGGAATGACCAGATCTTTGTATAAAGGAAATGAAGGGCATAATATGTCCCAATGCAGAAGTAGTATTAGGAAAGTTAGTATGAATAACTTTGTTAAATCAGAGTTCTTCAGTGTCCTCAACTCACACAGGAAGCACAAAGACAGTTGGAAGCAGGTTGCATCACTAAAGGTGAATATGTAACATAGGTAAATACAAACAAATTCAGAATTATGGAAGTGTAACTACCAATATAATGAAGACAACATGAAAATATTTTGTAAGTGCATTGTAAGAGTTGCATGGCTCAGGAAATATTGTTTGTTTATTTGTTGTTTGAAGTATTGAAGTATTGCTGCCTGTCCTCAGCAGCTCTAGGAAGTCTCACCTGGGAGAATATGGGGCACAGTGAAGCTGGGGAGTGGCTGAGCAGTGTCCAGAGGACAACAATGTGAATGAGCAGATGTCTGGAAGTGCCACAATGGATTACCTATGGAGACTAGGAGTGGCCATTATTTGCATCTTTTACAATCAGGAAGATTGCAGGTGCAGCTGATTCTACCTCGGGAGACGGTAGAATAAATAGAAACCTGAGTTTCTTTTAAGCATTATTTTTCTATGCTTCTTCTCCACTGGTGCTAGCTCATTTTTATGTCCACTGGTGATGTTGTGAAATTATCATGACCTAGGCGATCCATAAAAGCAGTACTTTCTAAACAAGCAGAAAGGGAATGAAGCTGAGGTCAGGGAGGTCCCATTAGTTTTGGAAAGAGAGGAGGTATGTGGAGCAACATCAGGTGAATTGAAACAGAGTAAAAGTAAAAAGACGAAGAGAAAAAAAGAAAATGGAACAAGGGAGGAATGACAGAAATGATAAATGGGGGGAGTGAAAAAGATATGATTAAGGATATGAGAAGAGTTGTTTCTGGAAAAACTGACTCGTTGAACAATGATTCACACAATAAACACCTGGACATTTGCCTTC
This sequence comes from Gallinula chloropus, assembly GCF_964237585.1. NCBI lineage: Eukaryota > Metazoa > Chordata > Aves > Gruiformes > Rallidae > Gallinula > Gallinula chloropus. The sequence continues at coordinate 26,228,526 of NC_140086.1, forward strand.
TTTTCATCAGATTTACTCAGAGAAACAGCTGTCTCAAGGCACCAGTCTCACTGCTGAGTTTCTTCTTGTGATTTTATCTGTGGCACCATGTTATGACTGTTGTAAAGCCTTAAGTGCTTCTGGACTTTGTAACGTATTTGACATGTGTATTTTTTTTTCTTTTCCTGTGTGGTTCCAACCTATAACCACTTGGCAGCTGAAAGTTATTTCAGCCAAAGAAAGACACAAGGGGTGAGCAGGCTCACCTCTTCTTGTGACTTTAAAAAAATGTGGGCATTAATTTACTCATATTAGGCACCTTAAATTGTATTTCAAACACCCCACTGAACTTCCCAATGTTTGGACTTCTAAGCCAAGACTAGCATTTAAAAGACAAACCCCTAAGTTGTTTATGAGGCTCTGACTTCTGAAACCATGGGTCGAGTTATTCCACACTTGTCATGTGCAGGTGAGATAAAAGTGACATTAAGAATTTTTTTATATGAATGTGTTACTGCAGTATGAATTCTGGCAGGTTTGAAATTTATGCTTCATGCTGAAAGTACCTCTCTTTCATATCCAACTAGTAGACAATTAATCTGCATTTAAGTCACTTAGAGACAACATATTTCTAAGAAAGTTCAATTTCCTCTCCCTTATTATATTTACATTGAAATAATTAACAATGAGTACTAATGGTTTAATGGAAACTGTTGGGTTTGAGCTGCATTCTAAAGATATCTCACTGCTAGCAGGCAGCTTTGAGAAAATCTGAATCATTCTGAGTGCATGAGCAAATGGAAAACAATTTGGTTTGAAAGTGTGCTGAAAGCACAGTCTAGAGATTTTTTTCATTGGAGAAACAAATGGCTGATTTTGAGGGCAAAGTGTGATCTGAAGCATAAACAGAAAGCTCACTTTTCCCAGAATTGCACACCTTCCAGGTGCAATCGATTCTAAACACTTCTCGCTTTGGATGCAAAACACTTACTGCTCTGCACAAATAATTCAACAATGCTCAAGAGCAATCTGGCATACCAAGGAAATTCAAAGCAGAATTTAGAACCTGGATAAAAAGTAACATTTCATGAGAAAACAAAAGAAGCCTGTTCAAACTTTCTGAAATAAATGTGATATTAAAAAAGTGAGTTAGCAGAAAACATAACATTTTAAGGATTATGATTTTTGAAAAAAAACCCAAAAACAAATCCAAACCTCTGTTTTTCACTTTTTAATTTTATTTTTGAAAAAATTATAGTCCTTTACAGTCCAGTTGATTTCAGGTCCCCTTACTACAGGTACTATAATGCAGAGACAAACAAGGACTGGCTCCCTGAAGGGCTGGACATGAGAGATGAGACATGAGGGAAAGAAATAATTGCATCCATTATGAGATGGGTTTCTGGAAATGGGCAAGTAGTGATTTGCCCAAAGTTACCCAAAGCAAATTTGTTGCAGAGCTCGGACAGAATTTGAACTTTCCGAGTCAACAGCCAGAGAGATGCTAGTTCCCATGCACAGATCTGCTGTGCAAACAAGCCATCTTTACATCCATGTTCTTGTCTTCTGAAGGTTAATTATTCCTGAGACTAGGCAAGTATCAAACATGGTCTCCACCTGAGGCCCATGTCTTATTTCCTCCTCCTGTCCTACAGAGAGGACAACTTTCACCTTGTGGCTCCAGCTCCACCCCCACATGTTCATTTCTCACAGTCTCACTCAAAAAAAAAAAATATTCAGAAAGAAAATCCTAAAGGACATTAAAATATTATGTAAATTATCTTGGAGCTACGTTTCGTACTTACGCGGCTGCTGTTTCATACCACACCTAGAGATTAAGAATCAATAACTCCAAGCTGTTAATGTTTGAGCTGAAGCTTGAGGGCGATCCTGAGGAACTATAAACTGTGTTGGAGAAGCACGGACAGACACTACCAACCTGTGCAAAGGTGATTCCCACAGCTGAAAGAAAGAAGGATTTTTTAGAGCAAACCAAGCTTTTCATGTTACAGGTAAGGGACAATCTGATTTCATAGGAAGATTTTAAAAGCTGAAGCAAGGCTTTTGCTGAAGGCTTTTCAGGCAGGGTTAGGAACTCAGCTGTTCTTGTAACAGAGATGACTGCTGTGCTAAGGTTTAGTCTGGTTTGTATTTGATTTGGATTGATTTCCTCTGTTTTTCCTTTACTGAATTTGAGGGATTGAAATCAGTTGTTTACAGAAAAACAGATTTTTTTTTCATGGAACCAAATACTTGTGATTGGTTTTGATCTTTAACCTCCAGGAATATTCTTTGTTCTCTTTATGTGTATTATTGAAAGTTGTTGGGATAGTTGTATATTGGTTATCTTAGAGATTTCTCTTCAGGCAGGGGAACGGTAAGGGCTTATTAGGGATATAGCACCGAGAGGAAACAAATGAAGGGGAAAATATGGCTCCAGTCCTCAGCCAGATCTCAGGCTACTTTTAGTTAAGCTGATCTTATTCTAATCCTGAAACTGTCTATTACTGAAAACTTTTGTATGAGTTTATATATACTGAAGCTCTATTCTGAGTGACAGAGGAGTATGTATTTTGGGGCTTTGTTCCTTGGCAGGGAGATGCTTCGTAAGATTTGGTAGTGGCTTCCATGCAAAAATGAATGTTTAAGGGCTGATCAACCCACTCATCATGGCCTTGCAACAGACATGTCAGTGGAATGACATTAGGGAATGATATTTCTATTCAAAGAGAAGAGAACAGCAAAGGCACAGATCATGCAAACCCATAACTGTGAAACGGTTGTATTTCCACCGCTGTGTATTGTAGTTGCATCTGGACAGATAAACCTGGCTGAGACAGGGGTCAGCCAGGTAGTCACAAGGAGGAGTGTATTTTCCAGCATTTTCTGGTGGAAAATGTCCGCTCTAAGCCCGGATGTGTTTCTTTCTTAAGTTTTCTCCTCACTATAGTAGATTTTGCTCCTCCTCTTTTCCCTGAAGTGTGGTATTCTCAGACCTCCCCATACCCTTTTTCCTCAACTTTTGCCAACCTCCTTCAGCACTTCTGGCTCCCTGGTGTCCCTCCACTGCTGTCTGGCCAAGGGGCACATATTGCCATGCTTCCCTGGGAGAGGCACATGAAATCATGCAGGCTACTGCTGGACACACCCTGCAGTCCTATTCTTGGGAAGGGCAAGGTTTGGGTCCTCTGTCCCACCTGCCACCCCAAATGAATAAGGAATTATTTTTTTAAGTTCTCACCATGCTATGAAGTGCAGCCGAGACTGGACAATGTATTCAGAAAAGACCAGGAGGAGGGGAACGGAGAGGCTTTTGGACAGATGGAGGAATGGAGTGAATTTCCATTGACAACCTAATTGAAATATCAGCAATGGTCTTTCGTAGAATCATAGAATCATAGAATTGAAGGGGTTGGAAGGGACCTCAAGAGATCATCAGGTCCAACCCCCCTGCCAAAGCAGCTCTCTAGGACAGGTCACTCAGATAGGCGTCCAGACGGGTCTTAAATATCTCCAGAGAAGGAGACTCCACCACCTCCCTGGGCAGCCTGTCCCAGGGCTCTGTCACCCTCACTGTGAAAAAGTTTTTCTGCATGTTGGTGCGGAACTTCCTGTGCTCCAACTTGCAGCCATTGCCCCTTGTCCTGTCTCCACAGACCACTGAAAAGGTGCTGGCTGATTCCCCCTGCATCTCCTGCTTCAGATAATTACAGACTTTAATTAGGTCCCCCCTTAGTCTTCTCTTCTCAAGGCTGAACAGCCCCAACTTACTCAGCCTTTCCTCATAGAGGAGATGCTCCAGGCCCTTCAGCATCTTTGTAGCCCTTCTCTGGGCTCTCTCCAGGAGATCCCTGTCCTTTTTATACCAAGAAGCACAGAACTGGACACAGTACTCCAGGTAGGGCCTGACCAGGGCAGAGTAGAGGGGGAGGATCACCTCCTTTGACCTGCTGGCCACACTCCTCCTGATGCACCCCAGGATCCCATTGGCTCTCTTAGCCACCAGGGCACACTGCTGGCTCATGGTCAACCTGTCATCAACCAGGCCCCCCAGGTCCTTCTCCACAGAGCTCTTCTCCAGCAGGTCATCCCCCAGCCTGTATTGATACAAACGGTTGTTCCTTCCCAGGTGCAAGACTTTACACTTGCTTTTGTTGAACTTCACTTTGTCCAAAGTGTCTTCCCAGGATGTTCAAAGTATCTTTTCTACCCCCTGTCTTGCCTGTGCCAGGCCCCAGCTCCCCTGGCTGCAGGCAGGGCAGAGAGGGACCCTCTCAGCAGGCATCACTGCCAGGCAGCTACTGGAATTTTCCTTCAGCCTTTGTTTCCTGGAAAATTTAATGCTTTTCCTGATCAATTCTGGTTTCCAAGGAACATAATTTTATTTTCTTCAAGCTCCCACTGAGCTAGGTCCAGCCCAAGGAAAGAACCCAATAATTTCAAAGGTCATAACTGCACACACAGTAAGACCCTGCTCGGAATGGGATTTGCAAAATAAAGTTCTGTAGCACATCCTAAAATGACTGCTGGAGAGAACAGCAATGTGAGAGGCAGTATCTATCATCACAGGTCCCCTTTTCATAACAGAAAACACTATTGAAGATGGCAGCTGGCTTCTCTCTCCGGAACTGGCCTAGTCCTTTTTGTTAAAATCTAGAAGTAGTGAGAAAGTGAGATGTCATTTTTGAGGAATCCATCTATTATCAAGAAGGATATAACAGTCACAGCAGTGTGTACTCAGTGTAGTTTTGAAATTAAAGGCAGGCAGTGCTTCTTGGAACCCAGTAGCCGTGTTGCTTAAAGGGGTGCAGATACCTCCACTTTCTTCTGCTGCACTAAGAAGCTATGGTTAACCTGTAACCGTCACACAGCAGCTTCGGAATTCAAGGCCTTTTCAATGGTTTATAGTTTCCTGTGTAATTTAATGGGTTTTTTTCTGTCAGTAAAGCAGCAATGAAAATAGGGTGTTCACGTCATAGAATCCCTGCCATGGTGATATTGTGTGGTTGGAACTTTTGTGCAGTTTTCAGTCTCCGGTGGCTGTTTGAGGGTCTCCTAGCATGTGGCACATCCTGGACCTGATAGGACAACCTTCCTGGCCCAGCCCAGTGACACCAACAGTCTTGCCTCCCACGGGCAGAGCTGCACCCGGTCCTTCAGAGCTCACTCTTCAACTGCTCTCTGTACCACTTAGGGAAAGCTTAGCTGTAGCCTTTATGTGCAAATAGATTGGGCCATGTCTGTGGGGTTAAAGTGACTATCACTTCTTCTTTATAGGAGCTGAAGCAAAGAGTATTCCAGTATGTTTAAGCTGTGTGGACTTCAATTTCTGCTTGTCATTCACTTGGTGAGTAACAGCTTTTCCTTCATTTATCTGGGAGCAAACAGCAAAGGTTGCCTGCGAGACTCTGAGCTCTAACCTGTGGGGCATCCCAGTCTGCAGGTTCAGGTTGGCATTGTGTGCTGGCAGAGTGGCTGTAGCCCTGAGTGTGGGAGTGAGGCCCTGACACGTGTGTGCCACCACGACCAAAAGCTAAGATGTGACAGTGTGTACTTCAGAAAGCCTAGAAGAAAACATTTCACCTATTTTGCTTTTTGTAGTTCCTCTTAGATACTACTTTTTCCTGAAAGTGGATTTGATACTAGAAAAGATTTTGAAATGCTACAACAAATCGTCCTGTTCATGTGTATTTAACCCCATCCATGTGCTGACATATTAAATGTATTCTAAGACATATAATAGCATATAGTTTAAACCATGTGTATTGATTGTTTATCCTCATTATTCCATCTATGTAAATCCCTTTTCTGAAGACTTTCTGGAACTGAGATGTATTAGTTGTGCTATTTATGGACCTCATCAGTTAAAATAGATTTACTGATGTTTGTAAAGACTACAGTGATGGCTTCTACTTTAGAGTTGAAATTAACAGGAAAGATAAAAAGGAAGTAAAATTAAAGCCTATGAAAAATAAAAAGCCTCAAAATACATGGACTTTGGGGGAGGGGGGAGTTGATGTACAGTAACAAGTACCACGTTTTTACTTACCATTTCAAAAGGTGCTGGGCTTGGCAGTGTCAAGATGTTACAGCCATCTTTAAAAGGGAGGCCAGCCAGATATGAGCCAAGGAGAAAACATTTTTCCCCTTCAGGTCCCTGAGTAGTGATTCATCCTGTAGACATACATTTGGAAATATTTATGGTCCACATAAAGTAATTTTAATCAACAGGAAGAGATATCTCTTACTTGCTTCACAGCCTGCACTTTGCACTCATTGGGGTTTATGGTGTCAGCCTTTGTTCCTCCACAGCAAGGAACCAATGACCAAGCAAAATGGCCCTGGGAAGAACCTCCCAGAGCTGGGTGGTGCCCACCAGTATGACACAGGAACGGATGTAGCAGGTCAGACCTGGGGTCCCTGTCCCTGGCAGAGGCCATCAGTCAGCATTTAGCAAAACCATTAACGGGTAGCTGTAAAGTAGTGTAGTCTTTCCTGGTATGTGAACCTATTACATTGCTTTTTTTTTTTTACATATTTCTACTGTCATTAGTGTTCACTAGCATCCCTCCTCCTTACCTAGTTCTCATAATATTTTAGCTTTCCTTTTTGTAAAAAGAGTTACAAACCCTCGTAGGCAAGGAGAGCAGGATCTCTGGCTGTTATTAAGCAGAATCTGATGTTATTCAGTCACCACTTGTGACACACACACACACAAACACACACACACAGACCAGTGCTTTAGGGTAAGTTGCATGGAACTTAGCTATGTTTTTGTCATACCCAGAATTAAGTTTTCCCCTGGTAATATGTAATCTGTGCTTTTCTGTGGGAGGCTGAATCGCTGTCCCAGCAGCACTAGGACCAAATCCAGGGGAAAAGTCATGCAGAAGAGAATGCGCATTCCCGGAGCCCAGCTCCATGGGGTGATGGACAGGGTGGCAGTAAGACCCCAAATCCATAAAGTCATTTACATGGGAAGAAAGGGTGTTTTACATGTGCAGCCAAATCATGGAGCCCTAATTCTGGCAGGCAGCTCTCAACATTGGCAAGAGGAGGGTGACATGGAGAGAAGGGTAGGTGTTTAAGGCATTTTGGTCTTGCCTTTGAAAAAAATTAGGTAGATTACCTAAACCATAGGCTAAATTGTCTTGTGTGCAAGGGCTGCTCTAGGAGGCTGATTTTTGCTTTACTTTTTTTTGTTTGAAAACAAGAACAGCCCTGAAACATTAGGGCAGGTGTCTGTCTGGAACCTTTTTGGCACTAGTTGGGGGGTGGTTATAAAACTCATTAAAAAGATTGCCAGAACAAGCGGCGTGTGAAGGCATTGCCAGGCATTACAGAGAAAACAGAGGCTGACACAGACTGACATGGCATTTTTGCTGTGGGGTAGAAGCCAGAGATCAGCAAGATGTGCTTGCTCTGGCTGCAGTTCACGTTCACATGTAACTGGTGTGAAGGCACAGGGCCTGAGCAGCTTGCCCAGTTCACCGAGGTGCTGAGGGTGGTGGGGTAGGAGACCTGGGGAGCTCCACCTTTTTCCTTTACAAAAAAAAAAAAAAAGGTTTGGATTAATTGAGTAAAAATACAAGGGGTGCAGCCCCAATTCTTCCTTGTGGCCACAGGACTGTGTGGCTCCTGGCAGGGATGTGACTGGTTCAGCAGAGGACATGGGTGTGATCCAGAAATGCTCGTATGAGTTTTCTCTTGCTCTCAGTCTACGCTCAGCTCTTTGAGAATTCTGTTTGCTCTTGAAAATAGATCAAATCTCATTTAATTATGTAATGCTTAGAAAAGGACAAGGCCCAAATGCTTGTTTTCAAATTAATTAATAAATAATGCTGCTTTTAAAAATGGATGTGTACTAAAGAACCCAGAGATGTTCAGTGCAGGCAACCATCTTGTCTATGACGCTACTTGCAAGAAGCTCAATGATGGAGAGGTGCTGTTTGTACATGGTGACAGCATACATCCCTCAGCTGCTTTCCTCCATCCCTTTTTGTCCCTCACAGGCTATGTGCCAGAATTTGGAGGATCTGCATGTAGCTGGGCCTCTGAAGGACATAGAGTTCTCTGTTCCAGAAGGAGGGAAAATGAGCATCATTTACCAGGTAATCAAGTGTCTCAGTATTCACTCTGGTCAAAAACCCCAATGGTTTACACACAGTGACCTCAAAGGCAGTGTTGTCGTCTACGCTGGTGGGAAGAACAGTCTCCTGAGAGGATCTGAAATTAACTTTGACATCCTGTAAATGGGAATTTAAGAGTCTATATTCAAAAAACAAGAGAAAATCCCTTCTCTCAAACACATTTTAAGAGGATATCATAAGACAGGGATTAATGAAGTCAATTCCTAGAGAAAGGGTTTCAATGTAACTTGTATCATCATTTTCTTTCAGTTCTGAGGTTTTCTTCCCAAAGTTGTAACCACAAAGGGACAGATCCAGCTCCCAGGCAAATGGAAGATGTGTGTAATTTTTTTCCATTCCTGTGCTCAGACAAAGCCCTGTCCTGAGCAGACGTTTGCTTTGGAAAGAAACCACAGTTGGGATTTCCTGCAGCATTCAGGGAATACTGTGAAAGCTCCTCTGTTGAGGATCAGAAAAGAGCAGATATTTTTGACCAGACTCTTGGAATAGCATTGCCCCAGCCAAGCACACGGTTGGCAATAGAACGTAGAAGACACAAAAGCATTATATTATTTAGATTGTGGTAAAAATGCTGAAAATAAGATGATTTTCCCTCTGTTTTTTCCTCACTCTAGTTCATATCCGAGCCACCGGCTGTGAGTTTCAGATTGACGGGTGATAAAGATGGAATAATTGACATTGTGCCAAAGACAGGCGTTCTGTATCTCAACGGGTCTCTGGACTGGGAGGCCAAACCAGTGCACAGGCTGCAGGTAAAAACTCAACAAAAAATGGGTAGGGAAGGTTATTCATATTTACCCTTTTTGGTAAACCCACAATTAGTGGGGAATTTTAAAAAATTCAAATGTTTTTGTCTGTTTACAGACAGCTTTTTCTTTTCTAATATAGAGCTTTGCTGAAAGTTGTGTGGGTTTATAGTTGGGAATGACTTCGCACAGGAAGGTGTGGTTTTGCCCCAGCTGGCAGCTGAGCACCACACAGCCGGTCTCTCGCGAAGGGTGGAAAGAAAGGGGTAAATGAAAACGAAACAAAACAAAAAGACAGACCTTGTGGGTTGTAGTAAGGACCATTTACATGGACGGCAGAGGGAGGGAGAAATGACAATAACAGGACTTTATAGCGAAATATGCAAAACTGGTGACACACAATGCAATTTCTCACTAAACTGCACAACTCAGGCCATGCAGCTCAGCCCAAAGCTGGACATCCCACAAACCACATGTCCTGGAGCTGTGCACTGCTCCCCCACCAGCCCTCCTTTATGCTGACGTAATGTAATTGGCATGTAATGCCCTTTTTGGCCAGTTTGGGTCACCTGTCCTGGCTAGGTCCCCTCCCAACTTCATGGGTGCCCCTCTCCTTCTGATTGGCAGGGCAGTGTAAACAACTGAAAAGTCCTTGACTGCTTGGCAACAACTAAACATGTGTGTGTTATCAGCACTGCTTTCATCCTAACTCCCAAGCACCGCACTACACCAGCTGCTAGAAAGAAAATTAACTCTATCCTAGCTAAACCCAGGACAGAAGTTTATGTTGAGAAATAAAAATTAGCCTGATGCCCACAGCAATCCTTTAATTCTGCCAATGTGAGAAGGACACTTGACTAGAAGTGAAATCTGGCCTCATGAAAGAGATTAACTTGTTATCCCTGAAGACTGATAGGCTGAATTGTATGGCTGGATCTACTTGCAATCTACTTCGCAAGATTGTAATCTGTTTAGTGACAACTGGTGTGAAAAAATGACTTTTAGGCAAAGGGGCACAGATCTAAACTCTGTTAGGTAACAGCAGAAAACTGTTGGAGGCTATTAGAGGACAGAGAACTGTCTGCTTGTCTTGTTATTATACTCTTCATAAAGATCTCATCATAAACAGTGTTAGGAGTGAGATAGTGGGTAGGCCATCTTTTTGGTCTCAATATAACTTTGTGCTCTTATTCTGTGTCAAAACCAGTATTGTCTTTTTCAAGACACTAGCAACTGAGAAGATGATGGTCAGGGGATCAATATCTGAACAAACTACATGATGATTTTTTAGTTAGCCTTATCTATCTTAAAGTCTAGCACCTCAGGTTTAATGGTTTCATGTCCTCAATCCTAAATCTCCCTTGGACTGGTATTAGAGAGGATAATTTTATAGCCCCAGATATTACTAACCCTAAACTTGGGAATCCTTTACAGAAAAGTGATGATAGAACTGAAAAATTATACTCAGTTAGGAATAAGTAATCATGATTTGATCTATTATGTGCAAACAAAATAAAGTCTGACAGACATATACTTGGTGCTTTGAAGTCAAAGAAGAAGTCAAATTGTTTGGAACAAAAAATGCAATCAGAATTAAGAATGAAGTTTTCTTTACAAATGCTTAGACCAGCCTATTTTTCTGGTTGCTACAATAGCACACTGAAATCCACTGGTTGGTTTTTCCCCTTGTTCTTTAGAAAGTATCTATTTCGATTTAAAGAAAAGCATGAAGTCCAAGCTGTGTAAGAATACAAGTGGTCTGCTGAGACTGGAAGTGAAAAATTGCCTTCTGAAAAGTGTCATCAGAAGCAGTAGTGCATTTTGGTTTGATGGCATTATACACTGTGGAGAATTATTGTCAGTGAGCTACTGTGGTAAATTTGTCTTTGTAGATGAAGCCACTCAGTGATGGCTCCCACCAGATTTGTGTTACAGTAGGAATGGTTTGGCATTTCATGACCTGATGTTCATTTGTATCTTTTAATTTATCTACATTAAAATATTTATTTGCTACTCCTTCCTTTTTCCAAATCAAGGTGGAAGGACTGGATGAAAAGGGAAATGTAGTGAAAGGTCCCTACACTGTTACAATACGTGTGGAGGATATCAATGACAACCCACCAGAATTTGACCAGAAGTTGTATACTGGAGTAGTGAGACAGAACTCCCGTCCAGGTAATCGTTATAATAATTAAATATTTTAGTGTCTAGGAAGCTAGTTAGATCAGCTATACAAGAGGATAAAGTGGGTGCTATACTTAGACAAGCTGAAAAAGATCTTCCAAAGGATTGTACAAAATAAGTATACAAGCATGTATAAGATAATGGAAGGGCAAAGAGGGTAAAGGGATGAGCGTAATCAGAAATATTTCAAAGTACTTGTTGCTTTGCAAATATACTTATCAGGCAAATACTGCTGCCCTCTTCATTGCACTGAAAAATAACCCTAAGATAGAAAGATATTAAAGATTGTCGAAGACTATACAGAAAGGAAATGCCAAAATATGTAAGTCTTTGCACGACAGTGAAGTTAAATGCCAGTGTAGCTATGGGGTATGTGTTTACTGGGACTGATGCTTCTTGGAATATGGGCTAAACCTTAGTATTTAAGAGTCTTAGATCAAGGACTACAGTTACCCCGCTGCTTCTTCTCTAATCTGAACAGGCAAGCCCTTCATGTACGTTCATGCCACTGACCGCGATGATCCTACAACTCCCCATGGAAAGCTGGCATACAGCATTCTCCATCATTTTCCCAAGCCTTATGCAGATATGCTTTTCCAGATCGATAGTGCAACTGGAGCAATCTCAGTGAGTAAGGCGGGTATGTAAAACGATTCTTGTTTGTAAAAGAAAAAAGCAAAATAAAGCAGCTTGAATTCCTGGGTGTACATAGGAACAAAACAGCAACGTAGCTCTGATATTAAATTCTGAACTAAGGTGGTCAGTGGGGCATACTCCACTGAGGCTCTGTTTTAGGGGGATTTGTCTTGTCCCCCACCAAATTCAAATGAGACTAACAGAAATGGAGATTGGGATCTAAAAGCACAATGAGAAGAGAGGTAGATCCTCTGGCCCTAAGGACTACATCGAGTCATCTCTTGGGATTAATTCTCTTCCTTGAAATCTAGAAAACCAAAAGCAGTAACAAAAATAATACAGAGAAAACTCAGCCACCCATGTGATCTCAAGTAAACTGTGATGTTTTAAAAAACCTGCCCCTTCTGCTAGATGAACAAGTGCCTATCTAGAGGGAGGGCGGTTCAGTGGTGCATCTGCACAACATGAGACCACAGCACAGAGGTCTAATATGATTATATACATGTGATGATGTGCTGCATTGCTCAGAGAAGCCAGATGAAACATCCTGCTGACATTTGGCACAGAGGCCACCCAAAGTGTGAGCCTGGAGCAGAACAAGAGGCATGGTTCCTGTAGGAGGCAATGGGAAGATGAACAGTATCTGCTTCATTTCACTCAAATCTTTGCTCTGTATCTAGGCTCTTATTACTTAGATCCTCAACAGCAAGACAGCTTCACGCTTGTTGTTGCTGTGAGGGACATGGCAGGGATGACAACAAATGGTTTCACTGCCAGTGCTGATGTGATCATCACTGTGAAAGAGAGCCTGTGGAAAGCTCCTGCCACCATCCACATCACAGAAAACTCAACCCAGGTTCACCCTGTCAATATCAGCCAGGTAAGCTCATGCTCCCTACACGTCTCCTTGCTGCCAGAGTCTTACTCTAACTGTAATGGTGCCTCTACTGCACTCAACACTAGGTTATTCAGAAGGACTTTGGCATCTTCCAGTTATTTTTTTTTTGCGTGTTATCTGTTGTGTCATTTGGAAATAATCATTAGTGCAGATCTCATTAACTTATTGTTGGTATGAAAGTTAATGGTTTGAAAGTGACAAAGATACAGTCAATACAAGCATTATGGTGACTGGACTTTGCCCTTCAGTTTGGAGAGGCTGTTAGCACAGCCTGTGTATGAGAATATCCCATGGAAAGAGGAAATTTAGAGTTTGTCACAGTGTAATGACTGGAAGAAAAAGGGTGTTTTACAAGGCTATTTGACACAATGTGAAAGATAAAGCTCTTGAGACACCCCAAGGAAGCTCACAGACAGACACGTGGCAGTTTGGTGCCTCTGGAGTTTCTCTCCTTGTGAGCTTCCTTGAGCACTTCCAGCCCCCACGCTTTGGGCAAACCACAAGCTAACCTATTGAAGGTTATTTTAAGGTCAGTATCTTCCATCTGCAGAAGAGCCTGGTAGGGGTCCAGCGATACTGTCACCAAGCTGTGGGCAGTCCCCTGCACTCAGGGTCCAGTTTCATGTGATGCAGCACACCTGCTATATCTAAAGAACCCACAGAGGGCTGAAATTCCCTCCTTCAGCATCCTGCATTCCCATGGCATTCCTCTTTTCACAATGCAAATGTAAAATATTTTGCCAGTAACTGCAGACCAATAGCGATATACACATCAGTAAATATTAACTAATAAGCCAGCAGCCTTTCACAAATGTTTGACTTTTTGAAAAATGCCTTGGCACTGACATCCCCCATGCTGTCATCCTTTGGGCATGGCAGGATTCCTTGGATCCTGTTTGCAAGCGTAACTGACTTGGTCCTATTCTCCCTGGCCTCAGTGACAGCCTGGGGATGTCCAGAGTGAAAACAGGTGGAATAAAACCTAACATGCAACAGTGCTCCCGTTCTGGGGTCACTTGTATATAAATTTCATGTGCCAAACAATGACATGTTGATTCTGTCCGGGGGAAAATGAAATGCAGTTGCTGCTATAGTGTATAAAACATAAACAGTAATACTGACTCCTTCATTAATTTGGCAGTCTGTTTACTGCATTGCGTTTTAAACTTGAAGCACCCCACTAAAGATCCTTCATCATGGGCTTTGATGCACTTAAAGAGCATTCACACAGCTATGTGCAGACAGGTACAGAATATTTGCTTTAGTGTCCCTCATCTCCGAATTAGATAAACCAAAACAACAGGCAGGAATAGATGGTGTAAGGAGATTGAATAAATGAATGTCAAGACATTCAGCTACATATAATGCTTTCTTCATATGTATTGCTGTTTAGCTCCACATCCCAAAACCCTTCCAAAAAAGATACATGTAATAACCCATCTGGACAGCTGGAGAAACTGAGGTAAAATGGCTTCACCACAAAAATTCAGAGAGCAGCAGAGGATTATCAGTCTGATTTTCTGCAGCTCATCCCAAGAGCCTGCCAAACAGTTAATTTTCTGCTTTATGAAGCTATCAGGAATGCAATCTTTTCTGCTTGTGGTCCAGAAACAATCCCTGTTAAATCTCAGTCTACACTTCTGACTTCCTATCCTGACTTATTTTTGTGGTTTTAGGTGCAATCAAATGAACCAGATGTAATTTATGATCTTTTTGAAAAAGAAAAGCTGCCCAGGCTCCCATTTTCCATCGATCAAAACGGGTTTATTTATGTGACCGAACCTTTGGACAGGGAAGAAAGGGAAACTGTAAGTAAACACATAAAACCTCACTGCTTGTTCTCTCAACAAGCAAGATCATAGCAAGAACCTGATCATTGGTGTGGGAGTAAACATGAGAAAGCTCAATAGAAAGGACGGGGAGTGGGGGGAAAAATAAAAGCTTAATTTCTTGTCTTTTCTACTTAGTCATGACTTGATAGATGTAAAACATGTTCATCTATTACTGCAAACAGCATTCAGTTTGGTTCCCCACATTTTTCCTTGGGTCTGGCAGTAGCAACCACTGTTCCCAGCATAAATGTAATGTACAAGACGGAACCACGATGGTAGGATTGTAGGTGCATGAGCACAAGGTAGGCAGTGGCATTTGTGGAGGGCAGGAGATTTGGATGCTTCAGATCTACTCCAGATTCCAGGACCCTCAGAGATCTCTCCATGGCAGAGTTTAACTTGCAGTTCCAGCTGTAAAGTTACCCTGAAGTTGCCCATCTTTTAGACAGAAAACCTTCTCACCCCTTTTGTTCTTGGAGGAAATTTGGGCACAGAGTAGGCTCTGAATCAGATCTGCTGGAGGAATCCCATCTCTGTATGTGACAGATAAATTTGCAGTGACAAAAATGAGATATTTCTGCTTTTCTTAAATGTTTGGAGAGCAAATTTGCAGTACAGTGAAGTATTCAGGATGTTCAAATTCTTTTGAGAACTCAGACCTCAGGCATTAAGGGGTGATGGAAGAGTTCTGAATCAGAGTGAAAATACTGAACAAACACGAGAGGATATTTTGTTAGCACAGAATGCTCCCATAGATATACATTTAAATGTAAAATGTTGTCACAGGGAACAATCAACACATCTAATCTCAATATTCATATTGCAGTACACTTTCTTTGCGATCACAAAAGATGATGAAGGAGAACTGGTGGACAAGCCTCTGCAAATTCATATTATTGTGGAAGACATTAATGACAATCCTCCTGTGTGCCAGCAGGACCTCACTGTAATTGAAGTTCAAGAAAATGAAGGTGGAGGTAAGCAAACAGCTTCTACTCATTTATACACATCATCCTAGTGCTGTTATTATTTCCAGCTGGGTGCAAATAAAGGTAGAAATTCTGATCTTAAAGAGCTCTCCTAGAGAAATGTTTTCCTGTGCAAATAGCCCTGTTGTTTTCACTTCAATAATTCATGTGGAAAGGATTTCAATAACCTGAGAAGGACAGACTTGGGGCTGTTACTTAAAAAGTGCTGTTCCATTGAAAATACAAATTTGCATTTTCCCACAATTTTCCCACAACCACAATTTTGGACAACTGCTTATAACATAAAAAGAACAACACCCCTTTCATTGCTAATACAAGAAATACTGCTCTATATGTGCCACCAGCCCATTTTCCCTCATCTAGGTGCTCCTCCAGCATGCTGTCTTTAACTTCAATGGACAGAATCCCAGAATCACTAGGTCAGAAAAGACCTTTGAGATCATGGAGTCCAATATCTACTAAACCATGTCCCTGAGCACCTCATCTACTTGTTTTTTAAACACATCCAGGGGCGGTGACTCAACCACCTCCCTGGGCAGCCTGTTCCAATGCCCAGTAACTCTTCTGGTGAACAATGTTTTCCCAGTGTCCAACTGGAACCTGCCCTGGTGCAGCTTGAGCCCATTCCCCCTCACCCTATCATCTGTCGCTTTTGGACCATTATTGAAATCTGTCCCTAAGTCTTGACATCAGGTATTTGGTTTCAAGACTGAAGTGTCTGTTGTTCCAGTCACTTCTGATCCAAAGATGAATTGGGATGCTAAAGGAAAAACTCCCAGAAGTCAAATGATTGTGTCCATTGCAGTGGTTTGCACACAGCTGTGTTTTTGTCATCTCTCTACTCTTTACATTGATATCACTGTTGTCGATATGCACCTTTGTGGAGGAACAGGACCGCTGCATTATCTGACTGATACTGGTCTCTCCTCTGCCACAGGAAGTAATATTGGCACCGTGTTTGCTTCGGACATGGACAAGGAGAACACCCTTAACTCTTATCTGCGGTTCAAAATCAAAAGCCAGGTTCCTGAAATTCCTGCAAGCAATGTGTTCTTTATCCAGCAAGACACTGGGATTTTGCAGTTAACTGGCCGTTCATTAAACAAGCAAACTGCATCCATCTATAACTTGACGGTGCTGGTGACAGATGCAGGTGTGTAATGCGTGCTGTTATGTATCAGAATAATTTTGTTCACACTAGTATTCCCCATGCTCAGTGTGCGATGGATAAGAGGAGACTTGGGGGATTCACTGGACAGCACTGAGAGCTGGTTTCTGCTGGTGTGGTACTGCCTTGTTCTTGAGATGCAGGGAGGTTAATCATAATTCATAGTGCAAGTAAGGAAGGAAACCAGCTCTAGGGCAGAATGTGGATAAATTGTCAAGCTTGTTAACAAGTACTCCAGTAAGAGATTTCCTTCCACAGGGGAAAAAACAATAATGAAGAGATCATGATTGAGTTTTTCCCTGAAAAGTCTTTTAAAGGCACTCACTGAAAAAAAAAAATAATCAAACACAGCTGCTCAGAGAGTCCAGATAATGTATTTTAAAAGATTAAGTGCTGACATTAATCTTTTAAAAGAATCTTGTCCATTATGTGAGTTCACAGGAGGCCTTTGTGGTTCACTGAATGGAAAGGAAATCAAACTCCAAACTAGAGTTGAAAGCTTTGTGCTGGAGTCCTTATAGTCAGGCAAAACTTGTGGATGGAGGAACTGGCATGTAAAGAAAGCATTGTGACATGTCTGTAAACGAAACAGCATCATTTAGGCAAATTATATGAAAACCTTGCAGAGGGAGAATCTGGTGATTTGTTTTGGATGCTAATTTGAATTCCATACAAACAGTTTTGTTTAGAATATTCCTTAAATTTCAGCTCATGAAGCATGTCCATAAACCACTAAAATCCAGCTATGACCAAATGGAATGTGCTTTCAGAACCACAAACTCACATTGCTCTAGGTGCCCCTGCTCAGGTAGCGCTTAGGTGATCTGAAGCTTATGTCTGGCTGTAATGAAAATGAGGGTGCTACCCGATGACCCACCAAGAGGACAAGGTAGTGTAACAACCTGGTGCTTACTTTTTGACATACAGAAATTATATTGAGAAAGCTAACACAATACAGAGCTATCATTGTCCTGGTAAAGGGATATGGTTAAAAAAAGTGAGGGAAATGAAACAATGCTGAAGAAATTGGGAAGGTAAATAGTAGGATAGAGAGTGAGACTGTCACTAAGAGATATTGAAGCTCAAATGCTTCTTATGACAGCAGGACTTTGTTCAGATTTTGCTCACAATGAACCCTTTGGAGTGAAGGTATTTTCAGCAGAAGGGTTGCTGTGACGTTGTTTGTTCTCTTTTCACGCAGTATTCGAAACAATCTGTGATGTGCAAATACACGTCATCGACATCAATGATCAGATTCCTGTCTTTGAAATATCAGATGTAAGTACTTTAACACCTTTTTTGATGTCCCAATAACTTTAGACAAATGTTGAAACATATGTTCAATGTGTATAGGATGTCAAAGGGAAACTATTTATAGAACAAGTAACAGCAATTCACTAGTGAAAATAAAGACAAGGTATTGCTGCAAAGACTCTACAGAAGCTCTATCTAGACAGTGGACTGTGGGACTGAATCACAGGTAATTCCCAAATATAAGGTAATTTGCTCAGTGGAAAACTATGTGTACAGAAAGAAATGATTCTATTAGTTTATTCCAAAAAAGCAAGCTCTGTAGGGAAAGGGAGAAGAAAAGGCTTTAAAATTAATTAAAATAGCTAAATGGAAAAAATTTAACGTCTCCCAAGTTCCCTTCCAAACACAATATTAGTGTATGTGGAAAAGCCAGAAGGTGAATGGACATCAAAGGCTCTATTTGCTTTAACCAGATGCTGAGGTCCAGTGATCCAATGCCCAAACCCATACCTGCTCGCCCTTGGTTCCAGAATGGGAGTCAGGCTCCTGTCTCTTCCTCTAGTAGAGGTGCTCGCATCTGGAAATACTTGCAGATCTTCTGTGACTTTTTCTGCTGGCCCAAGCATCCCTGCAGACATTGCAGTGTCTACATTTATGTGTCTAATCTCCCACCATACTTGTAGGCAGTGTGGGCAGTAGGCTCACACCTGACACATCAGATGTAGGTGTCCTCTTGGAGAAGTTGGGTTGGTTTTGGGGCTTTGCTGAGTGCCTCGCTTAGCTCTCTCTTGATGGTAACAGGACGTTGCACACACTCAGACTAGATGCCTACATAGCAAGCTGTTGACTTTCTCACCTCAAGTTTTCAGTCCAGGACCTGGTCCCAAGATGAGACTGCTGGATCAGGGCACAGATGAAACATAGTAAATGGAGCTGCAATGCTAATGTGGCAACTATGGTGCATGGAGCAATTAAATATTTAATGCTTAGTGTCTAGGGTGCTCACTGGGTACAGAGGAGCTGCACTGTCCCTACAGCTGTGAGCACTGTGTGAATGTGGAGTTGTTGCTATACTAGTAGCATACCCAGTGACAGAGATCTCATCACTTTTGATAAGTGTATGGATTAAAAAGGGGATATAGCAACTTTGCAGAGGCTCTAGTGTCTGTCTTACAGCTCTGTGTTCCCTGGACAACAAGGTAACTCACCTGTACTGCTGCAAGGTACTTCACTAGTGCTTTTGTATGTCTGTCTAACCTGGGTATGTCTCTACTAATAAGTGTACCCACAGCATCCCTCCCTCACAGGGTTGCTGTGGGTTAAAATGCATCTGTGCTTGTGGGTCTCAAGCTTATTGAAGTGCTCAGGTTTTTATCTGCAGATGGTGCTTGGTATGTCATGTTTCAATGATCTTTCTCTCCTCAGTATCACAATGTGACACTTGCAGAAAATGTTCCTATAGGGACAGTGATACTAGAAATTCAAGCTACCGATGGAGATGAGCCTGACACAGGCAGCTCCCACATCATTTACCAAGTGAAGGAAGGAGATCCAAACAACAGTTTCATCATAGAAACAGATCCCAAAACAAACCGAGGGTTTGTCAAGATTAACAAGGTGAATAAATGGGTTTATTTTTCTTCTTCCTATATACACATATATATGTATTTGTCATAAACATTAACTTCCCTGATGAGGATTTGAGGGGGTTATTGGCTGGTGGTGGGGTGAGGAATGCCTGAGCATGGTGCAGAAAGCAGGAAATCCCACTCTCATGCTCAGGTGCTGTCTCTTGTGCAGTGCTCGGGCACACACACCTGTCTTCCTGCCTTTGCTGTCCCTCGCCCACCATCCAGCAGGTCCCTCCACTGGCTCTGCAGCTGGCCCTTTCTCCAGCAGAGCAGCTCTTGCCCATGAAGTAGGTCTTTATGCATCATAAAGAAAAAAAGAATGGCATTATTTGAGTGAATTTGTACTAGCTAAATGCTTCCATGGGCTGTGGTCATGGTGGTGGTCTGTCACCGGGCAGATCTTCCTTGCTGGTGATCCAGGCCATTGGTGGCTTTTGCAATGGGAGATGCCAGTGAGACTACATCAGGATAGAGAGGCAGTCTGTTCCTGCTAAGGCAAACATTAAATGAGGTAAAGCCAAGGTCAGCCAAGGACCTAGGTCCAGAAAACCTACCATTCCTTTTCCAAGGGGTGACATGTTGCTTGCATCCAGTTCACCTGTTCCCAACCAGGCCAAGGTCAGGCAGATGCCACCATTTGGTGGATCATCTTCAGGCTCAACCACAGAGTCATTTTCTTCCCAAAGAGGCAATTGTGAGAAACTTGGCAGTGTAACAAACCTCACATGATTTTTGTCACCTGAAGGTCACACAAGGCCTTCTCATACAGATTATAAATACTTTTGCTGTAAACAGGATATAGTTATTAAACTTCGGCAGGCAGGTGGCAACATTATTAGGAAATGCAGTTGCTGAGGAGGCTTCCAAACAGGCATATGGTTTCATTTAGACTGACCATTCCCAGCATCGTTTTGCTCTCCCTTTTTTTGGCCTGTATCAGGGATGCAGTCCTCCTCGAGAAAAGGGGGACTTTGTGTTTTTCCCATGGGAGCTCCCTGTGGCAATGAGGCTGTTGCTTAAAGCACCTTTTTATTTTTAATTTATCCAGGCTCTTGATTTTGAAACAGCTCCGGAGTACAACCTAGTGATCAATGCCACAAACCCCGAACCACTGGTGTCAGATGTGGAGTACAACGCAAGCTCCCTTACCTTATTTAAAGTTTTTGTAACAAATGTGGATGAGCCACCTGTTTTCCAAAAGTCACTTTACAAAGAAGAAGTGTCTGAAGACATCGCTGTCAATACCCTGATCATGACAGTGGAGGCCTACGATCCTGAAGGGGATACTGTACGGTAAAAAGAGTGACCATGTTTTATCTATTGAATTTAGGAATTAGAAAATTGTTCTAAAAGGGGTACAAGCAACACTATTCCAATATTTGGCGTACAGGTTACAAAAGTCTCATCTCCCAGTAGAAAGTAGAGGTGTGGTGTGGCGGTGGCCAATGACACTGCCTGCAGCAGACTTCTAGGCAGTGCCTTTCTCATCAGCTTACTCTCTGTTCTGTCACAAGCATCATCCAGTGAAGCCCTTGAACTAGGAAAATAAAAGGGAAGAAGTCAAATAAATGTCTCCCAGGAAAAGGCAGAGCCGGTCTGAGGATAACTGGGCTTCCATACCCATAATGCCGTTAACGAATGAAGCATATACTACGTACTTGTTGGAACCAGGCGGACAGTATCTGCTTTTCATGTCATACAAGCAAACGCACAGGGCTTTTTCTTCACCAAAACACACAACCTGTAGTGACACCCAAGTCTGTAATCAACAATTTGTTTGTTTTCTTCTCCAACTGCCAAAGACGATCCACCTGCTTCTGCCTCGGAGGCAAAGCTCTGCTGCAAGACAGCTTCTAGACTTGTGAGTGGGATGCAAAACTTCAATTGGCTCATTCAGGAGCCCAGCACCATGTTGTATGGTCAAGTCACCTTGAGTACCTGCCAGCTCATGGATCTATGCACAGTGCTGGGTTGTATGGTGTAAATGTACCTTACACAGTAGAGTCAGACAGAAGAACAGATCAACCCAAAATAAACAATCCTGAAATTTAACTAAAAGTCAGCAAAACACCAAGTAGTTAATGGAGTTACAGAATATGACTGTTAGGCCTCCTGTGGATTTTTATTCCCAGAGATTTCTCATCTGGCTTTTTACTTTCCCCTAACTTTTGGGAACTTAGTGTGTTTGGCCTTCTGTCAAACTGGTTTGAAAATGAGCCACAGAGTCCAGAAACTCTGGGGGATCGTGACAGAGACAGATGACAGGAATTCATATTTACATAAATGACATTTGTGCTAAAAAATAGGTTAAAGGACATAAAACAAAAAGTATAAAAAGTAAAAGATGTACAAGCATGTCAGCATGTTGATTTTTATGCAAGGGGTACTGAAAGAACAAAAACATTGAATGAGAAGGTCAGGTCACATCTACTCAAGCAAATGCCTGTGCTTTAACTGGGTCATATGTTCATGGTTAAATTTGTGTAAGTAAATACCCAGAGACCTTGGGGGGTTTTTTGGACAATAATATAAAGGCAATTATGTGGTGATGTTTAAAGCACTCTCTGTTCCAAGGCTGCCCCAATGATAATTACAGGCTGATCCAGACTGACAGCAGATGACCACTGTAGTCTGCATTGGGGTCCCAACCCCTTGTTGATCCAAAAAAGGATGCTTGGCTGCACTATTCCCCCTGCACCCAGCCTTTGGCTTGTGCCCCCATCAAAAACTAGACATGGGAGTTATGATGTCGAGAGAGGGACATGGGGTTGGAACAGTGCATCTCTGGACCAAAAGTTAAGCCAAGTTAGGAGGAAGGTGAAGTTACAGTTTACAGGCAGGAGGAGCAGTGGTGCTCCCACAGTTCTGCTCTCTTTATTCTCAACAATTTTGTCCTTCCTTCTCTCTCTGTCCCTCCTGGTTGGCTGTAACATTGGGACTCTTCCAATGACCCTCTCTTTGAGTACAACCATAATCAAGCCACTTGCCTAAAATAATTAGAGTATTTGCTTTGTCAGCATTTTCCCAGATTTAGAATAGCATATGTATTTTTTTTCCCCCATTTCTTTCCAAAGATACTCCTTAGAAGGTGATGTGAGGAAATGGCTGAGGATTGATTCAACCACTGGGCAGATATATGTTGCTTCCACTTTGGATCGAGAACAAGAAGAAATTTACGCATTTTATGTTGTTGCATCAGAGCTAAGTAAGTAATGAAACAACTACATATACACACAGAGGAAACCCCTCCCCTTATCACTTTATCAGGAATTTTCATACTTCACATGACTAAACCCATGAAAAGTACGTGATGTATCCTTAGAAGTATGACTTAAGAATTTCACTTTCTTAAAAGAAATCATGATGTTGCATATAATGAGGGTTGAAATAGCTTTTTCGAAGTTAGTTGTCATATGTTCTCATCTTTGCTTGAACCAAATCGCACGTAGAGAAGTTTTCTTCCATGTTTTCAGCATCAATAGTTTCTGCCACTTTTTCCTCTATGCCTTTCTTGTAGGTATGTTTAGGCTTCCTGAAAACATACTTGGAGAGTAACTTGAAACCATGTAGAGAATTTTATTATGAATAAATTTGATACACTACTTAGATGAAATATTTTAGGGCTCCTAGCTCCAGCCATCAGAATCTTTCAAAGAATTCATCTGGAGAGATTTTGTTACTTGATTTACATTTAATAGGCGTTAGAAACTATGGACTATATCTGATTGAATAAGGTATAAACCTAGATTTCCCTTATTAAACACAGATAAACAATAATCCTGGCCACTGTTATGGCTAATGGTGCAGTTCCTGTATATTAGGAAAAATGAGCGCTTCCTTGAGCACTGAAATGGAGTGGGCCTGTTCCTTCAGAAACAGCCTGGAGAAATGACAGGGCTCCAAAAGCTCTTCTTGGGCCCCTTGTCTTGGCCCCAAGACTGAATATTTACTTACATTTCCTATATGTAAAGACAGATAGGAAACTTAAGGGAGTTTCACACTTAGAAGAGCACTGGTCACCTTGGATGCCACGGCTTACTGGATATGGCTATGACTGCTTGCTAGATACAATGGTCTATCTGCCTCCATTCACTTGCTATTGTTCTGCAGCTAGAAAGAGTTGGCAGTAAGTAAACCATGCTTTTTAAAAAAGTGGTGTCAACTGCCATGATCTCCTCAAGACCTTGCCTCTGCAGATAGAATACCACCTCTGTCTTATGTCTACCTATACAATAGCTGCAAGTGCAACAATCCAGCATGTAAATCCAAGACGTGCACGTAACTTTGCATTCCGTTAAACTCTACAGATAATGCAGCTCAAAAATCCAGAACCAACGTGGTCCTACACTTAAGTGATGTGAATGACAATCCTCCACGGTTAGTTTTGGATAATCCTACTTTCTTCTGCTACCCACTCAGTGGAGGAGAGAAAACTTTCATTCAAGCTACTGATGATGATGAGCAGCGATACTTTTCAACAATTACTATTTCCCTTGCGAATGATAAGAACGCACAAAATGATTGGGAAATCTCAAAAGTCAACGGTAAGTTAATAAAATGATTCTTATAATGGTATGGGGCCCTCTAAGTACTCTGGGAAATATAAAGAAATGCTGAATCCTTTTCATTCCTACTGTTGTGTATCCAGTAGCCCGTGTAGAAAAATGTTAGTTTTTTTGAGAAATTACATGCATCTTGGCACATGTGTATTTGAAACCAAAATCACTATTTTTTTTCAAGAGATGACATCTAGTGTATTGCAAGCTAAAATTTCACTAGCAGTTATGAGAGAAGAGATGCAAGAATAAGATGCACTGTGTGCTTAAATGAATACCAATCACTTCTGCTAAAGAAATAGAGCAATTTGCAAACTATTTTTGACATTTCATATGCAAATGGAAGTCATGCCTCCCTGACAAACTGGACTTCTTTGAAGGGGACCAGTAAGCACATAGAGGGGGGACCTTATTAATGTTTATAAATATCTTAAGTATGGGATGGAGGGGGGAATGGCCAGCCCCATTTCAGTGCTCTGTGGAGACAGGACAAGGGGCAATGGCTGCAAGTTGGAGCACAGGAAGTTCCGCACCAACATGGGGAAGAACTTTTTCACAGTGAGGGTCACAGAGCCCTGGGACAGGCTGCCCAGGGAGGTGGTGGAGTTTCCTTCTCTGGAGATATTCAAGACCCATCTGGATGCCTGTCTGTGCAATATGAGCTAGGGAGCCTGCTCTGGCAGGGGGCTTGGACCCGATGATCTCTTGAGGTCCCTTCCAACCCCTAAGATTCTATGATTCTATAATTCTATGATAAGTGCTTGGCTGATAGCACTTGTCTGAATTCCTAAAAGGCGTTTGATGAAATGTCCCGCTAGAGAAAGCTGGGTTGCCAGAATGTGAAAGGCACAAGTTTTGAAAGGTCAAATAATAGTTTAAAATTCAGGAGTTGGAGTAAATGGTCAGTTCTTGCAGTGATAGGAGTTCATGTGTGGTTTTCCAGAGGGTTTTTTGCCTAGGACCTGCGTAATTCAATAAATTTTGATGTGCAATGAGGAAGCAAAGTTTACTCATTATACAAAGTTATTTGAGTAGGAACCGAATGTGAAGAATTGCAGAACATCCTTCCAAGACAGAGTTGGTTGAACTATAAAATGGAAGATTAAAATGAACCTTGGACTCCCAAATTCACATGTAAAATTGTGGGTGCTGAGCTGGCCATTGTGGGTTAGAAATGAGACTTGTAAGGAGTTCTATGAAAATGTGAGATCAAATTATCGGCAGTGTTCAGAAAACCAGACCAAATATTGGGAATTACTAGGAAAGGACTAGAGAAGAAATCAGAGAACATCGTTGTGTCCCTGTATAAATCCATGATTTGTTCAGATCATGAACTCTGGTCTCTCCATCACCAAAAAGATGCAGTAGAACTGAAAACAGGTTCAGATATGGCACAAGGATAAGAGTTATGGAATAGCCTGGTGTAAGGAAGCATATGGAAACAGTAATCTACTACTTTTTAGCTTGGAAGAGAGTAGGAAAAAAATACAGTAGAGGTCTATAAAATCATAAATCCTATGGTCAGGGTGGCCAGAGGTTCATAGTTTGCCCTCTTTTCCAGTATCCAAATGTGATAGCCTCCAATGAAGGTTATGGGAATTATTTCCACTGCAGGCAGAAGGAGGTAGTAGACTGTGGAACTTGTCACAAGGTGTTGTACATAGAAAGTTTCTACAAATTCAAAGCAAGAAATCACATCTTGCTTAAGAAGTTCCTGATCTGAAAAAGGTTGAAAGTTGAGAGAGCATTAGGAGAAAATAAAATACATACTAGGTTTTTTTTATTATAATTTCCACTTATTCTAGAGACAAGATACTGACATTGATAGACCTTTGGTCTGATCCCAATGGCTGTTATAGTCTTAGTTTTCCAAGTTTTAAAGAGTCTTAGATATGACAGTGTAAATGCATCCACTAGAAAGATGGTCTGTCCTACTAAGTCAGCTTGGGAACAATTTAAATTGGTTATGGCTTCTGAGTATGGGAGGGATATTACTGCTTTAGATGTGATGCTATCAGTGTAACACTACCCAAGATCAGATTTGGCCTGCTGTAAAAAGTAGGAAGCAACTTCTCTGACCATATTATGCTGAAGGCCAGACTAGGCATTCAGATGCTCCCTTTTGACTTAATGTTTGCAAACCAATGTGGCCTGGGAAGACATGGGGGAAAACAGGAACTACCATCATGTGCAAAGCAGCCTTAAAAAGAGCATTTACAGCTGATATCAATATTGAGTAAAATTTCTCTCATGCTGACATGAACATCTAATTTCCTACTTACAGCTACTCATGCTTACCTCTCTCCGAAACATGATAACTTTGAACAGAAGAAGTATATTGTTCCAGTAATAATTAATGACAATGGAAGACCACCTTTGGAAAGAAAAGTGAATCTTGAAGGTATACTATGCACAGAACTATTAATGTAAAGAGTTAAACTTCTGAATGATCAGCTGGACTACTAAACTTCTCATTAACCTCATGGTATTTCTTTTTGCAGTAAACGTATGCAAGTGTTCAAGTGAAAAATCGTGTTTTATTGAAGTAGAGCATAACCACTCCTTGCCAAGTGTTGGCATGGCAGTTGGGATTCTCACTGGGGTCCTGCTCGTCATTGGTAGGTCACTTTTCCTTGGTTGATATGAAACTGGTGCGGCTGCATTTCTGAAACCGATTCACCTGTTGGGTGAAGAGCTATCATGAATGTTGTAGAATGAGTAGAAGAGGTAACGTCTCATGATTGTGTATCATGGTTGCTGCAGACTTGTAAGTTTTTGGTCACAGGAATAGCTTTCCTTGGCCTGTGCTTCTGCATGCGTATATGATGGCACAGCAAGCAGCCATGACAGAAGAAAATGCTGCACTTATTAGCACAGGTCACTTCACTGCTACCTACTTCCTTTTTCCTGTCAAAGAAGGGACTGGAGCCCCATCTTGGGCTTCCAGATTATAATGGAAATAGTGAAGCGTCCAGGGTTGCCATGCTTACAATGTCTGTACCTGTAGCTTACAATTATTCATCTATTTCAGCTTCACAGTTTTCCATTTTTCATATGAAGAATTGCCTTGAGCTGTGGGAAACTTGCGCTTACATGAAAGTGAACAAAGTGCAGTTATATTGTGAAGCAGTAGCAAAGAGCGTTACGTTCTTACAGGCTTGGGCTGATGCAACTTCAAAAAGTAGCTTTAAACCTTTTCCAAAACAAGACAAAATCTTTTTTGGTGTAGAATAGAATAGCATAGACTACACTAGATTAGACTAGACTAGACTAGACTAGACTAGAACAGAACAATAGAGCAGAATGTTTCAGTCAGAAGGACCTACTATGATCAACTAGTCCAACTGCCTGCCCAATTCAGGGCTGACCAAAAGTTAAAGCATGTTGTTAAGGATGTCCAAAAGCCTCTTAAACACTGACAGGCTTAGGCCATGAACCACCTCTCTAGGAAGCCTGTTCCAGGGTTTGACCACCCAATCAGTAAAGACATGCTTCCTAATGACCAGTCAAACCTCCCTGAGCACAGTTTGAACAATTCCCAGTCATCCCATCACTTAATACCAGGGATAAGAGAACAGCACCTCCCTCTCCATGACCCCTCCTGAGGAAGCTGTAGGGAGCAATGAGGCTGCCCCTCAGACTCCTCCAAACTAGACAAACCCAAAGCCCTTAGCCACTCCTCACAGGTCATGCCTTCAGCCCTTTCACCAAACAGCTTAGCTGCCCTCCTCTGGATGCCTCCAAGGATCTTCCTTCACATCATTCTTAAATTGCATGCCTCAGCACTGCACACAGTGCTCAAGCTGAGGCCACACCACTGCTGAATACAGCAGGATAATCAGCTCTTTTGGCCAGCTGGTGATGCTGTTTGATGCACTCCAGGACATGGTTTGCCCTTTTGGCTGCCAGAACACTCTGCTGTTGGCCAGCACTCCCAGATCCTGTTCTGCAGGGCTGCTCTCCAGACACTTCTCTCCCAATTTTTACCCGTGCCTAGTGTTACTCCATGCCAGGTGTAGCATCTGGCATTTGAACTTGTTAAATTTCATCCTGTTAATCATTGCCCAATGCTCCAATCTATCTAGATCTCTGTGTAAGCCATCTTGCACTCAAGAGAGTTAACAGCATCTCCCAGTTTGGTATCATGGGCAAAATTGCTAATGGTGCATTCAACTCCTGCATCCAGATCATTGATAAATACATTGAGCAGAGCTGGCCCTAGAACTGAGCCCTGAGGAACACCACTGGGGACAGGTCACCAGCCAGATGCAGCCCCATTCACTACAACTTGTTGAGCTCTGCCCTGCAGCCAGTTCTTCACCCAACACGCTGTGAACCTGCTCATCCTACAGCTGGACAACTTGTCCAGAAGGATTCTGTTAGGGACAGCATTAAAAGCTTTACTAAAATCCAGAAAAACTACATCCACCACCTTCTCTTCATCCACTATGCAGGTGATCTTATCATAAAAGGATACCAGAAGAGTTAAACAGGACTTTTCCTTTGTGAACCCATGTTACTGTGCCTGACCATTGCATTGGCCCTTAAATGCTGTTCAGTAGTACCCTTTTGTAGTAGTATGATCCTCTCCATAATTTTTCCAGGAACTGAGGTTAGACTAACAAGTCTGTAGCTCTCTGGGTCTTTCCTGACACCCTTTCTGTAGATTGGAATAACATTTGCTAGCTTCCAGTCAGCAGGGACCTCCCTGGACTTACAAGAGCTTTGGTAGATGAACACGAAGGGTCCTGCAGTAACATCCTCTGTCTTCTTCAGTATTCTTTTCATCAATATAAGTCCAAAAGTAGTGAAGATAGTTGTTAATAGTATCCAGTCCCCTAGGAAGCAAGAGGAACTTCAGTGCTCAGACACGTGTGATTTTTGAATATGATAGTCACAAGAACCAGACTAGGAAACTGTGACTCAGCTGCGGAGAAGGGAGGGAGCGTGCAAGATCCATGGAAAAAATCAAAGAAAAGGAATTAAATACATTACAGACCTCATATTCAAACGAGTTGGATTTAATTAGAGGATAAAAGGCAAAAAACTCAAGAATTTATGTAAGTTACCATTATTTCAGTTCTAAAAGAAAATAGAAGGAGCCCCCAAGAGCAAGTTCAGTACCTAAAAGAACAAACCCGAAGTTCTGTGTTGATTTTCTTTTGTCACACACAAACCCCTAAAGCAAGAGAAAGTGCCGATGGATATGTGATGCATATGTGTTTGTCTTTTGAAGATAAAAAGACAAAAAATAACTCAACTTAAAATAGAAACCATACTCAGATCATGCAACTGACAGAGAAACCCCTCAAACTGAAACTTTTTCACCTCTCTTCAAGCTTCTCACATCACTTTTTTCTGCACAATGTCGTAGTCTGATCCTGCCCTTGGTGTAGTGTTACATTTAAGTGAAAATTTTGTTGGATAACTGATTAAAGATGTTTTCATTACGGGACAGCTGGTGAGCTTCAGAGAGCACAGCAAAATTCCTACTGCTTTCTGACTTCTAGAAAACACTGTATATGTAGCTCATAAAGGATTTTAGAAAGAATGTCTGAAATGAATATGCAGGTTTTTTCAATGATAATGCTTGTGTTCAAGAGGTAAAGCAGTACAGATGTTACCTTTGCTGAAATACCTTTTCAGAAAGTTTTTTACTGATGAGTGTTCTCTGTTTTTCAGCTTTGATCGTAGGGGGTGTGTTTTTCCACATGAAATACAAACAGAAAAATGAAACAAAAAGCCACCTGAAAGATGCAAAGGATAATTCTGAAGTCAGAGGACTTCAGGCTTAATGACTGTTTCCTCAAGATAAAAATGCCCTTTGGGTTGGAAAGCAAAGCCAGAAGTGCACTATCACAAACTGAGGATAAAAACACGCAAAAGCAAACTCCCAGGATTTTCTCCTCACTTTTGTAGGCAGTACTATTCAGTCATGAAACAAAAAACACGTGCACACTTCAGCAGCAGGCATCAGTAAGAACATCAGCTTTGACTGAACTGTTACCTCATGACAACTCTAAACGCTGAGCTCCTGCAAGGATCAATACATGGGACCAGCCTTCTTAGTTTGGCAGCTGAATATGGGTTTTCCGAGGACTACGTTGTATGTAACTGCACATCTTTTGCCCTCTCCATTGCAATAAGTTATTGATTAGCAGAATGGGTACAAAGGCTTGTGCTACATTTGAAGATGTCCAGTGAAGTTATAAGAATCTCTCTGACTTCCAGCAAAGGAGCTCCCAACTTAACTGGAATCTGTCCTGGGTCATGCCTGCTTTCATTAGGCTGCTGAATCTGTGCTAGCAATATTCACTAGCAGGGTGACATTTTGGTTTTTCCTTTTTGATATCCACAGAGTATAACCAGTTTGTGAAGCATCATGCCCTTTCATTACAGTTTCTAAGTTAAAAAAGACATGCTGGGTCATATGAAATTCAGTAATATATCATACTGCTTCAAATATTCTCATCCCTTTCAAAATAAAAATGGTTGTTAAAGGTTTTGCTGTTGGGTTATTTTATTTGAAGAAAAAAAAAAAGAGAGAAAGCACGCATGAGAGCAAACAACTGATGCTTGGTTATCATATCTAACCCTCACTTTTGCATACAACAGGCTAAAAATGGCTTTCAGGCCAGAGTGAGAAATGTCCAGCTGATTTGGGGTGCAATGATTGCTGGAGGCACTTGTGCCTTGGTTTCAGTAAAACACGTTTGAGCCCAGGATGACACTCAGAGAAGGAAAGCCTTTCTCCTGACAGCATGCCTATAGAAGGGCATTTTTGGTGGCAGTTTGAGGGAGGCTTTTCTTTTAAGCTATAAATAAAAGCTGACAAATATTGTGTTAAACTCAAAAAACAATATACTTCTGAAAGCGCTGAAGAAAAGGTCATATGGAAAAGAGTATGTTTGTTTACGCAGGACTTTTTTAATAGCTTTTGCATGCAGCGCAGAACTAGAAAGAAAAGAGCACTTTTTTGGTAGCATTGCATTATAATAGGTTTTCCTAGAATGCTGCCAGCAAAAACTTTGCTTTTGGGCTTCAGTGACACAACCCAATTGTTGTACCTCTTACCCCAGCTTCTCTCTCCAGCTCTTGGAGCTGTGTTATTTGCTGTGGGGCTCACTGCTGGAATGTATTTATTTTATGATGGGAATGCAATCCATTATATTTGGAAAGTATGACATTCAGTTACGTCAGTGTGTCCAGGGATTGGGATTAGTATATTGTTTTATAAATAAAGGAGCCAAAGTTCAGGAGTCGTTGTACTTGTGTACAGCTATACAGTTTTACCTGAAGGTAGGGAAAATGTGCAGGAGTTCCACATTGTTTTATCTCCCTGACCTGTCACTTTGCTGGCTAATTTCACCCAAATGCATCTGCTAATTTCAACAATTTATTTTCTGGTGAAGGGTCAGAAAAAATCTTGTTTTATTTACCTACGTTAATGGCTGGTTTGATAGTGGGACCTTATCCTTTTCCTTCAGAGGAATTGCTGCAATTTCTTGGATCTCGTGGGGCAATTCACTTAGACCAGTGGATAGCAGAGCTTCCAGGACAAACACAAAAGTTGCCCCTCCTTGGGTCTCAACCACGTCTTCAGTCTTGAAGACTTCCAGTCTTGGTGCATCAAAGGTCATTAATCTACAAAAAGTGTTTCATGTGTGGTAGGAGAGGTGTGAACAAAACCTCCTTGGAATGGTCCCTCTCCGGTAGCTGCCCCGGCTGAGCATCTCCAGGGGCTAAGCAGGTTTTCCCTTGCCACTGCCCATGCTCCTGCTCACAGCAGAGCACAGCCAGGCCCAGCAGCATCCTGACCACCTCACCTCACTGCCAACCTACATCCCCTTCCCCACTCCTCTACCCAAAGTCCCCTGCACTTGAAGGATATTTCTTGTCAATGCTTGCTGAGGCACTACTAGACAAGTAATGCAGCCTCTGGCTAGCCTGTGGCTGGAGCATGAGGCTTGTTGGTGCTTGTACTGTGCATTAGTCCTACCCTCCAAAAAAACCCCAAAATAAAAAGAGAGATTAAAAAAAAACTTTCCAAGCCTATCACAAATAGTCTTATTTTCTTCGCCCTCTGCCTGCTTGCCTGCCAGGACTTCACCCGCAGTGCTCTGGGGGGTTATTTAACCCAGTCCTGCTCTGGCTTCTCCAGCTGTTCAGTCTCATTTGGGAGCCAGACAAAAGCTCTCACCCAGCCTTAACCCTTGTCCTGCGGCTGACTGCTGCTCCCAGCCTTCTTCCCAAAGGACAAATTCCATTTTCTTTGGGTCTCTGGAAAGGAAGAGAAGCAATACTTATTATTGTTGCTTCCCACCATGCTTCCCACCAGCCCCAGCTGGTTCCCAAGTCCCTGCAGGAGCTGCAGATGCTTGGATGTTTTGCCCTCATACATTACATTTTGCTCTGAATTAAATTTTAAAGTATGAGCACTTGTTTTTGAGCTTCTCAGATTCCTGTGAATGTCTGGCAGTCACTGCACCCACCAAAGCAGTTTCATGAACACTTCTTGGTAATAACCAACATCACATAAACTGCACTTTACAGGTAAAAGTGTAAAGATATAGACAGCACTGAAAACAAAATTCAGTACAAACCTCCAAAAAATAGTTCTCAGAAGTTTGTCATATTATTCTTTTTAAACAACTCTGAAGTAAGTATATATGTTTGAATAACAGGTATGAGATACCAGCATGATTTGCACACGTACATGATTCACTACGAAGAAACCAGCAATAGTAAGATCAGCAAGGATCAAAACTGAATGACAGCTTTAAATTCAGGGTACTTTAAAGAAAGTGTTACAGGAGCTAAAGCTCTTCTACTTTATATCTACAAGTTATTAGAACAACTTTATACATGGATAGCAGAAGGGTAAATTTTGAAAACAGTTTGATGGTTTTGGGCTCCATTTACAACCTTTCTGCCAAGAACAATATCACACAAGAAGTCCAGTGATGAAATCTGCTGAGAATATGTCCTCTGGCGCTGTTCCTTTCCGTGGCTCCTCCTCCAAGCATGCGACATCTCAATACAAGGTTCACAGATAGCTAAAGATGTTTCAGTGCTTTCAAATTCTTTTTTACAAGATTAGAGACTTATCAGGGAGTTGATTATCTCCAGAATTAATGGCATACATTAATTAAACTGTCATTATGCCTATTTTTCAACACTTTTGTAAATACAAACTTGAAAACAAGATTTTTATCTGAATTTATAGAATGAATGCCACAGAACGGCAGCTCTTGGGGAAAATGAAAAGGATTTTTTCTGGTGAAGGGTCAGAAAAAATCTTGTCTTATTTACCTACGTTAATGGCTGGTTTGATAGTGGGACCTTATCCTTTTCCTTCAGAGGAATTGCTGCAATTTCTTGGATCTCGTGGGGCAATTCACTTAGACCAGTGGATAGCAGAGCTTCCAGGACAAACGCAAAAGTTGCCCCTCCTTGGGTCTCAACCACTTCTTCAGTCCTGAAGACTTTCAGTCTTGGTGCATCAAAGGTCATTAATCTACAAAAAGTGTTTCATGTGTGGTAGGAGAGGTGTGAACAAAACCTCCTTGGAATGGTCCCTCTCCGGTAGCTGCCCCGGGTGAGCATCTCCAGGGCTGAGCATTTCCTTTAAAAAGAAAAAAAAATCCACATTTTGAAGTACAGCTCATCAGCTCTGCCCCTATGATCAAAGACACAAGGCTGTACCCACCACTCATAGCTACTGCTGAGCCTTTTCATGGGGATGAAGATAAGGAAGCCCCTGTGGCGATGGGTGGGGAGGGCTGTGTGCCAGCAGCACAGCTGGGACTGCAGTGCTGCCTGAGCAGCTGGAGCCACTGGCACTAGGAAAGAGACAGACTCCCTCCAGACAGTGTGGGACATCTGTACCTGGGGAACACTGGTAGAAGTGTGTTTTCACCCATAAACCAGCTCCATAGCGAGCAGTGCTGTTGGGAAGGCACGTGTCATAAAAAAGCACATTTATTCCTAGTGTTGTTTCCTGCAGATTTCTCAGTCTTGGGAGATGAAATTAGCTAATTCCTTGTGTAAACTAAAGCAAGGAACCACATAATCCATAGAGTTACCACTCCTCCTAAACACCAGGCATGTGGAGCACAGTGTCTAAATGTTATTCCAGTGGCATTCACCCCTTCACCGGACAAGTCCTCCTTTTCTGTTGGCTGACTTTGGGCCTTGAACAGAGGACCCAAAAATTTGGATCTTAACTATGAAACAAAGTTCTAGAGCTACATGTCACTGCCACAGCAGGGGAACGTCCTCTGTGGAGGGAGTTCAGAGAAGGGAGGCACCGCAGCTTCTGACCAAAGGGTTACAATGATGTACACCAGCATCTATGACTGCAGTAAAATACCATGGAAACCTTCAGAAATATGGACAACACCATCGTGTTGAGGATCTTAAGCCAGGAAAAACACTTCCAGTTTTTTGATTGCGTATTCCAAAAGCAAAACAGAAGATTAAAGGCAAACCAGCAGTAGATCTTTGAACCCAGTTGCTGAACAGCATGTTCCTTCACCGATAGTGTAAGATTGTACTGTGCAGGGAGATGAACTAGTGAAGCCTGTTCTGTTTACAGCTTGGGGGCCAGAGATAGGAGACGAGAACAGTGTCAAAAGGATATTATGCCACAGATGAGCTCAAGGGGAAGAAGTGTCATGTGTTTGCAGCTGCAATGATGACAACTACCATTGCGTTGCGTGCATACTTACATCCAGTTCATCCAGTTCTGATATCAGTGTCGTAAGTGGACTCATCACACCATTCCCAAACCATTCCATAAGGTATACATTAATGCTGAATATGGTCAAGAAATGTGTTTCTGTAACTCCTCCTCCAGGGCACTTCTGCTCAGGACAAACATTTAACTTGCAAGTACTCCAGGGAAGAGTAGGTCTAGCACATCATTCCTGGCTCTCAGAAGTGAGCAGGAGAAATAGAATCTGGAAGCTAGAAATGGGGGACGCAGTAACCCCATCACCAGGTGGAGAGCTGGGGTTAGCAGCCAGTTGCTAAGAGTCAGGATAGGCACACCTCCTGTCATTTCCCCACCTCTCTGAAGATTTTACCCCCAGAGGTCTTTATTGCAGAACTACATTTCCTATGTTTGAATTCTTTCTTTTGCTTGGCAAAGCCAAAGTGACACAACAGCGGAGCCCACAGGACATTTCCTCAGAGGAGACTCACAGAGGGTGTAGCTGTGCTGTGCAGCAAACTCACCTGTGCTGCTCATCCCTTACCAGCAAAATGCTGTCCTTACTCGTCACGGAAAGGCCATTGTGTGATTACAATGGAGGACTATCTGTACATGATAATAACTAATGGAGAGGTTAGTTATTATTATAACTGGTAAAGATTTACCTTCTTGATTTACTTGAATTATAACTCAAGAAAACTTTTAAACCAAACTTGTCCCAGACAACTGGCCAGACCACTGAGGTGGGGGCTGGCGTAGCTGGTGCTGTGTTGCTTTCACACATTCAGTCTAGACAGTGAAGAGTAACCAGAAGATGTGATGGTGGAAGAGTATCAGTGGGCAGAGGAAACGACAGTACCAAGGAAGACATGCCAAATATTAAGAGCAGAAGCATACTCTGAGCATCAGTTGGAGACCTGTGTGTGGCCATGCCTGAAGGCTGTACAGGTCCTCTGAACCACCGCTGTCTTTCCTACCTGGAAGGAGGTCACTGAACTTAAGGAAACACATGCATACTTCAGGGTCTGGTGGCAGCAGAAGGGAGGCAGCAAGCGCTAGTGCCTTCAGAAACATGGGGATTTCCAGCTGCCAGCCCTCTTGAGCTCCTTTTGCTGGTGGCTGCTGCTGCCAGACCTGACTGAGGAAGCGCCTGTTTTTCTTTCATTTTTGGCCAACATCTGAAAGGCTACAGATTTTTTTCTTGCCCTTTGGATAACTCTGTTGATGTTAAAATCCACTCTTATGAAACTTTTTCCATTTCCCCAGGAAATATTTTGTGTTAATATATTCTTATCCTTTCCTGATTGATTTTATCTGCGATGCCTTTTGCCAAGTCTAATTTTTAGAGCCTTACGTTTATTGTCACAGGCCCCAGTCATTAAGTGTTTTGCTGGGCTCCTTTTTTTTTTCCATGATGCACAGTGCACTTCTTTTGAGCGAGGTGCAGCTAGGAGAGGTTTGTTTTTTCCTGTCAGTGTGGTCTAACAGGCAGGGTGAATGAATAAGACGTGGGGCATCTTCCTACACTCTTACATCAGGGGAGCTGAATGATGCTTCATCAGTTAATATAAGAATGAAATGAGAAGCCCTAGGCAATGACTGTGTCTACTCATGCTTCTGGCTACAAGGGTTCACACATTAATAAACCATTTTGTACTAACAAGTCATTTAGCTGTAAATACCTTGTGTTTTAGAAGCACCCTGAATAATGGGTTTGCAGATTTGTTGCACGCTAATGCCTTTTACCTTTCCAGATCTCTGTGATGGTACAGGAGAGGGATGACCCTGGGGATAGGTGGACTGCGAATGCCCCTGAATTAGGGCACATTACAGCGCTCTCTCCCTGCATCTCTTCTGCGTTGGTCACTCATTTGTTTTCCAGACATCAGTCCACATCCTTGTCTCATTTTTTTTCAAGGCTTAGCTGCTTGAAAGCTGTAAGCTGTAGTTACAAAAACAGATGTCTTCTCTGCAAAAGGCAGTCCTGCTGAGAAATGCCTTTTAAGTCAACTCGTGGAATTTCATCACCTGAGCAGGGCTATGGGCATCCCTGGAGAACCTTTGTCAGGCATCTGGCTTGTTGCTCTGATGCTACCACAGCACTGTGGGCTCGGGCAGACCCTGCCTCCTGCCCAGCCGCAGAGCTGAAGCCACCGAGCAGCTCCCTTCACACTCTCTGCATGGGTGATGTGCCCAGGTGCAATGGCAAAGACTGCTCTGCATGCCTGACATAAGCAGCAACGAGCGACAGTGGTAGCGTGGGGGCCCGAGGCGGGGTAGTCCTCCCAGTAGACCCCTCCAGTGCATCGGAGAGGCAGTGATGCTGGGGAGGGAGGGAGCTTAGCCAGAGTCATCAAGATGACAAGTGACTCTGGAGGTGTCATAAAAGAAGTTCAGTTTGCAGGCATGTGGAAAGAGCTGTTTCCCCAGGGGGGCACGGAGGCGTTGTCGCGGTGGAGCTGTGATGATAGCCACTTTCACAGAATATCTCCAGTGAAAGACACCCTGGACATTTAAAAATTATTGATACTAGCAATCTCCAGAGCCTGTTTTTCTTGCAAGGGCCTATCATCCAGCCTTGCTGCCTTTGATGTGCATTCCTGCATACGCACAAAGCATTCATTTCCTTTCGCAGTGTTTTCATTTGCTGCTAGGAAGCTTCTCTGTCCCTCAGACAGGCCTGTGGCTATTCAGAATCAGTATTTTCACATCACTGAAAGTCCTAAACAAACTCTGCTAGCTTTCTGCTGCACTGCATGCCAGTGTTTTACCACGGTGCAGAGAGTTTTAAATTCCCACATTCAGATCTATGGATTCTGTTCAGAAATTACCCACCACGACTACTGCAACTGTGAGAAATATTTGTCTGAAAATTCTGGTCTTTCCAACACCTACTGAGGAATTCCATTTTCTAACACTAGAGTATAAAACAGGGCTTCCCTGTGCAAAGATGTGTTGAAGGATGCCTCCCAAGCACACTACAGGAGGAATAAAATGACCTACAATTCAAACATGTTCTCAAGATGCTCCTAAGCTGCACAGACTTGCATGAGGAGTGTGTCTGAGCAGAAAAATGTTCCCATAAAACACTTCTGCAATGAATGTCCCCATAGAAACTCACATATGGGAGAAGAAGCAGTTCTCCATCATCTCACTGTTCCCCATTCCACCTTTACTTGTGCTATTTTTGGTCATTATATGGTGATCATAACAGAATAACTATAATCAACTTGCAAGTGGCATTACTGTTTCTCAGGGTGCACCAGCTGAAATTGGAGGAAAATAGAAGTAATGGAAGTAGACAATATGTTTTGCATCAAAACAGGCTGGGACAAAAAACAGGGATAAGACAGACCCATGGTTGAGGGCCAGGTCACAACTCAAAACATCAGTGAGTCAGTCTTGAGCATGGTGTGTCCATTGGGAACACAGGGGTGAAGTTTGGAATGACAAAAATGTCAGGAAACCTAAAAGATAGGGGTGAGTGATAGTAGGGAAGAGTGACTGGAGTAGGGTAAACAGATTGATCAGCATCAGTCATGATCCCTAAGACTCCAACTGAGTCTGCTTCTAAAGAGCACTTAGATATCCTGCCTGGCCTATGGATGCTGTTTCAGGAAGGTGCAGGTCTCCCACAGATTCTGGGTCATATCTGCAAGGCCTAGGCAAATGGCTATGATGTAACTCTTCCTATCCTGTGGATATTGGAGTTTGAGGCGTTACCCTTTGGGGGTCAAGATGTGCTTAACTATAAAACTGTCATGATTGTGGATAATGACTAGTGAGGGAGGAAAATGAGGAGAATGTGAGCAGAGTTAAGCAGTGAAACCCGACAGTCTTTCTTGGACTTTTGTAATGTAGGGCAAGAAAACACAACGTACATCAGTGCTTTAGCTGAAAACAGGCTCAGGTAACAGTGGCAAGTAGGTATGTGGTTTGAGGATTTCCAACACTTAGCTGTCAGCTGAAAAATTCAGGGCTTTTAAGGAAAAGCAATCCAAATGCTCTTGTCAAACTTTCTTGGTGTGGTGCTTGATCAGCTTTGCTGCAGTGGGGATTCAAGCAGCGACAGTAAGTGCAGAGTGGAAGCAGGGCAGAAATACCCAGCTGACAAAGAAGCACTGTGGAAAGTCAAGGTTTGGAGTATAACCTGAGCAAGTCTTGTCAAGGGTTAGGTGTACAACACATCACTTTGATTAAGTTTGAGAAGGCAGTGGTGTTACCTAGCACTGATTTCCATTGCAGGGGACTAATTGGCAGAGTGGTGTAGAGGAATTTGGAAATGATGTTTAGAAGAATATGGATTTACCACCAGGCATAAGAAGTGTGGGCCTCAGACTGAAATCACTCTGACTGAGGGATCAATGCATGGAGCCGTCCATTCCCAAGGGTGGTGGTCATCAAATACAGTCTTGTGAGCAAGGCAGCTCAGAGATAGTTTCTGAAGGCAGGGTCACTGACCTCTGGAATGAACAAAGAGCTGTAGGCCTCTGTGGATTGGTGTGATCTTAGGTACTACATGAGTCAGCAGATACTCAGATATTGGGTTCATATGTCTGACCACCAGAAATTGTCCATGTTCCAGTATTTCCAAACCAAATCTCATCTTTTTATGACAGAGCAGCCTTTAAGGCAGCTATTTCTTTCTGTCAGGGTAGGGAAGATCTGTACTAGGATTTTTACTGAAACTCTCTCACTAGGATAATTCCAGCAGAAAGACCTCTATAAATTGCACATTTTTTCACTGTGGTAACTGGGAGGTCTCAGAACAGTATCGCTTTGTTGGCCCTTCATTGGGCGTCTGCCTTGCTGTTTTGATAACTTGGTTGATAAGTAAGTTACAGAAACCTAAACACTGAGGAGAACAAGGACCATGCCGCCTGTTGCTTTGATAGCACAGCCTTAACTGCAGAGTTAGAGGCACCTGCCCCCACAAAGAGGAGCTCTGCTGGGTTTCAGTGTGAATGTGTAGGGATGAGGTCATCCTCTGCTTCAGCTGCTCCGAAGCAAAGTGGACTTCCCTGGAACATTTAATCTCCATTTTGGAGAGTAGAGGCGCCACTGACTTGAAAAGCCTTTGATGAACTTGTAACATATGCTAACAAGGAAGCATGCATTTTTTTAATTATTTGGAGCAGCAGCCAAGCTCCCAGTGTCAAAACAATGATCCAGAAGAGGAATGTCTACAGTCTTTTGGAAGACATTATGCAGAAATACCACAACTGTCACTTTGTTTGGATTAGATAGACAGGTTACTTTGACAAAGATGTCCCAGGGCAAAGGAAATATAAAGATTATTCTAGTCTTCCAAGAGGTGATTACTGTTGCATGTCACTGTACATCAGTCTAATGCTAAAAGATTATGGATAAAATTCTGGAACTTCACTGGAGCATTTAATGATGTTTGGGTATTTCAAGATGCCAAAACGTCCATATCAGATACAGAACACAGTCCTGCATTCAGTGCTCTGGTAGATGCAAGTGTGTTCCTTGAAAGCCAACTTAAGATCAGTGCTTCCTGCTGTCTTTGAAATACTTAATTTCCAAAGAGTGGGGGATACCAATCTCCAGATTTGGCTTGGTTCAGAATCCTGTTGTCTACTTAATTGACAAAAGTCTAGACTTGCCTTCCAGAGCATCCCTGAATACACCAGCAAAGAATGTTATGGGCTTGTTCATAATGTCAGGGGGAAAAAATATGCCTTTAGTATCATTAGTTCAGCTGAACTTCTTGATATTATACATGACAATGTATCAGCTAGTCCAAGATTTGGCAGAATGTCTGCAACGCTTCCCCACCTCACAAAATAATGTTTGTTTTATGTTTCTAACTTTCTAAACCCAAGACCAGGAGCATCCTATCCCTGCTACTTTATCAGTTGTCTCAACTACCTCAATGGTTTGGCAGTAAATAGTAACAGCAGCAGCTGTCTGAGGAGCACCTGCAAGGGTGAAACTCCTCACATTTCTAGATTTGTCACTACCTGCAAGACACGTGAGGACACTGGGGGTAGCTCTAGGATCACACCACTTAACTGCAGTATGTGGGGAGGGGAAAGGATTTTCCTTGGCTGACTAGCTCAGGCATGGCAGAAACAAAAATAAATCAATGAATAAAAGGCTACAAAACAAGGGTGAATAAAGTTCCCTGCAACAACTGTGAAGAAAAATGTAAAGGATGAGGAAATCCAATGATGGCAATTTAAATCCCTTCTTTAGGTGAGCGTGGAGATATCTCCAGCAATGTCTGTGATGATAAAGATGACAGAAGTTGCAAGGGGAGTTACCCA
This sequence comes from Gallinula chloropus, assembly GCF_964237585.1. Taxonomy (NCBI): domain Eukaryota; kingdom Metazoa; phylum Chordata; class Aves; order Gruiformes; family Rallidae; genus Gallinula; species Gallinula chloropus. Next base: position 26,269,553 of record NC_140086.1, read on the forward strand.
ACAGCAGCTATTTATGCATGAAGCACCCCCTTGATGTGGTTGATAGAACAGAGTAGCTATGGGCAAGCAATAGCACTGAAGATAGTCAGGACATGCAAAAAGGCAGATGCTGGTGTGAGAAGGGGAGCAGAAGTGTGCTGTTGTGAGAGGAAAACAAAAAATGAGGAAGAAGGACTAAAGGAGAAAGTTAACACAGGAGTACAAAGAGGAAGTAAAGCAATAGATAGAATGTGGTTGCACCGAAGAGCATCTATCTCCACCAAAAAAGTGTAGGATAGAAAGGATACAACCTGGTAGCAACCTATCAGTGTATGTCTTAGTCATCAAACTGAAGCAGTACCTAAATGTTTAGGACGTAGCGACTTGAATGGATGCAATTATATGAACATACCCTAACTTTCCAAGTTCAGTGCTTTTGTGTTCCTAGATATACTAGCCAGAAGATGTTTTCAAAAAGTTACTGACAAATGAAAGAAAAACTATTTTAGACTTGATTTCAGTAAACAAAATTAAAATATAGGACTCCTGATTATAAAATATAACTTTAGCAATAATATTAAAAATGTATATTTTCTGGAAAGACTCCCAAAGTTAGGTCAATAGACAGAAATTGGAAGTCCTAAAATATTAACTTTGGTAAAATAAAGAAAAACAGTGAAGCTGGCTGAACTGAGCTCAGAGAAATGAATGAGGAGTAATCTTGGTACTTCTTTAGGTGAAAGATGCAAAAGCAACTTGTAGGGAGAGACGAATTTACAGAAAAGCACTTCAGGCTTAATAGACTGAGTATCCTCTCCAAGAAGACGTTAGGAATAGTCCTTAAAGACTACAAACAAATTCTTATGAGCATATAAAGCTATGGTCCTTAAAGAACACACACAAATCCTTATGAGCAAATCAAGCTATGTTTGTACATCAGGATGTGCAGAGATACAGTAAAAAGCCAAAAAACAGTGTTGATTTAGATGTTGCTGTGGAAATTAAGACTAAAACATTTTTCTCATATAATAAAGGGAAAACCCCAAAAAAACCAACTGGGGAAGAAGGAGTGGAGCTCCAATGGAGCATGGACTAATTAGCTGAAAGATTTAATTCATATTTTATCTTCGTTTATGATAGGAAAAATGAAACAAAGCATGGAAACAAGCCAAGTAACTAGAGGAAATTATTGCATTTGAGGCGCAAACAAAACTGCAGGAAGTCTAATAATGGAATTTGATCTCCTAAATTCTAGAACAATTACTTTCATGCAACCACAGTTTTGGTATTAACAGCTCAGAGTAGAGAATAGCAAATATGATGCCTCCATTTAAGGAAGGAAAAAATAGTGTTCTGAGCCAGGACCTGTACTCTGACTTCAGGAGTTGGCATGATTTCAAAGGACAAGCATAACTGAAAAGAAAAAATAGAGACATGAAAATAATTGCTGAATTGGATAAAAGACATGTGGGTTTACAAAGTTGAATTATTCCTGACTGACAGAAGAATGAATTTCCCCTAAAAAAATAATGCAACAGATCTAATCCCACCGAGTGTCAGATGATATTTTGATATACTGTCAAATGGGAAATTGTTAATATAACTGAAGAAGGTAGTGGATAGAAGTGGGATTAAAAATCATATCAGGATTTCACAAAGTGAAGTCAAAACCAGACCTTGTTGAAAAGGAAACTACTGGGCTGAAGTACATTATTAGTTTCTCAAAGATCAGTCTTGGTTTCATATAATTAAATATTTTCCTTTGGGACTTCAGTAAAAAATGTAATTTTTCCAGTGACATTTGCTAAACACACAAGCATCCTGTACTGGTCAACACAAGGCAGAACCAGAGTATCACAAAGGAATAAGAGGTGACCTTGAGAAATAAGTAATAGAAATGGGTTGAAAGTTAATAATATGAAGTACACCATCTTTTGGGGATCAAAAATAATTTCTGCTGTATCTGAAACCATAGATGGGAATGGCTGTGGGAGAAGCCCGTGGTAGCGTGGTGTTCAAACCACTGCTGCAACACATCTGTGAGAAAAGCAAGTATGTGGCCAGTGTGTAGCAGAGGAAATAACTTTCATTGCAGACAGGAAATGATGAATATTGGTATCTAAGACATTGCGAGATCTCGCCTGAAACACTATGGACATTCCTGGTCATCCCCTGTCAATAAAAGGATTCAATGAGAAAGGAGCAAATGCTAACAAAGATCAGCCCAATGGACACTAACCTACAGGAGGGACTGGAGCCTGATCAGCAGGGAAGAGAAAAGGAACACAAAGGGTTTCTAGAAATAGATCAGGAAAGAGTAAACACCAGAAGAAGAAAAATAGCTGTATAAGAAAGCAGCATAAGATAGAAATCTGAACAAGTTATAGACATTAGTGCAGATTATAGAAGTTTTTTCATGACTCAGAAAAGCAAGACGGTGGCACACCCTCCCAGTAGAAGCAGTGGAACAAGAAATTTGCCTGGTAACCATGCGCATCAGGATCCCTCCTTAGAAGGATCGTACCCAACAGAGCTGCCTGGGAAGCGGGAAGATGCACTTGGTATTCCAGTGTGTTCCTGGAGGAGGAAGCAGGACCTTGTTTCTGGTGGCATGACCTGGTTTAACTAGAGCTCTGCAGATCTCCCTGCTCGTTGTACGTGTGGAAATCTCAGAGTGCTCATCTTCTGCAGCCAGCAGTGCCTCTCACTCCTGTTCTGCTTTAGCGGTACAATTCAATTCTCCCTTTGAATGAGAAGTTCTCCACATCAATCTGGCTGCTAAACTTTATGTGTTATTGTATATATTGTGTGATTATACTGTGTCACTGCCGGATATACACTGGTGACACCATTCCACAGTGGATGAACTCATACTGGGCTCCCTTTTTTGGACTGCCAGTTCTCTTGACTGCCAGGAACACGTATTCCCTCACAGAGTGTGTATTACCAGCTTCTTTTGGTGGAAGGTTATCTCTGAGTTAGAGAAAAATCCTATTTCCACAGGACATGCACTATATAATAACGGTATAAACTGTGCTGAGTTTTGCAACCTATTTTCCTTGTAGCGGTACATGTCTTCAGTAGTACAGTGAGTAAAGTATAACAAAACCAGCCTACAGCTGGTGTCTAAATGAAACAAAGCATAAAGCGGATTAAGTGCTACCATCATTTTATCACAGACATGAGATTAGGAGAACTGCTTTGTTTAAAAGTTACAAAATCTTTTTGAAGTCTAGGATTCGTTGAAGCCAATCTGCACAGGAAGCAATCGTTTTTCTTTCTTTGTATGTCACTGCTGTTCTCCCAGTTCAGCTCCCTTAGAGTCTGTGCCTTTTTAAGCAAATACGCTGCTGGGAAATGGGTGTCTGTATATCTCTTGTCTTGCACATGGTGGATGTGCCCAACAGTCTTGGGTTTGCTCTAGCGCTTAGTCCAGAGCACAGGACCTCAAGACTCAGATGTTCGTGTCTCACATTCACTGCGTGTGTGTGAATAACTTGGGATTCACCAGGCCCAGGACTTAGGGGGAAGAAAGAAAAATGAGAAAAATCAGCGCTTGTGGGACAGAAGATAGGGCACGGAGGAAGCAGGTGAACTGCTACTAGCAGGGAAAGCTTGCATGTCAGCTAAAGGAAAAATAGCTGAAGAAACATAGAAGGGAAAAGAAACAGAGAAAGTGGAGTGAGAAAAGCATGTGAATATAGCAGGAACTGGTATTCAAGGAGAAAAGCACTCTCATAGGAGCTGGATGGGAAGGGAAACAAAAGGCAGAAAATAACAGAAATTTTCGGACATGGTTCACTGACTGTGCAAAAGAGAAGCTAAACTTAAAGCACACTTAGGCACATTAGGAATAATAGGCTAAGATTAGGCATTAATGCAATTTCTTTTATGATTCCCATATTGGAATGGCAGGCTGACTGAGAACAGGGAAAAGGTATTACACCTTGGACATACAGAAGACCACCTGGTTTGCAATGGAGTTTGTAGCAGTGTCTTCAGAGTGAGAACTCATTTAGTCAGTCCTCCATCTTTCCCCTTCCATGAGCTCAGAAGGAAAAAGCAGCATCAGGAGAAGGCATGCAGAGCTGCCTGGTGTCTGGGAGCTAAGCAAGCACTTCAGATGTGCTGAGGATGTGATTCATGCTGATGCTTTTACTTTACAAACCATCCAGTCTCTGTGTTTTGTTACTGGCCCTAGAGCAGCGTGGGAACCAGAATATCTGTTTAAGTGTATTTCTTTCTAATTGGAAAAGAGCACCGTGAAATTTTCGCAAAAAGAATTCATCCTGGTGAAAACCCACCATTTCCTGTCCATCAGAATATTTCATGTTGACTTCTGCATTTCCAATAAGGAAAAACACCAATATTTTGAAAGAGATGATCCTGAAGTAAAAGGAAAACATTGCACTATTAAAACTAACTGTTGAAATTTTAAAACAATGATAATTAAAAACCTGACAGGAATATTTTATCCTCTTTAAATGCTTCTGGAGGTTTTCCTTTTCCAAAATATAATGCTCTCAACATACCCACGTTTCCATGGAAAGTTTCAGTTTTGACATGAATGGCATTGTTTGACAAAAAAACCACTCTTCCACTGGAAAAAAAAAAGTTCTTGTGTGGCATCCACACCCTTCTCTTTCTTCTCAGTATATTTTTCCAGTCTTCATCAGTTAGGCCTGAGAGCAGAGAGAACATGTTTGCTGCTGTTCCGCTCATTGCTGCATGTACCCTGGGTTTTTTCACAATAACCCTTTCCCCACTGTGACCCTGCAGACTGCAGGTTTTCGGGGCCATCAGCGGCTCCTGCTCTGCACCACGGGACTATCATGACAGGGGAGGATCAAACCGTAGACCCCATCCTCACAGCCTGCCAGAGGAGACACCTCTCTGCAGGCACCAGGGGAGGGACTCCAGCTGCGCTGGGCAAGTCCTAGTCCTCAATAAACACCGTGCCTTTTGTTATGCTGCACTTCAGCTCTCCAGGTCCCTCAGCTGCCTCAGAGTTAAATAATATTGAAAAAGTGTTGATTACTGACAATTGAAGGAGTTCTGTTGGCGAGCAGCACTGATAATGGAGGCCTGAGGTGGGTGCTGGCATTTATAGCTTTACTGCTTCTGCACCGCGTGAGGAGGATATCTAGGAACAGCCAAGGCGGCTGACTTGTAAGCCCTGCACACAGGTATGTCAAGGAAAGAGGGGTTGCACATAGCAGCGGTGGGTTTCCAGCACTCTGAGTGCACTGTTAATTCCACATCTTCCCAAGACAGGTGAGTTCACAGCTTTGGCAGCGCTGATGCAGAGCCTAGCAAAGATTTATTGCTGTTACTTGAGTTTGTTAACAGAGCACTTAGGCATCAGTGGAGGATGGGACCATTCCAGTAAGTGCAGTGGAAAAACTGCCCATACGCAGAGTTGTGTGTGTCCCGAGGACCCGAGCAAAGGGGGACGGTGCCAGCTGACTGCCCCCATGTCACCCTTGAACCATCTTCAGCTCTACATTCAAAACAGGCATGCATTTTAAAACATCTGTTACAGAAAAGTTAAACACAGATAAACATAACTCAGAACCCAGCTAAGCATTGGGCTTCAGGGTATGATGACATTAAGAGGGCGGTCAGTGAGTCAGGAGATGACATTAAGAGAGGGGTCGGGGGTCAGGATTGGGGTGGGGATGTCTCTCTGTGGTACCCAGGTCAGATGGGTGAAATATCCCACCAGCTGCCCCAGCTCCAGCACGAGACGGACATCCCCAACAAGTGGGGTTATCTGCAGTGTCTGGAGGGAGCAGCAAGCTGTAAATCTCACTGAGGGGAAAGAGCAAACACCATGACGTAGCTCCCTGCTAGAGCCTGGCTGAAAGGCGTAAACGCTGGCCTCACAAACCTTCGTGGAACTACTGCTGCTACAGTGAAACAGGGCTGGGACGGCTGTGGGGATGACAAGCCTTGGCAGAAACATTTACGGGTCTGTGACTGCTTAAAAAGAAAAAGGTTGTTCAGCAGTAAATTTGTGGGTTTATCTAAATATATGAGCAGAAGGGTCTCTTATCCCTCAAATATTTTAAAATTAGCAAGCTCTATCTTTGCCAAAAGAAGTCTTTAAAGCGTTACAATATTTATTCCTTATAATTTGAGCCTTTGATGTGGCATCTGTTCTTGAGTCCATGTTTTTGAAGGGAAATCTAAGAAACATGTCTGAATAAAGCAAATCTTCATGAAACACTATATCATGCCAAGTAGTGTCACCACTCAAGGACGAGTGTCACACCACAGGGAGTCCTTCAGGGCAGCGCTGTCTCTCCTCCAAGCACCAGAGGTACCATTCCCACCAGAGCTTTTGATTTCTGCAGAGTTCCCAGGACCTTATGCCCTGAGAGCATCTCTGGTCTCTACCCTGGGGGTGCTACTGCCCAACTAGAGTGAGTGGGATCTTCCTTTGTCACTGATGGCTTCTTCCAAGGAGTGCTGGCACTGCTGGGAGGGGGCTCAGTAGTTTTCCTTAGCCATCCTCATGGCAGGGAAGGAGAAAATGTTGCTTTTAGGACTTAAAGGTAGCTACTTCTGAGGTGGTATTCCTCTAGCTCCTGACGGGCAATAAACATCACCCGCGAAAGGGACAACATCAACACCAGGGAGGCAGAGCTCGAGGTGTTACAGGCTACAAGTGGATTGCCAGCAGACAACACTGCGCCTTAGTGCCTGAGCTTGAGTTCAAGTCTGAACACTGTGTGCCTGTGCTCAGCACTTGCAATGACGCAGCAGTGACACAGCACAGAAGCAAAACCTACGGGTACCTTTGCACAGAGAGCTGCTGGCAGGAACATTCAGCACGGGAGAGGGAAGAAGCCTGCCCTGCAAATCCTTCTCTTTACACGAGCGTTTCTTTCCTTGTGTCAATGGAAATGTTCTCACCGTTTATCCTGGCACTGGCCAGCAACAGCAGCAAAGCCAGAGGTCTCGTTTGTTTGTAATCTCTGCTGAGCAGATGAATCACTGCTGTGCATCACCAGATCATTTCTGGTTTATAACACCCTGCTCATTTCATTACAAAAGTCCAGCTTTAAGTGGAGTAAATTAATTTGTCTTCTTCTTGTCCTCACATCCTTTTTGATATTTAGAATGTGATTTCCATGGAAAAACAGAAATACTTCTCTATGCCTGAGGCCAGCTAACATCAGGCTGTAGGCTGTGTCCAGCACAGCACTTTCTGGGCACCAACAACCATTTTGTAGATGGGCTCCTTTGAAACAGACATCTCTTAGTTATCCAGTTCACGTCCTGTCATCACTGACTTGCTGTTTCATCCTTCTGCAAAAGCAACATCATTCTGAAAGTTTATTAAGCCCAGTCCTGTCTGACTAATGTCAAGTTTAAAGCTTCCCTGGCCTTTTTTGTGAGTTCACCTGGGTACAACTGACCGAACTGCACTGAAATGTGCATCAGCTCAGGCAGCTCAACAGCTGCCTTCAAATCAGAGGATGACCATGTCTCAGCGGTGCTTGGCTTTAAGTGTTCGCCATACAAAAAATCTACAGAGGATGCACTAAAATGAAAAGCATCTGTAGTTATCCATTGTATTGTCTAACCATACCAACCCCCGAAAGAGCAAAGAACGTCAGGCCCACCAAGATTAACAAGGATCCACCCCAGACTTTGCAATGAGGCTGAAATTGTACCCATCCACCATGTGTGCAGTGTGGAAAGTATTCGATTAACAAGCTCTAAACAAAGGGAAACTGATGCTGGGATGAACCCATTGAACATAAAATAGCTCATCCTTTCATGTGAGTCTTCTAAGATATTGCACTGTGATTTCTCCTGTCTTTCTAGTTTGCTTTTTTACTCCTGCATCTTCTTGTATCAGCTGTGAATTTCTTTGGCTTGGCGCAGTAGTAAGGAGAAATCTGCAACATGCAGCTCATGGAAAAATAACAGTGGTAATGATGGCCTGACCAGGACCGCAGTGTTGTAAAGCTAAACAGAAAATATCCAGTGGAATAGAAACCATAACTGATGCCCAAATACACATACTGTGATTGGGACTACGGCTGTATTTTGTGCTCCTGTTCTAAGCTCTCAGGGACTAACACAGAGGGTTGCGTGTGCTCCTGCTATGCTGGTGCATGCAGGTTATTGCAGTGCATCTCCCTCCCACCCATGCCGCCCTTTCACTCATGCCCTTGGCTCTTGCCACAGCATAAAGGGCCAGCAAGGAGCTATTCTGTATCACCTGTTCTAAGTTTTAAGGAGAACTCTTAACCTTTGGGGAGGCATTGAAGCTGTACCCTTTGAGTACTCGTTTCTGTATGTGTGACATGCATGTGAAAAAAAGCATCTCCCAATTGCTTTCCTATTCACTGCAATGTCCCATGTCATCTACCAGCTCTGGCTTCTCTGGGACTGATGCAGAGACCTTTCTGCTAGCACAAACCTCTCCAAAGCAGTTCATGTTGCTTTCCATCATTGTGGCCTCTCCTCACAGGGCACAACAACTCAAAGAGGTCTGACTGTGTCTTTTCAGCCAGAGTTGAGACTTCACAATTTTCCATCAAAGAGAAAAAATATTTTGAGTGTGGCTGATTTTTAACAGAAAAAACAAAACCTCAAGAAAATGTTGTATGTAAAGGCTTTGTAAACAAAATGTGTTTTGGAGTTTAATTGAGGTTTTGCGTGCACATACTAATGTCAAGCTTAATTTATTGTGCTTTGTTTCTTGAAAAAGCATGGGAGAAGCATCTTCCTGCGTGTTACTTATTATTTTAAAAAGGGGATTCTGTTTGTCGGGCACTGAACCATAGGTCATTGCGGACCTTCACCTGCGGGTCTCTTTTTCTTTCTACCTCTGCACATCTCCTTAAAGCCAGAGCTCCTGGGTCAGGCAATACCTCACCATGTGTTTGTGCAGAGCCTGTTGTGATGCTGCCCCAGCTGTGTCTGGGGGTGCTGCTGTACATAAGTGTCTTATAATAACATGGCTCATAATTCTGTACATTTCAGGAGGAGCAATCAAGGTTGTTGAGGTCAGGTTTATGAATCAGCCACTGCTTTATTAGCCAAAGTCTCACCTACGCCTGCACCAGACTGTGGTGGAATAGGAACAGGCGAGTTTTCTCCTCTGTCTCTTCAGGACCATGATGGGGCTGGAGAAAGTAGACAGCTCCTCCATTTGCGTGTCTCAGACAGCAGAAGACATTCAGCTTGAGAAGTTGTGCAACCTTCTGGATCCCATAACTGGGTGCCAGACCGTTCATGCTGTTTGAGGGGAAGTCTTGACCGCACGTTGCAAGAAATGACAAGGCACGATAGAAACATCAGACAGTACAAGTTACTTTCACCACTCTTTGTATCACAGCATGCCTCCAAGGAAAGACCAGAAGGGCCATCCCACAGGTAAACACCCAAGTTTCTGAAATATAAACCAAAGCCCAAAACACTAGGAGAAAAAAGTCTCTAAATGCACCAAGCCCTGTGGCCAGCTTGCTGCTCTGGAGGACTCTTTCCTGGGCTTGCTCCATTCCTTTATATCGCTGGGACCTCTTGGTCCAGGTCATGCCTTGTCCCACAACAAGTTATACAGACCTCTCTCATGCCTTGTGTCTGGGACATGTCCCACCACTCCTCTCTACCCTGCCCCATACGGGTCTCGCAGGCTTCTGCATTCTGGAGAGGACCTGGTGGAAAGGGCTGTGATAATGAAGCTGCTGCCTGGGACTGAAACAGCCTTAGGCCTCATACTGACTCTGCTTGCTTCTCCCCATTTCAACCTCTCCATCTACCAACTTCTTTCTCAGAGGTTAGTAGGGATCCCAGGCCAGCACCTTTCCCTGGGCAGCTGCTCTCCCACCTGCCTGCTGCTCCTGGAGCCGCCGCAGCCCCTCTGGCACACTGCCATATTCCCTTCCCTTTCTCCAAAGGGATGCGCTGTGGCTGAGGTGAAAAGTGAGAACAAACTCTTTGTTAACATTTAGGAGGTACATTACTGTATCTGCTTGTACATAAACTCTTGGAGGTTCACCAAGCTAACTCTGTGTCCTGATGAATACAACCCATTCTGGGACTATCGCTTTGTTTCACAGATAAGATCACTATTTGCTAGTGAGTCTTCTGATTTATGTTACACGTACTTACTCTGGATCGGTTTGTAATGTTGCTTTGTTTTTCTTTCTCAAGAGGTAAACACAGCTACACATTCCAATTCTATGTTTCCTCACCTACATCTTGGGGACACTGCCATAAATGATAGCCCACAGCCAAGGCAGGGTTTTGGAATAGCTCAACCACACAGATGTGTCAATGGGTTTTGGGAAGAGACCCCTTCTCTTAGGTTGCTAAATATCATCAAACATATGTTGAGCCATGGCATTGGGAAAAAAAAACATGCAAAGACATGTGCCTTGTGACCTCTGTGACCAGTAGCAAAACAGATCACCATCTCCCATGGAGAAAAGAACCTCACAGAGCCTTAGCCATCTCCATATCTGCCTGAATGTGTGGAAAACACAACAGCAAGAAGTTTATTGAAAAGCAGACACTGGTAAGTACATTCTTCCTGACTTGGTGCTTTTGCCAGTCAAACTAGCAAGTTCTTTAGTCATTTTCTTCATCTCACATAGGACGTTAAGGAAACAATGGCTAATCAGAAAATTTCATCTAATAAAGCATCTAGCATCATGCAAAGGAGAGGTTTGCTGTTATTCAGCTCCCCTTGGCCATATAAAGGAAACATTTACCCGTGTACGTTATGATACTGGTTAGATGTTACCAAGCAGCTATTGTGGTGTCTAACATAAGTCCTTAGTGCTCCCCAGTATCAATTAGCCAATCCCATTTAAAATAGTTGGCCACACTGGAGAGAACTGAAAGGCAGCAGGAGGTAAACCTTCTCAAACATTACGTTTCTAGGCTGTAATAGCTAAGAAGCAGAGTCTGAAGTGCTGTGGGAAGGAGGCAGGAGCAGCCATGAAATGCCGAGCTCTCCCTACTATATTAGGTAACATGGAAGTGGAGAAAGCTGTGCAGGATTACGAGTAGGATGAAGAATGGTATGTTTTTCTCTCACCCTCTTTGCTGTATTTCTCTGCTGTACATAGTCCAAAGCAATTTATGGCTCAGTTTTAAATTCTGTTTGGAAAGTGATGGTTAGCTCAAGGCTGGTGACAAGATATAACACATCTGACATCATTGCTCCTCTTATAGCTCAGGCTGGTGTTGAACAGAAGTTGCTGACCTCTGATCACTGTGCAGAGGAATTCTTGAACTGAGATGTGACACCCTGAATCTACTTTTTACAATACAGATGTCTACAGCTCAAAATCACTGCCCCTGTATCTGTAGGAAGAGATGCCAAAGTATAAATGAGGATGGGAACTTAATTATCCTACAACCCTTAGAAACTAATCCTGCCTAAAATAATTTACAGTACAAGCAAAGTTACCACAGCACCCAGATGTGCCTGAAAAGAATGACAACCTCACCCTTATCTTGTAATCTTCCTGAAATCAGCATCTCATCAGCTTCACATGAACCATGAGAAGTAACTTGTTATTATTTTATTGATCATCATTTTCAATGGTGATCTAACAGCCAGTGTGGAGAGGAACGTAGCATGTGAAGGTGCATTACCTGTGCAGGGAAATGAGCACTGTTTTTCTACATATGTAAATGCAAGGAGGTTCTCAGTGCTCTTCGACATATGTCTCTCTGCTCTCTCCAAATCCAGTGAGGCATATCTTTCCAATACATCCAGTTGGATCAAAACCAAAATGGACAGTACTGTGTTGCTACAAATTAATCAAGGTAGAAACAAGCAGTCCTTATTGCACCATTGTCAAGTGATGAGTCTTTAGAGACTGGCAATCCAGTGTTTTATCTTCAGTGTGCACTCATCATGTGGCATAGCAGAAGTCTTTTCATGGACACCCTCCTTTCTTTCTGAATGGTGCAAAAGAGGTGGAGCTCAGCAGTTAAGGTTTTCAGCTTGCTAGCATTGGGAAGTCCCCCACTGTGTCCTTGGTGTTTGAGCAAATAGCTGTTGTGAGTTTTGGTGAGATGAGGAAAGAGACTCTATGGTGTGGTTGCTTGAAGTACAAGGAAGCTGGAAAGACCAATCTTTCTGACAAAGCAGATCATACAGTCTACTACAAAGCTATCAGAGGGCTCCACCCCACCATGGGTTGTGGGGGGTTTTTCCTTTTCCTGGATGGTTGAACATGGATTTTTATACAATGATCCCAAGCACAGTGTGCACCTCAGTGGATGAAGAATCCATCCAGCCCTGTCACGGGCATAGTCATTCATGAGTGCTGACTTTCCAAAAGTGCTCATGAATGACTGAGGCAGCGAATGGACAGAGGCATTGCTCTAGCAACCACAGGTTGCTTTCAGTTCCCTAAATCCAAGATTAATTGAGGTGAATTCATCTTTTTCTCCCAGCTGAGTGGTACACACATGGCTACACAGATAGCTGCTGAAATACAAAGATCCTCAAAATGTTCTTCACACCATGGACTTAGAAATTAACATGAAAAGTCTCCTCTTTATCAGTCCCTCCTTCCTTCTGACATTACCAAAATGGGGAGTATGCTACCTAAGTCTCTAGATGATGGCAGTGTTGCAATGGAAAAACACTGGGAGTAAATATAGATCATCTATCTTACACACTCAAGTAAGTTATATTTTCCTGAAGTCTCTATGTTTGGAAAAAGAATGGTTTTGCCTACGCACAACGTTAAAATGAATAGTAATATTCTGGAGTCATCAGCTGCATCAAAGCTTGCAAGCTGTGAGTTTGGAGTTATCATTAATCTTACTGTCCCCTTAATTTTACTTTGTGGATCTCTCTAGCAAAACATCTAACATCTCAACTTGTTAATATATTAGATATTTTAATAAATCAGCTTATTTAACATATAGTTCAATAACCTCATTTAACACAATAATTTTTATACAAACCCCCCAAATAATTTGCTATTAATTTGCTATTGAAACAACAAATTATCTTGTTGCTTTAATAGCAAATTAATACTACTAAACTACTAAAAGCATACATAGAATCCTCATTACAAAAATACCAGAACTAAGAATATCTAAGCAGTTGCATGAAGAAAATATTGTCAAAAGGCAGGATAATCCAAAATTGCTCCTTCCTAGATAAAAAGTGTTGTGTCAAATTTGAGGAGATGACAGGTTATTATGCACTGAAGATTCGGAGCTGGACTCAAAAGCATCTGGTTACAGCAGTAACTTTTGTTCAGATCTTTCAGATAAATATCATTAACTTTCCAAAATACATAATGCAAATAAAACAGGCAAGTACTACAGATGTGGATTGGCTTTTACACAGTCTTAATAGCCAGAATTTCCTGTAATTCCATGAAATTTCCATCGCAGAACTGAAGACAATGAGAATTTTGAGTGAAATAACACTATGTGTTGTGGACCGTGGTAGTTACAGGAATACCTCTTGGCCTTTTGATTGTGTCTTTCATGTATCTGTGGTTTTCTACAGTGATGAAAACCACCACTCAGGATGCAATATTACACAGGCAGCGTGTCTGAAGTGTAAATATCTTTTACTAGCAATCAGGACTGGTTTTTAAATTCTACCTTCTTCCTTATAATGTGATCTGCAAATTATAACTAAATAATCACAGACTAGAGATGTAACACTGAATTCTGTCAGTACATTTCAACAGCTTTATACATCTTTCCTACATTCACAAGTGATGTTTTGTTAGCTAAAATTGGGTATTCAAGGACAACATTGTGAATAATCAGCATATATTCACCTGATCATAAGTATTTGGGCATATGGTCACCAAAGTTATGCAGGTAGACATCTGACATTGTCTCCTGTTTTGATGCCTTTTTGTTTACAGCAATTAGCAACCTTTTCTTCATGTGCCTAAAACTAAATTTTGTCTGAGATGTAGAGTTTCTATGATCTAATGATAAAGGAGCCTATGTTACCTTGCAATGTTTACAAGCTACTGAATTTTGTGAGAGAAAGAGCATGCATAGATGTAGCCCTTTTGAAAGTTATTTTTAGCACAAGCATTTCTAACTGCTAGGCTTTAAAGGAAATTTCTGTTAGGAAAAAAATTTCCAAGGAGCAGACATTTGACCCATCCTCGTGTTTGTAAATACAGAGATTACCATAAAATGTTCTTGTTTATCAAACAATCACATCTTCCTGAGAGATGTTTGACGTTCTTTTAATTCTGCAATGGCTCAGTGTCCACTAACTGGGAAGAGTTTACTCCCCTCTCTTCTGTTTTACAGAGCCCGAGGAGCCAAGTGGTGTCAGGTGGCGACAGAAACCTTCTCCAGACCTCCTCATGCAAGTGACATCTCTCCAGCTCCCTCACTTCCACCTCTCAGTTTTCCATGTTTTGTAGAGCTGTAACATGGATTATGAAAATGAGAAATGACACCAAATCCCCAACTCCAACATTGATGGTTGCAGAGGAATTTTTCCAAACCACCAGTCACACCTGTTGCAGATCTGGCTGGCCCTGGTGGACCTACATCCCTGCACCATCCACAGGGCCAGCCAATTTTACTGGCACAGTCCTCAGGAGGTTCTAGTGTCCCCGACCTGTGCTCCTGTGAGCTACACACCATGACCATGACCCACTTAGGAAGCTCCCCAGTGCCTTTAGAAAAGCCACCCCTGCACCTTCTATCACACTGTGCTCAAGTGAGTTCTACTGTACAAAACGTCAGTTTTCTTCCTGCCTATTTCTAGTCACCTGGAGGCCAGAATATGTTGCCTATATTTAGTGAAAAAATAAAACTGGCCTCCTTGTGCTCCATTTAAAGTCCATGGAGAGTTTTGCTGGTGATTGTAACATGGAAAGGATGGTGTCACTTCTTTCTGCCTAAGCCAGAGCTCTGGCTGCTGCGGCTGCTGCTCTGCTGCCCTTGAAGCCCCTGTACTAAGTCAAAGTTTTTACATCAGAGTGCTCTGTGCATGGGCAAACAAACGCCAATGGGCACTGAAGGAAGCACTTCTGAGAAGTCACAAGACCAGGGAAAATAAAGATAATATTGCAAAGGAAAGGGAGGGAGGGCATCATTAGGCTGCTGGGGTGGTTTTTAGTGTTGATTTATATTTAACCTACTTAAATAAACTGCAATGGCTGTTCTGTGAATGCAAAAAAAATGGATTGAAAGTTTCCATTCGATTAAATAAGGAGAAGAAATTACCCTGTGGCTAGTCTGTACACTCTGATCAACAATGAAATCTCAATGGAAACTAGTGACCTGTCACTGTCAACACACAACCAATTTCAACTGAGCTCGAAGCGGGCAGTCATGCAAGCACCACTTTGGACATTTATTTAGCACAGCTCTCTGTCCAGCTCACACTTTTTTCCATGTATTGTTGGGTGAGACATGCTGGCTCTGGCTATACGTGTAGACTGAACAGGACCAGGTTATGCCAAGCTGTTGTACAGCTGGGTGGATACCCTGAGCCCTGGGGCTTGGATGGATAATCCTCCTCATAGGACACCAGGCAATTGGGAAATGGTGTGCTTAGGCACTGTTCCCAAGGTCAGGCAACCTGGAGAGAAAGGGGGTTGGTAGTACAGATGCCAACTACTCTGGTACAGGAAACCAGTCTGAAAAATATCATGTCCTCTGTGTGCAAATGCCCACAACCACCCAGCAAGACAGAGTCTAACTCCCTGGTGCTCCTCATTCCCTGCTAAGTACCAACCCCACCAGAACAGGGTGAGTTCCTTCCACAGTCACCCTGTTCCTGGCTGGCTATCCTCCTCAAAAATGTTCACCTCTATTTTCCTGTTCAAGCAGCTTGAGAAACATGAAGTTAACTGCACTTCATCCACCCTGGGAATATTCAGGGGACTTCCATGTTTACCACTGGGACTCTCTCAGCACAAAAAGATAAGCTTAGCCTAAGCCTTTCCAAGCTAGAAGAATTCCTGACGTTTTGTCTTGCGTGATTGGTTAAAAAGAGAGTTGAAAAAACCCTTATATAACTGCAGATTTAACATCTTGCTAAATTCTGCCACCCTTTTGCAACTTTTTTCCCTAAACAGAGCACTGCCAGTGCTGAAAATACAGTCCCAGAAGAATTTACAGTAGAATATTCTGCTCTCAGCTTCCCTCCAGGCAGAGACTGGACTGGAGGAGATGTATTTAACCCATACAAAGAATTTTAACATAAACAACATAAACAGCCAACCACCCTCCCACTGGTTGCTCAGAAACCTAGTCTGTGAATTACCCTTTCTTTCAAGATTCATTATCTAACATGTGAAAAATGCTCAACACTGCTCACTCAGTTTAGGAAAATGTTGCTGCAGAGTTCTGGTGAGTTCTGTGTTTTCTGGAAATGCAAGACTAATTTTCTTTCTCCTCCCAATATTTATTGGGTCTTTGAATTCCATTACTAAATTCAAAGGAAGACATAAAAGCAAGGCTGCTCCTGGCCTTTTCTACATCTTTTTTCAGGATCTGCATATTTTCCATGCTCTTAAATCTTTACATTTGCCCAGTGGAAAGACAAAATCTTTCTCCTTTGGAGGTGTTTGGCTGAAGAAGTCTCTGAGGTCTCTCAGGCAGTTTCCTTCCTGATTAGAAATTGTAATTAAAAAACATAAAAATCTTCTTAATTTCAGATTTCCCCACAGATCCTACTTTTTAAGTTTAATTACTTTGCTCACCTTTTTTTGTCCGTTGCTTTTATCATCTTTATTAACTCTCCGGACCATTTGAACCTCCTGATTTCCATGAATCTCCATCTTCCTGAGTCTCCATCATTCATCATCCTGAATCTCCATCTCAGCTCAGTCTCTGCATCTTTCTCTGTATTTTTTTTCTCCATTTACCATTTGCAGGTGTTCTTATTTCTTACCCTGCTTTCTGCCATCGGCTACTGGTGACAGCTCTCTCTGTTTTGTTATCTTCCAAAATAAAGCCCAGTGCAGGGGGAATGCTGGATGCCACAAAATGAGAACTATCACAGCTGTGTGTGCAGCCAAAACCCAAACACCATGAACTTTTTCTTTTCTCTTCTTTTTTTTTTTTTTTTGCAATATTGTCTGACAGTTGGAGTTTATTTGTGAAGGTTTTGGTTGCTGTGCCTCTGCCTAGCTGGAGAAGGAATGAGTGATGACGAGTGAAGGAAGCTTCTCTTCTCCCTTCACTACAGCATCTGAGTATTTCAGATCTCTAACACAATTTTAGGGGAAAGCATCTTGCAGGTTGGGGAGCCTCAGATTTGTGTGGCTTTGTGAGTGCTGCTACAAATGGTGTTTTGGGTACATCACCTCCAGGAATCTTAGCGTGCATCAGAATTCTCTGGAGTTGCTTTTAACGCTGGATGATTTTCAGAAGAAATTAGCACATTTCATTGTACATCAACAAGCTAAGAATGACATTTTAGTCATTGCAGTTGCAAGCATATTTGCAAAAGACAAGCATCAAAGTAAGAAAATGCATTTATGGATCCTGTTTAGCGGCAGGGCTCCTCCTTGGTTGCTCTGGTGCTTTAGGTTGCAGAGGTCAGACTCAAACTTCTCCTTTCCTTCACAGTCTCCTGGGTTTCTTAGAGCCCTGGGGCTTTTATGTCCTTTGCCTTCCTATGTTAAAGGTGGAACGGCTTTGCCTCATTTCTTTGTTTCACTCTTAATATCCCTTCTCGTTTTTCAAGTCTTCTCCTGTAGCTGACAGCTGGGAAGAAGGGGTTGCTCCCCTCACCTCGGGAGCTTCTCTGAATCTGCAGTTGTTTGATTTCTTAATTAGCACATGTCCACCAGCCTGAGAGGGTCACAAAACTTTCAAAATCATCCTGATACTTTAAAACTCCTTAGACACTGACAGTACTTACATATTTGAAAGTAATGCCTCCCAGTTTGCTGTTAGTTTTACAGTGCCCATATATGACAAGCCAGTAATAAGGACTGTAGGCAATAACTCAGTGACAACTGCGATGGCTTCGAGAAGATTTTTTTTCTAAATTACCTTCTTGACTGTGGGAAAAACATTAAGCTACTTTGGGGGACTGGGTAATAATTCACAAATTGGCCTGCACATTGTCTGAAGAAGCTTTCCAGACAAAGCCAAGGCATACGAGGTAGGAACAGCCTGTCTACTCAGAAAAAAAGCAGAGCTCCGTTTGCCAGCAGGTGAAATGGGAATAGTTTCATGCCGTGGAAAATGAGGCCCCGACACTGTTGCAGTACTGGAGTAAACCACGCTGTTGATATACTAATAAAAAAAGGGAACATTGGCTGTGAGTACAAGGAGCATGCTGACCTCATGGAGTGCAACTCAGCTTGGCTGGGAGAGCTTGAAGGAATGATTAACTAAAGTTTTATTAGACCTTCTCTAATATCATTTGAAAAGCCTGGGTGGGGAGGGGTGTGGATTTACATTTCTGGGCAGCACCTGTCCTTAGCAAGGATGGGCTCAGTCTCAGTCCTCAGTAGGTTTTGTACTTTATTTCTTTCATGTCCTACATTTTCTGTCAAGTTTTCATTACTGGACATCATTGATTGTGCTTAGCACAACTCTTTTTTCCTCTGAGGAAAGAGTGAAAAATTATTTGAAGGCTGCCTTCAGGGATATAAACCACTAATATGTGATTATTGGTCTTCAAAACACAGGTCAAAGCTAAAGAGACACTAGGTGGACAAGCTTAGAAGATAAAATCATGGATGATGCTGGTCCTCAAGACAAAGCATTAACTTATGGCTTAAAGCTACTTGATTGAGTTGTTTCCATGGGGTTCAGCACCCAAAGTATTCATATTCTACTCAGGGCTATAAATTGACTTGTAAACTGGCCTCAGGGCATTTTCACTGAGGACAACAAAAAAATTGCCAATGAACTGGAGTGTTTGGAGGGGGCCGAACACAGACACCCTCCCAGATGCAGGGGTTTGAATTGCCCCATCCTTCTTTTTGTGGTTTTGAGTCATCAGCATGTGGTAATGCAATTATCATATTAAGGATGGCCTCGGGCAGCTGAACTTTGCTTTCTGATGGCTGAGATGCAATCCCTGCCCTACTGGTAAATGCTAGACTGTTAGGCTGGCTTGTGTCATGCCAATTACAGATATAACAAGTTACAATAATGTTACAGCACCGGATGTAATAACTAAGATCACAAAAAAAAAATGTCTAATGAGACTAACACAGAGAAAGATCACTTATAGGCTGATGCTCCAAGTTTCAATTTAAAAAACGAGGGCTGAGGTCCGTGAGCAATAGCATTTCCATGGAGTTACTCATACCCCGAACTTCAGGCATGCACAGACTGGGGGTGGCAAGACCCAGATCTCAGAAGCAAAATGATGAAAAGACTACAACAGAGAAGGAGATACTAAATATGATACCAATTTATGTCAAAATTAGAGATTTCTAGATCAGCACAGGCATTTTTTTTAGGACATGGCGTTTTCCCATGAGAGTGAAATATAAGAGATAGCACAGGCAGTGCCAACAACTCTGAAGTATGCACTGCAAAGGACTCCCACTGAAAATTGCTTCAACTCAGAGCAGGAGAAAGAATGCAGCCATAAACTGCAACAAGTGGGAGTTCAGCAACATTTGAAAAATACTGTGTAAAATCCAGCTTTGCGTCTTTTCGTTCAGTTATCCTCAGGCAGAAGAAGTAGGGGAGGGTTTTGTGGTGAACCTGTGCCTCTGTGCCATGTCCTCAGCCACCTCACTTCTTCCCTTCTACACTTGCATCTTCTGCAATGAAATAGTTAGATGGGAGAAGTAAGAAGTGGAAATTAAGAGAGATGTGTATCTCAACATGACAGGTCTATAAAAGGGAATTACTCAGCAGCATTGGGAATAAAAAAAAACCCCAAATCCAGGATTTACTGCTCGTTGGCTATTTTGGATGAATCAGATCCAAAACAAATCCAAGCTCTCGTGTCTGGAAGAAAGAGCAGCACTTAGTCATCTACCTAGGGACAGTGATGCTTCAGGCTGGGATGATAGTATGCCTCAACTACCTTCTTTTGCAGCCAGTGTCTGTGCCAGGCCCGCATATGCTAGCAAAACACATTATTCTCAATTTGGGGGTTTTTTCAGGACCCATTCCGGGGTGTTGCTGACCCTGGGCAGCCGGGTTCTGGCAGCAGTGGAGAGGCAGCCCCGCAGCTCTGCAGGCACTGCCCTCCCAGAACATGAGGCCCTTGTGATTCATGAACTGTGGCCTTGACAATCACCAGTGAGCCACATCATTGGGAATGGCTGCTGGGGGTGTCTGCAGCTTAATACTCACCAACACGTCAACCAGGTGGGTGATTTGGATGTGAGTAGGCAGTGAGCACATCATCATGTTCAGCCTTCACGGCGCGCTGTACAATAGCGATATTTCCATTTAAATGCCAGGCAGGAAAGTAGCGTATTGAGCAGAGCACAGAATATAAGTCAATCAAGTTCAGTTCAATATTCTTATTTGAGAGTTATTGTGGGCAGAAAGCAAAATAGCCTGGGGCTTTCAGTGCTGTTCTCTTCCTAAATGATCCTGAAAGATTTTATTGATGTAAGCTACTCCCTCCATTTAGGCTGAGCTCTGAATTGCTTATGAATCTAGATGAGGTGTCATGGTATGCATTTGGCAATATTGTGACATTTTGCAATTGTGCATGATTTGTGCAGATGAACTCCTTGAACTAAACAATGTGTGCCAGTGCGGCTGCACGCTGAGGTCTAGCTGGTGCTTAATGTCTCCCTGCACGCAGACCAACCTCCCATTTCTAACATAATGTCTAGATTAAAAGAAACAATAAATCCGTTTTAGGGAGTAAGGATGTGCGGAGGACAGGTCAGCAAGGTAAGACGGGGCTAGCACTAAGTCAAGTAGAGTTTCCAACTCTGGGAAACCCAACTGACCATGGATCTTGCCCAAAAGGTTTTTGTCACAGTAGAAACAGTCACCATCAGGTGGGAATTCAGCACCAGAGCCTGTCTTAGGCAGCCCAAATTACTCTATGCAAGTGTCGTCTTTCCTCTGCCAACTAAACACAAAGAGTTTTAGTTCCCCTTAAGAAAAACAGCTCTTCTCTCTGGAGTCTTAGTTAGGAATTGGGATGCAGGTGGTTTGATCGCCTCTGAAGGGAACAGCAGGATCAGTGGAACAGCAGAAATATATGTTAGCATGTTGTGCCTGCTGGCAGGTCACAGGGGCAAGAGGTGAATTTTCAAGATCAGAGACGGTTCATAGGTATTTTCTGGCTCCTTTGATTCAGCTGAAGGGGAAATAGAACTAAGAGAGGCAGAAGGACAAAGGAATTGATCAGTGTGGGTGAAAAAACTTGTCCCACTCCTTGTTTATATTTTCTGATCCTGGATTCAGCAGCTTGTTGTTACATGAAAGTGCCATTTTTCAAATCTGCTTTGTCATGAAAAGGCTGTTACGGGAAGCTGGGAGAAAAAAGCCCCGCAGTGAGCAGAGAGCTGACTCCAGTCCAAAAATGGTCACACAGCCCCTCAGGTGCACGTGTACAAACGACCTTGCTCAAAACAGCGAGAGACAGTGGATGTGCGGCCGTCAGCACTCGCTGCCTCCAGCCCCGCTTGTCCCAGCCTCCTGTTACCACTGTTTTGGAACAGTTGCCTAGATACGCAAGAGCCTGGCTTCAACTTTGGGCAAGTTAATTTGACATTAAAACTTGACAATACCAAATGTATTTCAGGGTTCAGACACACTTGCAGATGAAAACCACAACATTGGTAGACATCAGCATTAAATCTAACTCAAATTAACAAACCTCTTGTCAGGGACGTGGCTGAGCCCCGCCTTCTCTCCAGGCACTCAAGGATGGTTTCAATAAGAACCACCCACATGTGAAATTTCACATGCCCTCAGCTTGCTGGAGACAGGCTGAATGCTGGCTCCACGCATCCCTGGTCTCAAATTCTTGACGGGGGCTGCAGGTACAACTTTATGTTTGCCATTAATCATGACACCTGGCTGCAGACCTAATGAAGTCTCACCCCGAGTACTTGCATGTTTTTTAGGAAATCACCTGAATGCAAGCTTTCTGGCTCATCGTTTATCTCATAGAATGCCTTGAGTTGAAAGGGACCCCAAAGGCCTAGTTCCACCCCCACTGCCATGGGCAGGGAAACTCTCCATTAGACCAGTGGGTGCTGCCAGGGAGGGAGCAGCCACTGCTTCTCTGGGCAACCTGTGTCAAGGCCTCATCACCCTCACAGGGAAGAATATCTTCCTAATATCTAACCTAAATCCGCTATTCATCAGCTTAAAGCCATGACCACTTGTCCTATCAGTAGACTGACTTGTAAAGAGCCCCTCTCTGTCTTTCCTGCAGCCACTTCAGGTACTGGAAGACCACTATAAAGTCTCCATGAAGCCTTCTCTTCTCCAGGCTGAACAAGTCCAGCTCTCTCAGCCTGTCTGCACAGGACAGGTGCTCCAGCCCTCTGATCATCTTTATGGCCCTCCTCTGGACTAATTACTTCTGCAAGTATATACACAAATGAAGGCAGCACTTCAGACAAACACCATTTCAGGATTTTGTCTGAATTAATTACCTCAGGGGAAAAAAAAAAAAACCACCCACCAAAAAACTCCAAATGGAATTGCATGAGGACCTTCCCTACTGCTCTCTCTCCCATCTCATTTTGAGTCTACTTCTATCCAAGTTGTCAGGGTCCCTTCAATTTGCAGATATTGACCTTCTTGGTGTCAAGCAGGTAAAAACAGCTTCAAGACCAAGAAAAAGATATTTCTTATTCTTCTGTAGCTTTTGGGGTGGGGGAAGGGGTTTGACACATGATAAACAATTATAAGCAGTCACAGACTCCAATTATCTTGGATAAATAGACATTTCTTTCCCATACTTATTTCTCTTGCATCCAGAAACGTGTATTCTGGTTCAGAAATTCATGCCACCTGGTTACTGCATCGTTCTGAAATGCTTTTGTGACTAACTCAGAGATGCTTCTCTGAGTTTTCCCCTATTACTGACACACTGATGGCTGTGCAGGGCTCTGCTGCAGCAACACTTCCCGCTGTAGCGTGCTGACCTCATGATCACCTGGGGCTAGAACATATGAGATGGTTAGGTCCCTATCAGAGCAGCCATGTAACTCTGGGTTACTCCTCCCATGTCTGGTTACCTCCATGGTTTGATAGTCAGAAACAGAGATTTCACTTTCTATGAGAGCACTCGTTAAACAGCAGCTCACTGGGTCGCATCTTGCAGTCCTTAATCAAATACTATTCCCAAGAAGAACAGGAGAAGAGAGCCTTAAATCAGTGAAAATCAGACTTTTTTTCATTTCTTTCTTATTAACACACCTCTCTCCATTTGAAATGCAATAGATTATCTCTCTCATCCCAACAACTGAAAAACAGGGCCCTTATTTCTCTGGGGAATAATCTGAAATTGTGTGACATGCCAATGAGACAAATAACCTAAGGAAAATGCTATAGACAACATTTTAATGAACTTTATTAGACTATGAAAATAAATGTAATGTTTTCCTTTGCATCCATGGAGGGAACCATGAATCTTGATCTTGACAGTAGCTCTGCAAGAGAATGAAGGCAAAAACTGAGAAAGGATGAACTTTACCAGTGCCAGCTTTCACCCTTGGAAACCAGAGTCTCTCTCTTATTTGGTCTGTATAAAAGTTGTCTATGTCTATAGCTATTTCTGATAGTCTTCCTTTTAATATCTGATGGCAGAAGGTGGAGTTTTGAGCCAAATTGATAGACAGAAGTGGCAAATGTATGAGAAGCAGGGCATTTATTTTTGCTGTTATATACTTCATAAGAAAATAGCTTTAAATAAAATCTTGTCCAAAAAAGTCTCCTAAAAAGTAGTTGTAAAGTAAAAAAAAAAATCCTTTGACTATTTTTTTTTAAAAGACATTTTCTCTCTTAGGCACATTCAATTATCTTAATCAAAGGCATAAAGAACTGAAAGAGAGGTTTTAAACTGAAATTGAAAGTAGTTACTACTTGATACCTCTAAGCAAAGGTCAGGTCATTAAATCATATGGAAGAAGGGTGGGTTGGATGACAGGAGGCTGCCTAACAGCTCTTTGAGTTTCTGGAGACAACCTGGATGCCCCTAGTTGCTAAGCCTTCCCCTCTGTGTTCATGATTGCCCAGTTTTACCACCCATTTTTTCAAGCAACCTCCTGCATTACTGTGTAGCTTATGAATTCTGGAGAAACCTTTAGGAGAGAAAAATAGGTAAAGCAAATTGATGAAGTTTTGTGGGTTAATTATCATAACGTGCAGGGGGAGGGGAAACCAAATCCCAACAAAAAACCACCAAAACACTGCTAAAATACAACCCAGATGTTTTTCTAGACCAAAAAAATGCTAGAAAGGAAAATGTGCCATTTTGCACCCTACACACTAGATGTGTCTCTCAGCCTCACTCTGCCCCTTATCATGAGAAAAACACGCAAAGTAGTTACTGTAAAAAGGAGCTAAATTACCTTAAATGGACAGCAGATTTCCCCACTGGTAATTCCCAAGTGGAATAAAGCCAGGCAGTGTTGACACTCATGTGGGGAAGGGAAGGGAAGGGAAGGGAAGGGAAGGGAAGGGAAGGGAAGGGAAGGGAAGGGAAGGGAAGGGAAGGGAAGGGAAGGGAAGGGAAGGGAAGGGAAGGGAAGGGAAGGGAAGGGAAGGGAAGGGAAGGGAAGGGAAGGGAAGGGAAGGGAAGGGAAGGGAAGGGAAGGGAAGGGAAGGGAAGGGAAGGGAAGGGAAGGGAAGGGAAGGGAAGGGAAGGGAAGGGAAGGGAAGGGAAGGGAAGGGAAGGGAAGGGAAGGTCACAATATTTTAAGTGGAAATTCTATAATTGCAATTACTAAAGGTAAATTGAATAAACAATATTCTATATTTATAGATATATAGTTATACTGCTTCAACCATTATTTTTTCTAAAAGCATATGCTAGGGTGCCCTCAGCCATTAAGGTATCAAAAATCAATATGCTACAAGGTAAAATAAACGGAAGTTATAATTCCTTTATCTAACTTTGGAACAATGAACCTCAGATAAGGATAAAATAAACAGAGTTACTATAAGAAGAATTGGAAAGACAAAGTCAGTATTTGTTAATTAGTAATAGTAAAGTCTGAATCTGTCAGGATACCTGCTGACAGATTTATTTCTGAGTGTAACTGGGAGAATATATTTTTAGAAAAGGTTAGTATATTTTTCTTGTAATATAAAAGTTCACCAGGAAGAAATAAATCAGTCTTGCAAAAAGTCCTAGGGCAGTGCTGTAGTTTTATGAGTGCTAGATTTTACCAAGATTACTGCTCAGCAAAAGTTAAAAAGAGAGATATTTGCTTTTTAAAGAAAGGAATTGCTTAAAAAAAGAGAGAGATGCTGTTCTATTAAAGTTCCTGTAATCATACTAGCAAAAATGGAGGTCTAGAGGCATACTGGGAGAGGGGAATTTTGTTCCCAGAGGAGAAGAGATTTTTAGTATCATTCAGACAGTTGCATTCTTTTTTGAGGTTACGATCTCCTATCTACAAAGCCTTTCAGTTTTGTGTGATGCCTAGCAAATACAGGAAGGTCCAAACTGAAACTTTTAAGCTAAAAATATATTTTTATAGTGAGGACATGAGATCCTGGTCCATGGATGAACACCGCCTGGTAGCTCCATGGTAGAGCCAGAGGGTGACTGTGTCTAACCAGCAGCGCGTGGTCTACCCTGTCACAGAATTCACTGGGCGACTGTTGCTGGAGAAACCTGCTGGGAATATGGCTGCCCTCACCCAAACAAGGAATTGAATTCAAAAGTTGACAGCCAAACATCTCAACCTTAAATTTAACAAAGAGAATGAGTGCAGTCCATAGTAAACAAATACAGCATGGTTTGGAATTGGTTATCCACCTCCAAAAATTACTGAAAAAATTAGGGGCTTGAGTAAACAAATTTCTTCACCAAAAAAAAAAATAGGTGGCCACTGTGGAAAATGTTCGTGGCATTAAACAAACAAACAACAAAAGCATATTTTTGACCATACATATTTTCTATTTTGAAATATTGTTACACTATTCCCTTAGTTGCAGAAGCTGAAATTCAGCTGTTTTCCATCCAGGCATCTCTGTGGTCTGGACTTCTTCATTACAGGTCATCACCCTGAATGCACCGGAGAGCTCAGCAAGGGGAGAGGTACCGCACTGCACGAGACGGGATGTGGCTCAACACTCTGCTGTGGGAAGAATGGGATGGGGAAGGAAGGATCCTGCTCTGTGTGGTGGACATTAAGCAGAGGTAATTCCGAATTTATGATCTGGCTGAAAAGATTTTGATTGACTAGTAGTTTTTGGAACGCCCCAAAGATCTTCTCTTTAACAGAGTTGGCTGATACTGCCTGGAAACAGAATCACCTTGCTGGCATAGCAGGCAACCGAGAGACCATGCAGATTTAGGGTCAGGATGGGGAAGAGCATCTGAAAAAGCAGCATAATTAACCAATCTTCTACTTCTCTAATGGTCTGCATCTTGAAACAGAGCTTAGAGTGTGGTCCAGCAGACAGGCAAGCTGGGGGACTCGGGATATCATGACTTTGTGTTGCTACTTGCAACAACCGTTACACATGCTGTAAGATGCTTTGAAAGCCAACTGTAATCAGGTATAAGTGCTATTTTCTCACACTGTTGGATGCTTATGTTCTCTTTCAGACGGTCAGAGAACAGGTGGAGGCAGCTGGGATTAGGAATGGCATTACAATATTCTTCATGTTTACATTATAAATGAGCTTTTCAAACTGAGCTTTAACAAGAGGAATTGTGCTTTAGGATTGCTAAAAACAAAGAACAAAATTGTTTTTCCAATGTTTCTGCACTTTCAAGTAGAGTAACCAACTTTGTTATTGAAATGCAGACATTAAACTGGGAAGGAGACAAGGCCTAATTTTAGATCTAGATGTAGCTAAGTGTTGCATGATCCTCCTCTTCATGACTTAGGCACTGCAATGTAACTCTTACCTATCTGTAACACAAATCCTATGAACCTAAAGCAGTCCTGAAATTGACCTCAGGATAATGTCAAGTATATTTCTTTTAGGTTGTAGTCTGAGTGGATTTTACTGCTGCCCAGTGGAAAATCCTCTGGATTTGAAATAACATCTTTGCCTTTAAAAAAACGCACACATGCTCTAGTAAAAAACTCGATCTGTCTGCCCAATGACAGGAGATACTCAATTGCACTAAGGTCACTGATGCTACACAAAAGCTTCTTCTCCCCTTCTTGTCCTCTTCCCTTGCCCTCTGTCTCCTCGTTACCCATCTTCTCCTGTGTTAGATTTTGCCCTTCGAGCAGCGAATCTGTATTTCAGTTCTTTGACAGCAAATTCTCTCCTTGTGCAGAGTTCACAGTGACCTGAGATTTTGGCTCAGTCTCTAAAGTTCAAAAGGCCGCATGTGTTTGAGACAGGGCAATTCAAACATAATCTTTGGCTCAGTTTGATTCAGGAGCTGCAAATTTAGTACAAATTACATTGATACTCCTACAAACCTTTTTTCCTTTCCTTTTTTTTTTTTTGTGAAAAATACTCACCAATGTCCTACTTTATACTGTTTGCCTATATATGGATGAACTGCTTACACCTTAGTTGTCCTGATTGTGGAAATGTTCACATTTATCAGAACCAAACCACATCTCTTCTCTCCACCAAACAGAACTATGAGGAAGAGGAAGGGGGTTGTTTGCTGAACGGACTGATAGAAAGAAAAGAGGAGGAGAGAATGGAGCAGAAGCAGAATAAAATGAAGGGAAATAAATAAAAGGGAAGGAAAAGACCCATCCCTACTTCTCTATAACTTGGCCTATGTGTCAGCCTTCGGAGTGGCATTTGAGGATTTTTCATCCCTACTGTGAGCTGGGAGGATGATAAAACAATAGGAAAATAACAAGCAGATGCTCACCAGAGAAATTTTTTCCATTTGTAGTGAGGTTAGAAATACATAATCAAAACAAGATCCAGTGCAACTTTTGCTTTTTCCACAAAGTTTTTCCTGCCAAAAAGACTTAATGTCACATGGATCTGGCAAAGCTGTGGGTTGGGAGCAGCCACCGGTCTGCCCTGATGGCTCCCACCAGAGGAGATCTGTGCTGTGAGTACACAGGGCTGCAGCACAATGTCTTCTCCCATGTATTCTGTGGTTCTCCACCTCTGCCATCACCTTTCCCATCTATTGCAAGACCTTTCTGTTACCACCTGCCACTGCTGTCAAGGTGTCCAGAGCTCAGACCTAGGCCACATTCCATTCTGCATCAACCCACTGGGAGTCAGACCACCCACAGCAACTCCCTAAAAACCTCCACAAGGGACATTAAGGAACTCTATAGGGTTACAGACCCTGAAGCTAGCACAAGACTTGTACAAATCTAGGGAAAAGAGGAAATGCCTACACTCTATTCCCTGATCCCTGGAGTATAGCAGCTGCTTATCTACCTACCACAACCTCCCTGTCCTTCTGAATGGATAGGGTGTGTTGCTACCAGATATGAATCATCTCTATGGCTTTGGCATAATCATCAGATTAAGGAATGAATCTTTATTTGTAAGAAAACATAGAGAAAGTAACCTTTAAAACCAGTGTTTACATTGTAAAAACACTTGTATATGTCACAAGACAAAGACCTCAGAGTAAAGGCATGATCATGATTGCAGATCAAAAAATAAGCAGACCATGGATTAGCTCTGGGCATCTTATAGGCTTCAAAGTGCATCATGCTTCATTGTGTAGGTGGGAACATTTTGCAAAAGGCATAATCTAGGCACCCTGAATCCGGAAGCGATAATTCAATGGATCACGATATTTAACCACAAGAAGAACACAGCTATGGCTTAGGTTGTGGGAAGCAACAACTTTGTGACAGTGTTGCTTAGACACGACAGTACAAAAAACTGCAGCACCAGTCACGGAGTGCTGCAAGTTCAATTTGGGAGTTCGCAAGTTGTGGATTTCCGCACCTCGGTTGCGCTCTCAGAGGTAGACTAGAGAGAAAGGAGCAAAAGGCAAAGTTACACGATGTCTACCAGAGAGACCAGAGATATCTTCAACAGCAACAGAATAGTAGAAAAGGTCGTTATCACAATCAAAAGTATGCTTGAAGTTGAATTTTTGTTTTGACACGTGAGGTTAACAACACTTCTGACAGATGGCTCTGCAAGCACAGAGATAAAGCCATCACCATCACTCCGTCACTGCTGAATAGAGATTCATTTGGCACTGAATTAAAATCAAAACTGGTCTGATTATCAATGATTTTCATAGTATCATAGAATAGTCTGAGTTGGAAGGGACTTCAAAGCCCATCTAGTTCCAACCTCCCTGCCATGGGCAGGGACACACCTCCAGGTTGCCCAAAGCCCCATCCAACGTGGCCTTGAACTCTGCCAGGGAGGGGGCAGCCACAGCTTCTCTGGGCAGCCTGTGCCAGGGCCTCACCACCCTCACAGTAAAGAATTTCTTCCCAATGTCTATTCTAAATCTGTCCTCTTTCATTTTAAACCCATTGCCCCATGTTCTATCACTCCATGCCCTTGTAAACAGCCCCTCTCCATCCCTCCTATAGGTTCCCTTCAGGTACTGGAAGGCCGCTATAAGGTCTACCTGGAACCTTCTCTTCTCCAGACAGAAGCAGCCCAACTCTCTCAGCCTGTCTTCACAGAAGAGGTGCTTCAGATCTGACCATCTTTGTGGCTCTCCTCTGGACTCACTCCAACATCTCAATGTCTCCCTTTAAGCCTGACCCTTAAGCTCTCTGTCACGGTTTAACTCTGGCCCGTAACAGATGACCACCCAGCTGCTCGCTAGCTCTTCCCCTGCCCAAAGTGATGGGGACAAGAACAGGCAAATGACATAGGAAGATTATGATGATGATGATGATGATTGATGATAAACCACCACCAGCAGCAGTAATAAAGCAGGGGATCCCAAATGCAACTGCTCACCATACACAGACAAAACCCACAACCCAGTGACTAGTCTGTTTAAAGCAGCAAATCTACTTCCCAGCTACCTCCTCATTTATAACTGGTACATGATGGTATATAATGGGAATATCCCTTTGGCCATCCTGGGTCACCTGTCCTCTCCCAGCTGCTTGTGCATCTGGCAGGGCCTGAGACGCTGAAAAGTCCTTGACTGTGTGTAGACATTACATCTACATAGTAGCAATTAAAACCATCAATGTGTTATCAACATTATTCTTATACTAAATCCAAAACACAGCACTATACAGCTCCTCAAAAGAAAATTAAGCCTATCTATCTCAGCTAAAGCCAGGACATCAGGCTAGGTAAGCTCAACTGCTAAAAATGTTTTTTAAAATGAAATTAAACAATTGCAAATGTGGTTTAATCAGTGTTCTGTTCAAAACAGGTGAACGTGCTTGCCCTGTTTTGTTGCTAATCGTTCAAAAGTACATGTGTATACAACACATTTGCCTTGATGTAGTTGCCCATGGAATACTCTGCAGTATGAAATACAATGAATAATCAGCATATTTTCAGCTCTCTTAGTCTTATTGATGCCTGTATTGAACATAAATACAAACAGCTAGATTTCAGAAGACTTTCACATCAGGTTGGATTGATTGATCTTGTTGCATTTAAAGATGTGGAACTGAGCTTACTTAACAACTTTGATGAGCAAGATTTCATACTAAAAGGTTTTTCTCCTTCATAACTGGTATTAACTCAGAGGGTTCATACCAAAGACTTTAAAAAAAAATATGTGCACCATAATTCACACTGCATTCTTTCTTTTCTGGTCTCCTGCAGGACGGCATGCTATGTCTCCAGCCCAGGAGTTTCTGTAAATCAGGTGATCCTTGTAACTCCGAGCAGTCCTTTTGCTTAAATTGTTGTCAATGTGATCTGCAAGGTGTAGGATGGAAAGCAGAAATATAGCTGTACTGTATTTGCACTGCACTCCAAATCAACAGAGAATGGAAAAATTAAGAGCAGAATGGAAAAATAAAATCCCTGTTTCTAAACAATAAGAGCTGTGAGATATCCACTGTTCTGGCTAATAATTTTTCCATGTTAAAAAAAAAAAAAAAGCCTATTTGTTTTAAGGTGTATTTATAGAAGGCATCTCTTATTTTGCGTTTTACTATGCCTTTAATCTTAATTTATTCACTGCCGTAGCTATAGGCAGGGAGAAGTGACAATTCAGAGGGAGATCTGTGCTGGTAGGGTTGGGTAGATGACCAACCCACTTCCCACACAGACCATCAAGCCATGGAAACAGGCTGGGCATGAGTGTCACAGAATCACTAGGCTGGAAAAGACCTTCAAGATAGAGTCCAATCATTCCTGTCCTGTGATAAACTATATCTCTAAGTACCTCATCTACCTGTCTTTTAAACACATCCAGTCTCCAAGTATTCTGTCCTGTCACTGAAGACCACTTCTCCCTGGAAATCTGTACATTAAAGCCTGAGCTTTCATTGAGCAGGAATAGCCCCAGGGAATAGATTGAAAGTCTCTTGACTTTGTGAAATGTCACACATTCGTCGCCTCAAAAATTTGCACCAACAGATGGAAAATGTGGGAAATCTTCCTAACCTCATGAGCCCTGTCTTAACTTCTTGTCCAGGAAATCTGGCTATTTCCTCACAGGGAGGACTGAGGGTATAACACTCCAGTTATAAAATACCATATTTTTCCATCTTCAGAATTATTGAACTCCCATGAGGCCTTGGGATGTTTTCATAATTATTTCCAGTTTCTAAAATTTCTTCTAAGTGCAGAGTCCTCAGCCCCACCGTTGTGAACAGACCAAGCAGGGCTTTGAACACTGACACAACCGGCACTCTTCTGTTCCCCCTGCCCAGCTCAGCTCCCTGGTGCGATTTTGACCCTGGCCATCAGGTCCCCTCACGAGCAATGTCTGGGTACCTTTGGGGGACTATTCCTGGGATAACATGCATGGGTAACAGCGCTCTGCTCAAGGGGGACAGATGAGCTGCAGAGAGCTTTGGCAGTGCCTGCCATGGTGTGCAGCCTGCCCTCGGGCTGGAAGCACAATGCCTAGAGATTTTGTTTATCAACACAGACACAGCCCTATCTTTTATGGGCTTTTTTATTTCAGTTTAAAATGTCCAAAAAACCTCTGAGGACTATGCTGCAGCCCAGGAATCTGTTAAGTCTTTTATGGCATGTAATGAAGGGTAGATGTTGCATGTCCTGGGCTGCATAGGAGAGCAAGCGAGGCTGCTTGAGTATGCAAAGGCAGCCAGGGTACTGCCAGAGGGCTAGGCAAGGGGTTGCAGGCAAACTGGGTAAGCATCATCTTTCCTGGCTACTGGGAGGTGTCTGAGGAGGGAGAAGAGAGCTACAGACTCACATGCATACTGTTTCAGAGGAATGAACCCAGCCTGGTGCCATGTGGGCAGCCAGGAAACACAGAGATAGATGTGAACTGCAGAGCTAAGCTGTTTGAAGCCAAGATGCCAGCCTGGAGTGCGAGAGGCAATTCTGCTGACTGGTATTAGTAATATTATTTAATCCATTGACTAGAACATTAAATTAAAATTATGTATTCATACTGAATAATTTAATGGTCTCTATAAAACTGCCTATTTGCACAGCTTCCCACAAGTTCTCTTCCACATCTTCATTTAAAGACAAGAAACGCCTCATTACCCTTGCGTGGTAGGGACTTGGTTTTTGATAAAAATGCCTGTGTGACGCAAACATCTTTTGATTATGCTATAAAAACTAGGAAAAAGACCCAGAGAGAGCTTGATGATTGAGAAAAGGGGGTTTCAAAGAAAGGGGAAGCAATCTGAAAACAAAGAAACCAGGGGAAAACCAAGAAGCCAAGGCAAATCCATTCTGCACAAAGCTGGCCATCTGGAACACGTTACTGAAGAAGAGATGTGGGATCACATAGATTGTTTCTGGAAAAGGAGGGGTTTGAGGGGCATGGAAAAAACCCAACATGGTTGAGCTAAGAGCCAGCCACAAACACTGAGCCAGATGGCTTTTTCTCTTTTTACAATGATGCATGTTCTCATCTTTCTATATCTCTGCTACTACCTTTAATACAGGAGAAGTACATGGAGCAGGATGACAAGGAGGAAACAGAGAGACCTAGGTAAGGTAAAAAGAGCTTTACTTCTCTTGTATGGCTCTCTCTATTATAAACTGGAATTCAAAACAGGGATGTCTCTCTTATGCAATAGTACATCTGTTGCTGTTTTGAAGTCTTTGGGCACAGAAACTCTTTCCAGACAGTGCAGAGCAATCATTTGGGTGTTTTGACAGGTTTCCAGCTGTAAGCCATATATTTGTTTTATAGCAAATTTTAGGTTAGTTCCTAGAATTTAAAACATATTCAATCTGCTTTTGTTTTACAATCTGTAAACACTTTTAGAGCTCTATTCTTTATTCAGTGATAGATAGGCACAACACAGCTGTTCTCCAGTGGCCTGTATTTTCAGCAGAACCTTGCTCTTTCGTACACTCACTGCTCAGAGTTTCAGATATGCTAGAAGAACATGGGCCAAAAGACCAGCAGACCAAAAGTGTACTGAAATAAACAAAGGTGAATGATTTTCAATTCATATCTGCAAGACAGTGGCACTGACCATCTTTCATAGTACCCAGGGCCATAGAAGATGGCTTGGGTACAGCTTGTACGGGAATATGTTTCTACAGCTCAGTGGAAGATACTCAGGGTAGAGCAGGGGGTACAAACAAAATTGGTATGTCTACACAGAGCCTGTGGGACAACTGCACGTAGTTTCTCAGAAAGGCCAAATAATACAGGTCAAGTGTTGCATCAGTGAGATTATAACTGCTCCTAGTAGCCAAGGCAGCTCATTCAGAGCTGGTGTCTCAGCACGGCACAGCCCTGTATCACATAATCCCACTGCGATAAGAGCTGAGGGGAGAAGAGCCCCGAGCAGCACAGTGAAAAGCATCGGTGCAACTGCCCAGCTGAAGTGAAGTTTTGCTCCTGCACAGCTGTGTCAGAGGGCTGGATTGGTACCTCTGTTTAATGATGCCCTCTGCTGTGCTCTGGACTCTGGTTCAGCGGGGTACATTACGACCTTCCCACCAGCAATAAAAAAGCCGGTTTCTGCTTTGACTTCAGTTTATACTTCAAACACTGTGATAAAATGGTCTCCCAGCACTAAGGAATGCAACATACCATCATAATGAATGCCACAGGCCCCCAGAATTAGGCTGGCACCAAAGCTATATCACAAACTCTTGCATATAATCTTCCTTTTAGAGAAACTACGCTGACAAACTGTAACTCTCGTCTTTGGATGTGCCCGGCTCACGTTCCCCTCTGTAAACACTGCACATTCGCAAATCAACCCCACACTCCAGCAGGATAAGCAAGAGCAACGAGTCCAAATTCACCTTCTGACAGGTCAGTGCAAACAACAGTGAATTCTTTGCTTGGTGCCAAGTCATTCTTCAAGAAAAAGAATTAGTTTCCAGAAAGTCTTCCTCCTTATTTACAAAGCTTTAAGTTGGGAAATCCTGTCAGCAACAGGCTTGACAAGCTTTTATTTTCTACATGCTCACATTAATAACTCGATCCTGCCCAGAAACTACTTGGCTGTTCAAAACCAGCTGCCCAACATACGCAGGGACAGCTCTGCTGATCCTGGCCAGAACCATTCCTCCTTCCTCTCAGGAATCCCGACTTCCCGCCCCTAGAGCTAAATCAGGTGGCTCTGACTTTTGTGAGCTTCATC
Source organism: Gallinula chloropus (assembly GCF_964237585.1). Classification (NCBI taxonomy): domain Eukaryota; kingdom Metazoa; phylum Chordata; class Aves; order Gruiformes; family Rallidae; genus Gallinula; species Gallinula chloropus. The sequence continues at coordinate 26,304,271 of NC_140086.1, forward strand.
TGGGGTAAAAAATGGCCAGATACACTGTTTCAGGCCCTTTCCCTTCTGCTGTCACCTTCTCCTACCCTTTTAATGCCCTCCAGTTAACTCTTCCTATGGGACATACGATGCTGGGAACAGCCACTCCATTAGGCCTTTTACAGCTGGATAACTACAGGAGATAGGTTTAGTAGAACAGAATGGGGGGTGGGGGGCACGGGGCTGGTGGGCAGAGTAGCAGGAAACTGGGAGCATGATGCTTTAATTTGTATTATTGTTGCTGTTGGCATTATGATGGAGCAACGGAATACTGACGTATAAACACAGAGCGCAAAATGGTCACTTGCCCCAGGAGCTTGCAATGCAAAAACAAATACTCAACATAAATGGACTCTGGTCAGGAGGTGGTAAGTGGGGAAAGAGCCACTTGTGAGAGGTGCTGTGAGTGAGGATTGATTTTATACTGGAAAAGAAAGCAAGCAGGCTGCACAAGAGAGTGCTACATGGTCAGACAACAGCAGCACTGTGGTCAGGCATAAGAGCGCTTTTGTTAAAAGACAGAGAGATGATTTTGCAAGCAGATTTTGGTGCTAGAAGCAAGAGACTTGTAACCTTCTTGATCCCAGCTGTGGTATGGGAAAAAAAAAAAAAAAAAAAAAAAAGAGCTATTTACACTCTTCACAAATAAACAGGGCTGCATCAAAGAAAATACTGGACCTTCCACCATCTTCTCCTAACCTTCAAGACCCCAAATTTTAGCTCTACAGGGTGACCTTATTCTTTCAAGCAGTCCTAGAAAAACTGAAGTAAAGAATGTCTTTGTATCAAAACATGTCTTAGTAAGTTATAAGAACTGTAGGCATTATTAGGCTGCTCGGGGCAAGCTGGGATATGTAAAACAGCTTCCCACAGGCACCGATCCAATGCTGTTGAAGTTAATGGGAGTCCTTCCTCTGACTTCATTGTGATTAGGGGGAGGCATCCCACCCATCCCACCATGGCTCCTATACAACTGACAAGAAGTTTAAAGGATCCACCCTGCACAGATAGTCAACTTGCCCTGCAGAGGAGGTTCTGTCAAAAGCTCCTTTCAAAGACCTGGAGAATAGGACTGCTGTATTAGGTGTATGGTGTAGGTAAATACAGAAGGCCCCCTATGGAAATACAAAATCTCAGAAGATAAAGGGTTTTTTTGCATCTCTCAGGATATTTCTAGCACAGCAAGAGTTAAAGAGTTTCTATAAACGTACATGAAACTCACTTTGACTCCTTGACAAAGAGCTCAGTCTTGGAGAAAAATCAGAAACTAAAGAAGTTGCCGCTTACTGCACTTTTCTCTGTATGTTGCATTCAAGGCACTTGCACTAATAAAAGGTGACTTCTCTCACATCTCCTCCTCCTCCCTGCAGAACACCCCTTGGCTACATGGAAAGTTTTGCAAATTTTGGCACTCTCTGCACTCCAGCAAGTCATGCTGGCAAAAACAACCAAGCAGAATTAATGAGAGGAGTTAGCTTACAAAACAGTACAGTGTACCAGCAGCAACCAAGGAGGAAGAGCCATCCGGGTAGCCCTGTGCACAAGATTAATTGAGGAAACTAAAACTGATCTGCTGGTGAAGCAGTTTACAGTGAAAGGCTTCACTTTTACCACAGTAATAGTCCAATTTGTAAATGAACTGTGAAAAGATACAATAATCATGGCAGCAAGGAATTATTCTACAGCAGAGGACTCTGATGAATAAAGAACAAGAGGACAAAGTAGAATGATACAGGACTGTGCTCCATTCTCTGGAACTGCAACGTCTTCTTCCAGTACATGCTTAGAAAATTGCCTAACTTCTGCAAATTCTGTAAATTTTGCAAATTTCTGTTAAAATGGTGAAGAAAAGCCAGACATTACTGCCTCTGGTTGGCAATAGAACTCTCACATTAAGTACTGGAGGAAAAGATAATCTGGCAGCTCACTCCACTTCATGGGACAATGACCATGCCAGAGAACATGGTGAAGGCAGCCTGACCTTTCTAAAAACTTTCAACCCACTCACACCAACAAACACACTTATTTTTAAAATCAAAGCATCACTATGTCATCCATGTGACCACTGTAGGAATGTGTGTAGAAGAAACTCTGATTTAAGAATGTGTGTTGGGCAATGGCTGATGACATTCCTCTGTACCCACTGCCCGATGAAGACACCCCCAGGGATAACTCCGTTTTAGCAACTGCGGGTGGGAAGTGGCAGTCTTCTTCTGGCATGCATTTCCACAGCAGGGGAAGAGTCCTCCCTGTCTTTTTTAGTCTGACTCCCTCTTGCATGCAAAGAAGAAATCAAAGACATACCAAACATTTTGCTTCAGTTGCTCGTTTACTTACCTAATAGCCAGAAAATTGCCATGCCTGAATGAGCACCATGTATTTGTTTGTTTGTTTTACTAACTAACTAAGACAACTTTGCCTTCTGATGAGTATATTTGTATATTGCTAATTATCTTTTCCATGAGTATACTAGCTAAAGTTTGCATGGAAAAACAGATACAAGGTTGTCATTAAAATGGGTCCCCAGAACCTTTCAAATGATACACAGTGGTCTTAGCCTAATTAAAATTTAATGTGAAAGCAAACATGATTGCAATTTGCAAGGATAATATTTGGTATTTACGAATTTTGTCAACCTGTCCTGTATATGAACAAATGAAGCATATGCAGTTGAAGTTTAAGATCCTAATCATACAGTGTAAGCTGCCTGAATTGAATTAACTTTGTAGAGAACGATACAAGCAATCATCTCACAAATTACTAATTACAATAGCTAGTCAACTCATTGGAAAAAATTCTATTTGAGACTTTGCCATTGCTGGAAGAGGCAAGCATCTAATGTACAAAACCTTCAGCCCTACATGAATCATGATGCTGCTTTGGGTCCCACTCCACCTGCTCCCAGTGCTACTGTGCACACTTTCAGATTTGTGCAATGGAAAGAAGTAGAAAGAGATATTTCTTGTTAATTTGATGCATTTTTCTTTCTATTTGAATATCACAGAGTGGTTTGGGTTGGAAGGGACCTTAAAGATCATCTAGTTCCAACCCCCCTCCCATGGGCAGGCACACCTCTCACTAGACCAGGCTGCTTAAGGCCCCATCCAACCTGGCCTTGAACACCTCCAGGGAGGGGGCAGCCATCCCTCCCTGGACAACCTGTTCCAGTGTCTCACCACCCTCATAGTGAAGGATTTCTTCCTAATATCCAATCTAAATCTACACCCTTCCAATTTAAAACCATTCCCCCTCATCCTGTCACTTCTAAAAAGTCCTTCCCCAGCTCCCTTTAGGCTCCTTCAGGTACTGGAAGGCCGCTATAAGATCTCCCCAGGGCCTTCTGTTCTTCACACTGAACAACCCCCCTCTCAGCCTGTCTTCATAGCAGAGGTGCTCCAGCCCTCTGATCATCTTTGTGGCTCTTCTCTGGACCTGTTCCAACAGTTCCATGTCCTTCTTATGTTGGGGACTCCAGATGAGAATGGATTAACTGGAGGTCGCTAAAAAGCTGGAGATAGGCAATGGGCCATGAGGATGACTGGAGAAACTGAGCCATTGCACCCCCAGTATGAAACCATGGGCTTCATTTGGTTTAACCCAGTAAGATGTTTAGAAGAGATGTAGACTAGGTCTGCAACCAACAAACAGTTTAAAAAAGATAACCTATGGGAAAAAAACATAACACTTACTTACAAATACTAACACAAACACCCAAATCCCATGGAAAACAGCAAGCAATTCCAGGCAGTGCTGAACTGGTTGAATAGAATACAGGTTTCCCTGTTACAAACTGGATGTCCATATACCATGTGGGATAAGACATCTCTGAGTAGGGAGTTTCTGGTATTTCTTAGGTGGTGTCTGACGCCTTCCCACATAGTGTGATATCTGACTGTACTAATAAAAACCGCAGTGGAGGAAGTCGGCTGCAATTCTGAGGATCTGAGGGGATTAATTCAGGGCTGCAGGTAGGTTCTTGCACCCCTGGGGTACCCAAAACCAGGAATCCTTCAGAGAAAAGGTACCTACATAATTTCTTTCTAAGAATGGAGCATGATTCACTGTTTTCTTTGGCATGGCACTCATTTTTTACCTGTTTGACTTGTTATGAGTACTCTTTTGGGAGGAAAGAGACCAGAGCTCAAAAGTTTCCAGCTCCCAGAAAACTGTAATGACTGCCAAAGCAGGGGAGGGGAGGAGAGACAGGGACACAAGCCCTCCTTCTGTCAAAACTGCAACCTATTTCAGGGTTGGATGGGAGAGATGTGAGACTTGAAAGAAAGAAACTTAGAAGACTTAGAGAACATGTAATGGTTTTGGTAAAGGCTTTTGACAAGGATGAGGGAACATTGTGGCTCCCTCTTGTGAGATTATAACTGCTGTTTATACTAAGCAGTCACGGATAAGAGGCAGAAACAGTCCTGCAGCAGTGAGAAGGCGGCAGCCCTGACAGCACTTTGTTCTGTTGTGTCCTTTGCCATGAACACATAAGTTCTACATCTTCTGGACTGGGTGTCTCAGTGAACTTGGCACCACTCTGGCTAATTCCCCTAATCTGACCGGGCAGTGAGGGAAACACCCTGTACCTGCTGTCCTGGGCTGAGAATTTCTCAGTGGACAGCATAGGAGCTCAGGGGAAATGTCTAGGAAGAGCAAGTACTAAATTTCTTCTGGACTAGATACCTCCAGTCTGTCTAAATTAATTTCTGACTATAGCCCTCAAGGACAAATCTTGTTCTAATTTCAAGAAATGACAAATCGCCCTTGCCTTCCAGCAAGGTGTGGAAGGGATGGCATCAGTTGTCCAACCCTGGCTGAGGAAACAGCTGGGATGTAAGGGTATATTGCATTATGAATCCCAGTGTGCTAACAGGGGAGGGTTTTTAGGTACTTGTGGTGTAAAAAGAATGTTCCCATTTGCATAGTACCTATTGTAGGAGGCTAAATTCCTAATTGACTAATTTCTTTTTGCAATTCCAACCTTAGCCTATGGCTTCCAGTGTCAGCAGCAGAAGAAAATAACTGTATAGGCATTCTGTCATTGAAGTCATCACACCGATCTGCAGCACTTTGTGTCCTTACATAAAATCCCCTGTCTATCACTAGGAAACAAAGGCCTCTTTATGTACAAGAAGAAGTAACAGTTGTATTAGCAGTAAACTGGACAAGTTGTGACTTTGATCTGCTCAGACTGAACTCAGTGCCCCGGATAATATGTGATACCACAAGGGCCACAATGAGATGTTCCATTTTCACCCCCACTTCTTTTTTTTTTTTTTTTTAGCAGCACGTGAATGCCAAATGAATGCCAAACCAATTACACAGAAGCAGGTTTCCTTCCCCAGAACGCTTTGATGTCCACACAACAACTCCACCGCCGCGGATGCCGTTACTTTGATCCGCCGCCGCCACCGCAACTACTGCAGCTTAACGAAAAGAATCAAAACTTCTTTCTTGTGCTCGCAACACTGACCGAGCGACTGCACACAAGCCACCACAGATGACTTTTTTTTTCTCTGCAGGCTTCCTCCACCGCAGCCGGAGCCCCGCCGGAGCGGAGCCGGAGCCCCGCCGGAGCGCAGCCGGAGCGGAGCCGGAGCCCGGCCGGAGCGCAGCCGGAGCCCGGCCGCTCGCTGCTCGCTGAGCAGATGCTGCCCCCCCCTGTCCGGCTTCTCCCTTCCTGGCCCCAGCTGAGCTCCGGTAAAGACAAGGGCAATCCCTCAGTTTTTCTGCCCTGGCATGATGACAACCCCACTCCGACCTGGCAGGTATGCGCCAGAAGGAAGGACTTCCAGCACTGAGCTAGTGTTGAAGGACAGAGGAAAAATAGGCTGTTCCCTGGGAAAATGGTTTTCATAGGCACCAGGTAGACACTTTAACTGCTGTCCAAATTGCTCAGCATCATTTAAAAGGGAGAAGAGAGACCTTAGTCTACATCATAAGACATTGGTAACTTCAGATTATCCCAGATGTTTTTGGGCTGCACTACAGTAACTTTATGATATTTAAATAATTTCTGGCATGTGCTGTTTTAATGACAACCTTTACAGTCTATCATGTCCTGTGATGGAGCCTGTGGCCTGTGGTAGACATTATACCCAAGGTAGCTGAGCTGCAATGCAGTTCCTTCACTGCTTTGCTCCTTCCAGCTGTAAAAAACCACATCAAAAATCCCACTGATTTCCTTCCAGGAACTGCTAAATTTCCAAAAGCAGTGAGGCCTCTTTTCCAAAACCTCTGGTCAACATCAGTCTTAAATGATGCAGACAATCAGGATTGCTTGTGCATGTGCTTGAGTGTTTGGTGCCACACTAGAAGATCTTAGTGTACCAAGCAAGCCCTTTGTTTGGTGTATAAAAATGGCCTATTTGAAACAAATTTCCTAAGCCAAAGCTTATAATTTTAATGTTGGCATACCTTTCATCCTTCTCCCAACCTTTCCTTTTTGCCATAACCTGTGTCATTATTTTGTTCTTTATTTTATTTTGCTTCCCTATGGAACTGGTTTTACTGTAGAGAAGGAAAACACTACTGAAGATTGACAACTGTCCATCCTAGCTGCTAGCTGATAGACTTATCAGGTGCACCTTGAGTGCACCCTCAGCAAGTTTGCTGATGACACCAAGCTGTGTGGTGTGGTTGCCACACTGGAGGAAAGGAATGCCTTCAAGAGTGACCTTGACAGGCTTGAGAGGTGGGCCCATGTGAACCTCATGTAGTTCAACATGGCCAAGTGCAAGGTAGGGGCAACCCAAAGCACAACTACAGGCTGGGTGGAGAATGGATTGAGAACAGCCCTGAGGAGAAGGACTTGGGGGGTATTGATTGATGTAAAGGTCAACATAAGCCAGCAATGTGCACTTGCAGCCCAGAAAGCTGTCAGCACCTGTGAGACCTTCTAGGAGACAGAAAATGAGGACAACATGAAGGCCTTGCCTATAAAGACACAGGTCTTGGTCCTAGTAAAAGTATCCTGGGCTGCATCAAAAACAGTGTGACCAGAGATTAAAAGAGGTTATGCTGCTCCTCTGCTCTGCTCTGCTCTGCTCTGCTCTGCTCTGCTCTGCTCTGGTGAGACCCCAACTGGAGTACTATGTCAAGCTCTGGGGTCCCCAGTACAAGAAAGATATGGACTTATCTGAGTGAGTCCAGAGTAGGGCCGCAAGGGCTGGAGCACCTCTGCTATGCAGACAGGCTGATAGGGTTGGGGTTGTTCAGCCTGGAGAAGAGGAGGCTCTGGGGAGACCTTACTGCAGCCTTTCAGTACCTGAAGGAGCCTACAGGAAAGTGGAAGAGGGACTGTTTACAAGGGCATGGAGTGATAGGACAAGAGGTCACAGCTTTAAGATGAAGGAGGGTGGATTTAGGTTAGATATTAGGATGAAATTCTTCCCTGTTAGGGTGGTGAGGCCCTGGCATAGGCTGCCCAGAGAAGCTGTGGCTGCCCCCTCACTGGCAGTGTCCAAGGCCAGGTTGGATGGGACTTTGGGCAAACTTGTCTAGTGGAGGGTGTCCCTGCCCATGGCAGGGAGCTTGGAACTAGATGGGCATTGAGGTCTCTTCCAACCCAAACTGTTCTGTCATTCTATGATTTCCGTACTATAAATGAAAAAAAAAAAAAAACCTTATAACTTGTTTTGAACTTTTCATGTTGAGAGAAGGATGTAAGAACACTTAAGTGTTGATCTGCCTGAGGGTAGGGAGGCTCTTCAGAGGGATCTGAACAGACTGGACCGATGGGCTGAGACCAACAGGATGAAGTTTAACATGGCCAAGTATAGAGTGCTGCACATGGGACATAACAACCCCATGCAGCACTACAGGCTTGGGGGAGACTGGCTGGAGAGCTGTCAGGAAGAGAAGGACCTGGAGGTGTTGGTTGACAGCAGGCTGAATATGAGCCAGCAGTGTGCCTGGGCAGCCAAGAAGGCCAATGGCATCTTGGCTTGTATCAAAAACAGTATGGCAATTAGGTCTAGAGAAGTAATTGTGCCCCTGTACTTGGCATTCGTGAGGCCACACCTTGAGTACTGTGTGCAGTTCTGGGCTCCCCACCATAAAAAGGACATTGAGGTCCTTGAGCAAGTGCAGAGAAGGGCAACCAGGCTGGTGAAGGGGCTGGAGGGCAAGTATATGAGGGACAGCTGAGGGAGCTGGGGATGTTTAGCTTGGAGAAGAGGAGGCTGAGGGGAGACCTTATCACCACCTACAACTACCTGAAGGGAGGTTGTAGAGAGGTGAGCGATGGTCTCTTCAGCCAGGTGACAGGAGATAGAACAAGGGGAAATGGCATGAAGCTGTGCCAGGGCAGGTTTACATTGGATATTAGAAAACAAAATTTTTACTGAAAGAGTTGTCAGGGCCTGGAACAGGCTGCCCAGGGAGGTGGTTGAGTCACCTTCCCTGGATGTGTTCAAATAAAGGGTAGAGGAGGTACTTAGGGATATGGTTTAGCATAGGATGGGAATGGTTGGACTCAATGATCTTCAAAGGTCTCTTCCAACCTTGTGATTCTGTAATTAACAGGAGCTATCAGAGCTGTCAGCAACTGTGAGACTTGCTAGGAGGAAGAAAACGAGGACAACATGAAGGCCTTGCCTATAAAGACACAGGTCTCAGTCCTAGTAAAAGTCAAAATATGTACATTCAATACTGAGTACTGAGCTTTCGAGTAATTCTCTCCAGAAAGATGTATTTAGACATATAGAAGGGTCTATGGGGTTTTTTTTTGTCTAAGTAAAGAGAGGAAAGGCCAACTGATGGAAAGAGAGACTTAAAGACATGGCTTTCAGTGCATGGCATGTAAGGAAAAACTGGGCACAAAGCACTGTATTCACTGCTCTGTGAACTTGAAACGTTTGAGAGAAAAAAAACATCTCTTTTAAGAGTCTGCTGTCAACAGAAAACCAAAGGCCTAGCAATCTCAGGCTACAAAGCAGAGGCAAATCTGGAGACAGGCGTTCTTGACACATGAGTCACTTGGCTTGTGCCAGCCAGAGCACATCCACACTCACCCTTGTGAGCTGGGTAAGCTATTCCAGATAGCCCCTGCTAGTAGCTGGGCCAGATGTTACAACAGCTGTAAGAAATAACGAGCAGAAATGCTGGTCAGATGCTGTCTTCAAGCAGTGACACAGAGTAAATTCAAACACTGCAGACACTTTTTAAAAATTGAAAGCAGAATTCAAATGTTCCAACATGGTCCCTCTGTGACTTGAGTAGCTCAGCCTCTTCCTTCCAGGAGCCAAATACCCAAAGGGCAGCATATCAGGCATCTGTGGGAATTGCACTGAAGAGGTTACAGACACTTGTGTCTGTTTATCTCTTATGCAGAGATTGTGGATGGAGATCCACAACGTTCATGTGAGAAGCAGCCAAAGAAGGAAGCCACAGAGAGGCAGCATGACAGTCCTGTTTTGGCTGGAAACTGCAGGTTAAACAGACAGATGGTTTCTACACAGGATTTTGAAGGCCACGGTGCCCAGAGTGAGACCTTTTGCTTCCTTAGCTGCAAAATATTAAAGTTATCAATTGCTAATAATGAGCAAAAAGCAGTACTTGCTAAACATGTATATGACTGTAGCACTCAACTCTCCACTCAAATCATGTTAAACATCACCCCTGGGAGCCAACAGCTAAGGTGGGGGTATAAAGGGGATTGAGGAAGCTAGCCCCAGGGGCAGAGAAGAAATTGAAGACCCTGAACAAGCAGTCACCAGGCTGTGCTCCTTCTTGGGATGCCTTACTGGTAAGCAATTGTGCTATCAACCTTTTGGTAAGAGTGCCCACAACAGTATTTTGCTGGCATTTTAATTATAATCACAGTCATATGTTAGCACTGTTGCAGTAAGTGCCTGTTACGTTAATAAACTTTCTATTAGTTTCATCTTTGCGCAACTGTCTCGGTGAAAGTCCTTCGGGGGCTCTGACAGGCAAACATTGGCTCTGATATGTGGCTATTTATATATATTATAATCCTTTAGATATAAACCATTGGCCAAGTCTGGGACTAAGACTGGACCTGGCTGCACCTAGGCTCCGTTTTGAGGAGTTTAGAAAGCAAGTGGTTCCCTTCTGAACCTCGTGTCTCAGCAGGAGGGCTTCCCTCAGCCACACATCAGACTCAAATCCTTTATGTGACAGCATCATGCAAACAAAAGCATTTTCTTGTTTCAGAAAACCATGTTTCCTCACCAGTGAGAGGGTGAATTTAGGCTACACAGCAACGATCCCAGGAAAGGGAACAAAGTTCTTCCTACCTGGTATCTCTCTGGCTCTACACTTCGTGCCTAACATACATCTAAGGAAGAACTGTGGTACCTCTGCTAAAACTACAGTTATTGTTGATACATGGCACCCCTCCCCCCCAAAATATAAACACCAGCAAAATGAAAGTTTAGAAAAATTCAACACGAGCCAGCGTATTTCCAAATTTGCAAACTCGTGAATAATTTGGAGGATTTGAGATTTTTTTCAGTCTTGAAATAATTGAATCTCCTAGGCTACAACCATCTTATCTATCAGAGTCAGGCTCCACTGTCGGATGAACAAGCTGGAGCCTGCATAGTAAAACCTGAAAAGCACCCCCCACTCCTCCCCAGGAACTTGACTCTCTGCTGGAATTCTGGCAGGCAGTAGAGCAAACTATCAAAAAATTAAACAAATCAACTGGATTCCTTACAGGTGAACCTGATTCCAATAAGGTTGCAGAGGAAGACTTTTACTGTCCATATTTAGCAACATCATCATTGTTAAGTAGCTCAGGTCAGAAATCCATTTTGTGCAAAGCACATGGATAACCATCAGCATCCAAGTTACATGAAAAGTGCCTCTCACCAGATGTAGCTGCCACAATAAATTCCCTTTCCAAAGCCACTTCTCTCTAGGGGCAGTGCTGTTTCTTTCCAGGATGGGATCTGGGTTACAGACTGTGCCATTCGCTCAAACAGCTTTGACCGAATTTAGCACTGCCAGTTCTGTTATTTTCAGGACAATTTATGGAAATCACATCTCATAAGTGTCAGGATGCAGCTCTCATAAAACACAGGACTAGTCACAGAGACAAAATTTAACCTGAAAGAAAGGAAAACCTGCATGTGCCTTGTAACTAAGTAAACATGGAGATGGGAAGGTGGATTGCAGTTTCAGATCTATCCATTCAAATACCAATATTTACCTCCTAAATCAGATCTGTCAGCTCATGTATTTTCCAATCCTTTATCTTGTCAGTTCTTTTCAAACTGGTCAGACTAGTTGATGCTTCCTTACAGGACCTGTAGGCATATTCAATTTTATAAGGTGTTTCAGGAAGAGAAATTTGCATAAATTACAGCACAGTGACATTAACTTCTGCAGGAGAGGTTTGTTTGGAATCTTGACTGAGCCAGGAACACCACTGCCAACAAACCCATACATCATATTTATATATTCACTACACCGTTCTTCCCATATTCTATACCATCTCCACAGCCAAGACCATAAGCTTTAGAGAAAGGTAAACGAAATCCCCTCTACTCTGCCCCACAACATAAATATATAAAGGGTGAAAGTCAGCAGGACAGAGCCAGGCTCTTCTCAGTAATGGCCAGCAATGGGACAAGGGGCGATGGGTGCAAGCTGGAGCAGAGGAAGTTCCATGTGAATGCAAGGAGGAACTTTTTCATTGTGAGGGTGACAGAGCACTGGGACAGGCTGCCCAGAGAGGTTGTGGAGTTGCCTTCTCTGGAGACATTCAAAACCCACCTAAATGCGTTTCTGTGTGATTTAGTCTGGGTGATCCTGCTCTGGCAGGGGGGTTGAACTAGATGATCTTTCGAGGTCCCTTTCAATTCCTAACGCTCTGTGATTCTGCATGCAGTCAAAAAATAACTTGCTGCTGTAACAACTTACTCCCTAGTGTGCTCAAATAGCTTTTATCTTAGAGCCAGGGAAGTAATTCCAATTTCCAAATACATTTATAAAATCCTACAAGCACTTTAGTTGTGTATGCCCTTATTATCTCTGTGACAACGATGTAGAGTCTAAGGCAATAACTGATCCATTCCTTCTTGACAAGACAACTGACAGGTTGGTTACAAGAAAACCTTTCCTTTAAAATTCTTACTTTTATTTCCTTTCAAACTCTTACTTTTATCTCCTTTCACAACTACTGAATGTTCTCTCATTAAAAAGAGCAAACAAAATTGGCTCATTTGCTTAGAGACTTGTACGGAAAAAGCTTCCCATATCCTTGTAGGTTTTTTTCTGCACCCGGTAGCAGTCAGACCACTTAGCTAGGTTTTTTAGTTATTATTTTCATGGCATACCTCTCTTGTTCTTATAACTCTTATCTCTCTGAAAAATCAAGCCTAGCTATTTTATAGGAAAATCACAACAGCGCTGTGATCATCACCACATCCCAAGGACGTGCTCGGTTAAATCCTTGGGGGAAATGAAGCTCACTGGTTTGGTCACTGTTGGTTGTCTGAGGCTCAGATAGCACTTCACCACTCCACAGGGTGAAGCTACAGGATGGGGAAAAGGAGAGGAGAGGTCACTGGACCATGTCCTGCTGCCAGCAGCTCATAGCAGCTGACAGACGTACACACAAACCCACGCTGCACAGAGCTTTTGGGCCAGGCCTTGCCCTCTGCCCACATTCACAGCTCTGGTGACAGCTGTACTTAGAGAGGCAGACACATCTCAGAAACATCATTGCTTCTGGCTGTCTAGGGTGAAAATCTGAATGAGAGCAAATCTAAAGATGATCACGTGAGCTACTCCCTGTATTGAATCTTGTCTAGTCACCTACATGCCCCCTTCACAGAAGTTTTGTGACAAATCTCTGGACTACATGTTTGCTAGAGAATAAAGATAACAGATAGTCACATGCTTCTCCTTCTCCTATCTCAAAAGTGAAAAGAAAACAGTACTGAGGTGGAAATTAAATCAAATAACCACATTTTTCCCCCTCTTTGACAAGTGACAGTGAAATGTAGGTATTTGCCAAAGCCGGGAGCCACAACAACACCCCACCAGGACCAGAACCATCCTCCACTGCTTTTCCCACCCAGGGAATCTACAGGCTAGGAACAAAGAGAAGCAGCACTCCCTAAAGGCTCTTTAAAAAAACTCCATTAATATAAAAGAAGGGGAGCGTTTCCACCACCATTTCTGTAAAGAATCTGTCAGTTCCTTTTTAAGAGTGTTTGCCTTTCAGAAATACCTGAATTTAAATGAAAAAAAAAATTCCAAAAGAGGCGCAAGGAGAAAATGTAATTTTTTACTTCAGGTGGACCTAATTTTGTTTTGACTTTTCATAATTGTGTGGAGAACAGATGTTTTATGACTGGAAATAAAGATAAAAAGATAAAATATAAAAGATAAACTGCACTTAAGAAGGATCTGTGAAATTCTATTAAGGTAAAAAAAAAAAATTCAGACTTGAATGGATAGAGTTTCCACTTCAACAGGATGCATCATTTCAGCAGAACATGGGGTATGATATTGAACATTATTTGAACTTTACTGAAACACTAAAATACTTGACCAAAAAATAACCATGAAATAGAATTGCAGGCACATTGGATCATCACCATTTCGCTTGGATTCAGGGCACAGAGAGACATTTCCTCTTGCTGCTCCTGGTAGGAGCTAATAGGAAATTCCTTCAAAATGTATTGAAGGGCTGCAGGCAAACTCGCTGGTATCAGCCCTTGCGCCTGACAGCCACTGAAACCTCGTCTGCTGCTTATTTTCTAATACCTCAGCTCTGGGTAAAAAGGCTTGTCAGTCTCTTGGGGGGACATCTCCCTTCGAAACCACCTTGGCCTGGCTCTCTTTGCAAAAACACCTGCAGAGCACACGGCCATCACCAGCCTTTTGGGCCTGCACACGAACCTCAGGTGGGCAGCGAGGGTTGGCCCATGACTGGAACGCTTATTGCATATCAGTCCTTAATGATACGCTGTTTCTGAACCCAGGCAGCCCGAGCAGATCAATCAGCACGCTTCCCCAGCGATGTGCTTGCAAACATCACCCACAAGGAGGAGCCCAATTTACAAATAACTCGTTACGAAAAACCACTGCGGCTCGAGGTTGAGCCTGTGCCCAGGCTAAAGTCAATAATCACTGCTTGATAACAGAAACAGCTCTTCTTTCACCTAAACTCCCATCAGGAAGAAGGTTCAGCAGCTAGGAGATGTTTGCCTAATTACATTATCCCGTCTTTTCTCAATTACATGGAGAATAGATGTGCTGTGGCTGGAAACAAACCCAAGGAGAAGGAGCATCAAAGACCAACTGCCTAAAAGAGCCTATACAATCAAATAAAAGCACCTAATTAATCAAACAGGCCAATTGCTGTGTTATTGTAGCCTGGCTTGGCTTTTTCTTAAGCTCAATTAGTTACAAAACCATACACATTTTCCCCGGGCAGGAAGGTGTGATGAGGTGAAATTGGTTTCCTGGGGACAACTGGATGATGCTGTAAGAAAACAGCAGAGGTTAGTAGAAAGCTTCATACAGTGAAAAAGTTACTACATGTATATATAACAGTAGTTTGCACTTCAAATTTGCTCTGCTAATTCCAGTGTAATTCACAAAGCCTAGTTTAACTTAGTTGTGTCTTTGTAAACAGCCTCATTATGATGTCATGTCTATTAAAATCTGCAGAAGAATGGGTAACTGATGCATCAAGAAAAAAGGGCAGGAGTGCAAAGCGCTTGCTGGGCTGGGGCTTCTCGTGCTTGACTTTCCGACGTGCTGCTGAGCCTTCAGAGAGCCAAGTGAAACGGGGCTAAGTGCACTCTGAGCTTGTGTGGGCACTGCAATGATAATTCAAAACCTGAGGTTTGCAAATGAAGTGGCCAAGTTTCAAAACTTAATCTTGGACAACTTGCCTATGGTTACTCAGTCATGCCTGGCAGAATAAGGAGCAAATCCTGTTTCTGTCGAAGATGAGTAAAATGCTGACAGATGCCTCATGAGAACTAGCAAGGACTTCTTCTGAATTTACTTGCGATGTCATTCAAGAATTCTTTCTGGTAAACAGGTGTTAGCTCACCTCCCAGCCCACTCACTTTCATTAAAAGTAGTATGGTGTTCCCTTCCTGATTATTTTATGTATCCGGAATTCAGAGTGAGTTGTTTCTCCCTTTTTATCTGTCTGTTGTTATCCTGATTACTTTTCTGTTTTCTTAATTTACTGCCCATTCTGCAAAATAAAATTACCTGAGCTGTTGATTAAGACTTCAGTAAAATAAATCTCATGGCTATAGTATTGTTTTTTCCTCTTTGCAGTATTCAGAAACTAGTATCTTCACAAGAGCCAAGATTGTTTTAATAAAGTTGATTAAGTTCTGGATTTTTACATCCTAACACAATTCAGTCCTGCCACGATATTGGTTGATAGGTCAATCCAGAAGCACATCTGGTGGTTACTGGAATGCACTGACGAGAACTTGCTAGCAACATCCATTACAGAGCCAATGAGAATAAATACTCTGCTGAACCCCATACCTACAACCAAGGAAGAACTCACTAGGGATGTGAAAGTCAGGGGCAGCCTTGGCTGCAGTGACCAGAAAATGGTGAAGGATTCTGCAAGGAGGGAACAAGGTAAATACAGAATCAACCCCTGGACTTCAGGGGAGCAAAATGTAGCCTCTTAAGGTATTTACTTTGAAAAATCCTTGGCAATGCTTCCCTAGAGAAGAGGGGACCAGGAGACACAGTTGGTTTTCAAGTATCACCTCCTCTAGCTCCAGAATGATCCATCTCAACATGCAGGAAACCAAGCAAAGGCAGTAGGTGGCCTCAAGGAAGAGCGAGGAGATCCTAACAAAGCTCAAATGTGAGAAGAAAGCGTACAAGAGACAGAAAGAAGGACAAATGATCTATAAGGAATATAGAGACTCTATCCTAGTGTGCAGGGACAGGGCCAGGAAAGGCAAAGCCCATCTGGAGTTGAATCTGGCAAGGGATATGGAAGGCAGCAAGAAGGAATTCTGCAAGTGTATCAGCTGCAAAAGGAAGAAGCTTCAAGAAGGGCAAGTGGGAGGACAAGAAACTAAAGCTAGTCAGCCTCACCTCTGTCCCCTGGAGGGTGATGGAGCAAGTATTCCTGGCAACCAGTCCCAGACATCTGAAGGACAAGGTGGCTGGAAGCAGCCAGTGTGGACTTTGTAACCATGCAGCCTTGCAATACAGCGCAGATGTTGCTAGTAACAAGCCATAAGCTTTGCACTGAGTTTGCAAGGCCTCAGGACTGAGGCTTGTCAGGCTTGCTCTGTCCAAGATTCTCTTGACCTGCTGAAGCTGTGTTTCATTTAGTTTCCTGCAACAAAAATTAGCTGGCCTTGAGGGGGGGAAGGGGGTGAGCAGGAGAGTTGGGCTAGATGATCTCCAGAGGTTTCTGACAATCTTAGCTATTGTGCATAAATCTAGTCAGATGAAATTTCTCCAGAAACTGCCTCACATTTAAGAACTGCACAGCCCATGTTTTCCATTGCTAACTTCTCAAATAAACTTCAGACCACAATTTTCTCCTCCTTCTTTTTTTGACTCGTGTCGAATGACAGATCACGAAGGAATGAATAGTAAAGAGCTGATGTAAACTCCTCCCAAACACTTCACAGATATAGAATCTTTTATTTATTCTTAAGTGACAAAATACTGGGTTAGTTTGACATTTTAAGAAAAAAGAAAACCAGCAACTAAAGAATTTGCACTATTGCTCTTCACTGCTTCTCTGAAGAGTAATTCAGAAAATTTGTTTGTTTGAATGCTTGCAAATGGAATTAAGCATATGAAAATTAATACACATTTTGAATCCAAGATGCCCTGTGCAGCCATTGTAACTTAGGTTGCTGCTTAGTCTCCTCGTACAAATATACCTGCAAAGACCCGTGTCTTCGGTAGATCTATTGGTTCTTAAAATTAGGAGTAGCTCAAAACTATATATTTGATCAAAAATTTTATCTGTTCTTATTATTAATCACAGCTTTTTATTTTTCCCCCCAGAAGAAAAGTTCAAACTTACAATGGAAAAGACTTTTTTTTCTGCTTTGGCTTTTTTTTCACCTGGAACCTGAAATTTTACTTCACATTTTGCAAACATTCATCCAGACCAATACCGGTTTTATTATCACAATATATTGTGATACATGGCTTTATAATCACCATAATTGACTATTAAATTATTATGCCTAAGAGCTGAGTCAAGCTTATTATCTGTGGGTTTTGCATTTCTGTCTGGCGTTGCTGTCACATCTGGATGCATTATTGTCCTGGCTAATGTAATATTCTAGAATGTTGGTTTGGTTTGAATTTTTGCTTAGTGCAGTCAATAACTGAACGATTCGCTCTTGCAAAGTCCAAATGTATGATGTACTTGTGCTCCTGGCAGGTTCTCCTCAAGCACATCATTAATACAGACTTATTCACCATTCTACCAAACTCCCACAGGCAAAACATTTTGCAAACTAACTTCACCTCAGAGGAAGTTTCTGGAAATCAAATACCCCTGAAAAGCCATCTTACGATTAAAAATTTTAGTTCTTTGCCTATGAAACTGTAGCTGCCATGCACCCCGTGATGCTTCCAGCTTTGCAAATAACTCTGGCATCCGATTATTTACTCCCCTCTTGGTAGCAGATGACCCAGTTGTCCCTGGACTGGCAGGGTCTGAGTGCCCCAAGAACATTTTATTTAAGGAATGCACGTAGACACCCTTGTGCATGCTTGCAGCACGCTCTTCTCCTGCGTCAAGGAGATTTCAGATAGACAAAATGAACTCTGTACTTTGTCTGCAAGATAGCAGCATTCACCAGAGGTACGGAGAGCTAGAAAAACTTGTTGAACAAGGGAATGCCACAACGATTAGTATTCTTGGGCACCAACTGGAGGAATGTGTGAGAGCAAAACTTCCGTTTTTGCATTTTAACAACCGTGAAAATGTCAGCTTATAGTTGCTTTTAACTACATCATAAGCCAAACATAACTTTGCATGGGCTACAAGTATAGCCTTAGGGCCATAAAACCTCTGGAAAAATATACAGCCGTCGTTCAAGTTAGAAGACTTTGATAGGAAAAGAAAATGAAGTTACAAAAAGATAAACAGAAGGAAGAGAGAAAAACAACCACCCTCCCCAGGCTGTGATATGAAGACAAAGATGTCACTGACTGACTGACTATGTTTTCCATGACAATGCATTAAAACAGCTAAATGAATTCCTGCGTGCTGCTTCTGTTCTGCCTTCTTTTGAATAGGTGGTCATCAGCTCTGATTTTCATCTCTTCCCTCTACTTCCTGATCCTTTTCCTCATCCTTTTTCACTGAGGTGTTGCGCCAATGTAAAAATCAGAACAGTACTGTTCTGCAACATGCACAGGCCGTGGTTTTTAAAATTCCCTGCACCCATACATTGTCTTGATGAATTGTGTCTCTGTTTTCATGTTTGTACAAAAAAAGGTAAAGTAAATTATCATAGGATCATATCCTGAGTTGTAAGGGACCCATAAGTATCAAGTCCAACTCCTGGCTCCACACAGGGCCAGCCAAATCTCATTAAAGAAAAAAAAAAGAAATCAAAACAGTGGTACATGTACCTTGTTGGGCTTGCTTATTCTTCAAGCAGCAACCTTTTGGTCTTCACCTTTGGCACTGAGCCATTTCTGATCACACTTGCAGCCTGCTGGGCTTTTTTGCTGAGCAGGTCCTTGTCACGAGCCATAGCTGATAGAAGATCTTTCTCTTTATAGCTGTCTCACATCATTATAGTTTATTGTGCTGCCTTCTGCATGTGTTTTATCACACACACACAAGCTTTCTTTCACGTACACAATTTCAACTTTAAAGACACGTTATGACACTCCTCTGTGATTTAGTCTGGGTGATCCTGCTCTGGCAGGGGGGTTGGACTAGATGATCTTTTGAGGTCCCTTCCAACTCCTAATGTTCTGTGACATGATTTCCCTTCTCTTTAAACTTTCCTACTTTATCCTGAATATTTTTTTAGGATTCACATTCATTATATTTGTGTGTACTATTGAAAAACTACACATTCTGTTGCTTTTCTGAAGCTGTCTCCTACTCACTGCCGCTGCAGTCGTTGCCTCGCAGATCAAGCCATGTTTTCTGTCTCTCTATTAGCCAGACAGACCTTGTGCTATTTTTTTTCTGTTGCTGCACCAAGCAAGCTTCCAAGTACCCTTCCTGCTGGTACCTTGGGACCGCTTGATCTCATATCAAAGGGACTTTCACAACGCCCTGACTTCAGAAGTGAGCTTTTAATCTCACTGCTGTGACGTGCTTCAAAGGTTCCTGTGAGCTGCAGCATCAGGAAATAAGGCACGTAGCACTCCAGTCTTTCTGTTTTAATATGGGTTAGCAAATACAGGAGGCATCTAAATTACCTGAGTTGCATCTTTTACCAAATTTAATAATGATATATTTTAACTGTTTGAACTGTAGCTCAGGCAGTTTTAATTCACAAAATCTTGTTTGCTACAGCTGCTCTAAAATGCAGTAATGCCAGCTTGAATGCTTGCCAGCTACCAGCCTGGAGGGGTTTTGTTATTTTGGGGGCCTAAGCTTGTATGACTTTCTCTCCTTGTACTTTTTTGTCTGTTGAATTTTCTCAACAGTTCCTTGCATGCACTTGCCCAAGTACCAATAGCCATCAGTAGCACCCCTCAGCTGCAAGAAACATATCTTACACATGGTTTCTGTAGATTCTTTTCACCTACTTGAACATGTAGCACAAAGCTATATAAACATGGCAAACACAAAGAAATAAATCTAAAAGACCAAAGTCTGTCAATCACCTACAATTTTTTTATGCTCATCTCTGACATTGAGCTAGACATCATTTCAAGCTTCCAGATTACTGCTGAGCAGTGAACGGCACCTCATCGTCCATTTCTAAATCAGATTCACCAACACGGTTTGGCAGATGTCTGCCTTCCGCTGCCACGTTAACATCCAGTGCAGCTGCCTGCTAGGCAGCTCTTCTCCCTCCTGTGCCATCAACTACAAGTTAAAGGATTCTCCTTTGTTATTGTTTTAGTCCTTTACAAGCTGGACTATTTTGATAAAAACACATTTTCTCCACAATTGAGAAATTTGTTTCTTTTTTGGATAAAGGAGAACTATATCAAGCCCGTTTTCTACAGAGCTGTTTTTACAATTGAGCTTTGTGGTAAAGTGAAAAGCAGCATGGAGACTCCTCTGCTCAGCTGTGCCACCAGATTTATAGATTCCTACTCATTCAAGTAGAAGGAACGCTGTTTCAAGTGAAGGCTTCAGAGATTACATCAAGGACACCACTATACGTTGCTGGCTTAAAACCGTTAAATGCTGGCAGGGCTCTGTAACAGGCAAAACAGAGGGAGCCCTCCATAAAAGCAACACATCACAGCCCACGGCAGCCACAGCCTACACACCACCTGTGTAGGTCACCACAAAGGATGCCACTGGGCTTTGAGATGCAGTTCCACGTTCCTAACTAATCAAATATCAGGAGCAGGCCCACCTACAGGTACATGAGGTACAACACTGAATTAAACCCAGGCATAGTCCTTGTAGACAGGCGGCAAGTCCAAAAACTGCAGGACCACTGCATCCTTGGAGACATTATGAAGGATGAGTAAGAATCGTCTCCAGAAAACACCTATATGTGAACAAGATGACTGAGCTTCTCCTATACTTGGCGTAGCTGTGGAGTGTGCTGAATAGCTACTGAGACTGCACAGCTCCACTGCCTGTGGCAGAACCTTAAATGCGCGCACACACACAGATGCACAGGATCACTGAGGCTGGAAAAGACCTCCAACACAAGTATCCAAGTTTAGGTATCTTAAAAGAAAGCTGGTAAGGCATCTGCCCTCAACAGGCAGCGACCATGTATACACAGGGAAACACTGAGTTTTGCAAGGACATTTGAACTCCTTCCAGAGTTGCAGAGGGGTAGAGCTGTACTAATATAGCAGGTGGCACAGATTAACACACCTTGTTTCTTGGTAGGAGTAATAAATCCCTGCCAAGCACTGCTGTGCTCTTCTGTACAGCAGCCAGCTTTTGTGAGAGATGAAGATTTACCTGTTCCCCCAACTCAGAAGACGCTGTTACTAGGGAAGCACCATCCGCTCCTCTCCCAGCTGCCTAAAATTGTAAATACTGACTGATCACCGTTACCCATTTCAATCAACTTTCATGTAATTCACAAAATCCTGGAGAACAGTGCTCAGCTGAGCTGTTAAGCCACCACAGTGGGCAATGAAGTACTAGGGGTGGACAACAGGAAAGACCTACAGAATGAATGATTACAGGCTTGCAATGATTCTGACAAAGCCATCGGGAGCTGACTCATTTCGATAATATATAGAGCTTTCAAATTAAACTGGGCTTAATGCACGGCTGTGCGTCAGTCACGAGGTGCTTTCCTGTTAACGTCAATGGTTTCCCTGTTTTTCATTAGGCATTCTTCCTGTCTTTCAGCATCATGAGAGTTAGGTCTAACTGGATTAATTCTGTAATTAAGATGCGAGGTAAAACATCAAATGCTACCCTAAAGTACAGATAAAGAGTATAAAACTGAACATTGTTCACTGTACTACATAAAAATAGTTTGGTATTGGCATGTTTTATGAAATAGTTATATCTTAGTTAGGAAATGCCTAATAGAAATTCAATAATTCAGGGATAATTTTTCTGTTCCAAGAAAGATCCACTATGATGACAAACAGCCAGCTGATTAAAACACCCCCTGTACTCTGTATGACTGATTAACTTATAAGAACCCTAAGGAGAGATATGCACTTGGGTAGCTTTTCACCTTTTTTTCCTCCCCCTCAACAAAATGAGAGGAAAGAACATAGGGAGAACCGCATCCTTACGAGGTTTCTTCTGTTGCAATGGCACATATAACTGTCACAGGTTGTGCTTCAGCATTCACATGGACAGGGTACCAAATAAAAGGACCAGAATTCAAATTGGTTTGTCCACTTAAAGGATGCATTACTTACAAGACTGGCTATTTTTTTTTCCTTTCCCCCGCCCCCTTACTTCCAATGGTAAGAGCAACTCAGGAACTCCTTCCAAGTTTTGGCCTTTACAAGACAGCCCTTTATCAGTCAACAGCAATGTTTAACAGCCAGCCAGCTGGGACAGGAGCTAAAACAACCTATGTGTTTTCTCTACCACACAGATATTTGATGATAGAACATTTACATTAACTTTGAACTACAGCCTGCAATTTAACATCATATTTTAAAAGAGTAAATGAAATTACTCCCTAATGAAGATTTGATAAATCTGGTTAACACTAAACTGAAGAATATTCTAGCAATGAGTTTGCATAGACTCTATTTGATAACATGCTTCTGACAAAGGGACAATACCTACTTGTTTGAACAGCAATTAAATATGCTGTGGCTGTTGAATAAATAATTTACACAGAACATATTAACAAGCCTTTTTCCTGCACAAATGCAAATACTTCAGTCCTAGGAAAGTCACTATATACCCCACATTCGGTGCCAAACAAAAACCAAAACAAGAAAGGATAAGTCCTGAAACTAAAGGTACTTGGCACTTTGTCAAATAAAACAGACAAAAAGGACAAATTGGATAACCTAGCATGAGAAGCTGCCAATGTATTAATTCTAAAGCTCACTTAGTTTTAAGCACAGTTGTTTTAACACAGGACCAAATACGCAAGAATGAGTTACCTCAACTGCTATACTTAAGCCTCTGCACATAACAGAAAAGAGCAGACACCAAACAGTGCTTGGGGAATGCTACCATATTGGAAGCTCCTCTCAGCAGGACAGAGATTACCTGTGGAGACACTTTGGACTTGCCCACTTTGGTAAATCAAAGCCATTTTCTTCATTGCACATATAGCAAGCAATAACATCAAGCTGCAGCATAACATTTGTCAGGCTGGAAGAAAGCTACTTTTCTTCCTACCCACAGGATCTGCTTCATGAAATGAAAGACAGGACATTTTGGCCAGGTCTTCCAGCTCCACTGATTTTTGTTTCTATTTATACATTACCAAACAAAAAACAGGAGCTGTACAAGTTTCTTATGTGGGCTCAGACACCTCAACTAAAAGCATTACTCCCTCTAGCATCCCAAAATGCCTTGTGCTAGCACTGTTCCTGGACTGCTGTGCAGCAGCACTGACGATGTTCCACTCCATACTCATGACAGTCACTTGTACAAGTGAGACAGCACATACTTCTTAGTAGTCATGGACTCAGATGGACTGTGTGCATGAGGGCACTCAGGACACTGCAGACTGTTAGAACCAGAAACCCCCATTATCCATCTATGCTGGGTAATCTCTTTACAAATATGCAGCCTCACCAAGGAAGAACAGAGCACTGATCAGAAGTAGGTACCAGACATCCTTGCACACCAGCACTGTTCTAAGTACAGGGACCTGAGTTTAAAAGTCTAATTATAACCAACCTTTCATGATGAAGCTACACTCCTTGCTGCACGTGTCACATTAAGAGTTTGCTACATGTAAAACTCTGCCTTGCAATGAGTAGAAAGAGAAAATATTCTCTATTCAACAAGTCATGCACACAGAAAGCAAATGGAGAATATGGAAATTATCACAACAGTAGCTATGAAATACCATCAAAAGC
Source organism: Gallinula chloropus (assembly GCF_964237585.1). Classification (NCBI taxonomy): domain Eukaryota; kingdom Metazoa; phylum Chordata; class Aves; order Gruiformes; family Rallidae; genus Gallinula; species Gallinula chloropus. The sequence goes on from NC_140086.1 coordinate 26,327,929, forward strand.
AAATATAATGCACAAGCCATTTTAAAAACAAGGGAAGAGTTAACTGAGCCTTAAGCTGAAAGTGCAAAGATTTCCCATTCCTCTCTTACTCAGTAGAACTGTTAACCAGTTCTGTTGACACGTTCACCTAGAATGGTTTTAAATATTTAAAGAAAACTTGAAGGCCTGTGCTGACTGTCAAGATTCAGCCATCCTTCTGGGTTGAGCCACATGTTTGCAGCTGTAAAATCTCACTTGAAAAAGTTAAGCACAGCAGCCCCTTACCTCTGAAGTAGTGGTACTTTCTGCAATGCAGCAGCTTTGGTAGACAATGCAAACAGAACACGCCCTCTGCCTGTGGCAGAGCTGGCTTGTACTTTATCATCAATCCATTCTTATGCCATTTTAATCTGCACTCCAGTTTTTCAGATTGTTTATGAAACATTCTGTTGTTCTATACAGACTACAGCCAGCATCTTAAAAAACCTCAAATTATGCTGCTTCATCCACAGCACTGTCCCTGAAATTAATCATGAGATGAAGGGACCAGAGACGCAGAGCAATACTGACAGCCAGAGCTGAGCTTTACTGCCAGGGGGCGGCAGCTCCAGCATGCCTGATGCAGGAGTTCAAGTCTGTCGGTGGCTTTTAAGAGCTCTGAAGGCCAAGTCTCAATCTGGTTCCATTTATACTTTGCTTTGTCTGGCCATCTGGTCTATTCCTAACAGGGACTGCAGAACACAATACATTCTTGAAATGCAATTCATACACTTCAGCCCAGACAGGGTAGCTATCACACTCAGTTATCAATTCAATACACATGTATTTCTGCATAATTGATCTTTTTATTGGAATCTGTTAAAAGATGTTTGTTCAGATCACCTGTTCAGCAGGCAGTTATATGCTGCTTCTATTCACTGCAGACATACTGAGCAAGTCTCCAAGCAATACATAAATATTATTTCTTCTGACCCCATACATATGCATCTTTACTACAAAAAGCAGCTTTTCCTCAGTAAAAGTTGTATCCATAGGACCAATGTTTTTCTTCTAGCTATGACTTGTACCAAATCCATACCAATAATCATAGGTTAAATACACCAATACATGTAACAGCTTTAACAGTAAAAAAGTAAGAAAGTTAAATACTGCAACAGCTTAGATACATACTGTTTTTGAATGATAGAACATGAAGTCTATTGACCTAGCTAATAACAGTCACCAACATGTAACACAGAAGCAATGTCAACAACCAGTACTTGTCTAAGCATTTTAGTTTCCCTTTTCCCTTCAAATAAAGAAGGGTTGTGCACATCTTGAATATGAATTTCAGTATCAGTAACCTTACAGCAACATTGATCCTGGTATTTAAAGTTCAGTAAAGAAAGACACATTAAAGCTGCAGGCCACTAAGTCAGTACACATCTGTGAGTTTGAGGAGCCAATGTTTACTACAGCACAAGATCATTGTTCAAACTAAGCATATCCTATGTAACAGTAGCATTAACTGGCAGAATTTGCATTTAGTAGAAAATGCCAAGTTACTCAAACAAAATAAGCTCAGTTTTTAAAGCACTGGTTTCATTTGTTGTGAAGGCTAGGGAGGTCTTTTAACTGAAACACCTTGCTGAAGTGAAATATGCTGACCTATCACTGTTCTCTAGAGCACAGGAATCATGTTACAAGTGTCCTCTCAGTCATCCAGGGCTGCTATTTCAGCCAGCATTTGAGTTTTAACCTAAGGGCAGGTTAAAATAAATCTGTATACAGTGCAACATACCTAAAATAGGTCCAATGATGACCAATAAATTGTCAGCCCCTACTTCTAACACTTTGGGAGTCAACAACTTTAGGCACACAAGTTACAGCTGATCTTTTCAGTTCTGATTGAATCATTACAAGCTACAGACACCCATTTCAAATATTGTTCTGTTGTAGCATTCCAGGCTGTAAGAACATGCATACACTGGGTGTCTAGAAATAGAGCTGCTAATAAAGAAGTTGCTAGAAAAAGCCATTAGACATACACATGCATGACAGTTTCCCAACTACAACAGGTTACAAGCAACAATTCAGTTGTTTGCAATTTGCAGTTTTCAACCCAACTTCCAAATACAGGTTCAAGTGCAAGACATTCAATATGTGGCTGTTTGAAATAGCCAAAGGGAAAATGAGTGCAAATTACAAAGCTACAAAGAGGTTAGCGATGATTTCCTTATCTTCAGGTGACAGGTTATTTACCAGGTAAGTAACACCAGACTGGGTAGAGTTCATGAAGGACATGACCTTCAGGAAAGCCAACAGTCTTGACCAAAATCAACGACTTCTCCAAAAAGTCTGAGACTTTCTTCATGCTGCAAGCTGAAGTCCTCCACAAAGCAGAGGTATCTGGCCTCTTACCACAAGCTGTAATGTGTTATTGCCCTATGAGCTGTGCAGAAACCCACAGCCAAGCAGCTATTAACGCACAGGTTTAGACGTTACCATGCATAAGATATAATTCAGTGGTAACAGAATCTCAGGTATTTATTATGGCTTAGACCTGCACTCAGGATCAACACTTGAAGTGAATGACATTGTCTATATGGAAGTGAGACAACTTTGTTACACTGAAGACTTACTTGGTTAAAGTGACCTGCTTAGAAGAAACAACAGACAATATATTCACAAATAACCATATCTACTCAGCAAGATTTAGCCCTGTAAGAATTCAACAATACTTTTTATGTTTTAAGATAATGTGCAGGTATTTACAGATATTTATAAACAGCCTTTGTTTCTTGAACAGCCAGATCTTTGATAGTTAATTCTTTATATTCCTTCCCTCCCTAGCCCAAGCCTGCCAAATTCAACAGTTTGTTCTAGCAGCATCCATTAAATCAATAGTGCAAAATTACTACAACCTCTTTTCCCCAAGCTGTGACACCCTATTCAAGTTCTGTATTACATCAACTGCACTTCCCATGCATTTTGAGCTCTGAGGGAAGGCAGGAACAACATACATGCTAATTCTAGCAAGCAATACATTTCTTTGCTGAGGGATATTGAGTTTTATTGTTGGGTGGTTGTTTTTTCTTTGATACTCATACTGGCCGTTGTTACAACTTTGGTAGCTAGTTCTCTGTATTAAACTCACAGTTCCTCATTCCGATATGCACCTATAACATGCGAGTTGAACTGCACCACGATAATTGTAATGTCATCTCTATACATTCGAGCCAGCTCTTCTGGAAGACTGAGCATCTTGGACAGTCGCTCATGATCCACAGTGCCAAACTCATTGTTACCCACAGCATGACGGATCAGGTGGGTTGCTGCATTCTGATCTTCAAATACTGAAGAGATCCTTGCTCTCCTTTCCGTTAAGAGACCATGCATCTGTCCCAAAGTTACCTTATAGCCACCAACAGCTATTGGCTGTTGGTGGTGAACACCAGTGAGGTACTCCCCTACAATTCTAGCCACATCTTGCCTGTGCATTGTCTCCCACAGACCATCCGTGGCCAAAACCAGGAACTTATCCTGTGGCCGTAATCTGTGATGTATGACTTCTGGCTCAGCTGTGAGATAAGGGGGAGTGTGATAGTTTGGAGGAATAAACTTTGTATACTCATTCTCATTTAGCTGATCTGGGCCTGACTCTACTACTCTCTTCTGTAGTTCAATACTCCATTTAAACTTCACATCACCAAAAGCTCTGAAAGGCATCAGAAGCCCTAACAGACGATCTTGTTTCACAAGACTTTTCTCTTCAGCCTTTGGATGTTCCATTTTCACACGTTCCACTTCATGCTCATTTTGTGCATTGTGGTCATAGGACAGATTAACTGCAGACCAAGATCCATCTTCCTCCTGAACCCCAAGCATTGCCCTGCTGTCACCTGTGTTTGCAATGTGCAAGTCAACACCATCCACGTGCGCCACACAGGCAGTTGCACCAGAAAATGCTACTCGCAGTACTAAGTAGTTAAGAAAAGAATTGGGATCTCCTACTTGAGCTTCTAAAGAAATATCATTATCAAGCCTCTTAAAAGCATTAATTAAAGCTTCTTTCACATCAGTAGTCTCTCCACTGTTGAGATCGATGAGCTCCTGCCAGTAAGTTCTTAGACTATTGAAGTAAAGCTTGGAAGCTTCTTTGCTAAAGTAATCATTGGGATGCTTGTGCCACTGTAAAATGGGCAGCAGAGCCCTGCCACTTTCCACAGCGTTTTCTATTTCAAGTAAAGTCTCATGAGGTAACAAAGAGACAGCAATGTAGTAAAACAGTCTTTCACTAACAGCTTGAGCGCAAGCACAACCTGCATGGCCATCAAACACACCCAGAAGCATCCCTCTTGTCTGTAAGCAAGTGGCAGCACTCCTCCGGTCTTCTATCGGAGCATTAGCAGGCAACTGGTTGCTATCGAAGCCAAGGACAGAACTCACGTTTTTACCATCAAATTCTGGGACTTTGAAACTGTACTCATTTGCCTTCAGAATGCTGTTGACCTGCGGAGGAGTGAGGTAAAACCTCTGTGGTGTAGAAGCATAATCCCTCGCATGAATAAAGTGATTAAAGTTCTCCTTCGGCCTATAGAGTGCCGCAAATTTCTTCTGAGGTGCATATCTGAAGTGACCGTGAGCAAAATGAGATGACAAACAACACAGATGTTTATGGTGGCAGTAACACACAGCACTGCATATTCTGCTAATCTCACAGTTACGAATCAATGGAAACAGATGAGCTGGTGCTGGCATGGCATCAGACAACAATGGAAGTCTGGAGCTCCGGACTGGAATTGCTGAAAGACAAGAGAACAACTATGCTTAGGGGGACAGCTAACAGGTTTTCCTCAGAACACATTTACAGCCCTAACAAATTGCTTATTAGATGGAACTCACGGGTTTTAAGAAAGAACAGGCATTAAGAGGTTCTTGTTTGTAGACACTACATTGGGCTGCAGCAATAAGAAACCTGCACCATACTTAAGATATTTCAGCTCTTACACCCACTCAGCAGGCAGAAACTGGAAACATCATCCAGACAGACAACGCAGTTTCAAACAGAACTTAAGACAACATTTACCAGGAGCACTCTACAGTAATGCCACCTTCTACAAGGACCTTCTGAAGATTTGTTTTCCTGCTGATTTCCCAGCTGATAGAGCCAGATGTGGCACACAAAGAAAAAAACTGTCTTTCTGTAAGGCTGATGAAAAGATAAAGCATCTACCAGTAGGATTCAAGAAACAACTTTTGGATGACATACAGCTGAGTTTAAGATGGTTTAGACAAGAAAAGCGTGCAGACAGCAGATAGTCTTTAAGCAATCACAAATCAGCAGCAGGTTTTGTTTCTTCTCCCCCTTTTCACATGCAGAACTAAAAACTTGCGTGACACCATGGTGTACATGCACACAACAGCCACAGCAGTCTATGCAGCGACTTTCCAGTGTATTAGATAAAAATACAAGAGGTAGAAAGCAGGTGCATCTCCTACCAGCAGCTCACCTACCCCAGCAAATTTCAGGATTACAAATTGCTTTAAAAAGCTACTCAACTGAATCATAGAATGGTCTGGGTTGGAAGGGACCCCAAGGATCATAGAGCTCCAACCCCCCTGCCACAGGCAGGGACACCAACCTCCAGGCCTGGATCTACACAAGGCTGCCCAGGGCCCCGTCCAACCTGGCCTTGAACACCTCCAGGGACGGGGAATCCACTACCTCTCTGGGCACCCTGTTCCAGCACCTCACCACTCTTTCTGTAAAGAACTTCCCCCTAATATCTAATCTAAACCTTCCTTTCTTTAGCTTTAGTCCATTCCCCCTTGTCCTGCCATTATCTGCTCTTTTAAAAAATTGAATCCCCTCCTGCTTATAAGCTCCCTTCAGGTACTGGAAGGGAGCTGAAGAGCTACATGCAAACTGTGTTTGCTTCCATTACTACAATAGAGCCCTGCACAATAGCCTAAAGCTAATTCAGCATTAGAACTGTGAAGCTTAGTATCCAAGAAACAAACTATACCACTTTTCATCACATATTTCCTTACAATTTTTCATTCCTTCGAAGAAAGATTTTTGTCTAAGATACTCTCTTCCTTGACTCTGTGTACACACCTAGTCACAACATTACCATGAGTACCTATGAAATCCCTATTCACTACTATCAGGAAGTCTTTTACAATGTTATACTCAAGGAAACAATTCCATAGCGAAAAAAGTTGAACTGTGCCTTGTGTGAAGTACACACAGTTCAGGGGAAATCAATTTCTTTCCAACTTTTATGATGAAGTTTCATCATAAAAGCTTCTTCTTCAGAAAGACCATCATAAATTATCTTATACAGGATAGTATATACAAATGCAGTAAGCCTTAGCAACATTGTATCTCAGATTTAATTGTTCTACTGAAAACTGGATCCTGCTGAGTTGCACAAGGTGCTTCAGTCACTGAACTGATTTTAAGTTTTTTTAGCCAAGCCATACAAGTATTTCAAATGGCACAAAATCCCAATAAAATACACTGTAAGCCCCAATACTCCATCTAAAGGATTATGCTTAGCAGGCATTCTATTCTGCCAGCACCCTATTCTGTAAGCTTTTTATAGCTTCTGCCACAGGATTCTGATCACTTGTATCAACTGAGAAGCCTCTGGAAATAACCAAGGCTTCACCCAATACTGTGCTGCAAGAGAAGGAAGCAAATTACATTCTTCCCTCCAAGCTTGCATATTCTACTCAAACTGTAATGGAACCTCTATATTCATTAGAAGATCCATAAAGCAGAGTAGAATTCATGTTTGTACCACTCCACTGGCTTCCTAGTATTAATGAGTGATTGTCAGTCTTCATTTGCATTGACAAAACAACCTGCCCATGGACCTCTCCCAGGTTTTCCACTGACAGCTATGAAGAGTGAACTGGTTTTGTGGTGTTCAGCTACCAGGAAGAGCTCTGTAGTCCTGTGGATTGCAGCCAGCTGTACAGACACTTAGCAGCAGTGTATTGGCTTGAACTTCCAGATGCAGGCTAAATTTATGTTAGCCAGTTGCTTCCCAGTAAGTCTTTTTTTCCTCCAGCCCAGGCTTCACATGCATACAGCATGACAGAAGTAAGATGGAACTCCAAATATAGATTTTTAAAAACCTCTTTGCTGCCTTATAATAGTAAGGGATATATTTTGGTAAGTTACACATGCTTATTCAGGTGACATTCAAAAGCAAATGTTTTGCTTATAGAATGGAAACCTCAAGGTTCTATAGATGTACCTGGTCTACAGCAGCATCTCAGATTGAGCACCAGCCTCCTAACAGACCCCAACTCAATACAAGTCCTCCTGACTGCTAAGCATTTGTGCTCAGTGCTGACCCATAGGTGTGCCACAGCTGTTCATCCATGATGAAGCAAAAATACAAATGCACTGCTATTGTAGTGGCTCTGCATTGCCAACAGAGGATATTTTGTTGACTTTTATTCATTAGCTTATAAATAATTACATGAAAACCAAAAGGAAGTAGTAAGAAGTTGGCTTCAGTTTCCACAGTCTGGATCATTTACAGTTGACCTATGTCAGTTTAAGGTATCAGACTGTTTCATATACCAGATTTAATAAATCCTAGTTGATTAAGTAAAAGAGGAATTCCCAGTTTGCCACCCTGAGGTGAAATTGCCTTAAGTCTCTCCCATTTATCCCCACAACATGGATATCCCAAATATAACCAGACACTCTAGCTCCTAAATAATTACTTGAAGATCTCAAGTTCATTACAGCTGACCAAGAGATGCCAGAGACGGAGATTAAGTACAAATTTGAGAATCTGATCAAGATTTGACAAGATATTAGAATCAATACCTCTCCAAGCCCCAAGCAAGGTACAAATGCTACTTTTCAGGCTATAATACAGCCAGTGAGTCAGTCAATTCACGGGTTTTGCAGCACTCCACTAATAAAACAAAAAAAAAGCATTACCCTTTCTTTTAATAAAAGCTCATTGTAACTGTACTACTGAGGCCAATTGATGCTACACTGACAGGTTTCCTCCCAAACACCTGCCTTAACTGTGCCAGAGACACCCATGGCTTCGGATAAAACCACTCACCCCAGATGCCTTTCAGACACTTGACAAACCAGAGTGAATTAGCCTGCTGGAGAGGACAGGGAGGAGGAACAAGAAACATTACATGCAAGCAAACCCGTTAGTCCTTCCCTCAGGCCAGACCTCAACCCTCCGACAAAGCCCAACCTGTCAGTCCCTTCCCCGGGTCCCAGCCGACCCCCGAGCCCGGCGCTCCAGCGCGTAGCGGTGCGAGATACATACCGATCCGCCTGGGCCCAGGACACACACACATTCTCCTGTCACAACAAGAAGCCGCCAACATCCACAAAGCAGAAGCCCGGGGACGGGGGGAGAAGCAAGGCAGAAGAGTTTGTTAAGAGAAAACGGAGAGCTCCGACACGGAGGGCGGACGACAGAGAGGAGACACGCACACACGAAGCACGTCTGAGGGCGCCCGGAGCCGCCGCCCGCCCTGCGATGGGAACGAGCCAGCCCCACAGCGGCGCGCCCAGAGCAGCCCGCGGCGAGCGCGGCAGCCAGCGCCCACGCCCGCCAGCCCGCCCGCCCCCGAGACCCCCGCCAGCCCCGCTCGCTCTTCCGGGAGATGCGAGAGGCCGCTACCGCTCGCCGCGGGCTGCGCTCACCCGCCAGCTCTGGGCGTCGCCTCAGCGGAGACCGCGACCCCCTCAGGCGCCGCGCGGCCCCGACATGGCCGCCCCTCCCGAGCCCGCCGCCCGCCCGCCTCCAGCACAACACCCGCCCCCCGCCGCGCGGGCACAGACCTGGCCCCTTCCCGGACGGCTCAGCCCGGCCCCCCGGGCGGAATAAGGAAACGGCTCGAGGGACCGAGCGGCCCAAGACACCCTACACCCGCCGATCCCCGACAGCCGCAACCACCACACACCCACGGTCCCTCTGCTGCGCGTCGCCTTATAAAGGCCCCGCGGCCCGCGGCGCGCCACCCATTGGCTGCCGGGGAGGGCAAGGAGGCCACGTGACATGGAGGCGCGGCGGCGGCCCGGGGGGCGGTGGGTGGTTCTGCGCGCACGCATTGCGCAGGGGCGGGAAGGCGCGAACCCGGCCGTGGGGCGACGCCGCGCTCCGGCCCCGCCCTGAGTGCATGAGGGGTCGCTTGGCAGTCGCCGAGGTCTCGCCCCGCGCGCTCCCGCCCCGCGGGAGTGGGTTGAAGCTTCCTCTCCGTGAGGGAGCCGCTGGTGGGAGGGCGAGCCCAGCCGCAGGAGGCAGGCAGGGTGGGCGGCGAAGCAGGAGCGGGCTGCGCTCTGGCATCCCGCGCCGGGCGCCCGCCTGGCCCTCGCCTCCTCCTTCCCCCGCCCGCTGACTGAGGCAGAGGTGAGGGCTGCTTTGCCTGCGGCTGGCAGCTCCTCCCAGAGCGCGGCGCGGGTGCAGCAGGTGATTTGCAGATAAAAACCCGAGGAGCGCCGTCCCCGGCCTCCCGCTGGCGCCGGGCACGAAGTCGAGGAGCTGACGGGAGAGCCGTGGTGGCGGTCCCGCTGTCCTGCACGCGCGGCCGTGCTCCGCAGTCACTCTTGCAGCACCGCCTCCTCCCTCCCCCGCTTCTTCCATCAGGAGCCAAGAGTTGTTTAGCTTCTACCTGCTAAGGGGCTTAAAAATGAGAAAATGAGTAAAGATGTCTGCAGGGTAGATTGGCTTTTTCACCGTGAGTTAGTTTTCAAGAGTGGTAAATGTTTTGAGGGTTTTTTTTCCCCATTGAAGTGCCTTTAACAGTCACAAGGCATGTTAACTCCGAAACTCTGCAAGAGACTGCTGAAGCCTGTACTACAACATTTGGCTTTTCTGGTTTTTATTTGCTCCCTGGTGTTTTGCCTTTACCAGCATCACTCCAGGCAAAGCAGGCTGCTGTGGAGTGGAAACAACCCGGGACTTCCCTGACCCGTGTCTCTGAGAAAGCCATGGGTTTTGCTGCCGCTGCCGGCAAGGAATGTTTTGAGCGTGGTGGCTACCAAGGAGGAACAGTCCTTCCTCAGAAGAGCAGCACCTGTCACTCCTACCTGTGTGGCAGAAGCAACAGCCTCCACTTCTTTCTTCCTCTCCCCTCTATGGGATGCCATCCTGTCCCCATCCTGCATCTCTAAGGCAACATTCAATTCTGCATGTGCTTCCGAGATACTTTGATCCAGCCTTATTCTTCATGCAAATATTTGTATACGGAAACTATATAAATTTGACAATGTTTTCACTTCCTTGATCATCTCTTTCTCTGTGTATAGATGCACGTGCTCTCATGCCTTTCTATTTTCAGGGCGGCCGGGATGCCCACTTTGCTGAGTGGTGTTGGCAGCAGATGTTCGGCTGGCCTGTGGAGCATTGCAAATAGCGTTCCTTTACCAGCTGTAACCATCCTTGCATCTTTATCGTCTTTATTATGTCTACAGATGTATACTGAAACCAGCATAGAAAGTAAAGGAAAATCTGCACTTGGTGCCCCGAAGTCTCAAGAGGTCTACTTGGGATGTAAGGGTGGAAAGTACTGCCCTGTGACCCTCCACGTGAAAACCAGCTAGAAAGATAAAGCGATGCCATCCTTAAAAATACAAATCTTCCACAGAAATGTGCTTTGAAAGCACAGAGTATTCAAATATTCATTTACTGGCGACTTCTATGATGGTTGTTTATCCAGAATGGTACACCACCATCTTCTCTTTGAGGCTGATGTTAGAATAAAAATAAAATGGGGGAAAAAAAAAAAGCACCTGACAGACACCGTTATAATTAAAGATTTCATTAAATGGCCTGGAAGATGCATAATCTGCATTCCTTTTCAATGGTTGTGCATGGTTAGGAATAGATTGGCAGCATGTGCTTGTAACAACAACCATTTACATAATTTTCTACTTGCAGTGCGACTGGCTGTAAAGCACCCACGTTTAGAAATGTTCTTGGAGACAACATAAGAAGGCACAATTGAGGCATCCTCTCAGCCCAGCGGAAGGTAAATGGCTGTGGGAAGACCAACCTGTGCCTGGGTGTATTTGAGCGATAGCTGCACGAGCAGATACACAGGAATGGATTGGAATGAAGTCACCACTCATCACCTCCTATTTCTGTTGGGTTTGTAGAGTGGATTTATCTTTGACTTCTGAAGAGAACATTGCTGTCTAGAGTTGCTTACTGAGAAAAAAATATCCACAAAATGATTAGCATTTAGCACTTTTGGTCTTCAGAACATCTTATGATTGATAGTTCAATTCCCCTTAACTGCTATGAAATGGAAAGTTTGGTGTGACAGCTCCCTGTTTATTTGTTTTACTCATCCCTTTTCCTTCCTGATTTATGTCCAGGAGAGGGGCTACTTTTAAAGCTGGTATGGGGAGCAATGGCTCCCTGTGTCACAATGTCCTGTTGATACCATGTATCTCTCTGAACAAGGCGGGATTTCAAAATACTGAGTAAGAAGAGAATTTGGCCTTAACGGCCCCGTATGAATCCCACAAATGAGAGACAGAATACGAAAGCTTGGCTGACATTTTGGTCCTCCAGCTGATGTGAGTTTGCTAGCGTGCCAGAAGTGGGATGTTGCAATCCGACTGGAAAGTTCGTTTTCCCTTCTCTTCATCTTGCTGCTGCCCAGACCATTTTTGTGCTCTTTGAGCAACAGTCCTTTTTCCCCTGCTTTTAAAGAACAAAAGCTATTTTAATGAATAAACCCACGTTGTTCCACGCTTAACACTTCACACTGAGGACTGATGGAAAAGCGATCGCTTGTAACCGCTTCAAGATAGGAGAAGGCTCCCTGTTTCCCTGGATGGAAGGATTATCACCTGAGTGTAACAAAAGACATCAGTCCTTGTCTGCTGTGCCTGTTGCTGACAGTGGGTAATTCTGCATTGCAGAACCGGCAGGCAGCTATGCATTAGCGCTGCAGCTGAAGTGCTGCAGCAGTTGCCCTAGAGCTTTCTACACATATTGCCAGAGAAACTCCATTACACATCACCAGCATCTATTTTCATTTTACATCGGGTGTTTGTAATAACCTTCTAGTTTAAATGAGTTCTTGTGCCTAACATGTAAATATTTTGTCGGTTCAGTTCTACCGAAAACCAGTCCAGGAACGCAGGGTAGTACTTTGATTGATTTTGTATCCCCTGACTGCTTAACATTTTTACAATATCTTTGCACACAATGTTGCAGAAATGCCATTTTGCTCCTGTGCCTGCTGAAAAGAGCAGTCACTCATAAAACCTGCCTCAGAATTGTGTGTGCAGATCAAACACTTCCACCTGGCATGCTGCCATACCCATCTGGAGCAGAAGAGAAAATTTAAAAAGCAGAAACAAAAGCCTACCAAAGGGGAAAACAGAGGAGAAAAGCATGCCATGTACTGAATAAATAGGGACAATAGGACAGGACTGAACTATTGTCTTTCCTGAAAGCATTACAGAAGCAATGACAGCAACGTAAGCCTGCCGTTCCGCAGACCAGTAACTTATTTTTAGCAGAAATCAGGAGCATTACATGGCAAAAATAAATGTGTCAGTAGAGCTGGAAGCAGACAGTGTACCTGAAAACAGTGATGGCCTGTGATTTTCCGGCTGCTTCAAAGGAAGGGTTTGGCTGTACCTCCGCACACAGAATCATAGAGTATCCTGAGTTGGAAGGGACCCACAAGGATCATCAAGCCCAACGCCTGGCTGCACACAGGGCCAGTCAAGTCAGAGCATGGGACTGAGTGCATCATCCAGACACTTCTTGAACTCAGTCAAGCTCCGTGCTGTGACCACTTCCCTGGGGAGCCTGTTCCAGTGCCTGATCATCCTCTCAGTAAAGAACCTCTTCTTAATATCCAACCTAAACCTTCCCTGTCACAGCTTCTTATGATTCCCTTGGGTTCTAAGGCTGGTCACCAAAGAGAGGAGATTGCTGCCTGCCCCTTTGCTCCCCCTTGTCAGGAAGCCATAGACTGTAATGAGGTCTCCCTTCAGCCTTCTTTTCTCCAGGCTGAACAAACCCAGGGACTTCAGCCTCTCCTCATAAGATTTCCCCTCCAGACCCTTCCCCATCCGTGTTGCCCTCCTCTGGACACTCCAGTATTTTTGTGTCCCTCTTGTGCTGTGGTGCCCAAAACATTCTGCTGCCCTCTCCAGGAGTGTGTCTGTGAGTGGTGCATTTGTCCTCCTTTAACACAGCTGGGTTCCTGGGGACAGTGAATGTTTCTGAACTTTTACAGTGAGCCCTGCAAAAGGTGATTTTTAAAAACTATCTCTGAAGAGTGTTGGCCTTAGAGTAAACCAGGAGCACTGAGCTGCATGACTCATCTCTTCCCTGCCCTTTCTGAAGGGGAGGCCAGTGAGAAACCACAGAAACAATTGCTTTCCATGGGTATTTGCTGTCACTGTGGGACCTGGGGATAATTTGATTTATTTTGTCATCTGCCTCCCCGAGGTGCTTTATATCTTCACTTTCAGTTTCCTTATGAAAGCTGTGGCTTCATTCAGCAATTGGGATCCAGCTTCCTAGAATGGTAGAGTAATTGAGGTCAGATGGGACATCTGGAGGTCATACAACCCAACTCCCCACTCAAAGCAGGCCAACTTCAAAGCTAGGTCAAGTTGTTCAGATACTTGGCTAGTCCCATTTTGGACATCTCCAAGGACCGAGGTGCCTCAGCCTGCCCGGACCCCAGTTCCAGTGCCTCATTGTTTTCATTGTGAATAGTTTTTTCCTTGTGGTTAATCAGAATTGTCCTTGTTCAGCTTGTATGTGTTACCTCTTGCCCCTCGGGACTTCTATGCACCATCCTATTACATTCCTCAGATCTCATTAGCAGAGAACTAAGTCCATTTTTTGCAGTTGGTAGGAGTTCTGTGCTAGCTGCACCCTTCATCTGGCTTAGTCTTTGAGGGATTGGTATCTAGTTTGAGGAATACAGCATTCTGACAACTCAAATGAAGTAAAGGAAATTCTGTGCTAAAATGTCACTGGAAAATACGGGTTTTTTGCAGGCTTGAAGAACAATGATTATGACATATGCAATGCCTGTGCTATGGGGAAGTAGTTTCAAGATATCAGGAGGCTGGTTCCAGGCTATCTTGGCGCTGAAGGGGCTGATCCCTTTTCCAGCTGTAGTTCATGTGCATTTTTCAGATTTTTTTTTTACAGTCATTTCAAAAAGTAATAACATTTGCAGTTCTGGTGGCTGCCATGCATAAGATTCAGTAGAACCCAGGGGAAGTCATGAAGATTAAAGTTGTGAGGAGAATCTGCCTGCATTTTTCCAGAAAGAGAATAGCTTCCATTTCACAGTGGACAAAATATTACTTACTTAATGCAACTGGAACAATGACACCCCGGTTTCATTTTATCATATACGATACTTCTGAAATTAAAGGTTGTTCAGAGGTGAGTAATTGGATATAACCCTTTGTCTTTACTTGAGATCACTGGAGTCATGAGCTGGAAAGCCACGGGATGGTCTGTAGCAGCAGCTGCTGATTTGGGTTGAGATCTTGCTAGGCAACTGTGAATCTTAAAGAATAATAATCTCTCCAGCAATGAGGAAGAGCAACAGTGCCAATGACTGGAAGTACCGGTGTTATCTTGTTAGCATGAGGGTGTACTTTGGAATGGAAAGTAGTTATGGAAGATAAAATTAGAAACTAGAACCAAGAGCAGACTCTGAAACAGTGCCTGAGAAGTCTTGAGTCCTGGGTTTAAACCAAGCCCCATTCCCACTTGTAACGAGGAAGTTTTGAAAGAATATCAGGCAGAAGTGACTTCCTTCTCACTCCTATTTATTTTCCCATAGGTTACCCTCACCTGGATGCTGGGAAAATAAGACCCAGCTGTATCCTTTGGGTCTGAAATTTGTATTTGGTGAAAAAAATATAAGCATTTGTTATTTTTTTCTGTCAAATTCAGGTGAGTAAAGTTACTGTTTTCCTTGGTTAGTAAATAGTTATTATCTCAAGTGAACTCACCTATGCAAATATTTACTGTTTGCTTTATACTCTATATTTAGTTTATATTTTTAAGCCACAAACCAAAAAATGCATTTGTTCTATCCTCTTACCTTCAGTCTGTCTGCCCATCCCTAGACAGTCTGCTTCTTAAAACAAGGAAAATACTTCCCCAGTGGCTTGGAAAGGAGTTAGCTTGGGTCTAGCCAGAGACGTATAACTGAGAATGTAGTCTAACTAATACTTAACTAATATAATCACTTAAAAAGATCTGAAGCCTTTGGGCTAGATCCAGTAAATGATTCTGTTCTTCCAGGTAGGTGCCATAAGCAGGAGGTTACAGTGTCCCAGTTGCTGCCTCTGAGCCAAGGAGTGGAGGATTCCTGTGTGAGTCGGGGATCAGTCTTCACTGCAGGGTGAAGGATCGCCCTCACCTCAGCTGACCTACAGCCGGGCGGTAACAGTACTCCCCTGGAAAAACAGTAGGGACTGGAGTTGAAAATTACACTGTTTTCCAGTTACAGAGACTAAGCTTCAGCCACCAGGCTCTTACACAGTAAGGTGGGAACCAGCAGAATAAGCAATGCTATGTCCTACAAGAGAAGTTGGAGTTCTGTTCATGGTGTTCAGTCACCTCCCTCTGAGAGATTCTGTTGATCTCAGAAAAGCAAAGCTGTGGTCCTGTGCCAGGTTTTTAATGAAAAGAGAAGACTTGATTGTGACTGTTTCCAGCAGGGCAGCTTCAGGAGTGACCTTCTTATCCTGGCAACCTTTTTAGAAGGTTATATTTGGATCCCAACTCTAGTTTTGCCCTGAATTGGTACCTGGGTGTCTTCCTTGGCTCTGGATTCCAGCCCAGAGCTAGGTCTAGCTTGCAAGTCCAAATAACCTGCAAATTCAGTTGCACATATCATAGAATCACAGAATAGTTTGGGTTGGAAGACCCAAGTCCTAACCCCCCTGCCATGGGCAGGGACGCCCTTCACTAGACCAGGTTGTCCAAAGCCCCATCCAACCTGGCCTTGGACACTGCCAGGGAGGGGGCAGCCACAGTTCTCTGGACGACTTGTGTCAGTGTCTCATTACCTTCACAGTAAAGAATTTCTTCCTAATATCTAATCTAAATCTACCCTATTTTAGCTTATGTCCATGTCCCCTCGTCCTATCACTATGTACTTTTGTACACAGTCCCTTCTCAGCTTTCCTGTAGGCCCCTTTAGGTACTGGAAGGCCACTATAAGGTCTCCACAAAGCCTTCTCCGGGCTGAACAAGCCCAACTCTCTCAGCCTGTCTTCATAGCAGAGGTGCTTCAACCCTGTGATCATCTTCATGGCTCTCCTCTGGACTCAATTCAACAGGTCCAGGTCCTTCTTATGTTAGGGACCCCAGAACTGGACACGGTACTCCATGTGACCTTCTGGTCACTCTGGTTTTGATGCAGCTCAGGATACGGTTGGGTTTCTGGGCTGGAAGTGCACGTTTCCAGGTGCCAGTGCAGTGATGCCGCAGTGGCACAGGCCAGGAAGGTGGTGCAAGATCACAGGTTTCCCCACAGATGGACTATGCGGAAGAACTTTTTCACAGTAAAGGTGACAGAGCCCTGGCACAGGCTGCCCAGGGGGGTTGTGGAGTCTCCTTCTCTGCAGATACTCAAGATCCATCTGGATGCCTATCTGTGCGACCTGTCCTAGGGAACCTGCTTTGGCAGGGTGTTGGACTCGATGATCTTTTGAGGTCCTTTCCAACCCCTACAGTTCTGTGATTCTATGATGCCTCTAAGGAACCTCCAGAAAGATCTGGGAGCATCAGAAAGATGTTCAGTAAGTCTAAAGTGACTGCTACCCTGCTTGTTGTCAAGAGTCACAGCATAATTTTCCAGTGGATGATTCTGAGCTTGCAAGTTGTATCAGAAATAGTTTGTATCAGAAATATTGTGGCCAGTAGGTGTAGGGAGGTGATTGTACGCCTGTACTTGGCATTGGTGAGGCCACACCTCGAGTGCTGTGTACAGTTCTGGGCTCCTCACCATAAGAAGGACATTGAGGTCCTCGAGTGAGTCCAGAGAAGGGCAATCAGGCTGGGGAAGGGGCTGGAGGGCAAATCATATGAGAAGCAGCTGAGGGAGCTGGGGATGTTTAGCCTGGAGAAGAGGAGGCTGAGGGGAGACCTTATCACCACCTACAACTACCTGAATGGAGGTTGTAGAGAGGTGGGAGATGGTCTCTTCAGCCGAGTAACAGGAGATAGGACAAGGGAAAATGGCACAAAGCAGCACTAGGGCAGGTTTAGATTAGATGTTAGGAAAAAAATTCTTCACTGAAAGAGTTGTCGGGGCCTGGAACAGGCTGCCCAGGGAGGTGGTTGAGTCCCTGCATGTGTTTAAAAGACGGGTAGATGAGGTACTTAGAGATAAGGTTTGGCATAGGACAGGAACGGTTGGACTCGATGATATTAAAGGTCTTTTCCAACCTAGTGATTCTGTGAAGTTAGCAGTGCAGGCACCTCACTCTTTTTCTGGGGTCATGTAACTCAATGTGTTTCAAATGTCCTGGATCACATCCAGATTACGAGCTACGTGTTATAACGCAGAATTTTGAGAGGATTTTTCTACCATCATTGATACTAGAGTTAAAAACTGGCCACATCAGGCTATTCCTTTAAAACTCCTTTGAACTCCAGATGCTTCTCTGCTGCCCACAGCTTTGTATAACTGCAGAGGTTTGTTCAGTTTGGCTGGATGTTATATAATAAATCTTTTCTTTTCCCTTTGCCTGTGATCATGTTATGTAGGCTGCCTTCTTAAATTTCAGCAACCCTAAGGCAGCCTGAGTCATATGTATGAGGCTCTTTTTTGCACTGTTGTGTAAGGCAGTGAGTTGCAAAGGTCATGGGAATGAGTTATTTAAAAACTGAAACATGCTGGGCTCTATCCAACTTAGAATAGATGAGCTCAGAAAGGCATTTACGTTTCAAATTACAGCTTTGGTTATCAAGGACTGGTTGACTTCAAGTTGGCATTTCTGTTTCCTTAGCAAACTGCAGTAGCACACAATACTCCTGTTTCCTTCACACGTGTGGCTGATAGAGTCATGCATTCACACACAACAACAGTGGAAAAAATATTAACTTTAGATCCTCTGAACACAAATACACTCACATATGTTGCCAGGGCAGGCACAGTCTTCATGGGCCCAGCGATTCATCTCCCTTACTGTGTGTTCTCAAGGGAAAACAGCAGATTCGGGGCCCAGGTGCATCGGCGGGTGCTTTATTCCACCCAGTGGGCAAGCGGGTTGTGATGTGTCACTCAGCTCTTGTGTAACCTGGCTCGGTCATACCGGTGCCATTTAGGTAAAAGGCACAAGAACAGATAACTGGAGGTCTCCAGGGCAGGTCCCAACGTCTTCATTCACTCCACCTCCTCTCTGGTTTAAGCCATCCAGCTGTATCCTCATTCATAGGAAGCTCTTTCTTCCCCCTTCTCCCCTCCCAGGGCCTCCAAGTCACCACCCATGCCAGAGTCTGTCAAGCCATACTTTAAAGTGCAAGTGCTTCGAACTTCCCTAAAAGCACTTTTAAACTCAGGTGATTTCACAGAGCAGTTCAGGGCTCCACAGCGGCTGGGCAGGCAGAGCAGGGCAGGCGGAAGGGAAGGGCATTGTGGGGGGGCTGGGGAAGCAGGAGGGAATTCAGAGTCACACCCTGGGAGTGATTTTTGTTCTTTCCATCAGCCTGTGAAACTGTTCCAACATCCTGCTGGCCATTTGCAAAATCCCACACACGTAATTGTCATTTATTTCCATCTTCATGCAGCAAAATGTAATCAGCCTGTGATCACATCAACTCTTGTTGAAGATAGTGGGAGAAAGTTATGGGATGAGAAAAAAAAGAAATTAAATTGGTTTGCTGTGAGGAAGCTGTGAAATGACTCTTATTGCTGAAAATGAAAGCAGTACAATCCACCTCCTAAAATACTGCACCACTATCACAAAATGAAGTAATAGCATGTCCCCACAGGCTGGCAATTGGCTGTAATGGGAAACGGTACAGACAGAAAGTGCTTCAGCCATGAGCTGTGGAGTCACAGATATGTATGTGAGAGAGGGGAAAAACCCCATAAAAATGAAGGGTAGAAACGCAAAGGGCAGGGTAAAGTGAGTTCAGGGACATGACACTACAAAGAAAGAGAACACTGGGACAGAGCTTCCTGGAAACTTCCTGGGAAAGGCTTCAATTTGAGCACAGGTGGGCTCTTGCTGTTTGCCTGTCTGCTTTTTGCTGTGTTCAGAAAAACAAGAACTTTGTACATGTCTTTTTAAATAAAGGAATTGCATAAAGAATAATGCCTGAGTCTATTGCAGGATAGAATCATAGAATGGTCTGGGTTTGAAGGGACCCCAAGGATCAGAGAGTTCCAACCCCCTGCCACAGGCAGGGATACCAACCTCCAGGCCTGGAGCTACACAAGGTTGCCCAGGGCCCCGTCCAACCTGGCCTTGAACACCTCCAGGGATGGGCCAACCACCACCTCTCTGGGCAGCCTGGTCCTGCACCTCACCACTCTGTAAAGAACTTCTGCCTAATATCTGATCAAAACCTTCCCTCCTTTAGCTTCAATCCATTCCCCCTTGTCCTGCCATTGTCTACCCTTTTAACAAGTTGATTCCCCTCCTGTTTATATGCTCCCTTCAGGGACTGGAAGGCTGCAAAGAGGTCCCCTTGCAGCCTTCCCTTCTCCAGGCAGAACAAGCCCAGCTCCCTCAGCCTCTCTTCGTAGGGGAGGTGCTCCAGCCCTCTTCAGAACAAGGCCCCTCTCCAGGGTGTCTTTGTGGCCCTCCCCTGAACCCTCTCCAACAGTTCCGTATCTTTATTTTATTGGGCTCCCCAGACCTGGACACAGCACTCCAGATGGGGCCTCACGAGGGCAGAGTAGAGAGGGACAATCACCTCCCTGTCCCTGCTGGCCACCCCTCTTCTGATGGAACCCAGGATACCATTGGCCTTCCGAGCTGCAGGAGCACACTGCTGGCTCATGTTAAGTTTCTCGTCCACCATGACACCCAGGTCCTTCTCAGCAGGGCTACTCTCAAGAAGCTCTTCTCCCAGTCTGTATCTATGTCTGGGATTCCTCCAGCACAAGTGCAACACCTTACACTTGGCAGTGTTGAACCTCACTGGGTTCACCTGGGCCCATCTTTCCAGCCTGTCAAGATCCCTCTGGATGGCTTTTTTTCCTTCTGTTGTGTCAGCCACACGGTTCAGCTTGGTGTCATAGCCAATACCAGCATCATGCCTCGAGGTGATTGCTAGGTACAATGAGAGCTGGCATAAGGGAGATCAGGGGCTATGAAACTGTAAAGGTATAAGAAGGCTAGGGGAAAAAAGACAACCTGAAAGCCCAGTGATTTTCCTAGATTCAAGTATTCCTGGTTTGTATTTTTAGTAATCAGTTGGTAAAATATGTAAGATTCAAAAGTTTGTGTGCTTCTCGCATGTTAATAATGAAGAGGTGCCTTGCCCAGAGTAAAATAGGAATGGCTTGGGTTAACCTGGAAACCACTGCCTGAATCTGCCATCACCTGGAAGTTGCCAGCAGGCTTGCATTCTTCCAGAGGAGAGCTATAAAACCCCACGACAGAAACCTGCAAAGAGAAATTCTGCTCGTTCCTCTAACACTGCTCTTACCCTCTTGAACTATCTCGGGTTGAGCAGTGGGAAGACGGCATGTTCTGGAGGCAGGCACGGCTCCTGGCAGGCAGGCAGTACAGCTGCGAATATGACACTCTGTGCCAAGCGTGAGTCTGTAATTTCTACTACTCCCCAATTGTCAGCTTTTTGAGGATACCATTTAGTCATTTCCTGGGAAGACAAAGGATGCCCATCACAGCTAATGATACTTCACTTGCACACGCGGTGCCGTGTGGGAGGTCGTTTTAACGCACACTTGGAAAATTAGCTCAACTGATGCAAAATAACAGCAGGAATATGCTGCCAGGCAGTCCTCCCAGTCCCTGCACCCTTTGTCGAACAAGGAGGAGTTTTATTCTGACTAACTTTTTGCAGTCATCTAAATAAGAGAGCAAATGCGCCTCAGGAGAAATGAGAAGTCTGTTAGTTTTCATTAACTTTTAATTTGGAGTCTGCAAAACTGAATGAAACCTCTGTGGTAATCTGGAAGAGGTATCTGAAAGCCCTGTTGAATCGGAGATAATTCCTTCCCTCTCTCTGAAAAGTACATTTAAAATAGGTGCTTTGTTCAGAGGCACAGACCAGTGCTGGCAAAGAGTCTTCTCTGACCCGAGCAGTGGGAGCAGCTCTAGAAAGTCATTTCAGGCTGCTGCAACATTCCCAGGGCTGTAGTAAAGGTCAGCGTGTTGTGTCCTTCAGCCATGTGGAGTTTCGATTAGCAAATCTGCGTCGTCGGCATCTCTGAACTGCTTCCAGACAGCGATATATTAGGGCTCCCATGTGCAGAAGTGGTGCACTCCCCGTGCCCGGCTTGTGCTCCAAGGCACGGGACCTGTCACACACACAGCACTGAGGCTGGGGCACTTGCTGCAGCCAGGCCTACACCAAACGTTCCAGCCACGTCAGGGAAGAGAAGTTTAAAAATGTTGGCTTGCTGCCAGGGAAACACAAAAAAAAAAAAAAGAAAGAAAAAAGGCTCGTTTAAGATCCTTCAGGGTGACCTATGAGAACAGACAAACTTGCGGGTCTCAGGTGCCTCCCTGCGTGCTTGTGACCAGCAATGCCAACCCTCCTGCTGGCAGGGCTTTCACATACAAAGCCAGGAAAACCTGGTGAGAGTAAAGGCAACTGTAGTGTGACTGAGTCTTTCCCCGGGCTGTACTGTTTTCAGGATCATTCCTTGAGGCCACATTTACAGTGCTCACAGTGCCAGACCCTCACATTTTCAGCATCTTTGCACGCCTGCCACAATCACAATTCTGCCAGGTGCCTTGCTACCCCCACCTTGTATTTTGTTGCTGTGTCCAAGCCAGTTTGCCCTTGCTACCCAACCCAAGACATCAGGTGTGTTGGGAAGCCACATGTTCCTGACCTCATCAGGGCTTTGCCGTTACACTGTGGAGGAGGTTCAGTGAGAAGAGTCCTGCCAGAAATCTGACCATCCTTGTGAACTAGAAATTCCTTCTGTCTTGCATCCAGTCTTGTGTGGCTAAGGATTAAGTTAAGCTTTTGTCAAGTATAGACAGGATGTGGAGCATTCTTCCAATTCTTTTGGTCATGAATAAAGTGTAAGCTTGTTCACCAGCTGCCTCAAACCAGGCAGCTACATCACATATAGAGAGGAAGGATTTGGTTTTGGAGTTTGAACGTTTTTTTCTTCCTTTTGCTTTATCCTCTGACAGCTACAGTCACTTCCTGCACCAGAAAACAAATGAGAAAAATGCTGTTTGAAGCAGAGCTGAATGACAGGCCTGTGCCACGTGCCAGGGAGCAGCCAGCGTGTGAAGCACCTCCCTGGCAGCCCGGAACATCAGAGGAGCTGGATGCGGAGAGGAAATGTCACTATATTGATCCATTACTTCTGGTCTGTTTTGTTTTCTGTTAATACCACACCGCTCCTTTATTCGAGCTCACGTATGGGGAGCACTGGGGACTGTGACAGCACAGCAAGCTGAGGCTGCTGACGCCAATGAAGTTAGGAGGGAAAAACATAAATTTAGGTGAGAGGAGAATCTGTGTCGCCTTTTCATTTTGTACAATCAAGAGAAAATAAAATACTGGTGCTGACAGTCCAGCTGTTGCACCAACTGCAGAGTTACAGGGCAATGAATTAGAATCTATGGAAACACTTAATTTTTGATTTAATCTGTTTGGTGTTTTTTTCATTTGCCTGTCACCTTGAAATGCATCTCCCTTAATGCCTGGCCACTCAGGAAAGATGTGTCCCTATAGTCAACACGAATAGGGAATGCAGAGGTAATGTCAAATGATTTCTGCGAATACGAGCTTCTTGGAAAGATTAATTTTTTGTAAAAGTCCCTGTCTTTGAAACCTTTGTAATGATGCAGATGATTTGATCAGGCTTCCTGAGAGCACTATTTTTCTATACTCTCGGTTAAATAGTGTGAATGAAGGTTGCCATAGTTACAGCTGAGTTCAGAAATGAGCCCTATTGTGTTGTAATTCTGGTTTCATATCTTGCTGCCCTTCCTCTGATACAATGAAAGACACATTTCCATCTCTGTAATTAACCATGATATGAAAGATCTTGCTCATTCATTTAAAAATGCTTGAGCAAATGTGGGAGGGGGAACATTTTTCATTCTCTTGTTTTCACCAAAACCGGTGAACAACATGGTGTTTCCTGCACCCAGTCTGCATACCTTCTGTGCATAACTTCAGCTTAGTCATTGCAATTTAGTTTGGCATTTTAATTCGCTGCAAAAATATACTCCTTAAAGTAAACAGGTACACCCGTTACTTCCTTTTTTAAAGGATATATTGCGTGTAAAGACCTGCATTCCACTGGCATTTATTTTGACAGAAAAACAAAGGTCCCAACGTGACTGGAGTTGGCAGGTCTGAACATTGACTTAGTGTGGTTTGGGTAAGGTCTTAGGATGGTGGCTGGTAAGCAGGAGTCGTTGAGGACTTTGCATAGTATCTGCCGCAAAGGGAATGCTTTTCCCTGTAGATGAGGAACGACAAGGTGTCTGGTTTGCTGTCAGAACAACTTGTCTCCATGAGCTGTTTGCTAACACATCACGAATGGCACACAAATGACTGGTAATGATTTGTGAGGTTTTTCAGGCTCCCAGGTCATTACAGAGAAGAGTGGGAGCCGGGTTGTTCTGCCCTGGGGGAGAGGACTTGGCACATCTGGGACCGCCCCATGCTCACCAGTGGGAGCAACGCCGGCTCCAGGCTGCCACTGCCTGAGCAGGGAGAGCTGCAATAACACACCTTCACTGTGCTCCTGCCTTGTGCCACCCACAGCTCTCACCTGTCCTTGTACTGGCTGTCATGCTCCGTGGGTCCTTTGCTAGAACAACATGAGTCTCAAAGCTGGAAATAGAGAGCTACTCACTTTTTTCTCATTCATTAGATACTGCTGGTTCAGTGAGCTGAATCTGCCCATTGAGGAGGCAGAGGACTGCTGGGCTGGGGCGAAGGAACCCACTGATTCTGGGGGAGAAACAAGGTGGATTGAGGGAAGCAGGTCTGCCTCTCGTCATGGCTCCGCTCTGTCATCAGGCTGTGCCTCTTGAGCCTAAAGGTTTGTGTTGCCACAGGATTTCTTAATGACTCAGCATCTCTTTCTTAATACAGTAGTGAGAATAAACGTGATTTATTCTCCTGAGATGGTGGGTGGGAAGGCATATACACAGCACAGGAGGGGGCTGGGCCAACTGGGAACATTTTCCTAGAATTTTTTCCCCCAGAGGAAGAGGTTACCTTACAGAAGGGATCCACTGGCCATTTGGGACAAACCACCATAAACTGACATGAACAGAGCATTGTTTTGAACATATTTGTTGCAATGCTGGTAGAACATTAAAGAAAACCAGCATGTACCGTGCTTTGATATTAAAATAGAGCTCTCTGAGATTATATGCACATCACATCTACATAGTGGGCAAAATGAAATATGGATTTCATATCCATAGTGAAATAAACCTTGAGTTTACTTGCAGCCCATGAGCTATGATGACATATGGTTGGCTGAGCACTGCTGCTGATGGATGGCCGTGCAAGGATGCCTTACGCTGGGGGCTGAGCTGCTCGGTGAGTCACTGGAGTAGAACGCACGGTAGAAAAGCTCATTTCCCCAGTTACTCAGAGGTAAAATATTTTTGGATCCATGCCTGGTTTGTGTTGGGAATATTAAGGATGTCTCTGTTTTTCTGATAAAGTTCAGTTAAGAGAGAGAGAGAGAGATCGTTGCTGCAGTTAGCACTGAATTCTCTCAGCCTACAGCTGAGTTTTCCTTTCCAAATCTGTTTTCACAGCTCTGTCCGAAACGTGGCTTGAAACAGTATGGTCAGCTTCTGTTCTGAGCTCTTTAATTTACTCTTTCATCTTTGCTTTATATGCAATCCCCCGTAGCACTGAGCTCTCATCTGAACCATGGGCCTTGATGGAGTAATTAGAAGATGAAAAGTCATATGATAAAAAAAAAAAGAAAAAAGAAAAATGCACATTTAGGTCAGTTAAAGCTATCCAAGTTCTTCAAAATAACCAGTGGAATTAAATCCATGTTTTTAATTAAAACCAAAGCATTGGAAGGAGTGACCAAATCTCCCGTAGTGAAAATCTGATGAGGCTGAGTGAAGTAGCTCTGGATCTGGAGGTCAGCCATGGTGCTGGTTTGCTCTCATGACATCTGGATGTGAGTGGCTGAGCTCAGAGCTTGCTCTGCCAGCACCAAAAATGCAAAGGCAGGCAGCCAAAGAGAAAGAGGTGAAGGACCGATTAATTTTGTGCCTCTGAGTTCAGTAAGTCCGTGTCCATCAGGTTGGGAAAAGAATGGGCCATTCCCCAAACCAAACTGTTTGTCTCTCCACTTGTTGACTCTCAACCTCCTCGAAAGATTTTATTTCTTGTGCATGTCCTGTTTTTGTGGGGGGTGGCCAC
Source organism: Gallinula chloropus (assembly GCF_964237585.1). NCBI lineage: Eukaryota > Metazoa > Chordata > Aves > Gruiformes > Rallidae > Gallinula > Gallinula chloropus. The sequence continues at coordinate 26,353,485 of NC_140086.1, forward strand.
CTGTTTACTGAGGAGAGAGAGCAGGGTCATTGGAGCTACGTATAGTTCTGATGGACCAAAAAAAGGCACCACACTGAACAACATGGTGAGGACTTCTGGTGTTCCTGCTGGAGGCACTATGCTACCACCTTGTTGGCAGATGCTTTTGATGCAAGTGGCATGGTGATCAAGTAATGGTAGGGAAAGTGGGGTGATGCATTAGGCCAGGACATATTTGATGTCAGAAGGCATCTCATAACCCCCGCTGTAGGTGCCAGTCTTAGTGGTGACAAGGGGGGAACTTTTCTCCTCCTCAGGCCTCTAAGTTTTTCTCATGTTGTCTGTTGTTCTGCACTTCAGTTACTCCTTTTACTTTCCACAAGCAAAAGAATGAGATGTATTTAGTGTCTTTTCTCAAATCCTGCTGGAGCTATGGGAAAACTTCATAGAATCATAGAACCATAGAATGGTTTGGGCTGGAAGGGACCTTAAAGATCATCAAGTTCCAATCCCCCACCCATGGGAAGGGACACCTCTCAGTAGACAAGGCTGCTCAAGGCCCCATACAACCTGGCCTTGAACACAGGAGGGGGTATCCACCACATCCCTGGACAACCTGTTCCAGTGTCTCACCACCCTCATAGTGAAGAATTTCTTCCTAATATCCAATCTAAATCTATCCCCTTTCAATTTACAAAGATTCCCCCTTATCCTATCACTACATGTCCTTCTAAAAAGTCCCTCCCCAGCTTCCTTGTAGGCCCCTTCAGGTACTGGAAGGCTGCTATAAGATCTCCCTGGAGCCTTCTCTTCTCAAGGCTGAACAAGCCCAACTCTCAGCCTGTCTTCATAGCAGAGGTGCTCCAGCCCTCTAATCATCTTCGTGGCTCTCCTGTGGACCCGTTCCAACAGTTCCATGTCCTTCTTATGCTGGGGTCCCCAGAGCTGGACACAGTACTCCAGGTGGGGTCTCATGAGAGTGGAGCAGAGGGGCAGAATCCCCTCCCTTGACCTGCTGCCCATGCTCCTTTTGATGCAGCCCAGGATACGGTTGGCCTTCCAGGATGCCAGGACACATTTTTGGCTCATGTCGAGCTTCTCATCCACCAGTACCCCTAAGTGCTTCTCTGCAGGACTGCTCTCTATCACTTCATCTCCCAGCCTGTATTGATGACAAGGATTGCCCCAACCCAGGTACAGGACCTTGCGGGTGGCCTTGTTGAACCTCATGAGGTTCACATGATCCCACTTCTCCAGATGGTCCAGATCCCTCTGGATGATATCCTGTCCTTCTGGCTTGTCAACTGCACCACTCAGCTTGGTGTCATCTGCAAAATTCCCTGCTCTCAGCTCGGGGTCTGCCACCCTTTGCAGTGGGTGCTCCTTTGCTTGTGCCTACATCAGATGATGCTAAGCCAGACCTTTGGAGGAATGTATGGGTGTCTGGTATGGTTGTTAATGAAGAATTCAACCCAGTGGACTCTTAACCCCAGGTAATAAACCAGAAGCAGCAGTGCAAGCACTTCAGGGGAGGTTATAAGTGTGTGCCTTGTCCCTTTGGGGGCTGGGAAGTGTGTCAGTCAGATCTGCAGTTCTGCAGAATGCCCTGAACATCACCTTTAGCGTTAAGTCCTGCTGAGTGGGTCTCTCTGAGCTGCAGGTGCTCGGTGCCAGTAATGCCTCTGAACAGCTTGGTGTGGGTAGAGAAATGAGGGCTGCAGACTCGTCACCTTGTACAAAATGCTCTTGGTCTGTGCAGAGTATCCCAGCCAGTGGCCTTAGAAGACCTGTCCGGTTGGACACCCAGTCTTGCCCTCGGCAGAGGAAGGAAAGGTCTACCCTGAAGAAGCAGCTATCACAGCTGCAGCTGAAGCAGTAGGTCTCTTATCCCGCCCTCCCTCTGGATCTCATACAGGCAATTTCACTCTGGCTACGTAAGAGAAGCAACACCTGTTGTTACGACACCTTGGAAATCATCGGCAAATAACTCTTGTAAACATCAAACATGGGAGAGATAAGCACCTGGATAAAGGAGGAACTGTGTGCCCTCAGCACGGGGAAACCAGCGCTGAGGGCAAGATATTTTGCTGTAAGAAATCTGCAGGAAAACCTGCAGTAGCTGCAGCACTGAGAGGAAGGGATGGAGAGTTACAGACCCCGAGAGCTCTCCTTTCCCAGAGGTGGGTTTGCTCCCCACAGACCACAGAGCAGATGTCCAACTTCAAAACGAAGTTTGGGTGAACACGTAGAGATGTATGAGTGGAAACTCTGGGGTTTAGGTTGGTTGGTTAAGGTTTGGTGTTCCTGTAACTCTCCTTTTCTCCCAGGAATTTCCTTTTGCATTATCCGAGTCCTCTTCAATGCATCCAGGCTCCTTGTTCCCTGGGCAAGGGAACCTTAATGTCCTTGGTGAGAAGTGGTATCCTCTGGGATGCCAGGCTCTGTCCTGAGCTGCAGGGAGCTATAAGCCCTGTTTCTGCTAGGTGTTTCCAAGCTTCCCAGCCCTGGATAAAACCCCCACAGCTCTGCAATATTAAGAGCCCCTCTGGAGCTGTGGATCCAGGAGTCCTGGGCAACTGTGCAGCTCAAGAAACCAGCAAGGAATGAGGCAGGTCCTGGGAAAAAAAAAAAGTTGGTTTCTTTTTTAATTAGAAGTTCATTAGAAACTGCTCTGCCAGTGCCAAGCCTGCAGGATTTGATGAAATGACATTTGCTGATGAAAACCTGTTGTTTTGATGGAAAAACCCCTGCCAGCTGTAGGAGGCTCATTACTGCCTGGGTGAGCTGCAGGGACCGCTGTCAGTGGGGCAGCGAGCTCTACCCCTCTGTGCCCAGGGAGCACGGTCCTGCTCAGTCTGCACCCAGCCAGGCTCCTGAGCTGCCTTCACACCAAGCCAGGGCCAGAGAGGAGCAGCACTACAGACAAGCAGGTTCTCCTTCACATCTTCTGCTTCGGGAGGGGCCTGGCCCAGCCCCTTCTTTGCCTCTTGATGCAACAGGGCTCAGGTACCTCCAGCATAGTTTCTGATTTGTTTATTGATGATGACAAAAGCTGATTTTTTTTACTTCTGTCAGCAGAGGCGACGTGGCTGTGAGCGAGCAGCCTGCTCTGCCTCCTGTCTTCGCAGCAGAACTGCCAGCCAAGCACTAACTCCCGGACCCTTTTGCGGCTGATGCTCGGCAATGATGTACGGAGCGGAGCAGCCAGACGAGCTGCCTGTTTACATTTGGCTGTGCTGGGGGTGAGGACAGACAGGGTTTGAGCAACTCAGTTGGTGGAGTGCATAGCAGGAAATGTGTGTGGATATAGGTGGGTATACCAGCCCAGCATACGATTTCATGGAAGTGTATTTGGGATTGTAATTGAGCAAAAATAACTGGGGTTTTGGTAATGTCAGGCTGGTTTGCCTCTGTTCTTGCTTTCTGAGTAAATCTCAGAAGATGTAGATGGAGCTATATGAAGCTGCTGGTCCTGAAGTGATTTGCATCTCGATTGACCCATCTATGGATCTATTGATCTATCCATCCATCCATCCATCCATCCATCCATCCATCCATCCATCCATCCATCCATCCATCCATCCACGTTTATAAATATCTCGAATGTGGGACACAAGGGGCAATAGTCAGCCTCTTTTCAGTTGTCTGTGGAGACTGGACAAGGGGCAATGGCCTCAAGTTGGAGCACAGGAAGTTCTGCACCAATATGCAGAAGAACTTTTTCACAGTGAGGGTGACAGAACACTGGAATAGGCTGCCCAGGTGGGTTGTGGAGTCTCCTTCTCTGGAGATATTCAAGACCCGTCTGGCTGCCCACCCGTGTGACCTGTCCTAAGGAACCTGCTTTGGCAGGGGGGCTGGACCCGATGATCTCTCGAGGTCCCTTCCAACCCCTACGATTCTGTGATTCTATCTATCTAAAACACACACATACTACAACCATGTAGCATATAACAATTTTAACTCGGATTACTGCAGGCATAACACCACAAAAACAACAGTAACTTGAGGTAATTACAAGGAGACTGGGCTTAATTAGGACCACACTTTCTCTCTCCATTGGAAACACCAGATCTCCTGTTTTGTCCCTTTAACCTCCTCACTTGCCACGGAGAGCAGGGACAGCACAGCGGGGAGTAACAGGCGGCACAGGAGGACGTAGGGCAGGCACAAGAAGAAGATATGCCAAAGACACAGTGTGGAGCAGGCTGAGGCAAATAAACATAACAAATCACATGGTGATTATTTAAGGCCACTTCCTGGCAGGGAGCAGTTTTATAACCTGATGTTTTGCAGCATTTCATAATTTTTTAAAAATCTGCTGTTCTCTGGCCACACAGCTGTATACCCATGTAATCTTTCACATTTACCTCTCTACCTCTATGAATCCCATCTCCATATCAGGAAAAACTTCTTCACTGTGAGGGTGGCAGAGCACTGGGACAGGCTGCCCAGAGAGGTTATGGAGTTTCCCACCTGGATGCGTGCCTATGCAATGTGCTCTAGGCGATCCTGCTTTAACAGGAGGGGTGATCTCCAGAGGTCCCTTCCAACCCCTACAGATCCGTGAATCTGTGAATCTTATTCCACACATATTGTTTTGAAGTCCCTTTAAGACACATTTTGTGCTTCTGCAGGGCACTTGAAAACCCGTCTGGAGTTCAATGCAGACGTTGTCACAAGCAGGAGTGGGAGGCTCTTCCTTTGCCTTCTGCTTCAAAATCCTCTCGGCAGTCAGCAGTGGCAGATCCTGAGGTGCAGCTGATGGACAGAGTGGTCGAGGTTGTGATGATTGTGTTTGCTTCAGAGAAGCTTCAGCACTGAAACCCCTGTCAGCATTTGGGCCACAGTGGGTTGTGCAGAGCAGGCTCAGCCCAAGGGTCTCCAAGTGCTCAGCAGAGATTTGTTGGCATAGAGGCGATATAACATTTTGCGAAGTATTTGGGGAGCTTGGAGAGTTTCAGCCACTGTTCTCAGTGGGCATCCCCAACTGTGTGCTGCTGTGGCATCATGTGAGTTAAATTGCTGCAGCGATGCTTTCGGCCTTTAGCCCAGGTTTTTTGGAAAACAGCAGCAAATTTCAAGTGGCGTTTCTCCTGTGTCCCCAGATGTTTTTACCCTCCTCCTCCCAGGCTCCCTCTATCCCAGGAAATGAATCAAAATCCCATATTGGTCCTGGATGCAGAATTTCCCTGGGCCAGAGGGGGTCCTGTAGATGCTTTCTGTCCAAGAAAAAGCCTGACTTTGTCCAATGTGACCTCTCTCATCAGCTGTGTGTGGGAGTAAACTCACGGGATGGTGGTAGCCAGAGCTGCCCAGCAGCATGCATTCCTGGTGACAGCCCTGTCCTTGTGGAGAGGCTGCAGGGTTGCATCTGTACTGCTGCTGGACATGTGGGCAGGGGGACACTCCATGTCCTGCAGCATGGTAGTAGGTAGGGACGTGATGTTTGGGGTAGGTAGGTGCGTAAGGGAGGGAAATGCCCTTAGAGAGGATGGGAGAGCGGGCCTGTGGGCTTAGGAGGGGAGAGGGGGTTGGGGTGACAGCCAAACAGCCACCGGTGACATGTCCAAGAGTGGTGTGACAACTGCTCCTTGTCCCCCGGGGTGCTGGGTGGGCAGGATGAGCCTCTCCTCCTCTTCCTGTGGTGAGGAGGGGCTTCCCGGCAAGCCGAGCGCAGCCTGATAGCAGGGCTGCTGCTGTGCAATGGCTCTGACCTTAACAGGCCTCCTCAACGCCAAAATGGCCTTTTCGGAGGCGGGTGGGTGGCACAGAGGTGCAGGACCGCTGCTGCGGCTGTGCTGAGAGCAGCAGCTGGAGAAGAGGGAGGGGTGCCAGAAAACACCCTTCCTTCCTCAGCCCCCGCAGCATATACACCATGGTGTTTGTCCTGCTTTTTTACATGCTCCCAAAGATGCCGGCTGTGGTGAAATCACCCCCACCAGCTCTTTGCTGCCTTTTGGGACTGCAGCCCCCAACCCCGGTGGGACTCTGGCACTGGCTCAGCCTTCCCGTACCACCTCTCTGAAGCTGTGTCCTGAACCTTCACACTCAGGCACAGGCAAAAGGGGAATTACCAGCTGCGTTCCTCCGAGCTTTCCCTGAGCCCTCCCATTTTGCCTGCGAGGGGCCAGTGCAGGATTCCAGCAGAATCCATGGGCACAGCCGGCTGCCCCAGGAGCGTGGCGGCCAAGGCCCAGCACAAACTCGCTGCCAGGGAAGGGCTTCACTGACAGGCCCCGTTTTTCTCCCCGGGGTTACGAAAGAAATACAAACTTTTCTAACAGGCCACCGGCAAGACAATGTTCTTAAGTCAATACTGCTGGGGACTGAGCAAACAAGGGGCTTGTTTGAAATGTTTCTGCTCCAGGTTTGGCTCAAAACCAGCTTTCACCACGCGTGTGTAAGCCTGGAGAAAGATGGCTTTTGATTAGCGGCGTAGTTTGTCAGGAGCATGTGTACCTTCCCCCCGCTCACAAATTAACCCCCAAAACGAATGTTCTGGGAGCAAACCGTGCAAGAGCCTGTGCTGCGGGGCAGCTGGGGGGAACAGGCCACCAGCAGGGTTTCAGCACGTGCTTGGGGGTGGGTTTTTTTTCTGAGAGAAGCATTTGCAGGCTCCAGCATCACCAGCCAAAGCAAACAGGGCGATTTCCCCTTTCCTTTAGCAAAAATCAATCCTTGGCCCCAGGGGCGACAGAGTGCTGCAGCATCACCGGACTTTGGTCAGGGATGTGAGCTTTGGGGCCGTTTTATGACTGCTTACAGACTGCCTTTAAACCCTTCAGCAGTGTCTCCGGGCCAGGAGGATCACCAGACCCTGATGGCTCTTCTTGTAACCCCCCCCCCTCCAGTTACAGCACCATGGGGCTGGGACAGACAGCTTCTAAGCCGCCAGCGTGGCCACCCTGCTGGGAACCACCGGGTTTGTTTGCAGAGGTAGCTCTGGGCAGGAAAGTGTATTTTGGGGGTGCCCAGAGCTGCTCTCTGGAGTCCCACGGGAAGATGCTATCCACTCCCCACCTTGCCCATGGCCTCAGTGCTCACACAGAGAGTTTAATTTTCACATGCCCGTGACTCTCAGTGCCCTTACTGGTCCTGGCTGCCTCCCAGCAGGGATGGTCGGGGAAGCAGAGGAGAGGGCAGCTCCCAGAGAGTCTCTGGGAGGGAAAAGGGGCTTTTCTCTTGCAGGAGGCAGCATGCACGGTGAGGACTCGGCATGGCCTGAGGTTATTAAGGTGGGCACATGCTGGGGGGGCTGCCACCCGTTCTGAGTGGCCACCTGGGCTGAGGCCATGAACCTGGGCTGGGAGAGATGAGTTCTCAGGGCACCTCAGGCTTGGGTTTTAGGCTCACCAGTGACAAACCTACCCGGCATGCTGGGCAGCGCTGTGTAGATGCATGTACCCGTTGCTGGCTTCTGGTCTTAAATTAAAATGACATCTTCTGTCAATAAATACATGTTTCCTTAATCTCCGCTGCAGAGTGCTTGTAACTAAGGAGGTTTGGCGTGTTAAGAACTCCCATGGAGAGGAAGCTGACTTTCCCTGGTGCTCCAGATGGCTCCGTTGTTTATCAGGAGAGATCACAGATACGCCATCTTCCCCTCAACCCAAACCCTCACGCACTTTCTTTTGCCATCGACCACATCATGGCAGGCTTCTCACTCTCGCTGTGTAATTCCTGCTGGTTTCACCCTGAGGGGAAAATTCAGCCTACATTGCTCTTGAAGCAGGTGCTCTCTGATGTAACTGGCAGCTTGGCAGGAGTAACTTGCTCAGGAAAGGTTTTTTTGTCATTCAGGGTAAAAGCAGGTGCAGAGTCATGAGTCAGAGTGGTGAGGCCCTGGCACAGGCTGTCCAGAGCAGCTGTGGCTGCCCCTCCCTGGCAGTATCCAAGGCCAGGTTGGATGGGGCTTTGAGCAACCTGGTCTAGTGGAGGGTGTCCCTGCCCATGGCAGGGGGTTGGTACTAGATGGGCTTTGAGGTCCTCTCTAACCCAAACCATTCCATGACTGCTTATGAAATGGGAAGGTTGGTAGTTTGCCATGGGACCCTTATTCACTGTGGGGGTGACTGCAGAGACCCTGGGGGAACACACCAGGCAGCCTTGGCTGGGCACAGACATGTAGCCAAGCATGTGGCCACACACCCAGGAGGGAGCCCAGGGGTCCGACAGGAGTATCAGTGAGTCTGGCCTCCAGAAGCCAGACCTGCAGGTCACAGACATGTATGCACTGTGGGTCTCCTGAGCCTTTGTCACCCAGGGTAAAGCTTGAAGATGGCAACATCCAGGACTGTGGGTGCCTTTCTCAGGAAATGCCCTATTTTCTGGGTCAAGGGAATTGGTCTGGTGGTTCTTGGGTAAGGTCTGAATAAAAAGCTGTGTGAGAAGGTGTCATCACTGGGTGAGTGTCCCTGCTGCATCTGCTTTGGGTCCCTTACTCTGGCCCCAGCTCAGCACACATCAGGCGGGCAGCATTCACATCTACTGTGTGCTCTTCCTGCGGCAAAGGGGCTGCAGAGCCGGAGCATGTGAGAATGACCTGCCTATTTCCTGTGTGATGCAAATAGCCAGCCAGAGGAGCTGGCGGGCCTGAGATAACGCTGTACTTTGCTCTGGTGCCTCTAGGCCAGGCTGGGCCCTGGGCACCTCTTCCCAGGCCTGGCTTCTCTACTTGTTCCTCTCCTCACCCGGTGCCGTCAGCATCGTCCTAGCTCTGTGGGGCAGCAAACCCTTTGGGGACTCCTTGCAGACCAACAACCCTCTGAGCCTCTTCCCCACATAGATCCATTTCAGCGCCGTTGCACAGATGGTGTTAGGGGACAGGGCTCATTCCCAGCCATGAGCTCATTTCTAGGGGTGTTTATTGCCGAGCACACGTGGTCGCAGAGCCGGCTTGCTCACTCTGCAGACTCTATTATTCCATCCTCAAGCTGAGACCCTGGCAAGGGCTGTGAAGAGCCGCCAGGACTTTGCAGTCCAGCATATTCACAGGCACAGAACATGAGAAACCTCCATCGCCTCTAGTTAAACACAGGTGTTCCCAGTACAGCTTCTGTAACTGCAGGAGGCCTGACAATGACTGGGGGTGTGTGGAAGCTTCCCGAATGCTCTGTTGGTTCCACCTGCTGCACCCATTTCAAGCTCTCCCAATTAAAGCAGCTGAGCCAAGCTGAGCTGGAGGGAAAGGGGAAGCTGAGAAAGCTAAAAGCCTCTGGAAGCAAAAGCCATTCCCCAGAAGGGATCAGCTCCTTTCTGTTCCTCCATTTAGATGCATTTAAATGTGTCTGATACTTAATTGCACCCTTAAGAGGTTGTCTTTCCCTGGTAATGGTTGCTGAGGCTGCATCGTTGCTGTTTATGAAAATGATGGGGAATGGGAAGGGCTGTGGCAGAGGAGCCAAGAGCACCAGGTGGCACCATAAGAGAGGCTCCATTAGCATGTGGTGTCTTCTGGCCCAACATCTGGTGAGTGTGGGCAATGAATATTATTATTTCCAGGAAGCAAGTCATCGAAGTTTCGCTCTGCATTGAGTCATGCTGTCAGAAATAAGCCACTGGAGACCAGCGCTACCTCGAAACAGCAGAAGAGGTTGAGGAAATTGCAGTTTGCTTGAAGTATCTGGAGTGAGGGAGGAAAACTTCCCTGCTGACAGTAGCCAACCCTCCGTTACACCAGCTTGTGTTACAGGCATCACAGCTGCACATCTGCGGCTGCAGAGCAGGCAGCGTCGCTGCAGGGTCCTGCTCTTTCTGTTGCCAGACCAGATGGTCCTGATCCACAGGTCTCCGATCCAGCTCTTTCCTGGCACCATGCTTGAAAATCCCTGGGACACATCAGGGCATCTCCAGCCTTCAGAGGAGTTCAGTGTTTTGCTTTCTGAACCGCACACAGCTGGGCTCTCCGCACACAAGGGCAGGATGCCATCTAAGAGCAGTGATGCTGGTAAGATTGGCGTCAGTCAGGAATGAGAGCTGCCCATGCTAACCGGGCAGCCTTATTCGCTCTAAGAACCATGCCTATGCAGAGGAATTTGTCAGGCTCCATCTCCACCCCTATCCCTATGGAGAGGGATGTCTCCCTGTCCCTGTGGGTTTGGGATGCTGTGGGAGGAACCTAGAGTCTGAATGAGTTTTGCATGGAGCTTGGGTACCCCATGATACGCTCACCCACAGCAATTTGGACAGAAAACACTGCCTGTGTCCCCTATGCCTGACTGTGTGGCAACATTTTCCAGTGTTTGTGGAAAGAACTTCTGCTTACTAGGTACAGATAAGCAACTTGGGTGTTTTCAGCAGTGAAGCTCAGATCTTTCTATCTGCACACAGAAGAAGAAAGAAACTGTTGCAAATGGGAAATGCAGCCTTCCCCTTCCCAGGGAAATGAGCACTCTGTCTCAGTCTGGGAAACAGAAACGATTTCTGACTCTATGCTTTTAGAAGCAAACACCTGAGAGGTCCCTCTCCCGGCATCATCTCTGCCCCGACCTTCCAGGCTAATGCCATAAATCCCGAACTTTCAGCACAGCTGTTGTTTAACTCAAAAGCAGCAGCATAACTCCTGCATCCCCTCACCAAGGTGTCCAGGGGCCTGGCTCTCTGCAGGCCCTGGTCAGCTTGGGAATGGAGAGTTGAGTGCAGGCGGGGCGGCAGCTGGGGGCTGTGCCCCAAAGCCAGTGTCTGGATCTGTCCCCCAGAAGCCGCTGAGGGAGGTGCTGGCGCCCACAGTGCCCCAGCAGCTCCACAGCATGTACAGAGGATTCAGAGGAAACCACAGCGTGTGAAAGAACAAAATCCATTTGTTCCAGCTCAGCAGCCGCCGGCAGGGCAGGGATGGGAAGGGGGATCAGGCCAGGCTCCAGGAGATGCCGAGCTGTTGCTCGAGGGGGAGCTCAGTGCAGTTCCTCTTGTTCCAAGGATCAGGCGAAGCCCAAAGCAAACACCCCCATTCAGCCTTTGCATGATTTGTAGGGGATTATTTTCCCACAGTTGCAAACCAGGTGAAAAGGTCAGGGAGACCATGGGGTTACGGGTCGGTTTTCTCATTCCAGTTTCTTCCATCCTATGTGAGCCCCTCTGCTGGCCTGGCACACAGAGCTGTAAGATGGGAATTCGATAGCTGTGGTAATAGCAGGCACTTATGCAGCAACCCCCCGCCCCCCAGCCCAGCCCCAGGAAGAAACCATCTAGATCTGTCTCTTAGTTGTTGTGTGTTTTCAGGCATAATTGCTTAGCATTGCAACAAGGACGTTTTCTTCTCCCTGCATAGATATAGGCTCTGCTGCTGACACTGGGAATGCCACAGGCTGGGAGGAGATTGTCTTTCCATTAGATCCAAGATCAGCTTTCACTGATTAAAAACAACAATTCTGAACAATTAAAGGGAAATGCTCGGTGTCAGCTGCTGCGGTGCTGGTCTCTGCGGGGCCACCAAGCTGTGAGGCTGTTCCACAGGTGAGTTTGAACATGGAGTACTTCCTTATAAAGCCCAAGGGCTGCCTGACCTCTCCCCAGCTGCCAGGCTGACAGCTGCTTCTGCAGTGACAGAGGTCACCTGGGACAACTAAGGGTGTGACAAGTCTCAAGGAGCGCCAGCAAGTTGGTAAAGCAGCCTGGATCAGACAGGGGTACAGATGGTCAGGGCTCTGGACCGCTGAGGGTTACTGAGGCTCTACCAGGATAAGATGGAAACATTCAACTTTGAGAGGCAAACGCATCTCCCTGGGGATTGCTGGGGAAACATGGGCACTGGCACACAGAACTTCCTACCCATGGAGGCCGCCGGCAGCTTGGCCATCCTGCCCACAGGCTGACACCCACAGTCCTGTTCCTTTTGGTGGGACAGGGAGAACGGTGGGTTTTCCAAGTGGCAGGTGTCATCTGACTTCTGTGGCGTGGTGAGAGTCACACCAGGAAACTGTGAGCGCTGGGGTGGAGATGGTTTGTGGACAATAAAAGAGACAAAGCTGGAGGAAACCAGTGATCAAAGAGCAGATTGTTTGAAGGTGTTTTGGTTTCACTCCTTCTTCCTTTTAGACGTACACGGAAGCTGGGACTTCATGCTTTTAAACTGATTTCTGTGGCTGGTTTTGGATTTTCATTCTTGGCACAGAAGAACCTGAACTGCTACCCTGAGGGCCACTGCTACCCTGAGGACACAGGGATAGACAGCGACTGCCCCAGTGCCGCACCCTGCGGCCAGACCCACAGGCAGGGAGGTGGGGCCAGACTTCCAGCCAAGTGAAGATGGTGGGGCCAGCTAGGAGGCTGTGGCAGGCCCCACCTGAAGGCAACTGGGATCTGTTTTTTAAATGGTGGAAGGGTACAAAAGAAAAGGGTGTGATACTGGGATGCTGGCCAGAGGAAAGAAGAGACGCAGGGGAAAGTGGGTGTATCCCCGTTTACTCATGATTTTCCAAGGGGCATTGCACATTGTCGCCTCCCTGTGTCACCCACCGCTCCTACACTCCTTTCAGGCTGAAAACAAACACCACCCCCCCTCCCCCGAGCTGGGTTTGGATGGCATTGCCATGCTGCCCGCGCTGCGGCAATCTGATGGGCAGGCTAAACTTTGGATCACTGTGCCAGTGGCACTTCCCACCTGCAGTACCATTTGCCTCAGTCACAAGCCCACCCCACAATTAAAATTAAGGTCGTAGTAACATACAAATCAATCAACTCCTCATTAGTAAATGAAGCCTGTGAGTTTTAAACATATTCCTGAAACCACTGTACCTGAGCCAGCAGCAGCCTCCTGCCTTACTCTGAAACCTCCCATCTTCATGGAAGGAAAAACGTGTTTGTAGGCTTGGGTCAGCTGGTTTAACAAATGCAAAAAAAAACCCCAACTTCTCCAATCCTTGAAAATGATTTTATTGCTCAGAGAGACAGATATGACACTTTGAAACACCGTGTGATTAGACAAACCATGAAGCTTGAAAGATGTTCGTCAGGTGAACAACACATCATAGCCGCACATTAATTTTAGAAGAGGAGAAGTGTTAAGTTGGAAATACAGTCACAAGAGCCATTTCTTGAACAAGTATCAACCAACAGGAGTAAAAATCCTCACAGATAACCCATTTCAAGTGTTCACTGGACAGCAAGAAAAGCTTCTATGAATTCCTGGAGCTTTTGACTCCTGCAATCATTTCCTAAATCACGTAGAGTGCCCATGGTGGCTATGTTAACATTTTAGATAAATGGCCTGGAAAAATAAAACACAACAGAGACGTGTGCGTACCGAGGAGCTCTTTCTGTGGGCTGGTTGAACTGTTTTGACAGCACATTCTCAGATTAATTTATCATTTATCTGTAACAAGAGAGGCCTTAAGCAGTAGCTCTTGTGAACTGCAAGGTCACTAAAGCTTTCACAGGCCCTTCTGAGCAGGAGACAACTGAAGGCGTATCTAAAGCAAAGTCAAAGCATGAAAAGGCATACCCTGTTAGCAAAAGCACTGAGAATGGGGTACAGAGAGAGAGCCCACATGATGAAACATCTGTTTCTGCTGGTACTGGACTAATTAAAAACTACACAGCTGTGTATAAGGATGGCACAACTGCATCTTCCTTGTGCCTGCGGACATTCCCCAGCATACCTGGGTCTGGTTAGGACTGAAGTCAGTCGCGACTTGGGCTGTTCTGGAGGAGGTTATGTCTGAGGTGCAGTTCTGTTCCCTAGAAAGATGTCATGAGTGTGAACTCATCAGGAGAGTTCACACAGAGAAAAAGCTTGTGCCTGTTACCATGGACAATGATACTGCAAAGTGACAGCAACAAAAGACCTGTGTTAGGGTAACTCACTAGGGTCGTGCTTGCTCACTTGTGGACCACAGCAAATTTCTACACCCCTTTAGTCACATCTTAAATAAATATGATTATACTTCCTTTTGTACACTGACATTTCAGTAGGTCTGGTAAGATCTGGAATGTTTAGTCAAGTTTATTAAGCTGTGCCAAGATACCGACCGAAGAAATGCACGGACATCATGTGAGCCTAACTCTGCCTGGCAAACGTCCTACTGCAGACCGTTTCTCAGATGGCTCCCTGGCTTAGTTCATAGGTTTGGCACTCAGTTGATCACTGACAAGAAATACGACAGAAACCTCATAACTAATGAAGCCATACAGACATGGTACTCAGAGGAAACATGATTTTTGGCATTTTTAACAGATCCAGAACTTAATGAACAGTCACTTTAATTATTACATTCACTATTAAGTCAAGAACCTTGATTTTATTTAGAGTGGACATTTCACTCTATTGGAGGCTTTGTGCTTGCGTCTTTTTTGCAGCACAGCATGCACCAACAAACTAAGAACTGTGCACATAAGCAGACAAAAGGAAGGAAAACATGACACAGAAATCCCCATGCTAAACTGCACATTAACGAACGGATGTCCTGCTGAAAGCAGCTCCTCAGTTATCCTCCTTGTTACAGCATTCTGTCAGTTAATAGCAACTACATGGGACTCGTGAGCTACTGAGGCTTTGCAACACCAAAAGGCAATAGTGACCCTGAGATTTATGTTGATGTTACCAAAAGTTTAATACCATGGTATGATACAGTATCAACATGAGAACATGGTCCTCTTCACGAAGCCAAGAAACACCTGAAATACCGTGCTGCTTCAACTCAGATAAACGTGTCTACACTGGAAATCTGCTAGTTCCACCACTCATGTCCTCAGTCTCCGTTTTGGAACAAGCGTGACTTACATTTTTATGGTGTTTTTGCTGGTCAGAGTCTCTTGCTGAATCATCTAAAGACAAGTGATAGTTAAAAACCCAGCAAACACTCTTCATGTTTAAACATTTACTGAAAAACATCATTTAAAAAAGGTAGGGAGACTATTCAGAGATATAAATGTGAGGTAGAGACATCACTTCAAGGTGTTTTGAAGGCCATTCATAATCTCCCTTAACACTGGAGAAGTGGCACTTGAGTAATAATTAACTTAGTCTAAATTCCAAACGTACGGTGATGGAAAAAATGGTCTCTGTGTACATGAGCATATATAGGCACCTGTGAAAAAAATCTTCTAAAAAGTTAAGAACAACTGCTTCTGTTTCACTCGTGGGTAAACAGCACAGAAGAATCACTGTATTTCCCTGGGCATGTCGTGTCAGGAAGATTAGGAACTCGCCCCAAATTCCTACAACCATCTCCTCTGCTCACTCACAACTAGCCTGCTCTTCTGCATTGCTGTAGCACCACTGTGTCTCAAGCACATGGAAACTTTGTCAAGTGTAGTTCACACTAAGGGAAACAATGATAAACTCCAAGAGAAGAGATACAGGCATACAATGCTATGACATGACAAAGAAAAATTAAAATTTCAAGTTGGGAGGTGCTGTGAATAAGTAATCTTTAAAAAGTCCCTTGAAATATTAACTTAATTCAGAACAAATCCTGTGCTGTGTAAAACATGTTTGCTAAATATTATACCTCAAAATAAATCAAAAAGACAACTCCCCCTCCCCTCAACCCCCCCCCCCCAAAAAAAAAGATTTAAGGGATTTTCAGGAACCTCAAGAGTTGACAATCTTTCCTGCTAACCAGAATGCTCAAATTGTTGCCTCAAAGTGAGCGATCCATATCTTATCAAAAGACATTTATAATTTTTTATCTTATTCTAATAACAACAACAGTAAGTTTACTTCTGACTTATTTTCATGTACCTTCCCTTTTAAAAGCCTATGGCTTAGTGTTTGAAAGTTAAAAACAATAATAAAATAAAGCCTAATAGCACACAGTATAAAAAAGATAAATTTCAAAACCACTACATTATTACTTATGAAAAGTGCACTACGTTTTGTCTGCAGGTCAGAGATGCTTTGGTCACGGATATAATTTCCATGATTAACTCTTCCACAAAGCTTTTCCATCTTCCTAGTTAAATGAGAAATCTTTCGTCAACCAAGGTTTTGGATGCCAAATTCTTCTGCCCAAATGTATTACGAATAAGCCTAAATATCTAAGAAGATTTAAAAAAAAAAGTATTAATGAAGAAATACTTAAACCAGAGTGTTTCAGTACTTAACATAAAACAACTTCATATTATCTTTAATCTGTAAATAACACGAGTGAATTAGGCACTTAAATCCCTTTAGCATTTTTGAGGTATCTTCCAGTGTCTTTCTACTCTGAAATATAATTATGTGTGATTAACTTTAAGAGATACTTGTGCTTTCTGTTGAAAGTTATTTGTAGCCTCTTTATTCCTGACAGGCATTTAGATTGAGATGCAGATCGAGAGAGGTGATTCTGCCCCTCTGCTCTGGTGAGGCCTCACCTGGAGTACTGTGTCCAGCTTTGGAGCCCTCAACACAAGAAGGACATGGACCTGTTGGAGCGTGTCCAGAGGAGGGCCACAAAAATGATCAAAGGGCTGGAGCACCTCTCCTAGTAGATAGGCTGAGAGAGTTGGGCTTGTTCAGCTTGGAGAAGAGAAGGCTCCCGAGGGACTTTATAGCAGCCTTCCAGTGCCTGAAAGGTGCCTATAAGAAAGCTGGGGAAGAACTGCTCATGAGGGCATGTAGCAATGGGGCAAAGGGTAACGTTTTTAAACCCAAAAAGGGGACATTTCAGTTGGATATTAGGAAAAAGTTCTTCACTATGAGGGTGGTGGATCACTGGAACAGGTTGCCCAGAGAGGTAGTGGAGGCCCCATCCCTGGGGATATTCAAGGTCGGGCTTGATGGGGCTCTGAGTGACAAGATCTAGTGAGTATGTCCCTGCTCACTGCAGGGGGATTGGACTAGATGACCTCTAAAGGTCCCTTCCAACCTTACACATTCTGTGATTCTATGTAAACAAAATTAATTCCTCACAAGCATATTTGAACAAAAAAAACCCAAACAAAAAAACCCCTATTTTAAAAGCTGTCAGTATATTATTTTGTCACTGTGTAACTCTAACTTATGTAGTTAACTATATAAACTTCCAGACATCTGAAAAGTATTATTTTGTTCTTAAATTGAAGTTTACCTCCTGTTGCAAATATGTTAGAATAGCTGCTAGAACAAAACTTTGGGAAGCCAGATCCACAACGGAGAAAAACAGGATATCGAAGATGAGCAGCGTTGTCTCATTGCCATAATAGAGAACATCACTGAACGACTGTCCTTCATCTACAAAAAGAGAGTAATTTTTGAAAAATTATTATTTCTGTGAAGTGCAGGCTTGTGGAGTTCATTACTCCACGCTGAAAAAGCTGGTTAAGGAAAAGGAAAACCAGAGGAAGACCGAGTTATGGCATTCTGTGGTGTCATACAAGCTAGTTATGGCATGCAATTAACCAAAATAGTGCAACCTTTTCCACTTACAAAAACAGCTCAGTACTGATGGAGCACAACAGGAAAAGCCCACATGCCACAGGCCACTTTATCAGCACTGAAACCTCAATCAGAATGTTCCAAAAAGGGCTGCTCTCAACAAGGCGCAGATGTAACTTCCTTGTCACTGAAATTTTTAGCAAGTGTTAACTCTGGCCCCAATGCAACGAAATAATAAAACCCATACGCTTAGAGCCTTATTTAGGAAGAGGTTCAGAGCTTAACATTTCTTGGTTCGCTGGTTAACAGCTTCCTGAAAAATGGGTCTTTTAAGCTTAAAATCCCTTTTTCCTAGCCAAAGCAGTCTAGACCACTTACCCGCTTCTTGAAACAGCACCATTTCCAAAAAAGAAAAGAACACTTGTAATAAACAGTTCCAGAAAATAGATTCTTTTCCTTCTTTCTACTTTTCCAAAAAGATGTCTAGTGCAAGTTTTATTGGAAACAGTATGTTTCTAGAGCAGGGCCATGAGGGTGGATGGTCCAAGGGCTGAAGCGCCTCTCCTACGAAGACAGGCTGAGACAGTTGGGCTTGTTCAGCCTGGAGAAGGCTCAGTGGAGACCTTATAGTGGCCTTCCAGTACCTGAAGGTACAAGAAAGCTGGGGAGGGGCTGTTTGTGAGGGAATGCAGCAAGGGGCAATGGCTGCAAGTTGGAGCACAGGAAGTTCCTCACCAACATGCAGAAGAACTTTTTCACAGTGAGGGTGACAGAGCCCTGGAACAGGCTGCCCAGGGGGGTTGTGGAGTCTCCATCTCTGGAGATATTCAAGACCCATCTGGACACCTACCTGTGTGACCTGTCCTAGGGAACCTGCTTTGGCAGGCGGGTTGGACCCAATGTCTCTTGAGGTCCCTTCCAACCCCTACGATTCTGTGATTCTGTGATCATTGCTTATGATTATGAACTTTGAAACAAAGGCAGCCAAAAGACCAAATCTTTGTTGGATACGGCAGCGTTTGGAGACATCACATGTGCTTATACACTCAATTCTAACTCAGACATTGCATAGCTAACAAGATGCATGGCTGAGTAGACCTGGGGTTTAGAATAGGTTTTTGGAATGACTGATACTGTGAGGTGTGGAATCACAGACTGAAGCTGAATAAAGTCCTTGTTACTGTTTTAAGGCAGATACTGGCTCTCTGGCAACATTTATTAGTAAATACAGTGCCTCGCCATGACAGGGGAGGAGAGCCCAAGCCTTTAATGAACTCAGATATCTAGACTGAACAAAAATATCAGACTACAACTGTGTCTAATTTGAAAGCACATGCTGCATTCCTGATCACGCAGCAAGGTTTGAATTTCAAATTAGGCTTCAGCTTTTGCAGCCCTAGTGTCATGGAACAGGAAAAGTTCTGCACAGCTCAGCGATGTCATCTGCAGATTGCTATTACATAAGAACAATGACATATGAAGGGTGTGTAGTGGTCATCTGGTATTATCTATAGATTGGATTACAGTTCTGATAAGATTTAGAGTGTCTGAACAGTGCCTCTGGAGAGCCAAGTACCTGAGGGACTCAAAACAAGGTCTCACACCACCTTGGATCGTTAGCTAATGTTTAGTTTTCATGCACGTGACGGCCATATTTATGGTTAGGGGTAGAATCAGGGTCTGAACCAGGGTTGTCAAAGATAATTTTTGATGGATTCTGTACAGCTCAGGGACTGAGGAAACAGACTAGTATCAGGACCAAGTTCACAGCTGATATTTCATTGTGTTGTGGATACCAGTCTCCAGACTGGGACCAGGGGTTTCAGAACCTTGGAAGGGGAGGAAGTGGAGGACCTAACACTGGATGAGGATTCCAGTGATGCAGGTGTTGGTACCTGGCAGTATGTATGAACAGGTTAGGGGTTTTAGAGTCTTGGTGTTTCACAGCATCAGTCTTCCACGGATTCCCATTTAGGAACCTAGGTTGAAGATAGGGACAAGACTTTTCACTAAATCTATTTTAACACGTACTGGTCACTTGGAAATACTTCTGGCTAGGTTTAGCAGCTGCTTGGGATTCAGGATGATGCACTGAAGAACCCAAGTCTGATTGCTTTTGCATAGCTTAAGGGACCAGAATCAGAAGTGGTGCCATCCCTGTTTCCTCTGGAATACTCATTTTTGCTGTAGGTATTGGCAACACTTAAAGAATTTTAAAATTAAGTATTTAAAAACCTGACTTAGTGGAACCAGCAAAGATGAGTCACGTATTATCTATCATCAAGTGTTCCACTAAAATGTCCTCACTATGTTCAATATCCTCTTTAAAGAAACTGTCTTTCTTTAAATTGTTTTGTAAGAAATTTGGTTCTCTATTAAAAAAAAATACCATGGAGCTACTTAACTATTGTGGTCTCCTTTCCATTTACAAAGTGAATACTGGATCTAGACAGCAAGTCAGAGGAGCAGTTTGTAAACACATGTACGTCTCTGCACAGTATCCTTTCAGCTGCCTAAAAGAAAAAACATTGGACTTGAGCAACAAATTATAAATAGGATTTCTGTAACCTGAAGAACTTCTCTTAAATATCTCCCTCTCAAGTGGTCATTTAATGACCTCTCCTGCTGTCAAGTCCAGTTTAGATTGTAAATCCTGGGAAAGAAATGTACACAGAAATCTACACACTTATAGTAGTATAAATATGAGTCACAAATGTTTTTTACCATTGTAAAAAAGACTTTTCTCCAGTGGTTCCATGAACTCCATGCCAAGAATCCGTTCGAGCAGCAACTTATCTTTAACAATATAATCCATTTCTTTATGAACCTAGAACAGGAAAAACAACACTTCTTGTTTTATGATTTCAACAAAAAAGTACTTGTCACAAGTGAAGTACAGCTATTTAGATCTTTATGAATGAAAATAAAAGCACTGCACTGTTGGACAGCACTCCTTTTTTTCTTTTCTTTTTTTTTTTTTATGAAGCACTGTTCCAGTTGCCATAAAGTCTTTAACAACATGTCATTAAGAACATAAGCTTAAAGAGAAATGGCAGCCTTTCAGATTCACAATTTTTAGTCTCTCTTGCCTTTAACACAGTGAAGTCAATATACATACGTGATCAATAAAAGAACTGAGAAATTTGTTCATGGTGTTGTATGCCCTTGTGCTTTGCTCCAAAGTGTTTGCAGACGAGTCCAAAAGCCGAGCAGGACCACGCTTCTGCAACAGAACATGACTGTGACTACAGTGAAAAGCTGCATATTTTAAACAACATGGACAGAATACAAGTATCTCACTTACTCTCATAAGGGTTTCATGAATCCTGTCATAATGCAGTCGCATCTTTCTTGAAATGGAAATCTGAAACGTCTGGCCATCTGTGTTCGGCAACAAACCTCTCTGACTGCACAGATTTTCCTATACAATTAAAGCCATTGTAAATTAGTGTTACTAATGTCATTCATAGACCAAAAAAAAGTCAAAAGCTTTTCATTTCCTCTCTTACCTGTACACATAGTACTTAGTATTTCTAAATACTTGAATCCACTGCACTCCTGGTTCTTTTTCCGCAAGATTTTCTTAGGACATGAAATCCTGACCCCTGCTGTCAAAAAGTCATATTCCTCTTCTCACCTGTGCCAAGTTCATTGCCTTCTAGTACATCTTTTGACAATGGCTCTGAAGCCCTTTCTTTTCTTTTCATCACTTATTCTATACTTGTCCTGCTTTTTTTGTACTTTGGATTCCTGACTTTTTTTGGGTCACATATAATAAATCTCAAAGACCCCAAGAAAATAGAAAATCTGACCTCTCCATAGAGAAAAAACCACCTGCTTTTCCCAAAATTACATTAAAATAAGCAATTAGGGAAAAAAAAGGAACACACAAGTCAAAAATATTATTAAAAATATTCCTCTGGATTTCAATGTTCGGATTTAATTTTGACATGGTTAGGTTTTTTCCTGTCCACTTGTAATTGAAATAGCAATATCCTTTGTCTAAGGTACTTCCTTCCTACTTGTCCCTACAAAGATGCAAGATAATCATGAAATTGAGTGCACAGTGCTCCAATCTGGTATTAGACAACATACAACAAATCAGGAGAAATTCTTACTAAAATGAATTTCTGTAAAGAATAGGTTATATTGCCACAGGAGAAGAGATGGAACAAAATAATTTATTGGAAGAGCAGATGTTTCTTTAAGCAGAGTTTTTCAGATTTGTCTTTTATGAAAGGTTTTTGGTATGCATTTTTTGGAATGTGGCCATGAGCTTAAGAAAAGCTCCAATATCAAATACATATCTCTTGAAAAGATGGAAAAACTTTTTACAAAACCAGGAACTTTATATCTATGAAATCCGAAGAAATAGCAAAGAAAAATAGATAGTGAGGAAGAAGAAAGATGAAGAGATAGTTAAAAGAAATGCTGTTACATATTTACACACTAACAGCTGGTATCTTCAAGTACTGTAACTTGTTGCCAGGTGATACACAACTGCAGATCCATAAGGCAAAGCTGTGTGTTTTATTTTTTTATTGATTTAATAAAATAAATAATTAGAGCAGGTGTTTAAGCTTTCACTTACTGCTTCTCTCTTTAGGTTCATATTCATTTCTTCCATATTGGTATCTGCATGTCCATGCACAGAACGACCGTGGATATAATAACCAAAGCAGCTGTGTGACAAGAGAAACACTGAAATCTAAAAGAGATGGGGGAAGATTACAATAATTAAGTATCAGAATTTTATTTTTGAACTTTTGAATTCACAGTGGAGATCAGCAAGACCAGTCCTTCTACAAACACAAAGCAGGCAGGTACCAAAATATATATGGCAGAAAAATGCTAAATAACTCTTTTACTCATTAGTTTTATCTATGTTTAGCTAGATTACTACTTAACTTCTACAGAGCCAAAAAAATAAGGCAAAGTTATTAGCTTTCATTTTGATGCACAAGTTATTTCTGTCATACCAGTTGAGTTCCTAGGAGGCTGAATTTAGTGAAATTTCATTCAGTGTGACACAATGCTTATATACCACATAAAACCCCAAATTAACTCTCTCTACAACCCACGTATTACATACTGTCCAAGAGGGACAGCGATGAAATTCAGTGGCTGAGAGACAGCCACAAGATAGGAACAGAAACCAAACATGAACACATTAAATGAACCCAAGACAGCCATGTCTGTAAGACGAAAGTACTAGAATGGAAACCGGTAGAAAGAAAGGCAGCAAATTGCTCCACACCTAATTTCTGTCATAATTTGTTACTTTTTAATTCTCTATGAACACGTGCAACCAATTTAACTTCAAAAAACAGCCTATAAATCGCTCGCTAAGCAGAACATATTGATACCTATGGTTCCAGAATCTTTTTCCAATTTAACTGAAATCTTTTTGTAGATTGGACTGATAAGACGAGCTAAAAGAAACACTGACTTTGGCTGTTAGCTAGAATTCTCAGATTAAATAAAATGAATAAATATAATTTAATATTCCTAAAACTATGTATTTATTATGCAGGTATTATTCTATTAAAAATAGTACTGTAGAAATGAGACAAAGAAATACTTACATTGCTCATGCAACACAAATCAACAAATTGGCTTATCTTATCTTCAATAAATCTTTCATAAAACACAGAAAAAAAAAGAATCTGAAATAAATAAACCATATTATCCTTTATTAGTTCATCAGATTTGACTTTAATTAATTAAGCAATTGACTTCACAGTTTATCACCCACAAATTACAGACTTCTTTAGTGGCCACCACTGCACTGGACTCTATGAAATGGGATTGACATCCTTCCCCTGGGATGTAAAGTTGTAGGAATAACCTGCTTTCCATTTTGAACTTGGAGATGCTTCAAAGTTGTTTAAAACAAAACAAAGTAGTTGCATAAAATTCACATCTAGCTACAAAGAACGATGTCTCATAGCTCAGGAGATTCAAGTTCTAAAGCAGTTAGAAGTCTAGATCAAGCAAAACAGTTAAGAATACACCCAGCACTATGATATGTAGCATGGATGGTCTAGTCATGTGTTCTGGTTTCCAAGCACCAGCCTGTGCAGGTTAACTGGGTATGCGCCGTGTTTCACACACCTGTAAGAGGGCGATGGCGAGCCAGAGTGCAGCGGACACGCCGAATCTTAAAATGCGGCTCCAAGGAGCAATGTAACTTTCACTGCTCCTGGTAAGGCTGGAAGAAGAATCCATTAAAGCCAGGTTTGAAAATCCCACCACCTGAAGAGATAAAAGGTCAGGATAACAACATGAGGCAATGAACTGAATGAATTGTGACCTTGCTGTTTCCACATTAACAGGAAGTAAGAAGAAAAATGAAGAAAAACGGGACCTGGGAATAGCAACACATGTGCTATGATAGAGCCCAACTCTGTGACAGTGTGATTACTGAGAAAGAGAATTCAAACCATAAACCGTACGTGTTTGTGTTGATACATAAATTCAGAACATATGTAGCTAAATTTAATGAAAAATCAATGTTGATTTATACTCAAAAACTCCAAAAGAGTCTACTGTTAGACTGCATAGGGATATTGTTTCTGCCAAGTCTCAGCTTTCTAGTCCTATAAATACCAGTGTAAAAAACAATTTTTTATCTGTTTTGAAACTGTTAGAACCTGGGTTTTTTATTTTTATTGAAGAGAAATATATTTCCTTCCACAGTTTATGGGCTGCTGTGAAGAAAATTAACTCCATCCCAGCCAGGTCCAATCCAGTACTGAAAAGCTCAGTTCTGCTGCCAGAGTGCTATCTGCATTAGCCACGTAGTTGTCAATGCCGCAGTGACACGGCATGTGCCAACCAGTGGCTAGTTTGGTGCCAGACGTGAAGCCTGAGGGCAGAGAAACTCCTTCTTCTCCACTTGCAACTTCTGCCAACTATTATTTTTCCTGGCTTGTTTTCTACTACTGTACAGCTTGTCACCGTGATTAATGAGAACTGAACAGTCCCTTATCAAAATTGCTAGCCCAAGAAGAGAGATTTTGAGCAATATAGATGTTTCCCTTGTAGTGAGCAGCTGATTGCTGTATCTACACTGTCCATTATGCTTCTAGAGAAACTGCATTCCAAACTCCAGTTACACAGATTATCTGAGGTTTTCACAAACACCAATTTTCATCTATTTAGGTATCTTGCATGACTTTCTCCACCATCAATATGAAGAAAGGGATTTTCCAGAGGGAAATTCATAGCAGGAGTTATAGAACAAGATGTTACTCATGGAATCACAGGATATCCTGAGTTGGAAGGGACCCATAAAGATCATCGGATCCAACTTCTGGCTGCTGCACACAGGGCCAGCCAAGTCAGAGCATGGGACTGAGTGCATCATCCAGATGCTTCTTGAACTCAGTCAAGCTCAGTGCTGTGACCACTTCCCTGGCAAGCTTGTTCCAGTGCCTGATCACCCTCTCAGTAAAGAGCCTCTTATTCACTCTCTATTAAGAGTAGTCACTCCATTCTAGCCATACCAGGAGCCTACAAAGAGTAACATGAGGATTAGTCAGTTTTGGGAATGTGTACTCTTTTTATCCTGTTCCTTTCTTGGAACATGGCAACTAAGCTGATCCTGGCTGTTTACCAACAGCAAAAATACTGATGTAGTGAATGATGAAAGTTTGGGATTTTTTACTGTATTTAATTTAAAAGAAAAATAGGATATTTAAAAGCTGAAATATAGAAAATAATAAAAGTATTAAAAACATGTCAAAGAACCTCACATAAATTAACTATATGCTACATTCTTTAAGAACATGTCCCAAAATAAAAGCACTCGCCAAACCTCAGAAGAAACAAACCAAAATGTTTTTAAAAACCAAAGGCACCATTTCTTGCATATCCTCAAGCTGTAACTGAAGGCGTGCTGCCTTGTGTTATGCCATCAGGAGCAGAACTGGCACATTTAATTTCCTGTTTTGTAAAAGGTCAGTATAGCAAATGAGCAGGAAGGAAGCCCATTTCAGATAAATACGAAACGAGTAACAAAGCTGCAGAGCGTGGAAGGAGGGGGCCAGTAGGCAAATAAAGAATTGAGTGTGCACACCAACTGGTATTATCAGTCTCTTGAGCCATTCAGGGTAACTCATGTCCTTAACAGTAGAATCTTTACTGTTAAAAGTGGGTTCTTTACCTGGTATGCAAAGCCAATTCACACACAGGTTTGAGGTATTTGTTTATTCCACATTTGCACAGAGATGGGTGCTAGGTGGTAATTCCACCAGGCTAGCACTGGGTGGTTACAGTTACACTGTGTATTTGTACAGTCCAGAGTGGAAGTTCCACCTGTTGGTCACACCTTCTTAACTACAACTGGTTAACTCTTTGCTCACTTGGGTTTAAAGACACAGTACTTTCTGAATTCATTATGGATGTTCAGTGAGTAGGGGTTTTATCTGGGGAGGGGGTGTATTCAGCACTGGATGTGTGGTATTCATATTACAATGAGACAGTTTGCTCTCAGGACACCAATTAGATTAATTTCTCTGACTTTTGACTCTCAAGGTTGCATATCTTGTTTTTTATAAGTATGTCTCTGTTCAAGATCCCCTTGTTACTTATCTTAAGTATACCTCATTCTGAGATGCTACAGTCTTCATGCAACTAAATTGGGTATGTGGGATGTTGGTGGTTTGAGTCATCTAGGCACTAGTTATGTTAAGCAGACAGACATCAGTTAGGCATCAACTACTTAGAAAAAACCCCAACAAACCAAACTAACAAAGGTCTGTCAGATAATTAAAGGTTGGCTTTGGCTTTGTTTTTTAAAGTCTTTCTTAATGAAATATTGCAATGATCTATACATATAAGTTAAAAAAAAAAGTATTAAAATAATTATTTTACTAAGTTAGATGTTTTCAAATGAACATGAAGGTCATCCACTATTACCACAGAGAATACAAGAATTAAAGAACAGACCCTTATGTTAGACTCTGGTTGTGTATCACAAAAACTTAACAACAATAATTGTAGTAATAATACCTCCAGAAAAAAAAGAACTGCAAGCACTTGAAAGAGGGGATTTATCTTCCTCATTGTCTGAATTTCATTCCATTCATTTGCTATAAAATATGTCCTCCATATGCTCACAGGTGCAGCAGCACTTTTAATAACACCTTCACCTAAAAGAATACATAAAATAAAGCTCTGAAATTTAATATTCGAGAGTAATATCCACATTTAACCAAAACTGCTTAAACAAACAAGCATAGCTCAAGTTACCTTCAACTGCTTTAAGAACTTTGCCCTTAGGTCTTTCCCAGTCAATAAAGAAAATATCTATAGTAAGTTGTGAAACCAGCAATTGTAAGAATTGCAGAGCCTAAGAAAGAAAAAGGAGAAATATAACAAGGGCAGCAACAGCATATAGACAAAGATGAAGAAACAGTCGTTGCATCCACCACTCATTAAACATAAGGAGTAATAAACACAACTGACTGTGCTTGAGACTGCAGCTTTGTTAACATCTTTCGAGACAACTTTTTTTTTTTAAATTTAAAAGTTTGGAATAATGGTGTCATGTGATGCTGTCCAAAGCTATGAAGAAAATACAGCAAAGTAGCAAATTCAAAGAAATTAACTAAGTATTTCCCAATAACAGATTAATCTGTATTATGAAGTCCAATTCAGCATAATACCCATAACAGATAAAATATTTGTATATCCCATGAAGACAGAATACCGATCTCTGGATTCTACAAGCATATTTGAACATAATTGCTTTAATCTGTCTTTTTTTTTAATCAGGAACTGTCAGCACTTACATTCGACTCTAAAAGAAAGCACTTGCTTTCTTGATAACCGTGTTATTTGGGTTTCTGAACACCTTTATCCTTGAAAGAATAATTTTCCATAGATCATCTTCCTTAGACATTTATTTCCTTATAAAGACATCCCAAAATACATTTCTATGGAAAAATTACTTAATTCTCAGAAGAACTGTTTATGTCTAGATGATAATAAAATGGACTGTACAAGATGTTTAAAAACAAGTCTCCTGAAAATATACAGAAGTATGCATATGTTGAAATGGCTGTAATGTCTGAAGAAAAAAGTATTTACCTTTAAACTAAATGCACACGCTATGTATGTAACAAAATCTTCTTCTTCAGATGGAAGTGGTAAAAAGACAGAGACAAACTGCTGAGCCTGTAATTGAGAAGTTACATTGAAATAGTATGGACGGCATATGTAACAACATGCTAAGTGCTTAAGAGTCAATAATGTTTTGCAGAGAACGACTGGTATTTAATGTGCAATCGTTTTGAATTTGTAAAATAGTTTAAGTGACTATTAAAGCAGACTGCAAATACAATGAATCCTAAGGAGAAGAAACAGATGAGCACAAAAATCAAAGCACACAAACCAGAATATCATATAGAACTTGCCTCAATAGTCTGACCAGAAAGGCAAAATATAACAAAAAAAGAAAAAGAAAAGAAAGAAAATGAATTTTTGTGTAAAATATATGCAATATTAATAGGTTTTCATACCACCCAAATCTGGAAACCACTTACTTTGAAGAACACAAGCCAATAAATTCCTGTGCCCACTGTGATGATAAAGAAAACGTTGGCAAGGTCTCCAGCGTAAAACAGTAAGAACTTAAAAAGTGTCTGCAATTATAAAAACATATTGTAGAGAGCTGTAAAACTGATTAAGTGATGCATATGTACATTCACATAAAATGTTCTGCAGGTCACACTACAGGAAACTCTAGTACTGAAAACAGCCTTGAACAACATTTTTCTACTGTGGTGATACAGTTATGGTATATTCAGTATCTGAAACTCCTACATGCTAGTCTTAATTCACAGAAGAAATTATCTGAAAACTATGTCCACTCAACTGATGTTGAGTTTTACTGTAAATAAAGGTATTTACAGATCTTTACCTTTATTTTTAGCAAAGTAATTCCTAAACGATATCATCATCATCCTAATAAAAAAAGAAAGAAAAGCAAGACCCCTACTTCCTGAAGTGAGCCTAACTCGAGGTCATGGGAGTAGGTTGAAAACTGTTTCAGTTAGCTGAAGAAACAAAACAGTTATACCACAGGGAGTGATAGCAAAGGTGTTCTTAGGAGAGGAAGACATAGGCCATTTCATGATGCCGCTGTTCATACCTGCAAGTCAATTACAGAGTTGCCTGTGCGCCTCTTCCAGCCCGCAGTCTTGAGGAGGGACCATAACACTGCCAGTCCACCCAACACACCCAACGTGATCTGGAGAGAATGAAAAATTATTTGCAGATATTTTAAAAAAAAGCAAAATAAAAGTAAATAGTTTTATAAAGAAATTAAAGGGAAACACAACTTACATCAGTCTGAACCTGAGCTTCTGACTGATTCATCTCGTAACTGACTGAGAAGGAGACCTGAATATTAAGGTACAAAAAGTAAACACATATAGAAATTCTGAAATTCAACCATTAGAGACAGTGGTAGTTCTTTAATTGGTGGGAATTCCCATCTAGGGCTACTATTCAAGTACAAAATACATCTTCTGTTGCTGTATATATCTGCCCTGGTGTGCTACAGTGCCAGGCTCCATACAAGCATGTGCTTTGCTATGCTTAGTGCAGATTTTACCAGCAGGAATGCTGGGGATGGATGCCTGTTATCTGCAAGTTATTACCTAATCAGAATCCTTCCAAATGTGCATTGTTTTTTTGTTCTGAAACTAGACACCTAAGGTTTGATACTTGTCCTTTTATCAGTATTTGTTAAAATTAACTTTCCTTTATTTACATCAGTATGCAACATCTTAAAGGGAGCTCTGACATAGCAGCATCAAAGTTGCTCCCTCTAGCTTAAATATCTAACCAACCTAAACCCTATTTTTTTACTTTAGTCTGAAAGAGTTGCGTCTGTCTTTGTTTTATAATATTCTGGCCTGAGCCTTTGTCACTGCAAGACTAAATTCAACACAGGTATGATAATAAATCGTACTTTTAATTCTGTTTTTTAAAAAAAAGGACAACCCCCCCACTCCCAAACCAACTCCTCCTCCCCACCACTTTGGATTCCAGTTCCTGTCAGAACTCATTTTATCATCTCATTTCGATTTAAATCTAAGTATTGCCATATTTACTAGCATAAAATTTGTTAAACCAACAAGACATCCAAAATTGGCAATACTCAAGTACATCAGATGTAGATGTAAGGGTGAAATAGTATAACAGAAAAATAAACTGAAAACAATTTTCCTGTCAATTTAAATGGATTATTTTCTAAAAGCAATGCTGCTTCTGCAGTTAAACAGAGACATCAATTAGGCAGGGAAGACGTGGCTGACTAATTTTTCTAACGTTCTAATCCCTTTCCTCTTTTTTTCTTACAGGCAGCTAATATGAAAAGCCAGAACTTCCTAGCTAGTTATCTACCTGTACTGGAAGCCTAAACTGTTGAAGGGTAATACAGAGAAAGCGTTTATATCTTTTAAAAAACAGAACAGTTGTTTTACTGCTTTAAGCTCAACATTTTCATGTTTTAAAGCAGTGTGATCTAACTAGCAAACAAGGCACAGGAATGGTTTATCTGACTCTTTTGCCTGCCATAGGAATTGCCCCTTCTGAATCTGCTACAGCATATTTTGTTGGCTTTCAATACAGAAAGATCCCCCCCCAAACTGATCTCCAATCCCTCTGGCTATAGTTTTTTTCTTTTTTTTTTGCATTAGAGATGTGCTGTAAAATAATACAGAGCAGACAAAACACTAGAGGATGTTTTAGACATATTACCAATATCTTAACTTAAACTACAGGTGACCTGATGTGTTTGTGTCATAACAACAACCTCTTAATGCATTGCTCTGAATTCAAATATTCAATGTCCTGCATAAAGTGCTGCTTTCAGTGCATTGCATAGACTTTTCCTGTTATCTTCTGTGTGCATAATTTTATTTGAACTGGAGCCTATGTTAGCATTACACAACCAACTGTAAAATACTTAGCATTTTAAGTTTAAAAATACTCAAGATAAATACTTAAAGCTACTTTGTTTTAGTGAAAACAAAGTCCCCAAAACATTCACTCAAATGAAATTCCAGCAGCACCAGAGCTATGATTAACTCATCAGTTTAATTAAGGTAGTAGAAAATTCTCACCATCACACTCTGTGTTTCAGGGTTTTGGACAAGCACATCTGTGTAAGCGACAGTAATTAGAGGAGGGTAGATAGTTCCTCTCTGAGTATGGGATACCAGGCGGATGCTGCAGAAATACAAGAGCATCACTTTCAACACAGAAAATAGATGAGTGGCTAGGAACCTATTCACTAAAACTTGCACTAATAAGAAAATACTAAATGGACTTGATCACTAAGATGTGAATTTCAATCCGAATGACGTATTTAAAAAGCAACTGGAGTGTATGAAGGCATAAACACAAAAAGCTGGGAAGGATTGCTTATTTGTAAGAAAATATCTCAATCAACCTTTACCCACCGCTCACATCACAACAGCTGCAACTGAATCAAATTTCAAAACGTTTTTCTCAAAATGTTATAGAATTACCTTTTCTATGTTTATTTTCAATTTCTGGCATTGCCATTTTTTGAAAGAGGGGTGGGAAGGGGTTCTCCTGAGATACATAAACTAATCCTTAGTTTTTGAAACAATGTAATACATAATTTTCAGCAGACAAAGTTAGTTCATTAATCTTTGAGATGATTACTTGCATGGATCACTGTTTGTTGCTACTCAGCAATCTTTTTAACTAATGAACTGTGAAAAAGAGCTGAAAGAAAAGGGAGATCTCAATTTTTAGGTACTCCTCTGAGATGAAGACATTATTACATAAAGGAGGAGAAAAGAAAGGTTCCTCCAAATCATATTCCAGCTGACCATCAGTAATGACCCTAACAGGGAGTCTCACAACTTCAGTTAAAAGACTACAAGCCTATTCTGAAATGTATAATAGAACTGGCAACAGTTTGTAAAAATACAGCAAAACAAGAATATGGAGTATGAAACAGTATCCTCATATAGTCAGCAACAGACACATATAGAATTAACAAAGGAGTTTTTAGGTCTTTCCAGATGACATCTGCTTGTAAGAGGTGACTGAATGCCTGCTAACTTGCATTATGCAAACATAGTCTGAGTTGTTGCACCTGCAAATTTTAAGTGCCACAAGTTTATGTTTTCTCACTCACTCATCAAAACAACCTGTGGAAGCTTTTGCTACATCCAGCACCTAATGGAAAAAGCAGCACAGGACACATTAGACCAAACATAATAAACCACCTTGCTTCTAAGATACTGAAATTGCAGATTGCACAGAAGTTGCTTCCTTTTCTATGTACTATATATATATATGTGTGTATATATGCAATTAATCACCTTATTGTTATTTTGCTAGCAATTCGAATTACTCTTGGTATTTTTCCCAAGTCACTCTCTTTTCCACTTAGTGCATCCACCAAAAAAAATCGACGAGTCAAAAGCCAGTTGTTCATATTACTGCCTTTGAAAAAACATGACAGTCACTTAATAACAATTCAGCACACTACTAGAAATTATACAATTAACTATATAATACATACAATTGTATTTTATTTATTCATAAATAAAATTATTTATTTTCAACTTAAACAAATGCATAATGAAATTAAGATTACTTCATTTGTGCTTATTATTGATTGGGCTGCTGTATGCAACCAGAGCTTGCACTTCCCATTATGTAAACCTGCCCACAAAATATTAAATTCTTAAAACAGAAGTAAATTATGGAAGGTTGTGGTATCTTTAAAAACAAGTCGGTAACAGTAATTAATACAAAATCTTTCTATTTGAAGTAGTTCAGGTTATTCAGATTCACAGAAATGTTATTGTGACAGTCTTACCTTGATTAACAAACATTTCACTGTATTGAAGATTCAAGTTTAAAACTGGCACGGCCCAAAGATGCTGTTGTCCGTCATCGCCATTATATTCAAGGAAGAGGTCATAAAAGACTGGATTAGCAAATTCCAGTAAAATCTTGGAAAGTGAAATTTTGCACTACAAGAAAAAAAAGAGTTAAAGGAAAAAGATCACTTTAGCCATTTAATTATTTTATCAAGTTGTGGATTCTTCCACTACAAAATTATCATGAAGTTTGTCCCATGTCTTCACAAAACATAAGGCATACCAGCTATCTGCAAGCAACTACAAACTACTCCTGCTTTTATACAAACCTCTTGGAAATGACTGCAATTAACTAAATCACCTCATGTGGAGAATGAAGCTCTGCTAATATTTTTTGACAGATGAGGAAAAAATATCCTCACAAATTTCACAGACATAAAATTTGAAAGAGCATAAACACTGAAGTCAAGAAACATAAATGCTTCAGTCATGGAGTACTGTGTCTGGTTCTGGGCTCACCAGTAAGAGAAATGGAGATACTTGCTACAGTCCAGTGTAGGCCACTAAAAATGATGAATGGACTGGAGCATCTCTCTCGTGAGGAAAGGCTGAGACAGCTGCATGAGAAGGCTCAGGGAGGACCTTATCAATGTGTACAAGTATCTGAAGAGAGAGTCCACAAGACAGAGCCAGACTCTTCTCAGTTGTGCCCAGTCACCAGTCCAGTGGCAAAGGGCAAACATTCCAAATAGTTAACAATGATTTGTCAAAATTATTTGGCAAACACTAGTTTTCAAGGACTTTGACAGCTATTATACTACAAAACTTTTGCAATATCCAAAAAGTGGCCAGAGTTTATGTATTTTTACACTGCAACACATAATGTAGGGAATGATTTTGAACACAGACAAGTCAACAAATAATTATTAATGGATGTATAGCTATCAGATGCTGCACATACATATTGATTTTTATAAGAATAAATTAAAAAATTTATCCACCTCCATGTCAAAAAGACTACCACCTCCACATTTAACATGTTAAGTGATAAATACTAGTAAAACTTTATTGCTGGCTGAACCATGTCTGCAGCTGACTGAGTTTAGCATCCAAGTATACTCAGCTCAAGTGCTCTATTCCCTCTTGCTTTCCTGGTGTTTAGTAAGCGGTGAAAACCACAACAGTTTTTTCAAGTAGTTAAGACAGCTAATGAATCTCTTTGCTCTGATGAGTCACCTGTTCAATTAAAACTTTGCTTAAATCTCTTTACTGAATTCACTGACATCAGGGCATACATTAAAGACCTAATGGGGACAATACACAGGCATGGCATGATCACCTATGCCTTCTCTGTGTATGAAACCTGGCCAGAGATGGAGGCAGGAAAGTTTTGTGATGTACAGTTAAAATATTGTTTCAAAAAACACCCATTTATTTCACCCATTAATAAAGAAATTAAAATAAGCAACAGTTTCACAACAGTCCGCTTTGCAGCTTATGGCTAAACTCCAGAGGTCCTTCAATACGCACTGAATTACTGAGAAAGTGTAAAGCAACTTAAATCAAAACTCAGAATAGCATTTAATCTCTTACTCACACTTTGTTGGTAAGTTGTTCCAAATACATAAGCTGCATTCAGTTTAGTTTGGGTATCTGGACAAAGCTGAACAAAGCATAATAATAATAATAATTAGGTTAATTAACAGGTATCATTTCTCAGATTAAATATTTACAGGTACCTCAAGCAGTTCATCTATACACAGTTCTCACAAAAGATATTTTATTCTATTTTTTAAGAAGAGAGGGATTGATTTTGAAGAGTAAACACCATTATTTATTGTACTAATATCGTACCAAAATGCTGTTTTAGCATATTTATACTTGCACGGTAATTTTCACTTCCATGACTGAAGTTGAAATCAGTGGACAGCAGCATCCAACCAGGCAAGAATAATCTTTTTGAGGACTGAATGTTCAGTGCATTGTGTTTCATCAGTGGCTTCTGCTAAATCCAAGAATCCCATGAGAAAAGAGCTCCACATTGATATTGCCCTTTTCTCTTAAACTACCATTCTCAGTTGTCATGGCAAGTAACAGATTATTTTTAATTTTTCAATGTAACTTTAACATTTTCTGCAAAGAGCAAGTCATTCTAAACAGAAAAATGGGCCAAAGTCTACTTAAATGAGCATGGCACTTAGTGAAGGGCATAACCATTTTCCCAGAATGAAAATCAAGTCCAAATTTACTGTGTGCAACTGAAATTCTGGGAATTGCTACAATTATACGATGAGATCGCTTTAGTGCTGCGATATCTAATCACCATGCACAATCTATTACACTAGAAGAGGATTTGAGTGGAAAAGCTATTTCATTCCCATTGATTTTTGCTAGCTACTAAAAGCTCTGTGTTTAGGAAATTAATGCGTCCTAATAAACCTTAAAATCTATGTCAGAATATATAATTTTCTATGCACAGTAATTAGCTTGGTAAACTGTTTTCTCAGACGCTATTTTTCCTTAAAATTTGAGAGGCAGATGCAAGACAGTTCATCTGAAACTGTAACAAAAGACCTCACAGTCACTATTTAAATCCTGAATGTCAGTTGCTCTTCTGTAGATACTGAAGCATTTCAAGTGACATGTACCAAGAGTGACATGAAGAGCCTAGGAAAGGGGAGAGACAATTCCCAATTGTTCTTGCTAGTGTACCTACTGTTGCCTGCCGAGGGAATTGCTGTGAGTGCCTAGATCGCCACTGGACTGATAATCAAATTCTACTCTGTAACATGGTTTGCAGCTGCCAGTTCCTGCTAACTGTTAGGCCAATTACTACCACAATTCCTACCTGCAGCTTACTTGCGTTCTTCACACTGTCTATGCAGCATGGTACTGCTGAAGTAGAATGTGTGTGTGACCTGAAATATGAGGGCACTGTGCCAGTGTTCCCCATTCCTATGTAAAGCCTCCCAGCAAGTTTTCACAACTATCTTTTATGAAAAAGCTAGGCAAATGCTGGCCAATATGTACATTTTATATTTAAAACCAGAAATAAGCACACAAAAATCCCAAGAGAACCGAAAGAAAATGGGGCAACAGATCAGTTTTCTACCTGTCATGACAGTGACATACCAGTGAATTGCTTGGCATTCCCATAATGTCTGAAAAGAGGTGACAGCATCTAGTAGGGACACACTCACAGAATCATTTATAAACACATGGACTGAGAGGCAAAGAATACCCTTTTCTTGACAAGGAAAAGAGGGCTAATTATGAATTGCATACATGGGTAACTGTATGCTGAATGGAAGAAAGGGATGGCTGGTTCTAAATGGCTAGCGCTGTTTTCCAGAACTTTCCAACATTACAAATTTGTATCAGTCCAATGGATGAAGGCAATGTTGCTGAATTTATATTTTTGATTTTGTAGAGATCATTGTGAAGAAGAATCAAGGACTGTTTTCCCCAATCCAGCTCTAGAATTACCTTATGAACTGTCATTAGTGTAGTAACCTAACTCTTGGCTTCTGCCTTAATTTGGCTAAAAGCGATCAGAACGTTATGGTATCAAGAAAAGATAATTAAAATCAGACATACCTGTAAGATGCCTCCTTCCAAACCTTGCCATTTAAGAAAGTTTCCTGCTGCATCAAATGAGGCTGCAACAAACTGCAGCTTTACATCCTGATGATGAAAAAAGATAAAGAAACAATTTAACTGCCACAGAGTGGACATACACATTCTAGGGACTGCTCTCTCATCATTTGATGCTTCCCTAGAACTTTCAGTGTAATGCTGAAGTTTCCCCCGCTTTGTCTTTATGGTTTTAATCTTGGTTTTAGTAGTTTATTTTTTTAAAAAAATATACTTTACCAGTCTTCTACAGCTTCACTGCTGACGTGGACTTCTACACAGGTAAAGATGCCCTAAAATATTCAGAAACCCATGCATATTTCTAATGAATAGCAGGCTGGGATCTTGAGGCCTTCCAGGACCTTCAGTGTTAGGAAGAATAATGAGTACTCTAGAAAGAACAGCTGCACTTGTGTTAAATTTAAAACACAACGTTTTAGAATATGGCTGAAAAAAAACTATTAGTTTGAGTCAATAAGAAAACTTAAGAAAAATTTGTCAGTATAGCAGATAAAGTGGTTATCAACTAGCATTACTTATTTTCTGCTTAGCCTAACTTGAATAAATGTTCCAGTTATTCCAACTATACAGTGAATTTGTAAAATGAAACACTTTTCTGTTTGATTCCTTCTTACAACTGTGCCAGTTAACAAGGCACTTCAGCAGACCTTCCCTCTCAGGGATGGATACCTGACTTTGTTAGCACTGAAATTACTGGTTTTCCTCTGTTCTTTTTTTCCTTTCTTCCCAATTCACTGTAGGAAAAGCCTGAAGTAATAGACTGAAAATATCTCTCATACAACTCAAGAGATTTGCAACAGAAATATTAAAGTTGGTATAAAAAGTAGGGATAAAAATGTGAGTGCAAGCATCAGAAGCAACACAAAGAAAGGCTTAAAGACCACACAGCAATAATGAACACTGTTCCCAGAAATAAGGCTGAGAAATGTGTTGTGAAAAAAACATAACACAGGCAATTTGTCAGCATAACATCCTGCACTTTGACATCACCAGAATGGTAGCAAGTTACAGCACACCACATATATCTTTTTTTCCCAATTAGCTCACCAGGAAAAGTGACAAAGGATGTATATCTTGCAATCAAGGGAAAAAGACAAAGACCAAGTAAACAAGACTTTGAAGCAAAGGACAATGCCATAACAATAGGGTAAGTACAGAAGATTTGTCTAATCACTAGTTCATCACTGCCAATCCAAAAAAACCTTGGGGACACAATGACAACTTACTAGCTGACATCCCTTATTTTTTGTGTCACACACAACTAATCCTGGTCAGATAAGCACATATTAGCCATATGAGAAAGTGGCATGAGAGCGTGAGCAAAGCAAATGTGTGAGCAAGACAGCATGAGTAAAATCATCTTATCAAGAATTTTTTTACATAAATATCACATTCCTCTTCTGTAAAATATCACCACTGTGTTTTGTTACACTAGCTGCCTAAAAATTATCTTTAAAAGAGCTACATCTGTAATAAATCTAAACCTCTTTATGTGACTATGTCCTCTTCCCCATGTCTATTACCCAACACCTACCTTATCTGTTCCTTTAAAACTGAAGATTGTAGGGAAATTATTTGCCTCAAGCACCTGAGATGCTAATCCTGGTTGATCGCCATAATACAGCCATGGAAGATTTTGCCTCCTGAAAACAATGACAATGTTTTCTCTACAGAAATATAAGGTTTTGCATGAAAGAATGTCCAAAATAATAATTTCCATAAAACTCCAAGACAAAGTTATGGAAAAGGCAACTTACCAGTACGCTATTGAATGAACATTGCCTAGCCTTGCTGTATTGACATAAATATACTGAAATAAACCACAGGCATCAGTACTTGAAGGACTCAGTGAATTCATATTCATCACGCACATATTTCCAAGAGCTTGGCATGCTGTTAGATTAGAGTACAACTGCAGTGGAGAAAGACAAGAACATAGAAAAATGATTATTTACCCCTCATTTTGGTGAGGCAGTAATAAAATTAATGTTATCTTTAATAAACTGCTCATAAGCCCTCATTTTACTGAAAGTAATTTTGTTATTGTCTAGGTCTGCAGATAGCAGCATGAAATCAATGCTCTAACTTTTTTCAGTTTTTTTTTTAACTAGATGGTATGATGTGTCAGGAATGTCATATTCTGCATTTAGAAAACGCAGTAAGAATCAAAATGTTTAAAACCTCATTTGGGTTGTATAACAAAGATGACTCCATCAAAGACCTAAGACTAACAACTGTTGTTGCATGTACGGTAAATATCCTTTCAGTTGCAGTACCTTTTCTGTTCTGTTGTTCCTAAACTATATTGTAGGTATACCATTGTTCAAGTTGTGGAAACAAACCAGTTCCACCTGACAGACAGAAGTGGTGCCTGGCATCTCTGTGCAGTGATCACTGTGCTACTATGAACTTGCCACCAACTATGCATTGCCTCTCTGTGGGTCAGGTCAGCCGCTGCACACACCACGTTCAGGCCGCACTGCTGAAGAGCTGAGCAGGCCGAGGAAGACAAGCAGGATAAACATGGACGTGATGAGAAGAGTCGCAGTTTGTTAGAAAGAATAGGGTAAGTAGGAGAATACATCTCAGAGCTGCGAGCACGAGATGGTGATGGGAGCAGCCACAAAAGTGAGCTGGGTAAATACTGAACCGACATCTGCTGAAGTACTGGCAGAGAGAATGCCTGCCAGCCCGGGGACTGTTAGCCTGGGAATCAGAAACATCCTTGGGAAGTGCATTCATACTGCCACCCAGAGCCACAGAATGGTAAACAGCGTTTGCATACATAATACAAAGCTAAAACCAGTGGTTCTGCAGTTTTCTCCATCAAAAACCAAAACGAATAACTGAAAGCCAAATAAGACATAAATACCAGCTGCAAATCAATACTGAATATGTAAGAAGTTAAATTGCCGAGAGATCCCTTACTAGATAAGCTCAATAACAATTCACACACCTACTGACTATTGAGGGATTTTTTTCTTTAACACCATTCACCTTGAAGATTCCAACCCTGGAGACTTGCATTAACATTGACTAGCACTCAATTCTTTCTAAACAGTCTGTATATATATCTTTCTTTCTTATCTACTGTTGTCTCAAAATAAGATTATTTAAAAATAAGCTAACTTCCAAAAAGTTAAAGACCATACTTCTATGCAGAGTATCTCTTCTGTATGAAAAACCAAACTGCAAACATTAATCAAACTCACCCAACAGGCAGAGGCTGAGGACTGCAGATTTTTCAGAAACCACGCTGATCTTAGTGTTATACCCTGTAAATAAGGAACTGCTTCACTTTCTTTGTTCAGAACAATTTACCCATACTGCAGTAGTCTGGAAAACTCTTGTTAGCTAAAAGATACCATTTATTTTTTTCTAAAAGCTTTATGTCTTTTGCAAACTCAGTACAAAGCACAATAATAATGCAGTGATTTCTTTCACTTCACCAAATTAGACAAAACATACTGAACAAGAGCAGAAACATTTAATTTTAGAATATAGATTCTGTGACAAAGGAATTTTCTTTACTGCACAAGGGAAGTACTAATGATTTCAAGGGTAAAGCATTGACTAGTTGGTAAATTTGTCGGGACCAAAAAATGCCAAATTAATTATTTCACAAGCAGCTTTTTATAACTACTCATATTTGAACAAAACATGTTTTTTGTACATACTGTAAGCAACTGAAAAGACATGTTTCCAATGAAATATTATTTAGAAGATGGCATTTTCAGAAAGCCAGAGCAGTATTTTCTATCAGGAAAACTGAAGATGAAACAACAAAGTTGAGACTGAAGCTGTGGTTGGGATAGTTTTCAGAGATGAATAACTCAGTAACAGCTGGTTTCTTATTAAGCAGGCATTCTTTAATGCAGCACTGGGGATTGTTCCCCACAGTGCTCCAAAGGGTTAGCAAAGCACATCAGTTCATATGCAAAAATACCATACATATTCATCTGATCTCCTAGAAAAGGCAGTCTTATGTTGATGACACTTCTCTGAATTCACCCTTCAGTGGTTGTCCACAGTGTTCCTCACACTGTCTGCTAGTTGAACTTTGGCTTCTTTGTCCATACATTGTCATCCATCCTTCTGTCCCAGATTCCCTGCTCCACAGAACAGCAGGCAGGAGTGTGCTGAGTGGATAATACCACCCGGGGTGTTTGTCTTTAGTAGTGTTCTCCCTTATCTTTATTTATTCATGGCTGAGGTTCACTTCTGTGTGTCCTATCATTCGCATACCTTTGTATAGTGCGGGCCCATTGAAGCCAGTGAGAAACCCTCCAGCTTACCCTTATCTTACTTTCAGGCAGCTGAACAGTGGTTTCATTGGGAGTCAGGGCATATTATTTGTTGAGGGATTTCAAGGCTCAACTCAGGTTTTGATACTTGGAATTAAGCAGCACTGCCCTGTTTAGTCTTGGCTGTACAATTCAAGTCTGAGCTATATACACAGCTCCCCATGGGTCATCTCTGCAGGGATAGGGCCTCAAGGCAACCCAAGGCTGAGTCGCTTTAACCCCCCTATGAGTTGCCTGGTGCACTAGACATTACCAAAACCTGTTTATGAACTCAGAGATCCTCACATTTCACCCTGTGACCTGAGTCACAACTGATGTATGGGTATAAGTTTCATCTGTGTACTTTAGTAGAGCCGTGTATTCCCCAGTTTCTAGGTGAACCCTTACCTGAGATACAGATTTTACCATAATTCCTTTAAGATAACTGACAGCAATACTTACTACAATAACACAAATGATAATAACTATTAATGTTTGCAACAGATTAGTAATCCACCCTTAAAATACCCGTCCTATTCTATCAAAAATATTTCCCAACCATGTGTGCTTAAAGAGGTTCTGCATCTCCTGTGTCACTTCAGCTATCTTCTGAAGGTTTTCCCCAAGAGGTAGTGAGTGACACAATAGAATTGTAGTAAAGCTTTATGGATCACAGTAGGGTCCTAGTCAGGAACTGTCAGGAATTTAATCCTTTCAAAGACTACTTTTTGCTTTCTTTCAAGCAGTAGCCTTTCACATTAATTCATTTAAGAACAAACCACATTTATTAGCCACATAGCATTTCCTGAATTCAAAATTGCTTGGAAAATGGTCCTAACTTAGGCAGAATTCTCAACTAATAGAAGTTAATTAGATAAACCACCTCCATTCTTCTCAACAGAACATATTTTCAATCATTAGCCAAGTCAAGGAGCTCAATAATTTCATACACAATCTGAAATTCTATAGGTGTTCATTTTCTTCTATCAGCTTTACCTGTCTGACAACCAAAAATGTCCCTTCAATACTCTTATTTTATTCCAAATATTTTATATGAATATAAATTTTACCTACTAAAAATAAAAAAGAAAAAAACTAACTCAGAGGCCCTCATGGACTTTTCAGCATGTTTCTGACATATAACAGTGTGTTTTAAATAGATATAACTAATACAATAGGTGACATGCTACTTGTTTTGATACTAAATTCATGGAAATTACTTCCTTTTATTCATTTTCCCAGAGATCATGAATTTTCATAAACATACTCCAGTCAGAATACTACTTTCCTGATCTACATGTCTACACTCTATCGTGATGCAAACTACCTTGCAATCAGCATGAGCAGACAACAAAGCACCACCTTTGTTTTTCAGGAATGGAATTTAAAAGACTTACTAAAAATAAATACTGAAATAGCTTGAAAATGTTTTAGAATAAACACACTTACTAGCTGTCCAAAACGAACGGTTGGAAGCGCCTTTGGGGGTAAGCTTTCAGTAGCACTGAAACACAATCCTCCAGTCTGGGAAAAAAAAAATTAAAAATTTTAAATTTATACATGTGTGTCTTGGCTTCTGGCTGGGACAGAGTTTTCACAAGAAGCTGGTAGGGCATGCAGCCAGGATAACTGGCCAGACTAGCCAAAGAGGGTATAACCTTTTCTGACCCTCAAAACAATAAGCACTCTTCTACTTACCAAAGTGTTTGGGCTGTTGCAATCACAAGACTTGCTTACATTGATGAATGTTTGTTCACATCTTACACACCTACGATCACAAACATGAAGAATGTGCTGAAAGTGTGGTTAAGCGTGAGATTTAGTGCTTCATGAAAGCTGATGACACAGTACACCTGGTAACACTGCCAGCAACTTCGCTACTTCTATGTGAAATCCAGAAGACACTGCCAATTTGCTTCTACTGGCAGTGAAGTAGAAAATAAATAAAATAGTTAATTATCCAAATAATAATTCCATTTCTGCTTCCAATCCTAAGCCCACTTTTAGTAACACCGAAGCAAAACAAAGGCAGTGTGGGTCATAAGGACTTCAATGAACACAAAACATACTGAGTTAAGGATTTCCAGTTAGCCGCTTTTAGAAGTGTCATCCCAAGCAAAACGTGTTCCACAAGAATATTCTATTTCACAAGAACACAATTTAAATTTATCACGAAAAGCAAAGAATACTCACCTATTTCCTGATGCATCTGGAGCAGAGAAGGACTGCTCACTCCCATTACAACGTATGCACAGTGCTTCATCAAGCAAAATGCCGTCGACACTTCTTTCCACTAAGTGGAAAT
Source organism: Gallinula chloropus (assembly GCF_964237585.1). Classification (NCBI taxonomy): domain Eukaryota; kingdom Metazoa; phylum Chordata; class Aves; order Gruiformes; family Rallidae; genus Gallinula; species Gallinula chloropus. Next base: position 26,395,869 of record NC_140086.1, read on the forward strand.
GAAAAGCAGCTATGGTAAAACTGCATGATACACAGTATGTCACACAAGTTGAGAAGTGTTAAAAAAAAGTGCCTGTGCAGATCTAAAATAAATGCAAAGATTTTTTAAAATAATAATCAAGAGCCCAACTTGCAAATAGCATCCTCTATAAACATACATCCACACGTGTATGTGCAGTGTTTTTAGCTATGCATGTGCAGCTTAGTTTTCATGAGGAAGGCAGCATTTCATGCTCAGTTTTGCTGTTCCTGTGTTATTTATTCTGAACCAAATTTCAAATGAAGGCTTCACTGTAAAGCCAGAACTCAAACCATCAAGTTTCGAAATTACTGGGAAAAATATTTGTAATTTTAACCTGAAATTAATCACGCAAATGTCATAAATTCAAAGTTTCAAAACTACATCTTCCAGTAATTAAATAATTAGGCAAAATATTTCAAGTGCAATTATATATTAAAAAAAAAAGACACAAAGAGAATCAAAAGAATTGCAATACGATGTTCCTTCTCTGTGATGACAGAATCAACTTTGCTCTCAGTATCTTACCATAAAGGCTTGGAAAGTATTTTGTAACTCTCAAAGTTTAAGGAAGTTGATCAGTATCCGCTCTTTAACAGATTCCTAGGAAAATTTTAAATTAATAATCTGGAGAACAGTGATTCTCCAGCATACTCCATTAGAAATGTAACCAAACTGAACATCAGTAATACTTTTTCAAAGAATTACAGGCACATGGGAAGTCTTTTCTATCCTGTGTCTTTGGAAATAAGGAAAAATAGAGCTCATTTCTGCTTTTATTTCTTTAGTATGCAAGATAAGCTAAAATACAGTTAATGCAGACACCAAAGTTTACAATAAAATTAATTTTCCTGTGTCTACTGCAATTTATCTGTAACTACAATACAGCATCAAGTAAGATGCACAGATACAGGGAAGCAAGTAGCAGGAAATTACAGATGGAGGCACGTGCCTGAGGGGGGTATGAAATCCTCTCCTATTAATGCACAGTAGCTTGCTTGGCCTGCTCAGGCTACTCTGTTCCACCTACTCACACAGGTATAATTCCTGTACTGCAGAGTACCAATGCATTATATACTTCAAAACATTTTAATGTTTTTTTTTAATTTTCTTAGCCTACACTAACATTGGTTTTATTCCAATTTTAATGCCTCTACCCAGTACCAACCAGCTTAAGGGAAGTGATACAGTAATACTCATTTTTGAATGTAGCATAACAGGTTTTATTGCAATGAATAATGATACATATTAAACTGCTTTCTGGAATGAGGCTTAAGATCATGAGGAATGTTGAATTTTTACATTACATATAGAAGCCTATATTAAATTTCCTTTATCTCTTAACAGACAAGTGTGTCTTAATAACCTCAAGTATCTAAACCAAGCACTAATATCTCATAACTTGCATATATTTCTTACCTAATATTTCATCATTGAGGCATTTACATTTTCCTTCTGAAGTCAGGCCTTTTGGGCAAATAATACAATTCCACCCATCTTGAGTGACTCCATTCTAAAATAAAATGTAAAACATCACCCAATATGTGTGAAGAATGCCTGATCCAGATGCTATTTATTAGAAAATGTGTTTGGATAATAACCACATTGATGTTAATGAAGCTTTTAAAGATTAGAAAAGGCTAAACAATCTGGCACAACTAATTCCTATGCAGACATAGACTGAAAAAAGCGTTTGTCTATCATAGCAACAAGATGGAAAGCATAGAGAAAATTACCTACATTACCCATTAGCCATTAAACACCTAACTTAGAATAACAGAACCATAGAATATCCTGAGTTGGAAGGGACTCTCAAGGATCACCCAACTCCTGGCTAAGCAAGAAAGAAGTATCAGTTAGGTTTTCAGTCAGAAAAGTTGTTCTTGGTGGAGGAAATTTTTTTCTCTGTTTACTCTAGCAGGAAAAAGTGGGCTAAGCCTGGCACCTCTGGCTCAACGCTGTGAATATGACCCATAATTATAGCTTACTATGTCCAATACCAAAACTACAAAGCTACCAAATTGCAAAGATATATATATATATATATAATTGAAGTAACATAATATCAGCAGCTCATTTTGAAGTCAAAAGATAAAGTATTAGGGACTACGAAGATATAGTCTAAATATTACAATAATAGGATTTATACAAATAATTGAATAAGATACCTATGAAAAGCACCTTTGGTATTCTATAAAACAGTGGTGTCCAGGCAAAGATAACAGAACATGAGGCAGGAAAGGAATGGAAGGAAATTAAACATTTAAAATAATCTTACTTTGCCTGTGGGGTAAAATTTATAATGAAAAAATGCCTACAAAATAATAGTAATAAACACGTTTTAAAAGAAAAAATTATGCAAAAGTTTAAAAGAAAACTATTATGCAAAATAATTTTAATAATGAAAAGTAACTTGCAATCAGGAGGAAATGTTAAAATTATAATAATAAATGTTAAAATAATAATACAAGAATTATTGGTGATTTTAAAAATCTATTATTATTATTGTTGTTGTTATTATTATTGTTATTATTATTATTGTTATTATTGTTATTATTGAAAAATGAATACTTACCGTATTTTCTGGGCATTTTTCACAAAAAACAGAGGACCCACCATTACTAGAAACCATCCTGTACCCTGGCTGACATACACATGAACTTCCTGAAAAAAAAAAGCACCATTTTAAATCTATAAAATCCTGACCTTCCCCCACAGTGTACTAAGTACAACTGTTATTGTTCTCAAGACATTAATATAGATTATAAAACAGACAAATAAAACAACTGAGATATGCATGAAAATCATCTTGCTTTTTAAAAATCTGTTCATGTTACAGTTTGTAGAGAGATGCTTTAGGCAAATGTTATTGGACTAACTGATGTATCAGGGTGGAACAGGCAGACAGAGCCTGTGTCTTCGTGTTGTGGTTTGTTTTCCTTTTTCTAAAATTAAACTGTTACTGGTTGATCTAGTAACAGATCTCTCTTGTTAAATCTTGACACAGCCCATCCTCTCCATAACACCAGCGATCTATGTTTGTATACAGTTCTTATGCTTTGAATAGGAAGTCAGTCCTAAAACTGAAACACGCTTATATGCAAAGGTTTTTCCAAAATGTAACTGTGGCTTGTGAAGTTATTTTAAACTCAAAAGCATTTAAAATTGAGCATGGGGATCAAAATTTATACTCAATGGTTTTCAAAGAGTAACAGAACATACTGAACATTTGGTATGAAATTAAAGACTACTTTCATGGCACATCATAGTGCACATCTGCTGGTACTCAACAGCTTTTTTTTTTTCCAGAAAGTTTTCTGGTCTCACTATCACAGACCAGTCTATTGTTAAACACATACTCCAAAGCAAACATGATTCTGTGTACTTAAACCCCCGTATTCATTATTATTTAAGCTTATTGAACCCTGCATGTAAAAATCGTTGAAATTTTTGAGAGAAGTTTTATAAGCTTTTGTATATGCTCGTGAAACCAGCTTTACACATGGAATATTTGTCAAAATGATCAACTATTCATATTCAATGGTGAGGAAAAAGCCCAATAGGATTCTATCAATGAAGAGACTTGAATTGTGACATTCACTCTGACAAAACCTAAATTTTTAGGCATGTTGCTTGAAAGCAAAATGCAGAGTGATGAGCAAGCCATGGAGTGCATGGAAGTACTTGTGCAGTCCTAAGTGGAATTCAGATCAGATGCAAACAGCAGACTGTGTGGCAGCTACCTACACTGCTCTCTCTAGTCAGGTAAAAAATAATTAAAAAAATCCTTGACCTGCCCCTGGAATTTTTCTCTCCTTGAGGCCCCTGAGTTAAGAGGAAGATTCAAGTATACAAAGGAGTTATGGATCTAGACACCCACACTACCAAGGGGTCCGAAAAACTACTACAGTTTATTTTTTTCTACAGGTAAACTACTAGAGAGTTATTCTTTCAAGACACCACGATGGTGCTGGAAGAGGTAACCAGCTTTTCTGCAGCGATTGTGAACACAGCCAACCAGATCACTGCATCTGACTGAGGTACCAGTTCTCAGGACAGGTGGGTAGTTACAAATTTGCTTCTGTACAGACAACACTGAACTCTTGCTTCTGTTGGACTATGCGTTTATAAAAGATGGACACCATCTTATGCCCTCAGGAAAGCTAACTTCCATCCCTGGTTTTCATTTAGTACTCCCACGGTGTGTCATGTGTGCTGTCCACATGCAGCCAGGTCTGAGGTACTGGGCATCCCTAACATACATACACATCTTAACAAGGAGTTTCAAGTTACGGAAACGCTTGGGAACAGAAAATCAGGGCCCTGTGGAATTCTACTCTGAATACCTGTAAACTCAAATGCGCCGGAGGAGAAAAGGATTATTAAAAAAAGCCTACAGGTGTTTCCGTGGGGTATATCCCGGGCACGGGCAACACAGCGGTGCCGTGACCACCTTGGCCTTTGTAAGCTCCTGGCCCTTTCCGTTGCTTTTCCAGACTTGCCCCTGAGGCTGCCGTTTTACCGCCAAAACCCGAGACCAGGCTTTGCACCTCCCGACGCTGGGGGCGGATTTCGGTGCGGAGCTGCCCGAGCTCCGCCGGCCCCGCACGGCCAGCGGGCCCGGGCAGCCCCGCCTTCCCCTCCCCCCGCGCCGCAGGGCCGGGTCGCTCACCACCGCCACTCTGTCGCTGGTGGGCCCCGCAGGACCGGCAGGCCAGGCGGGAGATGTCGAAGTAGCGGGTGTCGCCGCAGTCGGCGGGCCGCTGCAACGGGAGGGAAAAGCCGCGGGCGAACGGCAACGCCGCCGCCATAAACAGCGCCGCGGCGATCCGGCGCCCCAGCGTCGCCATGGCTACCCGCGGCCTCCTACGGCACGCTCTCATTGGCCAGCCGCCTCTCGTACGGCAAGCGTGAGGGGCCGGCGCAGGACGCGAAGCGGTCGGGGGCTGGGGTGGGGCACAAGCGCAGGGAAGGGCTTAGGGGTCGGCTACATAGGGCGGGGAACTCGGGGAGCCACGGAGGTGGTGCGGCAGGGATGGAGCAGCTGAACAGAGGCGTTAGGAGGGGTTCTTTTGGGCTTGTTTTAGAATATGGAGCTGGATGAGATCAGAGTGGAGAACCAATTAAGGCAAAAGGGGTGTGGTTTGTGCTTTCTGGTACCTCATCTCTAGAACTGTTACACGGGGTACAATACCAGCATAATACGTCTGTGCTGTTTTCCCCCGAGAGAAAACTGGTACCGGGGTGAACACACACAGTGCCTAGAGGAATGGGTGGATCCACAGCCAGTTGCCCCCTTGCCATTTCTCACCTACCAGGATGCTCATCTTCATATTCCCCCAAATTTACCATGTCCTGGATTTTAATTATTCTTTATTCTTCTTTCCTGCGTGGTAACTGCTTAACCATTATGATTCCCTGTATTAGCACTGCTTGGAAACCTATATGCTTATAGCACCAAATGCTTTATCCATTGGATTTCTTCTGCTGGGTTCAACAAGTTTTTAAAGGCTGAGTTACTCAGGGCATCTACAGATGTAACAGGTTTTTATCTATTGAGAACAGAGCAGACAAATACTGAATAAACCTGAACCCAGGGACAACACATACAAGTCGGGGGAAAAACCCTAGGATAAAGTAACTGCCACACCTGCACAACCAAAGCCTGCATCTCCCTTTCCCTGCACAGGGCCTTCCACCTTTCCTCCTTCTCCCCTAGTTCCCGACCGCGCCTGCCTTTCCTCCCAAAACCCAGACTTGAACCCGCCCCGGGCGAGGCTGGAAATCGCGCCCACGGCCACTGGAAGAGAAGCGCTGTGTGCAAACACCTTCCTCGGTGCCTGAGGCGCCTCAGGCCAGTCTGCACTGGGACTCCCGGGCCCGCCTTCCTCCCTGCCCCTCTTCCGCGACTGGGCAAGCACCGGAACTAACGGAGAGGAGATCTAAAGGGCAACACTCAGCACGCCAAAGCATCGCCGATGCAAGTGGCGCTGCCGCCACAGCAGCGCCGGGTCTCTCGGGACGCCGCAGGGGCCACCACTCGGCCGGAAGCGCCCGCGCACTAGCAACAGAGGGCACCCCCGTCGGCACACACCTTCCTCCCGCGCGCCAGGCTGCTGCGCATGCGCACCGACATGCACCGGGAGTGAGACTGCGCGTGCGCAGGCAGAGGAGCGGTTACGAAAGCTGCCTCTTCCGCCCCGCCTCCCGCGGGGGTTGTGTTCGTCGCCGCGCGGAGCGGCGCGAGTAGGGCCGGAAGGACTCGCGCGGGTTCTCTCGTAGCGGAGAAGGAGAGGGGGTCGCGCAGGCGCACTTCAGCTTCTCCTCTGTGTTGCTGGGGGGAGCGACGGAGGACGCCATCTTGGTGGTGCTGTGCCCGGAACTGCGGGGAGCGGGGCTCGGCGCGTAGCCGCTCCTGGTGGCGTGTCCGGTGGGTGGATGGCGTGAGGGGGAGCGTCCAGCTTCCCGGGGCGCTGGGGTTCGCGCCGCGAGCCGGTTCTTGGTAACCTAACCCTCGTAGAACCTCTGCGCGGCCGTTCCCCGGGCCACGGCCTCCTCTCGCCGCTTGGCTGGCCATCGCCTCTCCCCGTCCTGTGCCTCCTTTCAGCCCTCTCCCGGTGCCATGGCGAGGCCGGGCTTATTCGCGGGGTCGGATCGCGTTTGGCGCTGGGCGGCCTCCCCCTCGCTTCGTCCCGCTTATTCTCCCTTCCCTGTCCTGCGGCCCTGGGCTTGTGCTGCGCCGTCTGCGGTCGGAGCGGTGTAAGGGTCGGCTCGGGGCGGCTCTCGAGCGGTACTGCTAACGGCGAGGTGCCCCACGGGCTTTCTCCAGCTCGGAAGCGGCCCCGTGCTCCAGCCGGCCGTGTAGCTCACTCGATCTTCCTTCAGCAGTGCGAAAACTGTCATTAGCAACAACGCACTTCGACTGTTAAGGCTTATTTTGAAGACGATTGCTATAAGAAATCGTCCTCTGATCTACCGCTTGTTCTCGTATTTGTTCAGTTTTATGGTTGGGGCGTTTCTGTGGGTGGTCTTTTTAGCTTACATGTACACTCCATGCAGGTGATGTAGTCTCTCAGTGTAGTAAAAATCCTAGTCTAGTGCAGATTTAGTTATCTACAGTGTTTACAGGTTGGGATTTTTTTTAGTCACATTTCCAATTCACGTTAGAATTTGCTGAGGCTATGCAGGTATAGTTATAGTACTGATTTTTACCTGAATGCGTTTAAATTGGTGGCACAAAGTTGTTAGCATGTTTTCTGAATCCTCCTTCTCTGAAGTCATTGCTCAGTTAATTGGTCTTAGTTTCGTGTGGCGCTTTGATCCCAAAAGCCATGCTTTATGGTCATTCACTTTTAACTTGTTGGATGGCTTGTCTACACTTTCTGCAGTACTTAATTGTTTAATATATATAGTCAGTAAAAGCTTGTTATGTGAACTTTCGTTTCTGTTTGTGGACATCCTTAAATATCACATTGTGATCTGGAGTCACTGTGTCTAGTTTTCACCGCTGAAGGTTGTGTCTGTGGTATATCGTGGAGAACTTGCCATTTATCACCGAAGAAGTACTGAGGAGATCTGTTCTGAGTGCTGTTTAAAAATTGGGATAAGATTACAGAGTTGTGAAATTCAGAACTACTACAGATTAAATACATCATGAAGTAGCAGGGCAGCGGATTTCACTTTCCAAGACACGAAGGTCATATGAGAAAATTCCACCCTTGAATTCTCCTTGGGTTTTGGCATTGCCGACACATCTGTTGAGAAGATACAAAGCATGGGTCTGGCTGGGATGGAACTTAATGTTCTTCTTCATAGCAGCCTGTACAGTGCTGTGTTTTGGTTTGTGGCTGAAAGTGTTGACAGTGTATCAGTGTTTTGGCTATGGCTGACCAATGCTTGCACAGTGTGAAGGCTTTCTCTTTTTTTTCTCCCCCCACTCTGTCACCCTGGCCAGTATGCTGGGAGTTGGCAAGAGGCAGGCAGGGGATACAGCCGGGACAGCTGACCCCAACTGATCAAAGGGATATTCGTGCCATGTGACATCATGCTTGGAACCAAATCTGAGGTAGAGGAAGAAGATGGCTTTGTCTCAAGTGTTTTGGTTTCTTTGGAGGTGGTTGTTTTGGTTTTATTGGCCTCTAAAGTGGTGGTTATCTGGAGGCAGGCTGGAGCTGACTTAGCCTGTAGGAGGTTGTGAGCGATTTCTTTTGTTCCATGTTTCTCTTCACTGGTTCAGTTGTCTTTATCTCGACCCACAACTTTTCTTGACTTTGTTCTTCCTCATCTCGCTGGTGGGATGGAGCAAATGATCAGATTATGAGGTGCTTGGCTGCTGGCCAGGGTCAACTCACCGCAAGTATAGAGAGAACAGATAGATGATGATTAGTGAAGTAGACAGTTGTTTTCGGTGTGTTGTATTTACAAAGTGCTGATCCATTAGTTACAGAATCTGGGCTTTGCTCTTGATTTGTTAAGTTCAGGTGGAATGACAGTTACTTGGCATCAAGATCTAGTGCTTTATGTTTGTTATTGAGCAAGGAGTTTGAACAAGGTGTTCTCAAACATGTTGGGCTCTTGTTTTTAAAGGGATGTAGTCATTTGCTATAGAAGCTTGTGTGTGTTCTGAGAGTACTGTTGCATGATGTTAGGTAATGTTGAAAATTGGGATATTTTTAAGTCAGCATATTAAAGTGATTCTTGTTATGTTTGAAAGGGAGTAAACATATAGGAAAGCCAGTTTGTCTTGTAAATTGAAGCTTCTCCTTGTGGATATTTTTGCTCTTTCAATTGATCATCTTCACCGTGTACGTTAAGTGCAGTGCTGGACTGGTGAGTGGCGTACTCTTGTTGAGAAGTTTGAAATCAGGTGGATTTTGGAAGAATGGACACTCCCTGTAATCTTGAGATGGACTTGTGCATCTTTCAAGGACTCCAAAGAATTGAGAGCGTTTTTTCTCTCGATACACTGTCAGTCTGTTTCATTTCAACAGTTCAGTGTGGCACAGTTGATGACCAAGTAATCTCATCGTGTTTTCATCATTTCCTGAAATCACCTTAAATTTTGAATTTATTTTGCTTCTAAAATGGAAACACAAAGATGCAGTGCATAGCATCTCGGAGCATGGAAGGAGTTCTTCGTAGTATCCCAAATTGTGGGTTCATTACATGCTCGGCTTTAGTATTAGCCACTACTATGGATGAGCTGCAGCAGTGCAGTGCAGTGTGTAAAGGGAAGTAGAGATATCAGCCATTAATTATGTTTCGTTTTCTTTCCACAGTTAAGTTGATTTTACAGAATTTATCAGGTCTTCAAAGCAGAAACAGGTAAGCTGCCAAAAGCTTAACACTTCTGACTGTGTATTGTGACAAGATCATACACAGCCTTTTTTTCCTCGCAGACTTGTGGCTGGGAACTACGATATGCTCAATGCATGTGGCTGCTGCAGTTAATACCCTGACTACATGAAAGAAACAAAACTTGAACGCTGAGAAAACGTATCTTGTTGAACAGAACTAATCGCTGGCTAGAGCAACTTGTCAAAGCAGTAAAGTCATCATTGTTGGGGAATTAGTCCATTTTCCAGTGATGTAGTTATCCTTTTTCCTTTCTCCTTTTATCATCCTGTATTTTCTGTGTTATGATCACAAGAGTCCTGCTCAAAGGTAAACAGGATTTTTGTTGCTTAGGACTGGGCAGAGATCTCTGGCATATAGTAACTATGCTGTGAAAGACTTCAGGTGTTCTTTTAGGTCTCGTGGATGGTGAGGAGTGACTTAGGTGGATTCTGTTGCCCTTAGGATAAGGAATATTGATAGGCTTGTGCTGGTGGAGTAGCTAATTGTTCTGACTAATCTACTTTCAGTCAATCTTGTTTTAATCTTGTTCTTGTGCATTTTTGGGTGTTTTGATACCTTCTCTCAATTGAGACAAGGATACAATAAAATGGCTCTAGCTTAAGTGTTAAGATACTGTAATAGCTGAGTACTAAAGACGTCCTATCATGTGTACCTTTTTGTCTGCAGGTGATTTTTGCTGTGGGTTGAGCTCAGCATGGCTGTAGTCATCCGTTTACAGGGGCTTCCTGTTGTTGCGGGTCCTGCAGATATTCGTCGTTTCTTCTTGGGATTGAATATTCCTGATGGAGGTGTGCATATTATTGGAGGAGAGATTGGGGAGGCTTTTATTATATTTGCAACAGATGAAGATGCACGGCGTGCCATGAGCTGTTCAGGACGGTTTATCAAGGATTCGCGGATAGAGCTTTTTCTCAGCAGCAAGGCAGAAATGCAGAATACCATAGAAATGAGCCGGAAACGGTTTGACCGTGGGGGACGAGAAGGTATGCCTGGCTCTAGACGAACAGGTACTAACGGTTCTGGTGCATCAGGTATTGGAGATGTTCCGCATTTAGTCACGGCTTTTCCAAAAGGCATAAATAAACCTGGTTATCGTCCACCAAATCATCTGGAGGCTGGTTTCCATACCAATGGCACAAGACATGGTGATATAGGTATGCCTAAACCAAGCTATCAGCCAAGAAAGGATTCTCATCCATTTAACCCAGATGATCTTTACTTATTTCTACGTGGTATACCTTACTCTGCCACAGAAGATGAAGTACGTGCTTTCCTTTCAGGGATACGTGTGGATGGAGTGATTCTGATAAAGCATCGCAATGGTTTAAACAATGGTAATTGTTTGGTAAAATTTGCTACGCCTGGTGATGCCTTAGAAGGACTTAAGCGCCATAGACAATACATGGGTCAGAGGTTTATTGAAATATGCCCCTCTACAGAGGAACGGTGGATTGAGTATGGTGGAAGGGTAGATATGCCAAATGAAATGGATCGCTCTTTGTGCGAAGACCATTCTCCAAGAAGTTCAGGCTATATGCATCCAAGGAAGCATTCTCATTCAAGATCACCAAGGAGACAAAGAACACGTTCTCGTTCACCTCCCAGCCAGGAATATTACATACACTTAAGAAATCTGTCTACTAATCTGGAGAAGAGAGATTTGAGAGATTTTTTTATTGACTTGGATATATGCAGCAAACAAATCAAGTTTCTAATGGATAAGCACCAGAGGAGGACTAGAGATGCCTTTGTGATGTTGAGGAGTGAGAGAGATTATCAGGCTGCTCTGGAATGTCATAGAAGGGTTCTTCTCAATCGTTCTGTTTACATTTTTCCCATTTCAAAAAAGTCAATGTTGAAGATCATTGATTCTTGTGAGAGGAAAAGATCACAGGACAGAGATCATCCTGGACAGGGCATACCAGAAAAAAACTATCGGGAAGGTCATTCTGGCCCCAAGACGTGTGTTTATGTAAGGAATTTTCCATTCGATGTGTCAAAAGTTGAAGTACTAAAGTTCTTTGCAAGATTTGATATCGATGAAGATGATATTTACTTGCTTTATGATGACAAAGGAGTTGGACTGGGAGAAGCGTTAGTCAAGTTTAAATCTGAGGAACAAGCCATGAAAGCAGAGAATTTAAATCGTCGAAGATTCTTGGGAACAGAGGTATTAATAAGACTTATATCTGAAGAGCAGATGCAGAAGTTTGGTGTAAATATACCACTGTCTGCACCAAATGAAATGCAGAGTCATTCGCATCCGTATGACAGAGGTGAGCTTTCCCGGCCAGTCGGTTCACCATCTGGGCCACCACAAGGGCCCCCTGTACATTCATTTGGTCCGCCTGGGAACTTCAGGAATCCTCCTGAATTTAGGCACCCCCCTGAGGACTTCACATGCCCTCCCAAGGATTTTAGGGGTCCGCCACCCCTCATGGATTTTGGTGGTGACAGTGAACCTTTTGGCAGAATGGAGTTTGGGAATAATAAAATGGGAAATTTTCCTGAAGGAAGATTTATGCCGGATCAGAATTTCAGTGGTGGTTCTGAGCGTGTTGTTCCTATTCGATTGAAAAATTTACCTTTTAAAGCTACTCCTAATGAGATTCTGGATTTTTTCTATGGCTACAGAGTGATACCAGAGTCAGTTTCTGTACAGTACAATGAGCAAGGATTACCTTCAGGTGATGCCATCGTTGCTATGACAAACTATGAGGAAGCTATGGCTGCTATTAATGAACTGAATGATAGGCCAATCGGTCCACGAAAAGTGAAGTTGAGCTTGCTGTAAAGGAGGAAAAGATGATCTAGAATAGAACATTCTAGATTAGACAGTTTTGACAGTTATTTTTTCTTTTTTAATTACTGGAAGATGCAGAAGAAACAGTTTCCATCAACGGTTGTAAATATTATCTAGTTCAGTTGTGGAGCTCTTGGTTGAAGTATTTGTATGGTTAAGATATGAGAACTGTATTGTGCCTACTTTTTGTGGCAGAGAAGATACCAGAAATTCTGGTGGACATTGAATGTCTTACATCAAGGTCTAAAGGCATGGAGTTTTTTTTTAGTTTGCTTTAATTCCATGTCCCATGACTTTGCATCAAACAGAAATGTAAGTGCTGGTTGATTAACCACACAGACGGTTCAGATAGAAGAACTTCAGTGCTACCTGCGTTAGTACGTAACACTTCTTACTGAGGTTAGCTTCAAATTAAAAAGTGACTAATTTTTTTTTTTTTTTTTGTGTAGACCATCCAGGTTTTGTTTGGCTTCATGTGGTTGCCTACGTTCATATTAAAAAAGAACTTCTTGTTCACATTAGCTGGCTTTGCAACTTTTTTTTAAAATAAAGATATTGCCATTACATGTGTCTCATATTTAAAACTTGTGTAGTTTATGATCTTAACTGTTGTGCTCAGCATTACGTGGGTCTTGGTGAGAGTGTTGCTGGCTGCTGCTTCTGGAAAGAGTGAATTTGTCAACACAGCAATGAATACACAGTTTACCATAAACCCCACATTAATCAGATGGGTAGGCTTTTCTGTGCACTCATAGTATCTTTAGGCAGAAAAACGAATGTTTGAATTAGATCACAAATTCTGACTGCAGCCTTCTGAATCAAATCAAAACTTAATGAACACCTGGAGTGTTTTTCTTTTTGCTCCACATGCTCGTAATATTTATTTTAAGTTGCTAATGATGTCTGGATGAATTCCAGGTCATCTTCTGATCATTTAAAAATATCTGTCACTAGCAACTAAGCTGACAACCAGCTATGTTCTTATGTAAGAAAAGAAATACTTAGGCCAGTACTTAGAATGCTTGACTGGTTTGCTATCAGCATATTTCAATTTTAGAAATAAATGAAAGCTAACTTGTTTGAGGAAAATGGCATCCTCAAAATTTAGGCTTAGGAAACTGGTTGTGTGAATAAGGAATTTGTTGATTTCACAGTTGTACAATATAGTATTTGGAGTGCTAGAGCATTTTATGAAGTTTTAGTTCCCTCAAACTTAGAAGAATTGCATCTTGGTGATGGACAACTTGTTCTAATGTTTGCTCAGGCAGTACAAAAACCCAGTGTATTCATAGAGTTGGTGAGATTGGAAGGGACCTGTATGTCTCTAGTCCAACCCCTTTCTCAAAGCAGCATCAGCTAAACAGGTTATCCAAGGCCTTTCCCTTTAGATTTTTAATAGCCCTTAGGATAGGGACCCCACAGCCTCTGTGGGCAGCCTGTTTCAGTAACTGAACACGCTCACTCACTGGTGGTCAAACCTTAATGTGTTTATGTTAAGTCATCATTATTAAACTTACATGTAAACTCATTTAAGTAGAAGCAAACAAAACCAAGAGGCTCTTTGTTGCTTTATAATTTTTAAAAGACTAGCATAGCTTTATTTTTCTATTATTTTTCCTCTTACGTTCTAGGAAACAAAAATAACTTTGAATGAGAATGATAATGCCAAATCTGTATATGTAGATTCTTCTTTGCAAAGAAACTTAAATGTGGCCAAACTTTCCAAATTCAGAAAGCTTACATACCTTCTTTTGGTGTTAGAAGTGTACTGTTTTGAATCATCTGAATTTAAATGGAATTAAAAATAAAAAAAATTGTGCTTTTATTTCATAGCTGGTCTCCATTTAGACATTGATCACAACTCTTTGAGTGTAACCATCCAGCAAATTCCTCATCCTTTGAGTGATCCAGCTGTCATCCATGTCTCTCCAGTTTAGAGACAAGGATGTTGTATGGAACAGCATCAAATGCTTTGCACAAGTGACAGATGTCATCTACCTGGACTCTTCCCTTCCCCACCAGTGCTGTAATGCCAGTGTAGAACTCCACCAAATTTGTCAGGAGAGACTTGCTCTCTGTGAAGTCATGTTGTCTGTCTACCACTGTTGTCTGTCTAAACCGCTTCTGGTTTATTTCTGTAATCACCTATGCCTGAGCATAGGTTCCAGTCTAATCTGCTTCGTGACTTTGCTGGGCATGGAAGTGAGGCTGATGGGCCAGCACCTTCAAGGGAATGGCAACATAGGAATGGATACAAGACTGCATTGTCTAGGTGGCAGTAGGCAAAAATATCTATGAGCAAATGGAATACTGTCATTCTTGCAGTAACCATGCCATAAGAAAAATATTTGCAAAAGATTTTATTCTGTAATTACATTCTAAATTCTTCTGGCTTTAAAATACTTGCATCAGTGTCTTTTTCATCTGTAGATTAGAGGTCACACAATTTCTGTCCAGTCTGTAAACTTAAGATATCACATACGCAGGACAAAGCTGCTAAACACCATGTTTCTCCCTTATTGTAAGTTTTTCTGTAATTCTTAAAGTTGTCTTTTTTGAGGTACAGGAGAAGGAATCTGAAGCTGCTAGAAAAAAAACAAAGCCTCTTTTTTTCTGTACCCTAGCTATAATCATTTAGTGGGATTTAATCTAAACATTGCTTCTGTTTTCTTCAAGGCATGGTACAGAAATAATGACCATTGCATATATATGTATTCTGTGATGGGGTATAGTCACAAAGTTAACTGTCCCTACGTCACTTCACTGAATATGAAACCATAAAGTGGTGATCATAAATCTGACGTCGTGCTACAAATATTAGTTGAAGTAGATGGGAATTCACTTTATGTTTTAGTCATTAGGATTCTACTTGTCAACAGTAGTTCAAAGTCAATAGTACACAATTCTGGTGTAAAACTATTTTCTGTGTTTAAAACAGAACTCTATATTGTGATGCTTTTCATCACATTAATTTTTGGCAAAATCTGTTTCTTGTCAGAACAAGTATGCATTGTGTACTTTGCATCAGTGGACAAAGGTGGCATCAATATTAAAAAAAGCACTTCTGGTTTATTTCTGTAACTGAAAGAATATCTGGTTATAATTTAATGATGTTTTCCCAGTTAAAAGTTTAAATTCTACATTTATCTTTGGTGGATACTGGAGATAAACAGTATGATAGCTGCTTTCTGGCAGACAGTTGTATGAACACACATAGCCACTGTCTCCAAACAGGATAGTAATTGCACTCAAAATGTGTAATTTCTTGTGTGTTGGATTGGTAACAGAATCAACCAGTTTAACATGCACTTCAACTAATAAAATAAACGTCAACTATAAAAAGGTCAACTAGTTTTATTATGAAGGCACTTTTATTTAAAAGCAAAGCAGCATTAAAAGTAGATACTGGGGTAGGACCTTAGCGGTGGATGTTCATTCTGTATGTGTAAATGAACCAAAAGTCATCTTAGTCAAGCTTGAGGAAAACAAGAATCAGAAAACAATACACCTCACCCTGCCTTCTGCCATCCAAGGTAGGAATCAAAATGTAAGAGAGCTGTTGCTGTAGTTGGTACTACAGTTACTTTACTATATGTATGAGCTGAACTATGAGGGGTATGGCTAGAGGACTTAGTAACTCCCAGGGGCGTGTAGCTAGAGAGTAAGGTAATACATTGGCAAAATAACAAGCAAATGCTTATGTTCATAATTGCTGGTCAGCTTAGTGCAGTTTTTTGACACTGTTCATCATGTAAGTTTAAGGAAACGTGATTGGAATATAACATCTATGCAAATATAATACAGAATTCTAGTTAAATATTTCATTTGCTAGCCACTGAAATTGTCTGTTCTCAGCAGACTTTGCCCCATTCTTTGAAGTTGGTCATTAGTGGTCTAGAACACTACAATTAGTGCCAATTCTTGCTCCTGTTGAAATTTTAAAAATACAGGCTCAGTTAAGTTTTTGATTAACACACAAAAGCCTTTACAAAAAAGGATTTTTTCCCCCAAGGAAACAAAAGGTTTTGAAGTTTTGTTATCTCACTTCCTTAGCAGCTTCTAATTCCTCCTCATCTTCCTCCTCTTCTTCATCCTCATCTTCCTCCTCCTCTTCCTCCTCCTCCTCTTCAGCTTTTCTTAGTTTACTGCTGGAAATCTGATACAAAAATCCAATAGAAGTAAATCAAGTTTTGTTCTGGAAGAAAAACAATTCTCTTTTGGCATTTCCAGCCTTAAGTACTTACAGGTTTCTGATTTGGTGGAAGGGGACGAGTTGTTTATCCCTTAAACCCTTCAACTTCTAGTAACTTGCACAATGCCAACAGAAAAGATACACAGCACAAAATAAAAATACAGTAATGATTTTTAAAAGCTGAAAGAATCTCCTTACTACTGCTTCCCTAACTACTACAGGATAGGGAAAACCATGCATTGATTGAAGCAGTGTTAAAAATCAACAGGTTGACTTGAGACAGCAGGCTGAAGATGAGTATTAAGGCATAACCTTACTTACCTTGAACACCACACCTCCTCAAATTAAAAACAACACTATGCTGCTCTAAGCTGTTTTTAAGAATGAATTAGACAAACTACTGTAAAACTCTTGATTCTATGTGAACAACTTTTCCTGCCCATCAGCACTTGCCCTTCAGAAGGATGCTGTAGTCCTCCTTTGGTGGAGCAAATGTTAAAAACAAATGCCAGCTGCTAACCTTTCATCTGACACATTCTGCCACCTAGACTTTTCTCTAATAAGGGCTCAATCTAATTCCTATTGAAGATAAGATTCTTCACAGAAGATGCAACATTTACAATTTAAAGTAGAATATATGCATTTCTTTTTCTTTCCCCATGAGAAAAGGAACATTTAACTCAAAGATAGTTCTCCAAATCATCTGAAGTGCTTTTGAAAAGAATTATTTTAGGTTCAGCAGTTCTTTAAGGGCATGTGCAGCTCTAATTTTGGTTATATTTTCTGAGTTTTCTGACATACAGCAATATAATAAAACTTCTGTACAGAAGACAAAACTTGCCTTTTTTTTCTAAACACCCCCCTATTTTAAAACTCCTTAAATGCTAGCTGGCAGATGACTTCCGAGATTCATAATTCATACAGCTATGTATGTAAGAAAAGTTTTTTTGTGCATAAAGCAAAGAGCAGTCATCAAACTAATGAAAAGAGAAAAATCCTTAGTCTTGTTGATGCTTACAAAATACGTAATTTAGCTTGAATTAAATGCTTGCTCTAAACAGAAAGCGGAGTTAATCACTGGATGAAGCTGGGTTAACTTCAGTCTAAATGCCTAAACCAGCAATCTTTCAGTCTGCAAAAGAAGAAAAAGACAATGACACTGATTTGTAATTGGAGATTAAGGAGTGCTGCAGATTGAGCCTATTAAGGTAGCTTCATTTCCATGGATAGGCTAATTTTCCAAGTTTTTTCTAGTTAAGAGCTTCTGAAATTATTAAGCAGAAGTTCGTATTTCTGAATTAAAGCCCTGCTTTTCCCTCTCCTGAAATAAGAAGGGCTATTTTGGCTTTAAAGTTCTGCTCACTACTCAAGTAAGTACCACTGACTATGTTGTAGTTACTGAAATACAAATGAAAGACTATTGCTGGTGTTGGTGAGACAGTGGTAAGATAACTAACCCTTTAAGAAACAAACTGGATCAGAGTAAGGAAATTAAGAAAGTGGGCAGTTTAGCTAGGATCACAGAATCACCTGTGTTGGAAGAGATGAGTCCAACACAGCCTAACCCTGATTAGTTCACCTCTAGATCATGTCCTTAGGGACTTCATCTACACGCCTTTTAAACACCTGCAGGGATGGTGACTCCACACCTCCCTGGGCAGCCTGTTCCAGTGCTGACAAACCTTTCAGTAAAGAAATTCTTCCCGATATCTAATCTAAATCTGCCCTGCTGGAATTTTAAGCCATTTCCTGTCAGCCTATCGCTTGTCACCGGAGAGAAGAGACCAACCCCAACATCTCTGCAACTGCCTTGCAGGTAGCTGTAGACAGCAATATGGTCTCCCTTCTAAAAAGCACCAGCTCTGTCAGCCCTTCCTCATAGGACTTATTTGTCCACGTTATTTTGCCATAATATCTAAAACATGCCAGTGCTTCAACATTTTTGACTACATAATGCTGAAAATGGGTTGCTCATAAATAATTGTGTGTGAAAATGAATTCTTTAACTTTGCACATAGATGTCTGTCTTTGCACAAGCTGTCAGGCAACGTTTCACCACAGGTGCTACTACAGAAAGCTTGGCAATTCTCTCTTCATGTCTTCCACAGCGGGCAGTGTTGGAAGACCTGGATGCAGATGTTTTCAACCATGAATCAGTAACATGAGATGCTAAAGATAAATTGCTGTGCAGAGTACAAAACAAAATTTAAAAAAGACTTTTCAGAACCTGCTTAAACTAAGTATCTGCAATAATCGTGTAAAAAAAGCCCTGAACTCCTGAAGGTTTTCTCGTAAGGAGGGAGCCATCCTATGAAATACAGCTTTCCCAGCACATCAGCCTGACCATACTAATTACATAGAAGTAAAAATGCAAGTCTTATTGATGTACTGTCAGTGCATCATGGGACATCATTCTGACAGGACTGCCCACTGCTCTGCTCCTTGTGGATTTATAGTAGTCTGCTAAATGAAGTCAACTAGGATGGAGAAACATCTCAATTGCTTCAGGTAGTCTGAGTTGAAAACAACTATGAAAGTCAAAGGGGGAAAAGAGTTGAGGGACAAAAGCATTAAGAAAAATAATGGTGGGCTCTGCAAATTCTTGTTTTTGATAAATTAGCGTACTCCAGGAGTGAGTGACAGCACACACTTAGATCATGGTGCTTAACCCCACCCAAGCTTGAGGAGTACTTCAGACAGAAAGGTAGTCCACAGAACCAGAAATAAATTCAGTGATGGTATGTGCCAAATTCCCTGAAAGCCAAGGAGTGTGTTACTAGCACAGTTTATCCCATCTGGCATGCAGTGACTGCCCACCCCACCCCCACCAACAGGTTACTGCTTGTGTCCCTATACACCCCCGTGGTCTTAGTCTGTGCCATTCTGTGAACCACTGACCGTATTATTTAGACTGCTTTAAACCGATGATTCCAAAGTACTGCATTACTATGTGGCACAAAACCAAACCTGTGAACGATCCACAGGAAAGTAGAACAGGTCACCTGAAGGCCTTTCTGAACACAGCATTGGTTGCTAGTGAGATGTTTGGTGGGTTCCAGAAATGAGAGCCCTTCGTGTAATTGAAGGTACTGTACCTGATGCAACACACCATTTGCAGAATCAGGAAGGGCAGAGTGGGGGGCACACAGAACAGGACGCCTGCCTCTTACTGCCCTGTAGCAACTGTGTTAGTAGGGTGTTCCACCCCTTTTTCCTCCCGTGTGCTCCATGCCATACACTGCCTACCCTGGTAAGATGACATTATTTTGAAACATACTGTAGTTTCCCTGTTGGCCTAGATGACTGTCTGTTCTTGTCAGATATTCCAGTAAAAGGTTATGAGAACACTAACATTTGAAGTTACAGCTAAAAGAGAGTCTAGGAAAAGAGTATGGTAAATTTGCAAGTTAGAATAGAGTTTCACTCCATCTCCGTGAGAAAACACAGGGTACATTCATTCAATTTTCTGGTTTGGGTTTTTAAAAAATACTTTATTTTTCAAATAGTCCAAAAGATAGCTAGCTATCTGTGGCACCTCAAGGTAATTACAGATGCTTATATACCCTGGATAGTTTTACAGCACTGCAGGAAGTTTCCAGGGAAGGTGTCAACAACAGGTTTTCGACAGCTTCCTCTATCTTGAAAAAAGTGAAAGGGTAAACATTTTCTCAAGTAGCTTGAGCATGAAATTTGCTTGTTTGGTAAGAGGACAGGCAACTTATTCCAAGTCAAGGTTACTCTTCATGCACTGCATCACTGGGTTCTTTGTTCTTTTCAGATGGCATGACTCACACTTTTAACAACAGAATAACTCAACTGTCATAATTGATCCTTTCTGTGTTGAGAGCAGAGGAGGCATAATGGCATGTGTGAAATCAAGAACTTTTTAGTATTACAGTGGAAAAGTGGAATGCATGCATTTCACATTTGACCATCTTTGTCTTTTAACTGGAACACTGGTAAGAATCATTTGAGTAACGGGGTTAAAGCTGCAACAAAGAAAAAATGACTTAGCTCTTTTGCAAAGTCTGCAAGTTTACTGCTGCAAACAAGGGTCACAGACTTGTGTGAGGTGGCTGGTTCAACAGCAGTGGTGCTGTCCCCATCTCTTTTACTTATTTTTATCATCCTGCTTTACCTCACCTGTTAGTCACGGGTTTGTTCTGCTGCCAGGAGGTATCACTAGTCTGAGTTAGGATCTGGTAGCGAATCCACACTCTAGGACCTGCATACTGAGACTAAGAGTGTCACTTCTGTCTCCACTAAGCTCCCAGATCTTTTCTCTGCAAGTTTATTGATGCCACAGTTTTTTATGAAATAAATAGTATTGTTGTAAGTGGCACTTTTCAAAAGAAAACAATACAACTTTAAAAGCTGATTTTGGTTATTCCTCAAATAAAAATGATATTTAGAAAGTGCATTATTAAAAGCTTAAAATGATCTTTATGCCTTTGGAAGACTCTCTTCCTTTGTGACTGGCCTGAACTCAGTTAAGATAGTGGATCCATGTACAGCAGCTAAAAGCTCTACTTAAAATAATAATTTAATACTGTGATCTAACATTTAATTTTTTTTTCTTACCTGTACTGTCCTCAGTGAAGATTTTAAGGAGCCAGTTCTTTGCAGGGGGGACTTGGAATTTGCACGAACGATGTCTAAACGAGACTGATAGTCCGGTGGGTAGAGTGAGCTCCGAAAAACCTGTTCAAATGTAGACAGCTGTGACTGGGTGCCATGATACAGCTTGCAAGCTAACAATCACCACGACTGCAGCGAACAGAAATGCAGCAATCGACAATTAAACCTGCCCTAGATTTAAAATGAGATTAGAAATCTGGCTGTGAAACGGGACGGACTTAAAAGATATTTTTTAATTGGTGCCACATGGTATTTTAGTTGTGAAACTAGATTAGTACAAAATTGCCATGGAATAGTTTAAACGAAGGAAAAGATACCAGGTAGTTTCAGCCGTGACTGTCACTGAAAAATTACCATTTTGTATGCCTTGCATGAACTGAATATTGTCACCCTTGCTCCTGAGCTATGTCATGGAAAAAACACAATTAGGGCTGATAAAATTTACAAAAAAAAAGACTGAACATTGTTGCAGAATGGCTTGAGAAGCAAGGTCATGAGCCTATGAAGCAGCTGTTCAAGTAGTCGCCTGTGTAGTTTAGTAAGATTAGGCCCCACGCCGTCTTGGTGAGAACAGAAGGGTCAACAATTGGTCAGCATATTCTTGTGTATCATGTAGCAAGGCCACAAGATGTGGGAGCAGGAGGTGTGATAAGGATTCAGTGCTCCCGGGACTGAGAAAGAGACATGATTCCCAGGCTGCAAGATGGGTGGAGTATGTAAATGTAACCTTTAGTTAAGAGCCAATTAGAATACGACAAGTATAACATGTGGTAGGAATAGTATAAAAGGAAGTGTGTGCTTGCAATAAAGTTGAAGTGCTTTATCAATCACATTCATTGGCAGCATTCTTCCCTCTTGTCATGGCAGAACATCATCCAACTTGACAAGCTGAACACATATACACAACAGACATTCCAGTGATAGGAAGTGTAAACATCCAACACCCATAAGAACCGCAAGAAGGAATAAAGGACTGAAAAGCTTGTCTTGGAAAAGAGACTATATCCCAAAAGAAAACAGAAAGAATGACCTTAAAGGAAGCCGTAACCACTACAGGACAAAAAACCCACCGATTTGGTAACATGTCTCTTAATTCTAGAACAGCTTAATAAAAAACGATGACTGAAAGATGAAAACAAGCAAACAAAACTCAGAATAGAAAGAAGAGAGGCCTTTGTAATGAAGTAATTAGTCTTTAGAACATCTTATCAGAGCAGTGTAAGATTTTCTCTTACTGTGCACCTTTACAGCGAGATTCACTTCTGAGGTGATCTTTAAAAGCTATGATTAGCTGAGCTTGGAGCAGCAGTTACTAGGAAAAGTCTCTTATCTGTATTTTGTAGACTTGCTGCTGCAGTTGTTCTGTAAAGTCTCTGGTTTATAAACCTGCATGCTCTTGCTGGAAAAATGCAAAGTTTGTTCTGGGAACCTGCAACATGCATCGCATTTCCTGCCTGGCTTATGTGTAGCCCCAGGGTGTGAACACTGGTTTAACATCGTAAATAAGCTGAAAATAAATCACTCTTACCTCTAAATCTTCGTTTTCATCAATATTTTGGATATTTTGGTAGGCAGCAGTATATATCTCTAAAGCTTTCCCATGAAACAACATTTCAATGGTTATAAATTCAGAAAATATGTTCTAAAAGCAAATAAAAAATTTTCTTAATGCATTAAAGTACATTTCCACTTCAAATGCCAGAAAGTACCAAATCCTGTACTTGATAATTATATAATATAAGTAACTCCACAATACCTAGTACTTTTAAGTAGTCAGACCTGAATTTTAAAAATTAAATGCTAGCTGGGCTGTCACACAGTTGTCATTTCATACGAAATTCTAAGTAAATGTTTGAAAAGCAAAAAGGAGACTCCTTAGGAATAAATAAAATGTCATGCTGAAAACTCATTTGATACACCCTGATATGTATTCACAAGATGCAGCCAGTGAGTTTTTGCATTATTGATGCCAATCTTTTTTAACAGGTTGGGGATAAGCTATCTATAAATTCTATACGTAGTTGTTATTTAAAGATAATTACACCTTTTATATAATAAAATACTCTTCATATAATACAAGCACTTAATGATGACATCTTCAGAACTCAGTCTTTCATATTACTCTAATATCACATACTGGCTGGTTTTTTCAACCATCTTTAATTCTTCTCTATTTAGTCTGGTGTGTTTTTTCCCCAGTTAAAAAAAATAAATAATCTCAATTCAGCAATTTTGTAATTAAATTTGAGATCACATAAATGGTTTTCAGCCACTATAGTCATTGGGACTTAAGCCACATAATGTTTGACATTAAGAGAGAAATGAAAGCTTTGATAACTAGCAGTCAGTAAGCATTTGGTTCTTTTTACATGAGTAAAAACTCCTAACTACAGTAACCTACACAGATTTCAGCATACATATTATTTACTTAGAGGTATTTCTGGTAATTTGCTGATAGTAATCCACAGGTATCATTCCAGTAGCGAATGCAACTACCAGTGAAGTAGAATAATGCAACTGTTGGAGATGCAGATGCTAAACAATCTCAGACACAAAAACTCTGAATTCAATGAACTAGAAGAAGAGGATTTTTAATTGCACAGTTCACGATACTGGATTATGAAATATTTATGAATACCATCAGATTTATATTTATGTAGCCTTACGTTAATACTCCGTGTTGGTAATTATTATTATGAAGGATGAAATGTGATGTCATACAGTGAAATGTGAGCACACTTACTTTTATGTCCTTTATTTTCTGTTTCTCAAAATTATCGATGGTTTCCTCTAATTGCCGAGTTGTCCGAGTTGCATCCAGTGAAGCTCTCTGCAATTCACTTTCAGCCTGGTAAAGTAACACAAAAGGTGAAATTAGCCCTGCACTTGACACAAAGACATTTCCTCCAGTTACCCTGAAGACACTGAAGTCTCTGTTTTTAATGCTATACATCTGTGTTACTGTATTTGTTAATTTATGTGTAGCTTAATAAAGAAATAAAGATACCTTCTACACCACTGTGACTGATCTGAAACATGAAAAGTGACCAGCTGCAGCCAACTGGGAAAGTCCCACTGCCCTAAATCCATTTTCTGTTTGCCAGTTCCCCTGACCCAGCCCTGACACTCCGCTGACAGCACAGTGACTGGGTTCAGGGAATTAACCTAGCACAAGGGTTTATTCTGCAGAAAAGGGCTATTTTTAAGTTGGTGTGAAGGTGAGGGCAGGAGTGCACAGGATTGGTGGATGAGTGGAAAAGATCACCCTTTATTTTCAAGTGCAGTGAACCTGCTGGGTGTAGAATTAATCTCTTCCAGTGTCATGTGCCAAACTTCATCTCACTAAGTTTTTAGATTTATTTAAATGGATAATAGAGCAATAGCTGGAACTAATGTGCTTCTTCTGGGTGTCAGTCAGCAGACTAAAGAGCATTTGTAGATCCAAAGGCATTTCAGGTATTTTATTTTTTTTTAGTGTTTTGATATGATTAAAATGATGTATTTTTTATAATATATATTTTATTTAAAAAAAATCTTCAGCCAGGCACTGTGAGGGACCCACACCAACTAATCCCTAATGCATAAATAGGTTTTCTTATTTTGTTGCTACAAGTTGTTTAGATACATATTTAATTAGACACACCTATAACTGCACAAACTACACATTATCATTAAATAAACATATTAAAGCTATTCTACTTAAGTAAAATCTAAGGACTGTGTACGAAGTAATGATGTAAAGATGTAAGAGCTCGCACTCAAAGACTGCAAAATTTGAGCCTAAACATATTTTCCATGTATTACTGGTCAAACACCACAGACTAGTGAAGCCAGAACTTACTTAGAGACTCTGTCAGTGAATCTATTCTGTCCTGGGATTTCAAAATAGTGTATGGATCAAGTAATTGTAACCTATGATCAAGACGTATAATCTTCCCATTTCTATGGCACTGCAACTCAGACAACTGAGAGAAGAACGTATTTTAATGGCAATCGACACCACAGGGCCAGTTCTGTGACTGCATTTTTCACGTTGTGTGTGAACAGACACCTAACGCACAAGGCATGCTTGGTCACTTCTTATTCCTTCATTAAAGTCTGGTAACCTTATATTACCATCTTATCAATTTGAAACAATCTCCATATAAAAATGGTTTAAAATCACAGAAACACTTCTGCCATTACTGGGCAAACAAAACTGGCAATGGGCTTTGGTACTACATAAAGTCACGTGTTCCTCTCCCCTTCTTGGTTCTGCCCAAAACATGGGAGGGAAAGAGAGTAAGAAAAGTCACTCTGTGTATTCCCAATATTACAAACAGTCACTCTGTAAATGAAGGCAGCTGTAATGCATAAGCAGCCACTACACGTGTGAATACAGAATGTTATTTCTTTGATAATAAAATATATCTTCCTGATTCTTCTTAAATAGACTGGCCAGATTTTGTGCACAGATGCTTTGGGAAAGGAATTTTGTTTGTTGCAGACAGAAATGTCTGAACTTGCTGAACCTGCAGTTTGCACAACAGCAGTTCAAGATTTCCTCTTCTTGCAACACTCACCTGTGACTGGAAACATTAGTAAAGGAAGAAAAAGGCAAAATAGCAATTGTGATTCATGAAAGTATCTGTTTTCACTTCTACTTTCAATACATTGTGAACTATTTACCTCAGATATTTCAAAACTTTGTATACTTGAAGGGTACTATTATGTTGTCTGAATCCTCCTGCTGTAAGACATTACTTAGTTTGTTACAGCTTTCAAGCTGAATTCAAGTATCCAGGCCAAAATACTTGAGGACAGCTGTTTTTCTTGGGAGGGGGAATCAATTTTGATTTTAAAAAAATCTGGTGAGGTTTTCTTTTCAAAGCTGTACTATCCCCATGTTCTGTAAGATGGACTTGAAATCTGGGAGTAAGATCCTTTGCTATCTGTGGCCAAAATTGCTGCTGAAACATAAGAGGTGCTCAAGAATAAGAGAACCAGTGCTGGAGCCCAACAGCTGTGCTGTCATCAAAGAATATGGTGAACCCTCTCTAAGACCTAAAAGCTGACCTGCATACAGCCTCCAAAGGAAACGAACGTATTCCTGCACAAAATTGCAGGACAGTCTGGGTTGGAGGGGACCTCAGAGATCACCTAGTTCCAACCCCCTGGCCATGGCCAAGGACACCCTCCGCTACACCAGGTTGCCCAAAGCAACCTGGCTTTGGGCACTGCCAGGGAGGGGGCTGCCATAGCTTCTCTGGGCAGCCCGTCCCAGGGCCTCACCACCCTCACAGTAAAGAGCTTCTTCCTAACATCTAATCTAAATATTGTCTCTCTTAGTTTAAACCCCTGTCCCCTTGTCCTATCACTACACTCTCTGATAAAGGGTCCCCCCGCTCCAGCTTTTCTGTAGCCCTTTTAGGTACCAAAAAGCTGCTCTAAGGTCTCCCCAAGCATCCTCCAGACTGAACAAGCCCAACTCTACCAGCCTGTGTTCATAGGAGAGGTGCTCCACCCCCTCTAATATCTTCATGGGTCTTCTCTGGACAGGCTCCAACAGGTCTATGTCCTTTCTATATCAGGGGACCCCAAAGCTGGATGCAGTACTTCAGTCAGGGTCTCACCTATGTAGAGAAAAAACCCCATAGCAAATCATCGCAGCCTTAAATGCTGTCTCATAATATACAGGCATAAAGGGACTGGAGTAGGATCGCCTTTATCACCTTTATTTTGGCATTTCCTGGGTTCTGATTCCTTTAGAATTTGAAACTTCAATAAGCTTCTAACAAATTCTGTGGAGGCTTATTTTTTCCCCAAGCACAACTACCTCCAAAATGAGAGAGAAAGTGAAAAATCCACAGGAGTGAAACAGGAGTTGTTGTATTACACTGATTTTCAGAAATCTCCAAATTCCTAGCTACAACCTATGCCTACCTCTCTGGCATAGACACATCAGATACTTCATCGTTGCTTTTCAACCAAAAAAGGAGTAGGTAGCAAAGCTGTAACTCATCACAAAGCTTAAGAAAAGATTCAACCCCAACACAGGAAACAGTCCCTGTAAAAAGCATTCTTGTCTTACTGCTTTCTACACATAGTAGCTTAATTCCCAAGAAATTCTAAAAATATTTCTTTTAGCCACTAGATGCAGGATACAATAATGTGTCGATCCGATGGATTTCGCTGACGAGTCTTTTCCAGCTGAGTTAATTGCTTGGCTTCTCGGTTCTTTGCCGTTAACGTTGCTTTAAGATCACCCTGGAAATAGAATGTTTCAGACAGGTTTGAAATACACCTAGGATAATAGATTTAGGGTAGCACAAAATACACTTTTCTTCATACATGCATTGCCCAGAAAACATGAGCAGAACTTCTGCTTTAAACAAAACCAGATTTTGCTGGTCTTGTCCTGTTAAATGATCCTCTGAAAGAGAAGTCAATGGGGACCAAGAGAGCCTAGCACCTTGCTTGAGTGTCTGCAGCACACACTCATGGCCCTGTGCTGCCTCCTGCTTAAGCCCCAACCACCAGTGGTGACAACGGCTGCATCTAGCCTAAGTTGGATGTTGGGGAGATGGATGGCAACACAGTAGCCAAGGGCTGTCTGGAGCAGCACACCTTGCTGGTATGCAAATATGAGTAGCAGACAATCATCTTCCTCTATAAATAGCGGACAGCCCAGGGCCTGCTGAGCTCTTGTGTACAGTAATGGGCTGCACTCCACAAGCTCCCCTTGAGTAGGGAGACCTCTCAAGGTGGGAGCCCCCCTTGAGTAGGGACACCTCTTAAGGTTTCTGCTCGGAGGCTGAGTGACATCTCACTGCAACAAGTTCTCAGTAAGTGACTAATAGCACGCTGAACTTAGAAATCTTTGCTAAGTGATATAAAGGACTGAGTGCGTATCTAATCCTTTAGGCATAAAACGTTGACTAAGTTTGGGACTAGGACTGGATCCAGCTGCACCTAGATTCCCTTCTGAAGAGTTTAGAAAGCAATGGAGTCCTTTCTGAACCTCATATTCAACAGGAGTCATGATGTGAGGAAAAAATATATTTACAATTTTTTATGGAAAGTACAGTAGTTGGTCAAAACCTGAGATCTCCAAAGCAGTAAGACAGGACCATTCTGGGCTCAGCAATGGAATAAAGGTGGTATTTGAACTGAAAAGTAGCATCAAAGAAAAAACCCAAACAAGCACCAGTCAACACCAGTCAGAGCTTAAGAACAATACAAAACTGCTACACAGAGCTTAGCGTGCCACAGCTGAAAGGGTTAAACTGCATTTTTATCTGTGCTGTTAGTAAGGTGTTTAAATACTTTGGGAACAAAATACATCCTAGTAATGATGCAGCTGGAAAAGTCGAAACTTACTGATCCAGAACAAGCAGAAACTGTTGATAAATAATTTAAGAATGTTTACATACCACTCTAGATTCTTGTGCATGCTGTAAAACCGTGTTTTGCAAACAGTTTGGCATATGTGAAAACTAAAACTGTCACTCACATTTATCACTACATTGACCCTGGTGCGGGAAATTACATTAATTGTGATGGCTGTCATTTCACAGAGCAGTACCTCAGAACAAATAAATACAGCCCAAAGGAACCAGTCTTAACAAAACCTTACTCAGGCACAGGGCATGCATTTCAAACCATCTTTTCCTCTAAAAAGAGCAGTTCCCATTTATCTACCCCTGCAGAATGAAGTGAATTAAAGCTATTAAAAACTATCGTCTTGGGAAGCTGTCTGCGCTCCTCTCCTGGCTAGCAAAACTGAAACATGGTTGGAGGTCTCCTTCACTCAAAGACATGCAGCCAAGAACGTGTCTCTTTCAACGCTCTGTGATCCCGCTGACCTGATCACTAGTCCATGACAAGCACAAGCATGCCAAGGTTCAGAGTACAGAGGTCAGGATAAAACCTTTTTTCTATCTTTACTGTCCATATATCCCTGTGTATGTGATTGTCATTCTCTGTCATCTCGAGGGACACACTGCTGGTTTCTGATAATAAAAACCTGCATTTTTAGCCCATTGAAACTATTTTGCTGCTGTTCTTTCAAAAGGGAATTTACACCACCTTTAAGGCTGCTGGAAAGGGCTCTCTCCTTTATGAAAACAATGCAGCTGCAAGAAAAGCAGTAATAAAAAAACATTTTTAATGCTTTATATTTTAAATTTAATCATAGAGAAAGAGAAGAGAAAAACTTTTTTTTGCCATAGATCAAAGCAGTTCTGCATCTAATGGTCACAGCTGACTGTTCAGTGTTATTTAATGATCGGACTGTTATTTAATAACAGACAACCAGAATTAATGCTATGGCTGAAAAGGTTCTGATTTCCATGCAAGGTCTACCTGAGAATGCTAAGGAAACCACCAGTTATCATTACAAAATTCAGTTTTTTAACATGTAATGGAAATACCTACAGGGCCTGGACTGTGCTCTTCTCTACCTCTGTTCTCTGTGGCAAGAAGAACCATCAAAGATACTTCTCTGCTAGCCAAAGCTGCAGAAAGATCTGGTGCCACCGTGGTGGAGCTATATACAGTCTTTGAATGCACAAAGAATGCACAAAGACAGGGGACAGTTACGTATGTATTTTGTCAAAGATGCTGAAAAACTGTAAATGGTGAAGAAAAAACACAACATTAAAAATACTCAAAACCTGGGGAAAATGCCATTATGGTGAAAGAATTAAAGTCTAGCTGTAAAGAATGAAAAATGGGGTTTAAAGCATCTAAATACCTTCATCTGGGGGGACTGGGGAGGGAACAAACAAAAAACATCATAGACCTCTAATCTCAGTGGAACACACAACAAGAACCAAGGATTAGGTGAAGTCTTTCCTTTAAATCAAAACACCACAGATAGGAGCTAACCACTAACTACCACAAACAGCCCTACATTCCCCTCCATCTTCAGACCAAGATTTGATGTGGTTTTGGAAAACATACTTTAATTACACCCAGAGGGAAATAAAATGGAATGTAATAGCCAGTGAGATAAAGGACAAAGACTGTACAGTTATTCATAGTACCTCTGGTTTTAAACTATGAATTCAAGTCACACATAAGAACTCTGGTCAGCCTTCTAATTTCAAACCATACCAAGTACAGCCTCTCTAAAGCATTCAGTATCACAGGACCCACAGAAATAGCAGCATTCTTTTCACATCCAGCATAAAAAGTTTACGTACACCCTGGAACAGACTGTAAAAACATCCCTTTCATAAAAGGTGGTGTAATGACATATTCTGCCTGGTTTTACTTCATCAGCTAATGCAATTACAGGTAAAGAACTCCTACAGCTAGCACCCATGCTAGTTTTACATGAGTGACATAACTTCCTGTTTCCCTAAAGATGCCCCAGTGTCTAGAGGTGATACCTGAAAACTGGGCAGTTAAGTTGTAACCAAGATTTGGGGTAACACTAACAGGCAAAGGGAAAAAAAATGTTAATGACCTATATCTTTAGTGAAGTTTGTTAGTTCAAAGTTTTGTTGAAAAAATAGTTAATCCCATCTATGGTTCAAGAATGCTCTTGTACTCCTCACTGTGGCTAAGATAAATACATAATGCTTTCTGACAAAGACAAGAGGAAATGCCATTCACTGCTCCAAGGGATAATCTGGCTCCAGTTGCTTCTATCTTCAGCATTTCCTGGCTATCAGTGGCAATGCACCTCAAGACGGTATCTTCAATGCTTCGGAAGCCCCAAGCACTGCTCTAATGCTCAGTGTCTCCTCAGCAATGTTACTGCCACAAACACCTGAAACTTCTCTTCTACCCTCAACATATATATCCTATAGAATACTCGGGTCTAAGGCTCACAAACTGGATCTCAAAGTGACTATTAAGATACCAAATCCTAGGTACACACTCTATAGTCTACAACTCTGCTAAGAACCACTACATGTAGTACCAATCAAGTGCAAGATGCATTTCCTTCATAATCGTTTCTGAAACAACCATGTGAGATAGCTATGCAGTAAGTTCCAAACACTGTGCTCTATTCTCCACCGTATCAAAAAGATACAAGAACAAAAACATATGGAAAATGGTAGTTTGAGATACAATGCCACGATATACTCAAATGAATCAGAATTAATACACTGTAAGATTTTTGTATGTAAATACCATCAAATAATGACAATTTTACCTTTTAATTTATACAGATTGTGATACAGATATATACATCGATAACACGCTTGAGTTTACAGGATGAAGATACCCTCTATGTAATATGCAAGTATTGCTAAGAACTATTTTCATCCTATAAACTAGTATCTGCTTATTAAAATTTACTTGCTCAAGCCTGTCCCTCCTGGAGGAAAGACATAAGCAGATATCATGTGTGATTATTTCAACCCCCTACATACACTGTTACCAGAATACAGTAAATGAAGAGACCTCTGGTTTTTGTGTATCTCTGTATCTTCAGGTCATCCTGATAACTGTGGGACAGAGAGTGATTCAGGCTACTACCAGTTTTAAAAAATGTCTTCTATATCATGAACTTCAATGTAGCACCCAATTCAAAGTTTGAAAAGCTTTATTTTTACTACAATATGAAAAATCAGAACAACTTTCCCCTGTAACAACAGAAGTTTTCAACTGAGTGGCCAGAACACCATAATGTACCTTGTGAGAAAACAGGTATTTAACCTACCCTTTTAAGTTTCACTATGGTCCTGTAACTTTTCAGAGGTTCAACAACCTTGGCTTCAAGTCTGTCAACCTACAAAAGAAAACACAAGGTCACTAAAGTCACCCACATTGATTGTGTATGGAAACAGGAAACAATTAATTTACTAGGGACTCATCTTACTAGGAATTTAGTCCATATATGGAGTCGGATGGAGGTTTAAAAAAATTGGAAAAAAACCCCAACAGAGTCAATTAAATTAATTAGTAAATCATTTGTATTTTGAGGAGCTCAAGCTGATTTCTAGTGGTATTACTTTTTCTTCATTGGCAATGAACAAGAAACATCAAGATATATTAAACATGGAGATTCTAAGAACCGAGTACTAAATACATCAAGCACGACATCTTAGAGATCCACAGGTTTCTATCTAAAGTAGAATATATTTGCTCTACACTTGTTGGTACAATTATGGACAAAGGCGTCTTTGCTATCATACTGTCCACAAGGGCCACTTCTATTCTTAAAAATCATGGAAACAGCATCATAGGTGTTGAAACATCTAAAAAATGCCAACAATAGGTTGTGTGAAATGCAAGAATGCTCTCACTGATGAGTGCATCTGAACTTTTCTTTCAGCTCTCCTAGCTAGAAAAACAGCTACATATGGTCAGACAGGCAATAGGATCAGACCTGCCTGCTTGTCATAATTGGCACTGCTGCCCGAGTGGCCCCAGCAGAAGCTCCAGATGACTTTGGGTCAGTGAGTCACCCAACCCACTGTAGTTACATCCACATTCGGACAAGGTGCACAGACCTACTAGGAAGGGACAGGCGTTACACTCCCCTCTAAACTGGCAGTCACCAGTCAGCCAAAACCTGTGCCAACTGAGCAGACATTCCTCCTCTACTACGCTCTACCAGTGCACTGTCACACAATTTCACTTAAACCATCAGTAGAACTGAATAGGGCAATGAGGGTCTAAATGAACACGTGATACTACTGCAGCTGCAGACCCTAAGTTGTAACTCTTATAAGCTAATTTTCTCTTGCCCACATTGTCAACATATATAAAAACTGTTAATTAAACCTGATACCTGAAGGAAATAAAGCCCAGATTGTCTGTTTGGTTTTCATGAGCAAAGGATAACTTAATTTAAAAGCTAAAAGCTTCTCTTTTCTTTTGGTGGCTCTGCCTTTTCTCCTTCTAATGGTGGTTTGGAGACAGGCATTGTAGGAGGATGCAGGCCAAATGTAATTTTTTGTAAACACACTTAAAAATCAAAAGCAGCAAATTCAAGTTCTTGTATAGGTACCTTGAAATGAAAAGATTCGTAGTTTAAGGAGGAAAATGGACAGAGAGATCACGCAGTCTGACTTCACATACACCTTTGGCAATAACATAAACTTACCCTATTAACAGGGGCATAAATTGCTATTATGTTAATTGAAGCACAAAGACCTGGCTTAGTGGCTTAGCTCAAACCAGACACATAAGAGCTTATGAAAAAAACAAACAATAAAACCCCCACACACTATCCACACACTTGGATTACTTACTACTTTTTAAACATCTGGCCTTAAATACATTGTTAAAGGTCATGTGTATTTCTTGTTCTTCAAGTCCTCTACTTATTCTATGAGGTATGTAGTCTACTAGCTTCTTTTAAAAGGTTTTATTTTTCTACTTTGTTAACACAGAAAGATGACTCACGATGTTTTTTTTTTTTTAAAGTCCTATCGGAAAACATCAAGAATGTCAACTGCTTTATAGTCTCTTTTTTAAATTTTAATGGTTCTTACCTTTTCAAAACTATTAAATGGGAATTTTCTATCCCCTACTGAAAGGGCAGGTAATCCAAAAACTAGTTTGAGTACATAGGAATTTTTTTTTCCTTAAATCTCACCATGTGGAATTCTAGATCTTAAGTTACAGTTTGACTGGCCCCACACATAGATGTGTAAGCAGCATAAAGACCTTTCTTTACACTCTCACTTCTCCAGCAGAAATGTGATTATATTGTCATATGTGGTCCCAATCAAGTTTGCACTTTGAGTATTAAACTACGGCCTTAGAAAATCTACAGTGGTCCCTGACAGCACTTCATGGCTCAGTGACAGCCGAGTGAAGGACTCCAGTTAGTGGTCTCTTCCTAGTGCTTCTGATAACAGACACAGTAAAAGGAAAATGACTGATATTTTACCTCAGCTGCTGCTAGACAGGCCACAAAATTAAAGAACACTTTATTAACCATAAATCATTATCTGACATTTAAGACCACTAAAGGGCTTGCTCTGTCACAAATTCTGGGAGTGCTCATAATGATAGTTTCACTGACTTCAACAGGACTAATCTCAGGCAGTTTTAACTAAACTTATTAGCAGAAGTTTCAGCAGCCTATGCTACTCTGCCACTAAAATATTTAAGAGGTTTTCTCTTATGTTTCTCTGATGATTGCAGAGTCTATCTTCTCCCTTTTAATCACAGATAAGTAACTGAAAAGTTCAGATGGCAAACACAACATGTACAGCTTTAATTTTGTACCTCTGCCTGGCGATAATCCTGAAGTCTGGAAAATTCATCTGCAAAGTTTTTCAGTCCAACTTTTAAGTTTGGTGTCTCTGTGGCTGCATATGCATATATTTCATTTACTAGAAGATCTGCTTTGTCTCGAAGTCTGGCAGTTTTACGTACATATCCAGCAAATATTTGGCACAATTCACCAAAATGTTTTTCCACATTTGAAACAGCATCTTGTATTTGTCTAGTTTGATTGTCCCTGGATACCAAAGAAAAAATAAGTGAAAAATAAGAAGGGGACAAATGTTACCACAAATATCAGAAGAAAAGCTATATAATTATACTATTCATAATTTATACATGATTTGGACATCTCATTCAGTGCAAACCAAATCTATTCTTAAAAAGATAGTAACAGTCTGATGTAGTACATGCTAATTTATGAATGAAAACCAAAAACCACAGATTTATACTTTAAAGATCAAACAGAGGAAAACCCAAATCAAAAATAAACTCAGCAATTTTTTTCCTGTGGTTAAGCAAAAGTCACAATTACTGTTGGGATTAATTATTAATATAGTGGTAACATTCATAGGTTTCTAAAAAGACTGGGTCACACAGCTTCCTGCATGAGTCTGAAATCAACAGACAAGTCAAAGGTTGGAGGAATTAGGCAGTAGTGGTGAAATCTGTAGAAGTATTACATATCCTTTAAATTATGAACAGGTACCAAAACTGCTGCTGGTCAGGGATAAATATTGCCAAGAATTAGAGAAGAAAAGTAAATGGACACAAGTACAGTGGTAAAAACTCTTAAAAAACCACACAAAGGTAACTGATCACATCAACAAACTATTTTCTTTTTTTTAATATTAATCTTATTTGAACCAAATTCCTGTATGTTTCATTATTAACAATCATGAATTTTGAATTAATATATTTCACTTGATATTTTGATTTCCCATTCCTTCGTCATTTGATGGTCTTGCTTTAGTTATGCTTCAATGACACTAGTAAACCAAATCAGTGTCAGTTAATTCATGCCAGATGTTGTTATCTGACTGAATCATCTACAGGATAATTTAGGTAACAGCAACTGCCAGATACTGGGTCCTAAGAAGTCAACATGGTGCAATTCATCTGAAGTGCTGGAAGTGTCACCAAGAGAATACACTGGCACCAGTGTTCTGGTGAGGGTCAGAAACGAAAACTTCATATCCTTATGCTATCCCAACACCAAATGCTGGCAGATATTTAAATGCTGAACTAATACCACAACACATGAAAAAATCAGGAAAACTGGAAAAACTGTAATACTTTTAACAACAATGCAGTCAATTCAAATGAAGAACATCTTTCTTCAGGAACTTTTCAGGAAAAATATTTCACGCCAAAGTTCTGCTACAAGCAAACCCCCAGTTGTCTTGCTTCATGGCAAACCATCTAGAAGGCCTTTTGTTCCAAAAAAAGTAACAAAAAAACCCTTCCAGGTAAGTTATTCAGTCCCCTAGGACAGGCACAGGCATAGAACCATCTGAATACAAAAGGCTTCACCAAGTAAGTGTAAAAATTAAGACTCTCATAAAGTATTTATAAAGTTGTTTTTCAAAATTAATACTACCTGATAAAAATCTTAAGTAAAAGGTAGGTATTTCCTACTTTATGGAAGGTCTTCATTCTGAAAAGTGTTCCGCTCCCACAGGAAAGCCTTAAGCACATTTCCTCACCCACCTTACCGCTTGGATCTCAGAGTTCTCCTACACAAATAACATTTGGTTTTGGAGCACGAAACGCTGCCTGCCCTTAAATGGGGTGTGACAAGTTTTTTCTCCCCCTCGTAATTTTTCTGTGACCGCTTAGGGGCAGCCACAAGAACGTGAGCGAGAGGCCCGACCGAACAGGCAAGTCTTCACTTCATCTCTGCACCGCACAAGAAGACTACGAAAGTTTTGCGGCCTTTACCTGAGGAACACAGCGGCGGCTCGCCCACCCCTAGAGAGATCAGCTACTGTAAGGGGGGCTGGGCCCGCTTCGCCCCCGGACCCCCATGCCACTCCCTGGGTACCCTGACTGAACCCGGGCCTCCTCCCCTGCCCGGCGGGGCCCGGCGGCGCAGCCAGCCCCGGCCAGCGAGCCCCCAGGAGCAGACCTCCGGGGAACGGACAGAGACCCGCAACAGGCAGCGAGACTGCAGCACACCGAGGCCGTCGCCGCCTCCTCCTCCGCCCCTCACCGTCCCGTTACCTGGCGTCTAGCCCGCGGCCCAGCAGCATCATGGCGGCAGCAACGGCCCGGCGGGAAGGAGGGCGGCGCTCCGCGTGCGCTCGGTTTCCATGGTCACCGCCTGCCGCCCGCCCTCCATGGGCCGCGCCCCGCCCAGGCCCCACCCCGCCGCCCGGCTTTTAGCCCCCGGGGCGCAGCGGTGCGGGGGGAGTTGTCTGAGCAGTTCTGGCGGCGCTTGGGGTCAGTCCCCGCCTGCGGAGCAGCCCCGGTCGCTGTCGGCGGCCGGTTAGCTCCCAAGCGCGGTGGGCCGCTGGGGCTGAGGCCTCCGGTTGCCGAGCTGATCGTCCTCAGAAGTTCAGCGCCAAGTCCCGAACCGACGCAGGGGCAGAAAGCTCGAGCCTAATTAAAAAAACAAACAGCAAAGCCAAACGGAAAACTCTCTTTTTTTTTTCTTTTTTTTTTTTTTTTCCCTAAATATTCTTGTTTTGCACGTCCTGGCTTGGCAAATGAGAAGCAGTAGCAGGGGAAGCGGCTCTGCTGCCTCTGAGGTAGAGCTGCTATTGGGCAGACACTGGGAAAAATCCCACGGAGCACCAGGAAAGGTCTTTAAGGAAGGAAAAAAACACTTGAACGCCACTCCCCAACCCTCCCAGGCCCCCAAATTCCTGCTCTGTAAAGATAATGTATTGGGAATGTGATGGGGGGAGTGTCTTCATCCTGTCTCGGGGCTGAATTAAAGAGGCTGCTGGCAAAGCCCCGGTGTTGTGCAAGACAAACACAGAGAAGGCATTTAAGGGAGGGAAGGTGGGGAATCCTGCTGTGTCCAATACAAACCCACTCAAAAACACAGCAATGCAGGAGAGCTAAGTACTTAGGCAAGTGTTAACATGTGTGAGGAAGTGTGATAGGCTTGCTTAAGCAAGAAACTCATTTAGCTGAGATTTGGCTCTTTTCCTCTTTTTTTCTTTGTTGAAAGTAGATTACTTAAATCACTTATGCTAAAGCTTTACTTCCCCTAAAGCAAACTACTCTTCAGATAATGGGGATCTGTTTAGCAGTTTGCACCAACTAAGCTGAAACAAAATGGTGCCATTTTTCCTTAATGAAAATTTATGAAATCGGTGGTAATACTGACCCCAAGGACTCACAGATTAATACATCTAATCCCAAAATGTTCTTCAGAGGATGCAGGGGTGAGAGGTCAGCTGTTGCCTGAAGGTCTTAACTTCTTTATACTGGGCTTGAGACAAAAAGCTATAATGTTAATTGTTAAATTGTTCTGGGCATTCATGGCAATGTTTTGATTGGGGGCGGGGGGAGCGGGCTGCAGGGGTGGCTTCTGCAAGAAGCTGCTAGAAACTTCCAGTAGGTTTGCCAAAGCCAATACCAGCTGGCTTAAGGACGGACACACTGCTGGTCAAGGCCGAGCCCATCAGTGGTGGTGGTAGTGCCATGGGGATAACATATTTAAGAAGGAAACAAAAGCGAGTGGCAGCTTTTGGCCACCACAGAAGAGAGTGAGAAGATGTGAGAAAATCTGCAGACCCCTAGGTCAGTGAAGGAGGCAGAGGAGGTGCTCCAGGCACAGGAGAGAGAGAGATTCTCCTGCAGCCTGTGGAGAAGAGGGTGAAGCAGGCTGTCCTTCTGCTGCCCATGGAGGATGTTGGGGAGAGGACATCTCACCTGCAGCCCGTGGAGGACCCCGTGGTGGAGCAGGTGGAAGCTAGGAAGTGGTGACCCACTGGAAAGCCTGCACTGGAGCAAGCTCCTGGCAAGACCTGCAGCCCAGGCTGGAGCAGGTTTGCCTGGGGAACTTGTGACCTCATGGGGAACCTAGGTTGGAGCAGTCTGGTCATGCAGGTCTGCACCCTGTGGAAATGACCCATGCTGGGGCAGTTCATGAAGAACTGAAGCCTCCGTGGGAGGGGTTTATGTTGGAGAAGTTCATGGAGGACTGTCTCCTGTGGGAAGGGCTCCACGCTGGAGCAGGGGAAGAATGTGAGGACTCCTCCCCCTGAGGAGGAAGGAGCAGCTGAGACAAGGAGTGATGAATTGACAGCAACCCCCATTCCCCTTCCCCCTATTCTGCTAGGGGGAGTGGGAAGAGAATTTGTGAAATAAGTTGAGTTTGGGAAGAAGATTGGGTAATAAATTAGATTTTTTTTTTGTTGGTTTTGAGTCTTTTTAGCCCATGACACTAATTGCTGAATGATTTCTCCCTGTCCTTATCTCGACCTGTGAGTCTTTTATTATATCTTCTCTCCCCTGCCCAGCTGAGGAGGGGGAGTGATGGAGCGGCTTTGGAGGGCACCTGGCCTCCAGGCAGCGTCAAGCCACCATATAAATCAACCCACTATTAATAATCTTATAAATCAGTGAAATGACCTAGATAATGATGACATTGCTCATTAATGTGCAATATTGTAATTCCTCACACTGTAGCAATATTGGAGTTTATCACTCTTAAGTCTTACTCATTACACACAACTGCCACTGAATTACAGCTCTGTCACCCATCTCTGCAAAATCACACACTGCTTGTTAGTGGGGTGCAGTGTGGTCCGGCTCGGGATGGATACCTTTAGGGGGAACCAATTTCCCCTTCAATTACCTACTGTTCATACTGTCTGCATATTACATGCAGACATACCATTCCATTGTAGTCTGGACTACCTAGCTACAATTAAATCTAAGCACTTTATCCTATATGCAAATGTCCTGAGTTAGGCTAGGATAGAGTTAATTTGCTTTCCAGTAGTGATGTACTGCAAACAATTCACATACAGGTTCTGTAAAATGTGGGGTTTTTTTTCACTATTTTTGTGGTCACAGAGTATCCTGCTCTTACATGCTTAATTACAAGTCATCTCCCTTGACATGTTCTTTGGACAATCTCCTGGTCTCCTGCAGTTTTCTTGAGTCTTCATGAGGCCCTGTACTCCAGCAGGACCTCTAGCTCATGCATTATAACCCCTTTCTGTAGCATTAAGAGCTCTGAAAGTTGAATAGACCTGTTCTACTATTTAAAAAATATTTAGACTCAGTCACCCAGAAAAGCTCAAGCAAAGCAAGTACCAGAACACCCAGAAATTCTTAATACACAGCAGAATGGTGTTGTATGAATTGCTATATAAACATCATAAGAAGTACAAAATTATTTGCTGTGAATTATGGGCCAATGAGAAACAGAGACTGGCAATGAGAGGGTAAAAAAGGCTTTGAAAATAAAGAAAACTTACTTGTGATAAAAATCAAAGAAACAGTTGTCGCTGGAACAAGACGCCAAAGAGGAATGACAGCTCGTCTTCAGCTATCGTAAACTAAATCTACTTCAGCCCTGAAGTATAGAACTTGGCATAGACATTAAAGAACTTAATATGTATATGCTGATTTCGCACATGACTTGACTTAATAGTCCTTAATACGATGCTGCAGATAGTCCTGGAATGTATGGCCCACCAGCTCCAGCTGCACATAGAAAGTTGAAAATAATGTCATGAGGGCCTGTTGAAATTTTGAGTCATCGGAGAGTGCAGAAGAGCACAAGCTGCATAAATCATGGAGTGGAAAAATATTTTTGTACTATGATTTAGAAATAATTATGGAGAACACTGTTGAAAGTAATGCCAAATTTCCTGCTCATTACCTCTAAGTAAGTTTCCAGAATAACATACTAAAGATGATGACATCTTATAAATTACAAATTCTGAAGATAAGAAAGCTCTGAATATCCAATTGACAGTGTTTTCCAATATTCTTCCAGAGCATAAGCAACAGAATCCTTCTGACTTAAATGAACTTGAGTAAATTCTCTGTACTGTGTTGTCTTGAACAGCTGTATAAAACTCCATCAGTTTTCAGCAGAGGTGAAGAATTGCCTGTCATTGCTGGGCAGAAAAAACAGGGTGTCCTGGTATGCATGAGTCTGGAAAGTTCAGGAACATGAATTGGGACAGAATTTCTTCTGTAACATTTAGGGGACATGTTAGGCACCTGTAAGGTAGAGCCATTTCTCTGGGTTGGAATTTCACATTTAGTCAGTGAGTTTGTCCTAGATATACATGAATAGAATATTCAGTCACTTCCATTTAACTGATGTTAATCCATATAGTATAGTAATTACAAACTGATCCATACAGGCCCAGAATTTTGTCCATGCACTATAGTTTATTGATTAAATCTCTGTATGTAATTGATGAGCTGCCTGTATGTTCATGTGACTACTTTTCTCCCAGTGTATTTTGTAACTTTAGAGTTTTTAAAGTGTTTTTGGTTTTTTCCATTTTCACATCCACCTATGCTATCAAATCCTATTATATGTATAGAAAGGAAATCACTGTAGAGCTTGGATGTCAGACAACATAAACTTTAGCATATGAGTATAGCTCATAGTGGATTGGGGATTGTTGATTGAGATTTAGTAATTCCAAGTATTTTCAGGTGCTGGGACAGTTCCCCTTGCCCTGATGTTTCACTTCTTTGGGTCTGCAGTTCCCGTACTTAACACAGGAACCTCTTATTCTTAGCTCTGTGTTTTCTTAGGAGCAAAAGGCAGCTTGTGGGAACCGTCCTTCCCTGATGCACAAGTCTCCAGTACCAAGTTCTGGATACCTTAATTAAAAATTAGTTTGTTAGAGGAAAAAAAGTGACAACATAATTAGAAAAACAGTAAAACATTGTTTCCTCAGGCTAATACCCGTAGGCCGGTATAACCTTCTGTCATCCATTTTGTCAGTATTGGTTAGAGCGCAGAAGCCTCTTGGTGATTTATGTAATTGCCTGTTGTGTTCTTAGTTCTTTAAAAGAGCTTTGGCCACTGTCAGGGGTAGGATACTGGGCTAGCAGGATCTTTGATCTTGCTCAGTACAGACATTCATGCTTTTATGGCTTTATGTTTTTTTTATAAATGAAGAGGAATTCTTTTGTTTGCTTCCTTGCTTACCTTTGGGTAACTGTTTCTGCTCCTGTGCTTCTCTTCATGCAAACTGAGTTCAAAGGTGAAATGCAAAATATGTCTGGAACATACTGCTATACAAGATTTTTTGGATGTCTCTGGTTTTTAGTGATCTGTCAAGAAAGTAAGGTTGACACAGTGACGGTGACAGAACACTGGAATAGGTTGCCCAGGGAGGTGGTGGAGTCTCCTTCTCTGGAGATATTCAAGACCCGTCTGGATGCCTATCTGAGTGATATGTCCTAGGGAGCTGCTTTGGCAGGGGGGTTGGACCCGATGATCTCTCGAGGTCCCTTCCAACCCCTAAGATTCTGTGATTCTGTGATTCTATTTTGTCTCAGCCTTTCTGCCACGTGCACTTTCAGACTTGTTTCTCCCAGGTTCCCCTTTGTGTAGTAGGACCCTATCTCCTGGAATTGTTTCCCCAGTCTAGCTAATCCACATTGCTTCAGGTTTATCATTAAGACCTACTGCTCAGATATCGGCAGATCGAGATGTTCAGTGCAGACACTGTTTTATGGTGTTTGGTATTCTATTTAAGGTAGTTGTGATGCAGACCATCATCTCAGTTACATGTGGTGAGTACAGATTCATATGATGGCATCTGTTTCCAGGATCTGCAGTCTAGATGATTCTGAATGTTCTTATTCATTAGTGTCAACAAACAGTGCTCCAGTTATTGTTGGTAGCATTGTAGAAATCCTTGATGAGATTGTCAGTGTGCCTTACTGAAGCTTCTCAAGGTTCCTGAGCTACTTAGGCATTTTGTGAATGTTGTTGAAGATGAAGATCCAATGTCAATCTACTTGTGCTCCTGCAAAGATAAGGCAGAGGGGACTCTAGACATGAAACTGTTATTGAACCCTTGCAGTATTTAAAAAGAAGTAGGGGAATCTTTCATAAGCAGAAGTCTTATTTGATATTAGGGTATAGATGGTAAGGAAAAGAAGCTTTGGAGTGTGGGTCTGCTACTCATTCTGCAGCACCGTCCCTCGTTCCTTTGGCGGCATTAGCACTGGCACAGCCTGCTCAGCTGTCGGTGGCTCTGGCTGATGAAGGTAGGCAGTGAAGCCAGGCTGCTTTGCCATTCCCTCAGGCTAGTGCCAGAAGCAATCTGATCTGCCTTTCTCTTTCAGATAACTGTGATGATACACACATTAGTTAAATAGACACTGGTATTGTTAACATAGTACACAATTGTAATTAGTAAATAGTTATTTTACAGACATATTTTATTATTGAAATAGATACGAGTCAACAAGAACAAGCAAATAGAGAGTTCTTTGTTGCTCCATTCAGCAGGTAGGGAATTCCTCCTAGATCCTTTACAACTGATGGTAGTGAGGTTGGAAGAATGGTGAGATGGATGGAGCTCATGTGTTTGGACCAGGTGTCTGCAACATGTAGCAGGTGCAGTACCTCTGATGGAAGTTTCTTCATCTCTTCTATGCCAGACTCATGCTGGTCATCATGGCAGGATTGCTGAAGGATATCTGTACTACTCTTCAAGCATGAGATTGTAGGCAGGGCATGTTTCTAAATTGCTCCTCATATAAACACCTGCTTCCCAGAAATCATAAAACCAAGTGGCAGGAGTTATCTTATGACCTCACCATAATTGCTAGCTCAGTACTGGTAGTGGAGCAGGCTGGCTGCATCTGTACTCTAAGCCTGGATGCTTCCTCTGGGTCTCTTGCGGCTGAAATAATGCAAAGGCATCAAATAGCCCTCCTGAGGGTTTTTATAGCATGGAACTGAGGCTATATATGTCCTGGAATGTGGTTTATGAGATATTTGAGGGGCAAAATTTGTTGCAATAATGTTGAAGGATGGTAGAGAACAGAGTTGATAGCAGAGCAATGCAGCAAGCCTGGTGCGGTTTCAGTTTCAACCAACCGACTTTTGTGATCATTCCCTGGAGCAAATTGTTCCCAGCACTGTGACTGTACTTTGGGAGAGAACAGTTTTGAACTGCCAGGTTTAGGGGAGTAATGAAACAATTGGTTTTGTCCCACAGCCCCGTAACATTTAGCTTTGTAGATACACCCAAATAATTCATTATACTCAGTGGGTCTCTTCCAGGTGCACCAAGGGGCTCTCTTGCGGGTTTGCTCTCTGCATGAACTGCAGATCTGGTATTTTGGGCAACCTTGGATTTGCTTTGAGACAATTGTAAGCATTAGATAAGGCTTCAGAAGGAAGCTGATGTTGGTTTCATTTCAGTCTGTGACAGTTCTGTCCTTAGCAGTAGGAATCAAATTTTATCCTTAGTGTGTTGTTGTTTGGAACCTAATACTTCTATTTTACAACAGTAGTGAACTGCTGTACCCAGAATGTTTTCTGCAGCTGAAGTGGAGGCCTGAAGTGTGGCCATGCTGAAGGTACTGGCATGTGATAACAGCTACCACTTGGTGGCATCCACTCCATGCTTTATTTAGCTGAACACTGCACAGCCAGCAAGCTGAGAAAACTCTGAGCTCCTGGTTTGACATTCTTTAAGAGTATTTAAAATAGTTAACCTTATGGTAGCCTTGATTGGTATGCTCAGGGCTTGACATGTGCATGACCCACCTTCTGCTTACATTTCAGTGTGGGAGTATATGCATTTACTGACCTGGCAGTTGACTCAAATAATCAAAGTGATTAAACTCTATCTTTGGACCATTCTTTGGAAGATGGTGCAACTATTTTTTATTCATGGAAAACCTGTTTAAATTTTTGGATCCTTGGTCTTGACCTTGCTGTGTACCCCAGTTTAAAACAAACTTTGACTTTAGATAAGTCAATTAGAAGAAACAACAAAAAAATCTGGCTAGGAGGTGAGTGCAATTGAAATGAGTTCTTGAATCTTTGATTTGCACTTTTCAAAAGAAAAATACTCAAACTCATTCTGGAAAGCATGTAACATTAGCATTACTAATAAATTAAGGTTTATTAAGAGATGTAAACAGCTGCAGGTACACTTTACCTAATGTTTGACATTTAAATGAGACATTAGAGGTCTCTGTCTCTAAAATGCTATATGGAACAATGATCTCATCAACCTTGATTCTTGTGAGTACCTGGCTTTTGATTTAAAGTTACAAGCCCATCCTCCTTTTATTTTTTGTCAAAGTACTGTTAAAAGAAGCAAGACAAGATTTTTTAAAATGTCTGGTAAATCTGAATATATCAGTTTTTTGGTAACTGAGTGCACATATCTTTAAGTGGGCAGTTTTTCTGATAGTACTAGTCTGATGTAAGGAGATCCAAGAACTCTTCAGTTGTTCAAGACTTGGTCTGCAAGTCCTTGGTCCCTTTGGAGAACATAACAGTAATGAGCATAGTGTGAGATTTAAATATATGGTGTTCGGCAGTTTGTGGAATGGTACTAGAACAATATTTCTACTATCAAATATTTCATCCATAAAATCCACTTTTGATGACAATGAAAATAAGAAAAAACCCCATACTTGTCATCTACTCACATTAAGTGATAAGTGAATGCTAGTGAATGGTAGATTCAAATGACATTTGAGTATTATTCATTGCTCTCATGTGTAGATTCTTTGATTTCTGCTTGGAGCTGAGGTTAGAAAGGTTTTTGTGTTTTTTGGGGGGTTTTCTGGTGGGTTTTGGGTTG
Source organism: Gallinula chloropus (assembly GCF_964237585.1). Classification (NCBI taxonomy): domain Eukaryota; kingdom Metazoa; phylum Chordata; class Aves; order Gruiformes; family Rallidae; genus Gallinula; species Gallinula chloropus. Next base: position 26,440,831 of record NC_140086.1, read on the forward strand.
TGGCTTTTTTTGTCTACTTTTGAAGACAAGAAAATAATTAACTATTAAAACATTACAGATAATTGAAACTTGCTGACTTGTTTTTGGTGATTTGGTCAGCGTAATCTGATAAATCTCCCTCTCCTCCCTGTGGCCTATGTTAGTGTGGTAAGGGTTGTACTTTAAAGAGTGCAGTCTGATCCCCTTCTGCTAATTTTCAGTTTTATTAAACAGGGTAAAGAAATATGAGTTAATTTCTTCTTGGAAGTTAACTCAGTTTGATAATCCCAAGCACAACACATGACACCATTCCACATTTCCACCAGAATAAGGTGTCATGTTATCAAATGACCCTGAATTCAGAGAATGCATCAAAATTCTCAGTACCTTTTAGTTCATCACATCTCTCTAACCCTTTGACATTGCTCTGCATTGTTGTATGCATTTTAAAAAATTACAGCTAGGAACAGACCTGTATTGAAGAAAAACAAAGTGTGTGTGTCAGTCTGCTTCTAGAGGGCAGCAAATGACTGTGTTTTAGCCACCAGAGAAAATACAAAATTCACGTACAGTTCTGCCAGCAAACCAAAGGCACAATCCAGCATCTTGCAGTTAATGGCAAACTTCCCATTTTCTCTAATGGAAACAGGATTGGGCCCCTGTTTCTTTCCTTGCTGTCTTCCCACCCCTACTTTTTAAGTGGATAAGCAGTGTGCATAAAATACATTATACTCCTCTTATCCGTTGTCATTGTTTCAGACAGTGAACTATGGATGCAAATGTTTGGGGTTTTATTAACATTCTGAGTGTGCAATTCATCTGAAATAAAAAAGTACATGACATACTTGTAATGGTATTTATCTAAATATTAGCTCATTGGGTTTTTTTTATCTGTTTTGTGGTATTTAAAGGAATGTGAATGATGTTTTTCTCTGCCCACACGTGTTTTTTTCCTTTTTTGGAAAAAAATCCCCTACTGATCAATTGACAAGTTAAGCAATTTGGTTGATTAATGCAATCAAAGGAAAGAAAGATGGTAAGTAAAAGTTTTATTGTAGATGTAATTAACTTTTATCTATGCATAGGTTTTTCTATAGCCCTCCTTACCATAGCACTGGTATAATCACATGTAACCTTATACGACTAGTGTAATATAAATGGCAACAAATGGCCTAAACATCTCATAACTATTGTATTTTCTTGGTCAGTAGTCTATCTATATAGAAACTGTTCTGACGTTGTAGCCCCTGTGATACTTTCAGCTAGACTTCCTCTTTTTCTCTCAGAAAAAAAGACCCCACAGTTTCTTCTCCAAATGGCACTAGTCAAATTTGTACAGAGCTAGAGGGATGGAACTGGTCAGATAACAGCTTCTTTAGGGACTGTGTCTTGGCTCTTTATCTCTTTGGCCCTTTGCTTAGGAAGCACCTAAGGTTTGTGCTCCACATACCTAGGGAACAATCTGTCTACAGATACAAGGCGATGCAATTGTAGAGCTTCTCTAATGCATGATTTATTCCTCATGGCTACCTATGAATGTAGAAGACTGAAAACAGCCACAGTTTGGTACATTCTGATAATGCAAAATCTGCATTGCTGGCTGGGATTGTATGTCTTCTGGTCTCAAGGGCACTTTTGCCGAGCATCAGAGTATCAAAAATAATAGTGTAGCAGAAGCAGACTCCCACTACCGTAATTTCAGTGCTATGCAGGTCAGGAAATGGGGTTGTTGCAGTGTGGACTGAGGGACCCTTTTTCAGCTGAGAAACATTGCAGAGCATCAGATAGGATGCCTCTGGCTGAGGGAGAGCCACTGTAGATCATGTTCACAGCACCCTTGCCAATGGTGGCCTTCCCTGGGGCACTTTGCTCCTTTGAAGGTGCTCAAAGTCCAGAACTGTTGGGGGTGGATGTGTGCTGTAAACTCTGGTGACTCTTCTGGACTCTAATGAAGCCTACAGCTATTTCCTTTGTCTCAGAGATAGCCCTTACCTTTTTCACCAGTGAACAATTCTGGCAGCAACCCTGCTGCAAGTCAGATATCATTTCAATCGCATTTTAAAAAATTGTACTGGAACTGCCTTTTCCAGGGCTGCATTAGTTCTTGCTCTGTTTTCAGTGCTGGTCCTGGGTATCTGTGTTTGAAACCATTTGCAGTTTTGATTCAATTTTCTAATAGACACAAGTCTAAAGAGTGACTCTCACCATAGTTTCAATTTTTCTTTTCAATGGTTATGAATAAAACATAACATAAGGGGGGGGGTGAAAAACCCTTTTGTTGTCAGCTTGTGAAGTGTACAAAGGGAACATAGAATATTCTGTGTGACTTAGCGCCTGAAAAAAAATCACAGCAAGGCTTCTAGAAGAGTCAAGAGGTGAAATACTTTAGCTAGATATGGTATCTTTGAGATGCCTCAAACAGGGAAATACTGTAGACTTTTGCACCTGTAAAAAGAGAGGTTTTGCTCTCTGAGGTTTATGTTTCCGTTTTGGCACTGTGTGTATATATAGAAATGTCTTTAGTGGTATAGTTGTTTCTTGGAATAGTTATTCATTACAAATTTCTGAAATATCTGCGCAGATATTGATCCACAGCACGCTATAGTTTAGGCTATTAAATGTATTACTTCTTGACTGCTGACGTCTTCAGCATATGGTACTCTATTGTGTTGGCCACAGAAATGTTCTGTAGCCTTGCAGTAGCATGGAGTGTGGTTCTGTGGCTTCCAACTTTAATTACACTTAATAACATAATATATATACAACAAATAACATTTCCCATATTTAAAGTGTGGTTCTACTCTGAAGTGTGATGATTTTAAGATCATTCAACAAATAAGTTCCTTGTGTTAGTTGAATCATAGCTGACTGCTAACTGAAATAAATCTCCCTACCTGCCCTTCTTGTTGCAGGGCAGAACCAGCAATCAGTGCCCAGGATGGTACTTTTTTCTTCAGTCTATGTGCAAAATATACATTTGGTGTATTCAAGGGTGAATATACTGCCCTATGGCAGCTCTGTGAACTCATCCCTTATTAAAAAGAGAACTTTTAGGACATCTCTCTCCACCCAGATGAGTTTTCTATTGTTAGTATTTGTTAAGCCATCAGTAAAGTTTTGACTAGATCTCAGTAAACAAACTAAATCTTTTATTCACATTTCAGCAATGACATCAACATGAATCAATAGGATAATTTAAAAATCCGGAAATTGCTGTTCCTTTTTATTTTTTCATGTTGTAGACAAACGATTATCCTGAGATAGGGTAGGGGTTTTTTGGAGGTTTTTATTGGCTTTCATCTGGTTTGCAGGATTTTGTCATCAGCCCTTTTAATCAAGCTATGCTTTCATTTTGATACAGAAGAAGAGTATCACAGAATCACTAGGTTGGAAAAGACCTTTGAGATCGAGTCCAGCTGTACCTGTCCTCTACTAAACCATATCCCTGAGCACCTCATCTACCCATCTTTTAAATGTATCCAGGGTGGGTGACTCAATCACATCCCTGGCCAGCCTGTTCCAATGGCCGACAACCCTTTCGGTGAAGAACTTTTTCCTAATGTCTAATCTGAACCTGCCCTGGTGCAGCTTGAGGCCATTCCCCCTCATCCTATCTCCTGTCACTTGGGTGAAGAGACCAACACCCATCTCTCTACAACCTTCAGGTAGTTGTAGGTGGTGATAAGGTCTCCCCTCAGCCTCTTCTTCTCCAGGCGAAACAACCCCAGTTCCCTCAGCTGCTTCTTGTAAGGTAAGCCAGCTCCACAGGCACAAGCTCAGAGGCAAAGGAATTGGGAAGGACTGAAAGAAGCAAGAAGAATTTGAGACTGGGTTCAGAGCGGTTAATACCTTCCCAGTTTACAGCTATATCAGTGCACAACTATGCTGAGGGCACAAGGGACAGCTTCACTGTGTGCTGCCTTTGGAGCCGGGAGTGCAGCAAGGGTTGCGGAGGACGGTGCTGGCTCTGACAGCCAGCCCGGTGGGGTGTGTGCTGGCTGTGGCTGCTGATGGGTGTGAGCTGCTGTCTCTGCACAGCAGTGTGTTGTTCACGGGGCCGCTCACCTGCAGCTCCCTGTGACAGGCTCCTTTCTTTGGACAGGATATAGCTTAATTTTCCTGCAGAGAAATGGTTATGATCAGTTCCAAGCTTATTGCACAAAACTGAAACAAGCAGGAAGTCAGTCCTTCTACTTTAATAAAACCCCAAAACCTCCTCAGATTGACAGGAGCGAAATAAAAAGCACAAATAACTTTCAGTTCAAGCAGAAACTTATGAAAATAGAGATTTTTGCTTAATTATATTAGAAATAACGGGGTTTTATGCAGTCTACAAGTTTTCATTTTAAATTATCCTGCAGACACCGCTATCAGATGAAGAAGGCATGCTATACCATCTCTTTCTATGGGTTCCTTACTTTAACAGACCCTGATTGTTATATGAGACAGGTGAAAGCTGACTCAGTCAAACCTTTAAAAGCAGCAGTAAGCAATGAATCTGTTGCTTAAACCTTGTTCTTAGTGATCAAGGCATCCCAAAGAAATGAAATCTTTTGACAAGAACTAAACTCAGAGCTAAGAAGAAAAGGCCATCCCTAAACGTAATGTAGTAAAAAGATTGTCCTTCTGTCTCTTGCTAAGGTTGCAATGAAGTTCACACAGATAAATGGTTGCTCATTTTTGCCCTTTAAATGATTGTATTAACCCTGGCCAATCTGCTTTTTAAAACTGAGTTAGGGAACTGACACTCAAGAAAAATACCCTTGGAAAGGTGTGCTAATGGCTGTGTGAGTAGGGACAAGGTATATTCACCACTGAGGTTCAGCCAGCGCTTGCCACAAGGCTTCATAACGTAGTGCCAGGGTTGTTTTGTTGACCATCTCAAGGTCATGTTCTCCCAGAGAGTTTGCCATCCTGGCTTCACAGCTGCTAGCTCAGGAGCACACGGTCATGTCATCTTCGTTCCATGATGCCAAACACTCAACCCTTAGAACACTCAACCCTTACACTTTCTGGGGGATAAAGGAGAAATGAGCTGCTTGGTTCAGCAAAGACAGTAATGGAGCACGTTACTTTGGGCTTGCTGTAGCTTGGTCAGAAGTTTCTCAATTAATTGTAGTGGACTGCCAGATGCGAAAGCGGGTCTTAAATGTTTGAGCATGGTCTCAAATAAAACACACAGAACTATATAGCCCAGAACAGGGCTATAAAAATAAAATTGTGAGGTTATTGCTTACGAGTTAAGAAAAACTGCCCAATAGTACTGTCACCTGCAGAGCTTGTGTGATAATGATGACAAATTAGTATTGTTTTCTAAGATTATCTCAGCTAAAATGATAAATCTTGCTACAGTGGATACTCAGTATATTAACAATGTATTAGATCCTTTTTTTGAGTTGAGAAAAAGGAAGACTTTTTTTTTTATTTTGAACGTGAATCATGGAAATAACAAAATGTTTCCCATAATTGTTTTCAACTACACAGTTTAAAGCAGAATCATCCTCCATATGCATGATAATTTTCAGGACATTAATAATACCCCATTAGTAGTGTCTCCAACTCTAAGAGATAGACTCCAGCTTTGAACTTTGATAATGCATCATCATGACAGTGTATCATTTGTAAAAGATAATGCTGAAGTAAAGTGTATACAGATTAATGGAAAAATGGAAAGTTATTTGTTTTCAACTAATTGTTTAGTTCATGTACTACATAATACATGAATACATGTGATAACTACTTTATTATTTGTTCTTGAGGTTGCGTAGTTTAAGTTTTCGCGTCCTGCACCGTGTCTGTCAAAGAGTTTAAGGATTACAAGGGAGATTTAATTTTGTCAGCCTTGAAGATGAGAAAATAATGAAGCATGTCCCCACAAGGTGGTTAATTCTGTATTGTGTAGCTAAAATAAACTTAGAATGTGTTTTATCCCAATGTAAGTTATAACTGCAATTTTATGTTCTTCAAGGAAAATGAAAATAAGGAAAACAGAGGTTTGCAGTGACAGTTTACTACTTACACTTATTTCAAAATGTCCTAAAATATTTCTATGGATACATTTTAAAAATTAACACTTTTTTTAAATTAAAGTTTGGTTTTGTGTGTGATGAAGTTTAACACATAATTCATTAATTGAACAGTGAATTACAACAAAAAGCTGATGATAAATTTTGGCCATAGGCATAAAGCACACTTCATGGAAAAACAGGAAAAAAAATGGGGACTGATGGTGAAAAAATGCTGATATTTTAGTAAATTATAAGCTTGGCAGGAAAAATAGTGGGTTTTGAGGGATTCAGTTGAAAGTTTATGGTTGTTTTGGGAGTCAGAAGGTCCCGTCTTATCTCTAGTGCTGCAGCAGGAGGATACATTCCTAGTGCAAACATACCTGGAGAATTTACAAACTCTCTCTGCTAAAGCTGAGCTTCAATTAAGTTATTTTTGGGTGTATATGTAAGGAGTTCTAAGAAATTATTAGAAAACCAAAAGGCAGTGAACCTATTAAAACTGTTAAGTACCATTTAAATAATAAATTGATGGTTGTGTTAATTTAACCTTGTATTTTATAGTAAGAGGAAGGCATTCTTCACAAGAAAGTGTGTGATATGGTAAAAATAAATCATAATTGTATAAAATGTTCTTTAAAATAAAGCATTGTGTGTTATTTTTTAAAATGATATAGTACTGTTTTTTACTGTCTCAGCTCACAAGTCCTTTATTTTCCTTCAAAAACTTTTATTGCACTAAAAACAAAAGCAGAGAGGATACTTCTTTGAATAATTAAATTGTAATAAATGACAGTTGATGCTCTGGGTCTACTCTTCTTTTGCAGTTGGAACTAGACAGGAGTTTTTCTTCTGTCAACCTTGTACTCTCTGAGCAGGAGCTTGATATTTTCACTTGGGTTTTGGATTAAACTATTTGCCTAATCAGTACACTTATTTGTGAGGGGGGTGTATTTTATTTTCAAGTTGCAGGTATATGACTTCTTACTGATACTTGTCTTTGTGGATGGAAAGGAGCTTCAGTGACCATAGAGAAAGCGCAGTGAGATGCTGGTGAGTTTGGTTGTAAAGGAGCAAGGAGATTTGATGGGGAAGAGAATTTAAAAAGTCTTGTTTGGATGTAGAGGTCTGGAGGCATCAGAGGACTCCAGAAGGCAGCTGGCTCCTTGAGCCATGTTCTTTGCAATGCTGGGGAATTTCTGATGGGATCCTGCCAGTTGCCCTTCTGCCAAGGAGTCACACAGCAATCTTTTTTTCTTCTGCTCTGGACCCAATTATTCATCACATTTCTGAGGAGGATTGTTGAGAAGCCTCTCATGGGTTTTGCCTTTCAAGGCTGAGAGGCACAAGGCTGCAGGCCCAGCTGGCTGAAGAGTACAGCAGAAGAGCTGTCTCCAGCAGCTTTTGAGGGCTTCTCATGGTCCGTTCGAGGTCCCTAGCTAGGCCTGAGAGCTTTACACCTGCTGAGCAATGTCTTTGTGCCTACATGCATTTCAGAGGAGAGGAGCGTCTGTCAATATTAACCTCACTAGTTACAGGTTGACCAGGCTGGAACAAATTGAAAGCAAGACCAAGAGGGCAGCTGGCCGGCTTTGCATTAGCTGAGGGCAGTACAGAGAAGGCTTGCTCGGGGGGGAAAGAAGGCCGATGGTTGAAATTACAATCAAAAGTAGTCCTGGAAATACATTCAACTCCTAAGAATGCTTTTGATGGAACCAGGGCAAAGGGTAACTTAACTGAAAGTGGAGATTTTGCTTTTGACTGAGTTGTTGACTAGTGTTGATCACAATTTTGCAGCAGTGGCAGGGTGTGATTAGAGACTCCACACCTGAGCTTGGCTCCCTGAGAGATTGGTGATCCTACTGAGGCACCCAGACTGTGAGATGCAGACTCAGTAGCAGAATTCTAAGTTGGAAGGAAACTCTGGCAGCTTCTGAGATGCAGGTAGACCAGCAAGCCTAGTTCCTACTGGTGGCAGTATCAGGCCTTTATGTTGTAAAGAATATGCTATGTGCCACTTTAGTAATCAGTTGAGAGAATTTTTGGCTTCTTTAGAAATCAAAGTGATCATTAACTTGCACTGAGCTGACACCAGAAATGAGTCAGAAGGGATCTTGATCTGAAAGCTTCCCTGTAGGGTATGTACATACATCCTCAAGCTTCTTTTTTTCCCTGGGAGTGCTTGCCTTCATCCAGTTCATAACACTTTGACTTTCTGCCTGATGTTGGTGACTTCTGAAAAGTTGCCAAGAGCAGAATTATTTGATTCACAGGAACCTCTACACAGTCTCAAAAAAAAAAAAAAAAACCCAAACAAGGTTGTATTTCTCAATAAAAAGGATTTTTGTGAAATTTCTTAGTAGAGTGATCATCATTTTCTACTCAGGCCATGGGGAAAAAGTCAATCTAAGCACTTAGCTGAGGTATATTCATGATTTGTCATAATGTCTGGAATCTTTTGTCAAAATGGATGAACAGAGCAATACAAAAACTTGAAGATAGGGCTTGATCTTGTATTGTGGATGGAGTGATAGCAATGCCCTTCACTCAGGAGAGGAGCAGCAAAGTATTTAGTTAGTAACAAAGTTCTGTGATAAATGTGACAGCGGTTTAACAAGATTTGGTGGCAAGCTACACTTGATTATTTACTGCATAGAAGAAAGGGACAGCCAAAACTGTCAGGAAAGCTCTCTTGTTGAGTCAGAGAGGACCCCCTTGCTTTTCTTAACTCCTTGTCAGAGGAGTCTAGATGCGTCTGGATCCAATCCTAGTCGCAGACTTGGTCAATGGTTTATGTCTAAAGAGTTGTATGTGCACAATCAATCCTTTATAACACAGCTCAGATCTTCAGCGTTTCAGCGTGCTTATTTCCAATTTACTTACCAAAAATCTGTTGTGGTCAGGGATTGCTCAAGTTGGGAGGAGTAACCTTGAGAAGTGGCCCCTGCTCAAGGTGAGATCCTGGTGTGCAGCTCACTGCCATGCAGGAGAGCTCAAAGTGTTCTTGGGCCACTCATTATCTATGGGGGGTGACATGACTGACTACTCATCATATTTGCATACTAACCACAGATATTAGTTTCTTCCAAATTTGGATTGGGTTGGAGACCGACCAGCACTGTGGTTAGGTGGGCACATCACACAAATTAGGCCTTGGCTTTTGTGTTATCTGCCTTTGAGTCCATTTTGAGAGGGATGCAGCTATCATGACTGAGTGCATCCATTACCATCACCACTGGTAGTTATCCCTTGAGCTGGTTATGGGAAATAAAGGTCAGGGTGATGGTTGGGGAGCACACTGTCATATCTTGTTATGTTCCCACTTGATAGGCTTTAACTGATATGCTAGGCCAGTATTTACTTAGGAGAACTGTATATACTAAAACACCCAGGCAGAGGGATGAAAAAAATCTGAAGCAGTTTTACAGTGGAAAAAAAAATCTTACTGAAATGACTTCTAAGAAGGAGAGACACTGAAATAGGAGAGCAAAAAAACCTAATGGTTTCTCCCAGAAATTCCAGCATTACTTCTTGAAACATCATCCAGAGCTGTAAGGAACAAAATTTACATTTAAAAGCCCTCTTTTAAGCCATGAATAAGCACCATGGCATGGTGAGAGGGATAGTGCAAACTTTCTGCGCGTCTCCATACTTGACCTGTGAAATATGTGAGTGAAAAAATGAACTTTTCAAACAATATGAAAATAATTAAAGGGAAAACAGGACTTCATTATTTCTGGCGTGTGTCAAATCTCTAGTTTGATAACTGCTATAACCTTGATTCTTCCTCTGTAATGGCCTCTCATCTTCCTGAAAAATCCCATTCTGCAGTTCACCATCCCATTTTCCACTTGGAAGGAAGAACTGAAGTCATCTCACTGCTTGATAGGCTTTCTCTTCACGATGTCCTGGTCATCAGTATTGCAGAGCAGATGTCAGATTCTCTCCCCAGGGTGGGCAGGGTTACTGCTTCTGTCCTTTCACAAGAGGATTCTTTCCAAAACTGTTTTTCTGCATGTGTGTGTGCATGCCTCCTCTCTGAACTCTCTCAAGAGCTATTCGAAAGCGGTTAAACAAAGTTCTCCAGCTGAGACCAAACAGGTCTGTTGCTGAACAGAATTCCTCTACCACAGCATTGCTTTTAGAGAGAGAAAGGAGCAAGTTCAGGGCAGATACAGACAGCAGCAATCTGGCAGATTGACAAAATCCATAGTCCTTAAGCTAAAAATACCCATCTTGTTTTGAATCTTTTTTTACCTTCTTGTAATCTTTCATGGGAGAATTTTTTTTTCCCTTGCTATCTCGTTTCTGGAATTTTAGAGGTTTAATGTTTGTCAAGGCCTCTTTATGAGACCAGCACCCCCAGTAGAAACTTCTGTTTGGTTGTTAAACTCTGTGACAGAGAAATGGGTAAAGGTGCAATGCTTTTGCTTACTGAGGAAGGTGGTTGCTCTCAGGAACTGTTAAAGTAAATCTGTATGATCTTGAAGAGAGAGGGCAATTTTTAATAAGTCACTACATATTAAATCCTCTTGTAGCAACCCACTATCCCCTTCTTCTGGTTCTGGTCTTCAATTTCTGATGTAAATTTATTCATGGCCATTTGTGTTGGTGTTTTGCTTTGATTTATATAGCTCTTTCCAGCCCTGATGTTACTGCTTTTATATCCCTAGAGAGTAATCATATCTCAGCTGAGATATTTGTTTTGCTGGATTAATAATCTGAGCTCTTTGACTCTTTTTCTCTCCCAATTGTTCTTTTAGACTGTCCCAGCATCTTTTCTGATTTTCATGAAAATGGGTACCAAGATGATGCATAACATTCCAAATCAGGATTTACCATTGACAGTAGTGCCAATCCTCTTTTTGCACGATCCAATTAGTCCTAAATTGCATGATTTGTCATACAAAATCACCTCCAGGGTTGACACCTTTCATTAGGATCAACCATAGAATCTGCTAAAAAACCCTCTTTTTTTTTTCTGTCCTGGTTTTAGTAAACTAACTGGTAACAAAAAGTCCTTCTTACTAGCCCCAAAGTGCAGTAATTCACACTTCATACTGTACCTACTATTCTAACTCCTGCTATATTGGGCTTGAAGGCTACCACAAGCACTTCACAATAAAAGAGAAGGTGTTTATTGTCATGAGGAACTTGTAAACTAATTGAAAACTTGACATTATTTGATGGTATCGGAACTGCGGCTGAGGTAGATCAATAAGCTCACAGTATATTTCAGAAAGACTAATATACAGCATGAACGGATTTTTTTTAATGACTAAAAATAATTTTTTTGATTGATGTGCAGCAGCAAAAATGCTTGACAACGTTAGAAATCATCAGAAAGAATATTCAGAATAAGGCAGATGATGTTGTTTTATCAGTATAATACCTTGTAGCAACCACATCTTGGGTTTTGAATGCCACTCTGGTCTCTGCGTATCAAGGACAGAAAGGAGCAGATACGAAGATGACAGCTGAAATGATTAAGAGGGTGGACTAGTTTATGAGGAGAAACTATAAAGGCTGAGACTCTTCTAACAGGAGGCAAGAAAGATGTGGGAGTATGATTAAGCTCTAGGAAACTGGAGTTGTTGGCTAAGCTGAATGCAGAATCTTTTTTTTTTTAGCAAACTCCTCAGTATTAGAAATCCAGGGCTGTGGTGGTGTAGGCCCAGCCCACAGATAAACACGGTGTGGTGCTTTCTACATACGGTTCTGCCTGGACTGGCCCAAGGGCTACTGCAGGAACCATTTCCTGTTTAATTTGTTTGAAGGTTTGTCGCTGTACAGGGCCCCATTTGAAATCATTCTTCCAGGTCACCTGGTAGAGAGGGCTTGTGGCCAGACTGTAATTTGGAACGTGCATCCTCCAAATTATTCTCTTCCCTCTCTCAGAGACTTCTGCTGTCTTGCCCCATATGATGATGTCATCAGTGTATTGCAGGTGCTCCAGAGGTTCACCCCAGTCCAGTGCAGTCTGGGTCAGTCCACTGCAGATGGTGGGGCTGTGTTCCCACCCCCGTGAGCAGTTGATTCCAGGTGTATTGGATGCCCCTCCAAGTGAAAGCAAGCTGTGGCCTGCACTCTGATGCCAAAGTGATCAAGAAAAACACAGTATCAGTTGTGCCATACCACTTGGATGCCTTGACTCCAGTTCATATGGAAGTTCCAGCATGTCCAGCACAGCAGCACGCATTGGTGCCATGACTTCATTCAGATCATGATGGTCTATTGTCAGCCTTCACTCCTCATTAGACTTTTGCACTGGCCATATTGGACTATTCTGCTGATCACCCCCGACTCTCCAACTGACAAATCAGTTTATGTCTGGTCTGGGTTGGTGTGGTATTGTTGTAGTAGCAATTGGCACCTGTTGTTTTTCAACCCTGAGTGACCCAACAATAAAAGGGTCCTCTGAGAGACTGGGCCATATAGACAACTCTTCAGTTTCCTCTGTATCATCCCTCACTAAGTGAACTGATTTCTTTGTGTATTTCTTCTGTGTAGAGGTGACTGATACCTGTGGATGTTGGTTTTCTGGCTCAGCTACCATGTCTGTCACTGGGGTTTGAGTAATGTCAGTGCCCATTGCCAGGGTTTGAGTAGCTGTAGTGCCTGCTAGCCTGTTTTCCTTCTCTTCCCCCTGATGGCACTGACTACTATCAAGCAGCATTTGGTAGATGCCAGCCAGGGCTCATCACACAATTGTGCCTCTTTGAAATAGGCACAGTATTTTCCTTTCAACTATTCTTATCACTTTTTCAGGATCCTGTAATTGTTTGGCAGTGATGTTCCAAACCATTGAAGGTGAAAAGTTCTCTAGATACCTGCCCATATTCTCCCACATGACTACCATGCCACCCATGACTATCAGGTCTTGGGGCAGATGTCTGGGTGGAATTCTTAAACCAGTGTTTTGTAACCCTAAACAAGACTGAAACACATTTAGGAGACAGCGAGTAGGACCATGCTGGCTTGAATATTCCTGTGATATTCAGAGTTCTCAAAAGCTGCTATAGGCAGCCTGAAGGAAAAAGGGAAGGTGAAAGAACAAGAGAAAACATCCCCGTCTTCCCCATATGTTGAGTGTAACTGTTAATAAATTCTGAGAGCTGTTGTCCGAGGTACAGTGTTGTGGTCTAGCCCCAGCCAACATTTAAGCACCACACAGCCACTCACCCCCACGACAGGATGTGCGGGAGCTTTGGAAAGGTGAAAGTGAGAGAACTCACAGGCTGAAATAAAACCAGTTTAATATGGCACATAGAATAAGAAGATAATACCTATTAATAATATATACACAAAACAAGTGATGAACAGCACAGTTTCTCTCCACACAAAGCTGGTGCTAAGCTAGACCCCCAGCTGCTGTGCAAGGCTCCCAGACTGCCCAGCCTCACAGTTCACACATGCAGGTAAAGCAAACCAAACAATTCACTGCTTCCCATTGGCAGGCTGGTGTTCAGCCATCACCCCGAAGTTGATACTGTGCAAGATCCCCAGCTGCCACACCAGCCCCTCAGCTACCGCTGCAGGACCTCAGCCCATCCCCCATTATAAACAGATCATGGCGTCTTACGGTATGGAATATTCCTTTGGCCAGTTTGGGTCACTTGTCCTGGCTGTGTCCCCTCCCAGCTCCCTGGATGCCCCTGCCTTCTTGTTGGCAGGGCAGTGTGAGAAGCTGGAAGGTCCTTGGCTGCTTGGCAACAGCAAACAACATCAGTGTGTTGTCAACATGATTCTTCTCCTAAATCAAAAACACAGCACCACACCAGCTGCTAGAAAGAAAATTAACTCTATCCCTGCCAAAACCAGGTGATACAGACATGACAGCGATGCCACATAGAAACATCAGCTTAACTTCTTGACCAGGCATGCTATCATACCATATGTTGATACTTCACAGTGCAACCAAAGGAGCATCCTCATTCCTTTCCCAGAGGTGATATACAGTGCCTCAGGAAATACAAACAGCAAGTAGTGATTTATGTAACACAGCCATGAGAATAAACAATTGCCCCTGTAGTAGAAGAGGTTTTCCTCATCTTTAATGAGAATATTGCATATTTCAGCTTGTGTCCATTGCCTCTGGTCACATCACAGTTCACCTCTGAGAAGAGTGGCTCCATCTTCTCTGTACTCTTCCATCAGGTAGCTGAAGATAGCAGTAAGCTCAGCCCCACTGAGGATTTTTTTTTTCCAGGTATAACAAAGGCAGGCTTCTCATCTTCTCCTCATATATCTTGTTTCCTAGCCTATGACCATATCAATGGGTCTTCACTGGCCTTGCTGCAGTACACCCATGTTTTTCCATTGTATATTGCAATGAAATACATTAATTTAAAGCTGTAGTATTTTGAACGGATGTCTTCCTTTTTGTATATGTCATCTCAATCAGTCTTTATATCTGGAGAGACAATTATATTCATATCCCAGCACCAAAGTATATGGCATCTGGTCACTGATATTGCTGATTCCATAATTTGGGTTTTCAACTTGAGAGCACTATAACTCCTCAAATATTAAAAATGACAATTGAGAAAATACTGTTCTTCCACCTTCTAGAAATAATGTCATAAACATAGCAGAAATTCATTAAGTTTAAGGGCAGCAAGGTCTAATCTCTGCATAAGGGACAGAATGAAAGCCACAACGCCCAGAATGTTAATGACAATTCCACAGTTGACTTGAGCTGGCTGTTCCAGTGATGGAAAAGTTCCAGGTATTATCTTCATCCCCCGTACAGACCTTCCCTTTTTTTTTTAACTTCTCAGGCAGAAATCCATCATCTGTAGCTTGAACAATGAAGCTGCTGATACTTCTGGGATTAAGGTTGTTATAATGATGGTCCAGTCAGGCCAACAAAGTCAGCAGAAAACCCCCCACATTTAATTGCCCCATTAAATCTATGAGCAAAATGTAGCTCCTAAGGTGCATATCTGTACTGTACATACCTAAAAGAATGTAGCAACTTGCATGTTTTCCTCCCCTCCCCCCGCAAACAGCAAAAAAAGTCAGATATCTGCTATGTATTGATTTACTCCACTGCTCCCGGACAGAATTGGGTAATAGCTTGCCATTAGCTTGCAGTTCATCATCTGGTGGCATCTAATCAATAGATCAAGTGATAGTTGCAGTTAATCTTATTTCTACATATCAATGTACAGATCAGCAGAGAGTTTTGTTTGTTTCTCCTTAGCTTCTTCAAGACTGATCCAAGAATCCCCATTCTTGATGACAGGTTGGATCCAAAAACCTGCCACAAACCCTCTCTATATATCCAGACTTTAGCTATTCACATTACATTCTCAGTTCAAATTTAACCTTAATCCAAAGTCAATCTTCTCTTTCTTCCATCTCTTCCTTCTTTTCACATTTCAGATGCCCACCAGCTCTTTCTGTACCTGACTGGCACATTAGGGAATTTCTGCACCTACTTCCCCTCCAGTCTTGCCTGGTTCCTCTGCTCACCTCTTTTGTGAATCCCCTTTCCAGTCCCTTCTCTGATGGTTTCCCAGAAACCTCTACCTGAGCAGGTGCATCACCAGCAGACTCTCTAATAAGCAATTTTTGTTTTTTTTTTCCTGGGCTGCTATTTGGCTTTCCTGACTTTCTCATTGAGCTCCCTGTATAAGGCTCAATCCATCTCATATAGTTTGATAATTTGGTTTATTTCCCTAATGCTATGCATAAACTACTGGGGGCACATAGTATCCTAAGGTTTGGGTCATGGGTATATCTGACTCATATAATTTGACTTTCACTCCAGGGAAAATGGGATGTCAGGATGAAGGAGCTGCTGTGTGTGCCTGCTCTTTCCCCAGATCCAAATTTCTGGAGTGCATAGTACAGCCTGAGGAGGCTGGAAGTGCCTTGAGGTGCCCCAGCTTTGACACAGCCTAGAAGACCAGAACACCCAGAGATGTTGTTATTCTGTTTTTGTTAATTCTCTGTATTTGGACCCAATTCACAGAAAACAGAAGAAAAACACAAGGCTGCATTTGTGTTACTTGCTTTGCAAGTCACTGCTTTTGGTAGCTATGTATTCAGAGATATTGCAAAAAGCAAAGAAATAATGTTCCTAGGACTGCATGGACTCTCACTGAGAATACCAATAACAATAGAAACAAGTCAAAATTAAAACAAAAACCTGACATTTGTAAATCATAAACTTCAGATTTGTGTTTGACAGGTCTGTATTGATCCAGCAGAAAGAAATAAAGGCTTTCACCATGGAGCAACTGAGATACAAAGTGGTAGAAGAAAACATGTGAGTCACAGAAAATGATGTTTGGACACACCAATGAGCAGCGTGGGCAAATTAACCAAGGACATGCAGGACAAGTTTTGAAATGGCAGCAACAAAAAGATAACAGAAAGATGGGCTGAAAGGGGTGCAGTGAAAAGAAGGAAGTGAGTGGCAGTGATTGTACTTGCTTTGGAACAGGCTGCTAGCCAGTGGGGAAAATAATGGATGCAGCTGGATAAATTACTCAGTTTCAGATGGGTTTTGCAGCTGGGATGGTGACATAAACCACTTGTCACCAGGACTCTTTTCTTTGATTTATAACCTGGTCACCCATCCATCTCCAAACATCACTTTCTCTATAGCATGCACTTCTGAAATCGTGCCCCTCAAAACTGGGGAAGTCATTGGAACAATAAAGAAAAATACAGAGTTCTTTCAAGAACTAATAGTTTTGTTATCTTGTGTGAGTCAGCTTGTGTGGGAGTTGAAGAGCTTTGTAGCACATTTGTTAACTCTGTGCAGCTAGTGAAGTTTAGTGTTTAAACGAATGCCTGTGAAAGTTGTCTCATCCAGCTAAATCAATTTATTTTAAGTCTTTGCAACAAATCTATTCTTACCATCTCTTTGGTATTGGGTTAAATTCCTCAGTGTAAAATGAATTGCTTATCAGATTTTGCACGTTATCAAAGCTGTACCCACAGTGTTTCCAGGCTCGAGTCCATTAATCAGTGGAATTTAAAGATGAATACAGATGGTAAGATTATTAATAAATGATGGGTAGGGAAGTACACACCGTTTCTTAGAAAAACATATATACGGAGTGTACTGTGTAGTTTAAGACTGATTTCCATCCCAAAGGAATTCTTTTATATACTTGCAAATTAGACCTAATACATGTGTGTAAAAGAAAAGGACAACTCTGCATCAGGATGAAGTTGCTCACTTTTAGTGTAAAAAAGAAACAGTCTCATTAAGGCAGAATATTAAACAAAAGAGAGAGTGAGAATCTCTTGGCTGAGGATAAAATATATAAATCAAATACAGGCTCTCTCTATCAGCATAACACTGGTCCATAACTTTCAGTTGTGTACTTTCAGAGCTTGGTGCAGATGTGTGCATGCTTCACGAGTGCTTATGGGCTGTGACAGAGACAGTGCAACATTTTGTGAGAATACCACAAGTTCCAGGACCATAAACAGACCGTGTGATGCTGCTGCAGTCCTAACTGGTTGTGACCTTAGCTCCAGCTGGGGTGTGTGGTGGTGAGTGGGGCTGTCAGGAGCTGATGGCTAAATGGCACTTAAGGAAGCCTACTTCGGAGTGGGACATGTGTATGCAACCCAGGGTAGGTAGAACACTGTTGTGCTTGTGAGGTGTTGCAGAGAAGGCGATAGCACATGCTGAAATCTGAAGGTCTTTTTGAGGTCCCTGTTGCAAAGAAAGAAGGAAAAGCTCAGATCCAGTTCCTTTTCTGTTGTTGAGAATGCTGGAGTGTGGAGATCTTGCAGTACAGTCTTGTAAAAGAGTTTAAACAGAAGGCTTACTCACCTAATTATCACCTTATTTCAACAAGCTTTCTATCTGTGCAGAGCCTCTTGGCCCTGGCCTCTACACCACAGCCTCAAGGCTTGTGGATAAGCTGGGGTAGGATTGGATATGTATTGCTTTCCATGCAGGGCTGGGGATTTTAAGAGATATGCAGTGACTTTCACTTCAGTGATGCAGACAACAACAAGGACTTGAGTTTTGCTGCTTAAAAGGAAGTCTTTCCTTGCTGAAATGCCCTGCAGAAGTTAACCTGAGAGATGAAATGAATAACGTAAAACTAGTCAAATAGAAGTTTTATAAAAGTGACTTTAAAGCCCACGACACATAATAGGCAGTGATGTTACCGGTGGAAAAAAATCCACAGGATTGGCTAAACTGTCTATAGAATCATAGAATCACAGAATGGTTAAAGTTAGAAAAGAACTTAAAGATCATCTAGTTCCACCCCCCTCCCATGGGCAGGCACATCTCTCTCTAGCCCAGGCTGCTCAGAGCCCCGTCCAACCTGACCTTGAATGTTTGCAGGGATGAGGCATCTACCACCTCTCTGTGAAACCTGTGCCAGTGTTTCAACACCCGCATTGTAAAGAATTTCTTCCTTATGTCTGTATCTGTAAATCTACCCCCTTAGTTAAAAACAATTGTCCCTTTGTCCTATCGCTACCGACCCTACTAAAAAGTTTGTCCCTATTTTTCTTATATACTCCTTTAGATACTGGCAGGCTGCTCTCAGGTACCCCCAGAGCCTTCACTTCTGCAGGCTGAACAACCCCAACTCGCTCAGCCTGTCTTCATAGCAGAGGTGCTCCAGCCCTCTAATCATCTTCGTGGTCCTTCTGTGGACCCATTCCAACAGTTCCATGTCCTTCTTATGCTGGGGACCCCAGAACTGGACACAGTACTCCAGGTGGGGTCTCACAAGAGTGGAGTAGAGGGGCAGAATCACCTCCCTTGACCTTCTGGCCACTCTCCTTTTGACGCAGCTCACGGCCTTCTGGGCTGTGAGCGTGCATTGTCAGCTCATGTTGAGCTTCTCATCCACCAACACCCCTAAGTGCTTCTCTGCAGGGCTTCTCTCTACCACTTCATCTCCCAGCCTGTATTGATGATGAGGGCTGCCCTGACCCAGGTGCAATCTGGCCTTGTTGAACCTCATGAGGGTCACATGGGCCAAACTCCAGCATCTCCAGTATAGACCATGCTCTGTTTAACTGCATCACAGTTACTCTAGTAGGAAACAACTGCAGATGGAAAAAAATGCTAATCTGTTATGAGTAATAAATGGTTGTATCCTAGCCAGTCCCAGGTATCTTTCTAATATTTCAGTTAGCCTGGGAAATTATTTCTGCTCCTTTAATTGCCCTCTCTCTTCTGGAACTGGTGTTGTCTGACCTGACTTCAGCAAGCTTTGTAATAAAGTGATGTTCAAAGATGTTTTTAGCTGAGCACAGTGTGAAGTTACAGCTTTGTACAATAGCATTGTCCATATTTTTATAAACATTTAAAGTATGCTGGGCACCTTACAAAACAAGAACATATCCTTTTCCTAAGAGCTGCATTTGTGATGTCGTAGATGTCCATCATATACTAGGAAGCTAGGTAACAGGGAATGCACAAGAGAGAGCAGGATAAAAATATGGCAACATGGGTATGCACTGAGGTACAAACACAGCAGTGCAGCTCCTTTTCCTTACCTCTCTTGCTTGAGACTTCTCAAAGGAAAAATAATGGACTTGAACTTTTGGTGTTGAATTGAGTAGGAGGGAGCTGATGGATTGAGGGGAGGTTGGAGGAAGAACGCCCTTCATGCTATGAAATTATAAAAAAGCAGATAAATTTAAGTTAAAGTTGCATATGTACTGCTTTCATCCTGAATGCCAATGTGCAAATTTCACTGTATATTTTAAGTGTAGAACAAAGTTCTTATAACATTTAAGTTACCAAGCTCCCATTGGCATAACTGCAGCCTAAATTTTACTCATTTTCTTCACCGGTTTAAAATCTCTTGATCAAATCCAAATCACCTTTTTAAGACTTTGGGATAATCCTTCAGGAATATCTTCAATAGTTCAGGGCTTTAGTTTGTGCTCCTTTATGATCAGTCTTTTGTATTTTCTGTAGCTAATTACGCATTTTAATGAAGTTTGCCTCTATAACTTTCATCTCCCAAAGAGATGATAATTTTCACTTAGAATAATTTTAGGATTCTTTTAGATGATTAGTATTCTTTAGAATATATAATTTTTGTACTCTGGCAATCAGAAAGATCATGCTAGCAATTTATGCCTGTTCTAACCTCAAAACCAGCATGAATTTAACCAAGGCAATTCTAAATTAGATAATCTATGGAAATCTACTTACAAAAATCCTTTTATATTGACTAAATTTTGGGTTGGATTGATAACTATATACACAAACAAAGAAGACGCAACCTAAATTTAAGCAGCTGTGACATTATTCCTGATACACATTTGTAGTGATTCCCCTGTATCAGTTTTTAGATCAGTTTGAGTTTTACTGATGATACTTGCTTCAAGACCTTCAGCTTTTTTCATTTTATACACAGAAGGTAATCTTTCAACCCCATGCCAACAGCAGGTCTGGTTCATATGAATGCTGCCACCCATAGAGACCTATTGAAGGAGAAGGGTGGTCCCAAGGTACCACTGATAAAAAAGGGTCAGGACAGTGAGCAGGCAGTGGGGAAGATGCAGCAATGGCTGGGTGTGATGGACACAGAAAAGATTGGAAGCTACTGAGCGAAAACACAAATGAACAGGCTTAAAGAGCCTCCCATGAATTTTTGACTTGAGGCTCTCAATGTTGTGAACTATTTTTAATGGGCACAGTTAGAAGTCCGAGTTTGGTGGCCGTCACAGGTGGTACTGTGGCGTATCCCATATTGTTGTAGGTCATGTGGGGCATGGGAGGATGTTACTGCCCAGAGTCCTCTCCAGCTATGGGTGGAGCTGGAAGTGGGCGTGATTGCAAAGAACATTGAGCAGTTGAGAGCAGAGACTGCATGTGTTTGCTGTGGAGGGCTGGAACAGCTGGAAATGCTGACAAGGACCCTCTGTAATCCTGCTGGGATTGTCATTCCTTAAATGGATTTTCATAATTGGAAGAGTATGAATAACATAAATAAAAGGTGGTGATTTACCTTGCTTTCCTTGCTGTTTCCTGGAGTTTTATAGCATAGTCATGTGCAGCTTCTGTCAGTAGGCAGTTAGTAGTCTGCTCATATGAAATATTAATAATTGTGCCTAAATGATTGTTTTGTGGAATGTAATCTTATCTAATGGAAGCACAGAGGATGAGTGTTGCTCACTGAACTTCTTTTGTGCGTTTTTCTGTGAAGGTATTTTCATGTTTCTTGATTAAAGAAATGGCACTTTTATAGTCACGTCCGTATATGTGTGTGTGCCCCTGTGCGTGTGTTGTGTTTGCAAAGGCATGCGAATACACGTGCCTTAGTGCCTTAATGCTTGTCTGCTCAACTAATTTTTCAGTCTAGTGACTGATTCCTACCAAATTTAATATCTGGATAGAAGTCTTACGTTCCATACTATGTCTGTAAGACACTACGTTCTTCTACCTTCTGTAAAAAGATAAAAATCCTTTTAGAGAAAAGAAACCCTCTGGAGAGGAGGTACTGTCCATAAAAGACATGAAAGCATCCCCATATAAGGTTTCCCCCTTGAAAAAAATAAACCAGTAGGAGAACATTAGGTCCACAGCAGAGAAATGTACTTGTTTACTCTATTTGGGTAACATCTCTTTCTTCTTCATGTCAGGAGATAATTAATTTGCTAATTGTAATGAGAAGTTTAAAGTGACCATTGAGGAACTGGAGAGCTATTTTTTTGATTGTGGGCAATATATAAATGTGAGTATAAATGAGAAATTAACTTTTCCCCTTCAGAATTGGAGATGAATCAACAGGATTTGCATTAATACAATTTATTCCGAAGGGAAAAAAAAAAGCCCAACCCAACTTGTGTTAATATTAGGAGCTACCTAGTCTCCTCTCAAAAGTGACTGTAAAATCAGAAGGAGAATGGATGCAACGTAAGAGTCGGTGTTGTCAGTTGCCAAAGTGGAAATTCAGAATAACTCAGAAATCATAGTAGGGTGCCTGAGAAAAAACTTTGAAAGATCACAGGAGACTTGAATGAGATCTGAAGTGTGGGAAGGAGAACTCCTGAAACTATGTCACTGTCCTACTACCCTGTTGCTACCAATCACTGGTAAGGGGAAAGGATGCAACGTAAGCATAAGTATCAGCTAGGAAATAGGATTGCTTTGAAGAAGACATACCTGAGCCATCTTTGGTTTAGGTACAATATATATAGGCATTATATATAATAATCAGCTGCTCAGAAGCACACAGCTTCTGACTCAGAGAAGTCACTTGCTTCTCAGATGCTACTGAATCTCATTAATGGGGTGCAGCATCTCAGCCTTTCCTGTTCATTTCTAGCACAGCTACCATTGCAAAAGATTTTATGTTACAGTATTGGAGTAATTTGGGAGCTTTGGACCGCAAAGGAAGATCTCAGAGAAAGTGGAAACAGTCTGGGACTTACCAGGATGGATATATAATATTTACAGATGGAGGTGAGCATGAAAGCTTGAAGGAGGTCCAAATAGATCAAGTTACTCAGGACCACATCCTGTCAAGTTTGGAACAACTCAAAAGATGGAGGTTTCACAACTTCTCAGGTGGACCTGGGGTGGTATTTTCCTGCCCTTGCAGAGAAAAGGATTTTCACCAATCTTTAATGGGAATTTTGCGTGTTCCACCTTATGTCCAGTGCCTCTGGTTGCATCACCATTCACTCTGTATCCTCGCATCAGGTATCTGAAATTAGGAGTAAGATGCTTCACTGAGCCTAGAACAAAGGCTCTCTAGGTAGAACAAAGCCAGATTTCTTATTCTCTCCTCATGCATCTTGTGCTTCAGCCATGAGCCTATTGATGGCCCTTTGCTGGATTGCTGCAGTATGCCCACATTTTTCTTTTACTGGGAACCCTTACTGGACTCAGTCATTCAGATATGATCTCACTAGTTGCAAACAGAAGAGGAATCACTTGATTCAACTTCCTGGCCACAGTCCTGCTGGAACAGATTAGCTTGTATTTGCCACCTTTGCTGCAAGGCCACGCTGCTGCTGATGTTCAAGACACCTAGGCCTAGGTCCTTTTTGGCAAAGCTGCTTTTTTCCATACTTTTTTTGGTCAGCCTATACTGTTGTGAGGGACTGTTTAATCTCCTTTTGAAGATTTGGCTTCTTTTAACTTCATAATATTCCTGCTAGTCCTTTTCTCATATCTGTTCATGCCTCCCTGCATAGAAGCTCTACCTGCAGCACTCAACTCTGATCTCGCCTGTGATTCACTGAGACTATCTTTTAGGTCTTTCATAAATATATCAAACAGTACTGGCCCCAGTATCAATCTCTGAGGGATGCAACTGGTAACCAGCTGCTGGTTGGATGCTGTGCCACTGATCACAACCCTTTGAACCTGGCAATCTAGACAATTTTCTGTCCACTTCGTCATCTACTAATCCAGTCCTTATATCACCAGTTTGGCTGTAGAAGACCATGACAAAGGCCTTGCTAAAGGCAGTGTATAAATTATCCTACTGCAGTCTCCTTGTCCATTGTGCCAATCATTTCATCATATAAAACTATCACATGAGTTGGGCGAAATTTGCCTGTGGTAAATCCATGCTGGCTGTTCCTAGGCATGTTCTTGTTCTTCATGTTTTTGAACATGTCTTTACACTTTTGAATTGTTTCTTTGTGTTGTCTGGAGTACATACTAATTAAAGACTCACTTTTTTCCCTAATTAAATGGTTTATGGTGAATCATTCTACAGAGGCATTAGCACAAGCTACAAGAAACCTTTAAGTACATCAGGAACATCAAACCTATAAAGGAAGTGGTGGCTTTTACCAGCTTTCAAAGAATTAAGCAAATGGTTATGACAGATGAACAGGCTACCAAAATCCTGAATAATTTCTTTGTATAGACCCTCCCTTCAGAAGATGTCAGGGAGTTAGTTCACTGCATTGATCTTACTCATGTCAAATAAAGATGGAATACTGTCAGGGAACAATTTTTCAAAGGAAGAGGAAAAAAACCCTCCATGACTATGTGAGAGAACACCCAGGGACTGCAAAGATACCCAGTAATGAGGATATTGGTTAAAGCTTCCAACACTGACACATGACTGGGATTGAAACTGCCACTGATTAAAACCACCACGCAAAGGACGAGAATAGTAGCAAATTTGGGGATGATCCTAGGAAAGTCAATAAAACTTACATTAGATGAACTGGATGAAATGCTAGCTAGAAATAGTTATAAAGCATCCAGATGACATGATATGACAGAACGTGAATGGTGCTTATGTAATGGAAAATCTTGCATCTGCAGAGCAGGAATGCTTTAAATACTTCAGAAAAACAGATAAATTAATAGCCACAATTTGCTTGGGTTGTAAAAACTACTGATATCTGTTGAAGTACTGATGAAGTAAAGTATTATTAGCAATGAGTTAGTGTGACTAGATTTAAACAATTATAAGCTAAATTTAAATTAGTTTATTATTAATTTCATGTTGGTAGGCTGTAGGCCAGGTAGCCTGTAGCCAGCATAAGCAACAGCTAACATAATTTACTGTTGAACCTTCCTCCTTCTCTCCTAATGAATAAGAGTAGCTGTTGCCATTGCTTTATCTAAGACTCCCTAAGCAAAACAGAAGGAGATAAGGAAAGCCTAAAAAATCCTCCTTGGAAAGATAAAGAAAGGAATGCAGCAGCTGAGGGAGGAAAAGTGGCTGCTGAGGTAAGCGGAGGCATTACCAGCTTTAAACAAAGGACTGGAAAAAAAATATAAAAGGTGACCAGAACAGAGAACTTGTGAATGCTTTGAACTTGTGAATGCTTTGAACTTAAAGGAGTTGAATCTGCATGATCTCTGCTGTAGACCATCTCCGAATTCTGAAGACTTACAGGACATCTGGCCAACAGACCGGTGAGATTTTATTAACAGAGGCTACATATCACTGCTTAGCTCTGCAGAGTTGTGTATGTTTCAGTAAAGCTTGTCTGTTACAGGATGGACTTTTTTATCTCACCTGTTTGCTACCCACATTCATCACTTTGGCACTGGATTTGGCATTTCTGGGTGGGCTTGAAACTTAAGCGAACTGAGAGAGATAACCTTCCAGGACTAGAGATTTGGAGGATCACAATTTCCTTCTCTGAATGTAAGGAAGGTGCAAGTGCTAAGATAACTTTGTTTTGAAATAGAAGCAGTTATCTTCTCATGCATTACTATAAAAGAGATTGGAACTAGCTGCAAGTTAGCAATTCATGCTGCAAATGTATATCCTACCCATCTGGTCACCTATGGCTTATCAGGAGGCATAGCTCATACCTGGTGATACATCTGTTGTCAGGAAAGCCTAATAAGGGTCATGCATCAAACCCTGGGCTCATCCAGTGGTCACTGGCTCCGCTGAACAAAAGGGTCACAATAGAAGGTCAGGATCTGTGTCTCTATTTCCATCTCTGTCTTTGATTAGGTAATAGGTGAAGCAAAAGCAGTGGAAGATCATGAATGCTTCCTACCCAAATCAAAGCCACAGAAACCATGCTTTTTGGATGGCACTGTTAAAGTATCAGAGCCAAAAAAAAGCAGATGGTACATTGGTTGTTTTGTAGGTGGGACAAATTACTATAGAAGGGGAACATCTCACATGGGTTAAGTGATAGTGAGTGTAAGTGCTAGCAAAGTGATCAAGGGAAAGTTGATAACTCTTTATGCTCAGGCTGACAGGTGGCAGCATTAAAATCCACACTGGTGGATCAGCCACTGCTGGGATCCTGTTTCAGATTGTGTAGGGATCTTGACCTGGTGGAAAAGGTCCTTCAGTCAGCAGAGAGTACACCTCCTTTAGCTTCAGCATGCAAGGCCAAAAAGTCATTAAGACATGTCCTGATCTATCATCTCAACTAAGAAGGATAGAAAATCATAGAATCATAGAACTGTCTTGGTTGGAAGGGACCCTTTAGATCATCAAATCCAACCACCACTCTAACCTTCCATCCACTACTAAGTCATGTCCCTCGGCACCACAACCTTTAAATACCTTCCTGTGCAGCCTGTTCCAATGCCTAACAACCCTTTCCTAATATCCAATCTAAACCTGCCATGACATAACTTGACACCATTTCTTCTCATCCTATCACTCATCACTAGGGAGAAAAGGTCAGCCCCTGCCTCTTCACAAGCTCCTTTCAGGTAGTTGTAGAGAGCATTTAGATTTTCCCTCAACCTCTTCTTCCCCAGACTAAACAACCCCAGTTCCCTCAGCCGCTACTCGCATTTTTTTTCCAGTCCCCTCACCATCCTGGTTACCCTTCTCTGGACATGTTCCAGGACCTGAATATCTCTTCTGTAGTGAGGGGCCGAAAACTGAGCACAGTACTCTAGGTTGAGTCTCACTAGCACTGAGTACTACTTCCCTAGTCCTAGTCACAACACTGTTCTTAATACAGGCCAGGATGCTGTTGGCTTTCTTGGCCACCTGGGCACACTGCTGGCTCATATTCAGCTGGATGTCAACCGACACCCCCAGGTCCTTCTGTTCCAGGCAGTTTTCAAGCCTGTAATGCTGTGAAGGGTTATTATGATCCAACTGCAAGTCCTGGCACTTGACTTTATTGAACCTCATGCTATTGGCCTTGGCCCATTGATCCAGCCTGTCCAGATCACTCTGTAGACACTTCCTACCATCAAGCAGATCAACACTCCCACCTAACTTAGCATCATCTGCAAACTTACTGAGGGTCCACTTGATCCCCTCGTCCAGGTCATTAATAAAGATATCAAAGAGAACTGGGCCCAGCACAGAACCCCGAGGAATACCACTGGTGACTGGATGCCAACTGGATTTAACTCCATTCACCACCAGGCTGCCAACTGAGTTTAACTGCATTCACCACCAGTCTCTGGGCCTGGCCATCCAACGAAGAGCACACAAGCCAAGAGCAGACAGTTTCTCTAGGAGAATGCTATGGCAAATGGTGTCAAAAGCTTTGCTAAAGCCCAGGTAGACAACATCCACGTCTTTATCCTCATCCACTAAGTGGGTCATCTTGTCATAGAAGGAGATCAGGTTGGTCAAGCAGGACCGTGCTGACTGGGCCTGATTGCTTGTTTTTCCTGCATGTGCCTCATAATGGCATTCAGGATGATTTGTTCCATAATTTTCCCAGACAAGACTGACAGGTGTATAGTTCCTTGGGTCCTCCTTCTGCCCCTTCTTGTGGATGGACGTCACATTTGCTAATCTCCAGTCAACTGGGACTTCCCAGTTAGCCAGAACTGCTCATTGATGATGGAAAGTGGCCTGGGTTCAGGTTAGAAATAAGGAGAAAGAGTGGTTAGGCATTGGAACGGGTTGCCCAGGAGGGTGGTGGAGTCCCTTGGGGTGTTCAAGGTAAGACTGGATGAGGTACTTAAGGACATGGTTTAGTTAGTAATATAGGTGGTTGGAGGGACAGTTGGACTAGATGATCTTGGAAGTCTTTTCCAACCTTAATGATTTTGTGATTCTGTGATTCCGCCAACTCCTCCAGTACCCTTGGGTGGATCTCAACTGACCCATAGACTTGCATACATCCAGATCCTGAAGCAGGTCCCTCACCATTTCCCCTTGGATTATGGGGGCTGCATTATGCTCCCCATCCCTGTCTTCTGGCTCAGGGTGGTGGGTACTCAGGGAATGAGTCTTGGTAAAGACTGAGGGAAGGGCAGCACTCAGCACCTCAGCCTTTTCTTCATCCTTTGTTATCAGCCCTGTCTACTAGATGACAGAGGTTGTCCTTAGTCCTCTTTATTACTAATATATTTATTAGAAACTTTATTTGTGAGCACAGAAACCAACCCTCTCTAATTTAGAGGTAGAAAGGGAAAGTTTGAGATGGAAAGTGGTAGGGTGTCTCAAGTCTATAGACTTTATAAAAGTTGGACAGTGTCTGAACACACACAAATCAGGTTGGTGGCATGAGCTCTTCTTCAGGGAAATTCAGGAATAAACAAAGCCTTGACAAGATCACAGAGTGGTGCATGATCTAAGAGAAGAGGAGATGTAGAGATGTCTGTTAAGAAGAGTATATTTGTGTGACCAGCAGCCCGCTTACAAAAGTAATAAACTCACTAGAGGATTCCTGGACTATGAAGCAGGTTGTGAAATGGACCTTTTTTATCCCAAACTTACGCCAGTTTCACCAATTGACAGAAGTATTTCCAACATACAGCAAGAGAGCCAGCACAGCTGCTCGGGCGCCGAATAGACAGATGTTTCTCTGACAGAAACTGGCTATGACTTGGGTCTGTATGTCACAGGAAAAATTAGAAATGATTGCATCTGGCATTAGGGTTTGCACAAAGGCTTTGCATTGCTGGACATCCCTAGGGAGAGGACTGCTGAATGCTGAAGATGTCTCTGAGAGAAGTTGTAAAGCAGCAAGGAAAAGCCTGAGATATGAATCTCCCAATAATCCTTAATGCTAAAATGAGGAACTGCTGCATCTCCTGGAACAGAAGAGACTCGAGGATGCTCCATTTGCAATTAGGAGCATGGCTGCCAAATAAATTACAACCATATGGTCCAACAGACAGATGGATTCAAGGCATGTTAAAGACAGTGTCAGCTACATACCACCAGGTAGCCAGGCGTACTTTAGAAGCAAATGTTCAAAAGATGGATAAAGTATCATGCTTGTTGCACCTGGTAGAATGAAATATTGGAGACTGAGTAACGGAGAGCCAAAGGAAAATAAAACCCCCCATGCTGAGGCTTCAGAGGGAGGGAGCTTTTCAAAATGTCAAGAAGGCTAACCCCACTAGCTAACAGTGAGAAGGGGAAGACCGGTAAAAACAGGTTCAATTTTTCAAATTTAAATACATGGAAAAGATACTAATGAAGCTGGGGGTTTGACTTTTATTTTGCAGCAAGATGAAACTGGACCATGACTGGGAAGATGATAAACCTCACAGCATCTCTGGCCTTTGAGTACAAGTACTTTCAAATTTGTAGTCTCAGGCTTTACTTTGGTTGCTTGTAGATGTATAGCACTAAGTATAGGATGTATCTGACTGAACTTACACACTTGTGAGAAGTTTAGAGGGAAAAGTAATAGTTCTCAGTTGAAAAGATGCTCTGACGAATGAGTCATAGCTCGGTGCATATTTAAATAAAATACAGATAAAGTGTGGCGCAAATTGGCCAAGGTATGAAATTGACAGGGGAGAAAAAACATGTTGGAAATAAAACAATAAAATAAAAGCTTAAATGTTCAACGCTCAGGCTGCATGACACATCTTGGCATTGGAACAGGTTGCCCAGAGAAGTGGTGGATGCCCCCTCCCTGGAAGTGTTCAAGGCCAGGTTGGATGGGGCCCTGAGCAGCCTGGGCTAGTGAGAGGGGTCCCTCCCCATGGGAGTGGGGTTGGAACTAGATGATTTAAAGACCCCTTCCAAGCCAAGGTCCCTTCCAGCCCTAACCATTCTATGATTCTATGATCTTTTATGTCTACCCTAGACACAAGATAGTTGACTTGGCTTCACAACTGCTTCATATGAAATCTGGCTGATCGCCATGGCATTGAGAGGAGCAGGAACTGGGGAATTCAGGCAAGTTGGTAGCCTGAATGCTGGAGCCCTTGGTAGTTAGGTGAGGCTGCAGTGTTGTACAAGATCTCAGAGTCCTTCTAACTGAACAATAGGCAAGCTACAGTGCCAGAGCAGTGCTTGGTAGGAGATGTGTTGCTTGTCTGGAAATAAATAAATGAAAAGATCAAGTGTTAATGAAAGTATTAGAAATTTAAAAAAAAATAATTATGCTCCCTTCTTCTTGGTTGCATCTGACACTTGGAACAGATGCACTGAGGAGACAGTCCTCCCCACTGAGATCAGAAGGATTGTCTTGGATTCAGCCATGGATAAAGAGTGCTGAGTACAGACTTGATGGAAACTATTCACTTTTATCCAGGATCAAGTCCTCTGTTAAGTGATTGCCTGGTGTGTCATTTTAAGATCACTCTTCAGAAACATAAGAGAATAACATTAGCTTGTGTGTGAAAAGGATATGTGTGTTTCAGAACAATGTGTGAATATGATTTAATTAATGATATTTCCAATCAAACTGTGTTTACTGACTCCAGTTTAGCTGTTCTTGGATGCTGTCTTTTTTTTTGTATAAACCACCTGTGTTTTCTAGTTGATTACTCATTAAATACCGTACTTGGTATCAAAATATAACCCCAAACACAACTGAATATGAAACTGTCTTATGTAAATGAAGTCTTAGAACTTGAAAATTTTCAATAACGATTAAAAATGCTATGGAAGCAGTCAGAATGGCCTTGATATTTGTATATCAGAGAGGCAGACACTGTAATGCATTGAAAGAAGGATGGAAGGTGGGGTTTTCTTTGAGTGGTCACCAATAGCTGCTGGAATCTTAAATGCATCATTGTAAGATCTCATTGTGGTCTTAGTCACGGTGCTAATAGTGCTAATAATGCTAATAATAGCTCTACCAATGTAAAAATGGGTCATTGCTGTTTGAGGCAAGCAAAGCACCAAAGTGTCAGCCTGTTGCATGGATCAAGACTGGATAGATGCCTCTTGTCTTAGTCAAAGACAAGGCCTCTGTCTTGGCCACCAAGAAGTGTTGGAGCCGTTATTGGCTACCACCCAGTAAGCCTTAAATGGAGCAGAAGTGTGCCATGCCAGGCCTTTACATTGATAACAGTCTCATTTATTACAAGAGGGACTTCGCAGAAGCTGGGACAAACAGGTGGTGGCTAGCATGAGCTATACTTAGCATAATAACATTTGCTTGAGCATTTTTCTCTTGCAAAGGCAAGTGCAGGTGCTAGCATGGCCTGTAATATGACATGAGAAACAGAACTGGATATTTGGGGAAACCGTCCTTAGACAGATACAGTAATGTAAAAGCCGAGAGAGGAAAAGCAGCTGCTGAAGTGAGCCTCCAAGAAAGAACAGGGAAGAAAGTTAAAATGTGACCAGAAGAAAGCAGCACTGAACTCTATGAACTTAAAGGAGCTGAGTCCCATGTGGGTCCCTGCAAGGCAACCTCTGCCAGACCCCCAAGACTCCCAGCTGGTCAGAAATTGGTGAGATCCTGCTACAAAACATGTGCTTGGCTTCGTATAGTTGAGGAGGTATCTAGTCTCTTGTGAGGTTGATCTGTCTCCATCTCAGGTGTGAAATGACCGCTACACAGATTTGTCATTTCAGCAACAAGGGCTGGCTGATCTTGAATCTGTGCAAAAATGCAAAGTCAAACCAAAGGCAGGCTTATTGGAACCCATGCTGCATCAGCCCTGCTAACTTTTGTGAAGTAAAGAGGACACTGAAAGTGGCATGAGTTTTCATCACAGAATGCCTTCATTTGAAATGACCTACTGGGAATGGGCAGCCTATACAATGAAGTACGTGTTAATTGATGCAGAAATTAATTTTGCACTCCCTTGTATTTAATTGTTTTCTGACTGCTATCAGTTTTGTGGTCTCTGATTTACTCTTGAGGTTATGTCCCTTCTCAAATACATTTAATATGACACCAATAATAATGATACCAATAATACCAATAATACCAATAATAACAATAACAACAACAACAAAACAACAACAACAACAACAACAAAACAACAACAACAACAACAATAATAATAATAATAATAATAATAGAGTATATTTTACTCTTTCTTTAACTCATTAACTTTCTGTTTTGCCTATTAGACCAATTTCTTTCTGGGATTGTTCCAGCATGGGTTTTCTGCAAGTTTCATCTTTGAAAGGTAATTTAGGGCTTTCATAGTGAAAGTTCAGTTTAATTGCTTAAAAAAGACTTTGTTATATAAGAACAAAAAAAATGACTGTTATGCTAACCTTTTTTCCTTTTTTCTTTTTTCTTTTTTTTCTCCTCTCCTCTACCACTTTGGTTATTAAACAAGTCTTCTGGGGATTATATAAATTCAGAGATTCTTGAACTTCTGCCAGAACCGTGGTATACTTCCATTGGGTATATATAATTCTTTAATGCCTAAAATGCAGCTGGATATGTTGGGTTTACACATACCCAGAGCCTAATGCATGTTATCTGCTCCAAAACCGATTCTCTCTTTTGCCATAACTCTTACTAGATTGTTATACAATAAAGAGCCAGGTGCCAACAATCTTAGCAATGATGCCCCAGTTAAATCTGCTTTAGATGAAAGTGCACCTGCCAGAAATATTTCCCAGGACATGCAATCATTTAGTCTACAAATTCAAATAATGCTTATTCTCCTGGTTAAATTACACCTACAAGTCTAGTCAGATACATAAAGAAAACTTGGTAGATATGCCAAAAAAATGAATAAATTTGCGTCTCTGATCATCGGTACAGATTTTATAGCCCCTGAGCTCCATGAATTCCAGTGAACTCACTTCAGATTTACAACATTTAAGCATGAAAAGGCTTGGAATCACTTGTAAGAATTTTTGGTTATTCTCTGGAAAAATATTTACAAAGGTGTGTTCTGCAATTTTACTGAGTCTTGTGCAGTACTAACACGTATGTGGCTTCCGTGCCTGTCCTGGACCCTAGTTTCCAGAATTTGGGACTGGGTAGCTTTCTAACCATGGACTGTTTGTGTGCTCACCAAGCAAAAGGCTGTGTGCTCTGCAATGGGATCCTTTGAGGGATGCAGAATTTCCCCACTGACCTAGCTGTGTAACAACACAGGCACCAAGTCACCAAAGGTGCTCTACCCTTTGTTAGGGCTATTGTTGAGTAATCACAATTTAGGCCTGGAATGTGGCCTTCAAAGCCTAAATGCTTCTTTCTGTAAACTAGTGAAATCAAACATTATTCCTCAAAAAACATTCTCTCGAAGAGCCTGTTTACTTCCACTGAACATCATATGACTTAACCTGAATTTAGGTGGTGAGGGTACATACCGTGTTGAAAACAGCTGGGGGAGTAGGTGCCTTAGAGAATTAAAGAGCACAGAGAACTTTGTTTGGAGGCCTGTTCAAATCCAGATTCTGGATGCCTGAAAGTTGTTATTGTCACATAGCCATGAAACATTAGATCATCTTATGTCATTTCCTGCACTGGCTTATGCTAACCAGAGTTGTCTAATTAGGACTCCTGCTGGGATGTCTAGGAGAAAGGAAGGACTGGATGTCAGAGAGACTGGATTAGCTTCTCAAGCCTTTTTGCCATCACGATATCTGCGATTAAACGTGTATTTATAGATTAACGAAGGGATCCTTTCTCTGCCTTTGCCTATGCTGTAGGAGAAGGCTGGGTCCCTCTTACAGGTTAGGGCTTTACTATTTGAATTTGGTGGTTTTGGTTTTCAGCTGAAAGCCAGTTTTGTGCTGAGTGCACAGTAGGTGATGATAGGTCTTCTTGGATGGTCTTAAATTGTCTAATGGCATAATTAGGAACTTCTAAATCAGAGATTATCCCAGTTCCCACTTCAGATGATTTTAATGTTTCATTTCTTCAAACTGCTACAGAATCTTCAAAAGTCTCTGCTTGCTTTCTTACATTATGCATAAAACTTCAGTGTGAGGAAGAAGTAAAAACATGCTTTCAGAAATTTTTGAATAAAAGAAAATGTAAGTATAATAGTATTTTTTCCATGATGATGAAGAACTAATTAAAAAAATGAATCAATAGATTTACTTGCATAATTTGAAGTAAGTGCAGTGTGGCTTGCTGTGATAGCCAGTAGTGGCTGTGCTTTAGAGACATGCAGCATCTTCTGCTGAGAAGCTGGACCAATCCAGCTTCTAATTAGCTTTACTCTAGGTTATTCTTTGCTTCCAGTGTGTGTTTAGGTAAAACACAACTGTGTCTTTTCATCTTCAAGCAAACTTAATGAAAAGTATTTAGTCCAATGATTCCTACTGCATGGCTCAGGTAGTCCACACCACAGTTCATTTTCTGTGATGTGTGGAACTGAGTCGCGTGATGAAAACTATGGACACACTCATGGTCTGTGACAAGCTTTATGGGGTAACAGTGCTCTGCAGATCACAACATTGGTGAGTGATTTCTCCTTTCAGCTGTCCTCCATGACCCATCTGGTGGACTACCTGTAGTACCAGAGGAGAACTTGAGGTGGGTTCCTTCGCTGGGGTCTGGGCACCTTGCTTTGCCCAGCATCACAAAAAGTGGCCCTCACTTGAGATGGAGTTAGTGTAGAGGTGTAGGACCATCATACCAGACTTAAGACCAACCTCCCTTCTCTCCTGGAGACAGGATCCTGGGGTGCTTGCAAATGAGTAGGTTCTGCTGAGCTGGGGTTGCCCTTGACTAGTAGATCATCCCTTAGGTCTTAGGCCAGCAAATGTAAAGACGAGTGGCCCTAAGTGTCTTTTAATAGGACTGGAATTGAGAGCAGGGTAGAAGTAGATCCAGGGCAGGGGTAGGGTTTGTCAAAACTGATTTCTGTGCAGCAGCTTTCCCATAGCTATACCAAACAGATCCTGGGCACAGCTGAGAATATAAAAAGCTATAAACATGTTAATGCTGGTAATACTGCCTGTTCTTTTGGCACTCATCTTACCTCTTGGAGAAGAGCCAGCTCATATTCTGATTTTTTTGTGTTGCAGATTCTCCTGAGATGCTACATACTCAGGTCAGGCTTTGTGATTTGTGTTAAAGTGGTGTAATGGAGAGTAAATCTATTAATTTATTTCAATGTAGGAAGTAAGATTCTGAACCCTTACGGCTATTGCTGAATCAGTAAACACAGGTTAATAAATTTTGCCACTCTAGATGTTTTCAGCAGATGCAAACCCAGAAATACTTAAAGGTGCTTGCATGACTTTAAGTACAAGTGAATTCAATGTAATTTTAAATTCACGGTCTTTCAGGTAACTGTAGAAGAAAACAGACCATCATAGTGGTTTTTATTGTAATTCTGAAGCTGGGGACTTGAAACCATTTTTGAGTAACTAAGTTTTGCTGTGAAAATGAACAGGTATCAACTACAGATTAAGGTGATTTTGAAAAACAAGCTTAGCAGCAGCACAAAGATTATATCTATGGGAGTTATAAAAAATCCACATCATCTGTAGGAGACCAGAAGTGAAGCATTGCAAAGGTGAGGAAGAAAACAAGCAAGTCAGGAATGGGAAAGAGTGTAGGTGCACTGAAAGTCCTAGATGACAAAACTCACTTCAGGTTAGTCTAGATTTTCACCAGTGCAAGAAATAGCAAAATATAGCACATTTTTAAAGTCAATTGCCTGCTTTATGAGATAAAAATTTGAAGACAAAAATGCTTCATTTTCAGGTCTTAGAAAATCCTCATCGTGCTGAACTCTGCAAATGGAGATGGGACTTGGAGCATGACTTGCAGATTTATGCATCTAATAATAATAGGACCTTAGATTTAGTTTTTACTGTTAATGGAACTACATAATATTAAAAGATTGTATAATTATGTGTGTTAGAATTTTTCTTTAAATCATATTAAGCTAAACTGAGATGTACCTAGAGCTTCCAAGCAGCAGTATTATTTCAAGAACCTGTTTAAATAAAATCGGGGTGTAAACATAAACTAAACTAGGTATTTTTTCTTGAAAGCTCTGCATTTTCTAAGCTCAGATCTGTATCTTTTCTACAAAGATGTATCCAAAAGCAGTGGTAAAATGAGGATATTCGGTTTTACAAGAGAGCAGTTCTTTCAGTTGCATGATTCTTCCTCCAAAAAACTTTTAAAAGTTTATTGTGAAACTCAATCAAGAGGCTTTTCTATTGAAATCTAATGCTTTCTGTCACATATTTTGCTCGAATACTGAATACTTGGCCAACCATACCCAGAGGCAGGGCAGCAGAAGACATGTACAGTGACTGTAAGTGGAAGCGAATGAGCGGTGACTGCCCCAGCGTGGGATGGGAAGGAGGGCTCAGCTCAGGCTGAGGCATGCTTGCAGGGTTGTCTTCTTGTTCCCTGAAGATGTCCTTTGTGACCCCTCTCCTCTCCTCCCCCTTTTCCCAGGGCGAAAGGCCCCAGTAGGCAGGAGTGAGGGCAGGGGAAGATGGCAGGACTGGAGGCACGGGCTGAAACAGGTCTGTCTGTGCTCTCCCGACGGCGATTGGGGATGGAGAAAAAGCCTTGACTTGCATGTGCTCTTGAAAGGTGGCTGCTTTCAGGCACACCCTTGTGCACGCTGAGGCGGAAAGAGATGCCCTCGCACGCGGGGCGAGGATGGCAGCGAGCGCTTCTGCCGCGGATCCTCCGGCAGTCTGCGCAAACAACGGCGATTTCTCTGCTCTCCAGACATTTATTTGTTTGCTGAGCGGGGAGGAGGGCTGAGCACTTGCAGGACAGCAAAGCAGAGAAATTAATAGGAGGCTGAGATAATTAATAATGTCATGTGGAACTACTCCTTATTTAGTTACCAGACAAAAGGTGGCTCAATCAATTAACCAGCCATCCAAATGTCCAGTGGCTGGCTGGCCTCTGTGAAAGCAGTTTGTGCGAAATCCAGTTCTGAGAGTGCAGACATCACTCCCACTAACGCAATCTGCCCAGTTAGTGCAGATGGGGAGTCCTGTTGTCCCTCTCAAGAGTCAGACTAACAATGAAATAGCAGCAATGACTTTTCTACACAGGCATCATCTTGTTAGTTCAGTTGTTGGACTTGAGGCCTTTCTAAAAATCTGGGGTTATGTTTATATTTTAATGCTATAAGTTTATTCCAGGAAGGGAAGATTGGCGGGTGCACATCATGTGTATGTGTTAGAGAGAAAGAGAGATGGCTGGTTCTTCATGTAGGTAGGTGTTCATGCAATGCAGCAAAACTCTCAAGTCGGTGGAATCAGAGGACAGCTAGTGCTGTGCACTGCAAATCACCTGCTTTTTTTTTTTAATATCAATTATTTGGATGTCATTTTTGAGGGAGTCAAACCATCAGGCTGCGTGAGTGCAGGCTGAACAGGGGATGTGGGGCGTAGGCAGCAGCTACAGCGGTACCGCTGTTGTTGCTCAGTGTTTTACCTCACGTGTGCTTACTGTATTGTAAAGGTAATTGTAAAATAATAACAATTTCTTCCTTCTCTCTTTCCTTCCCTGTAAAATACTGAGTGACAAAGTAGTGCCTGAAGCACAGGCCTTGTAGCGGTTGAGGAGCAGGCAAGGAAGATAAGAGGGTGACGGAGCAGTGGAATAGGCTGCCCAGGGAGGTGGTTGAGTCTCCTTCTCTGGAGATATTCAAGTCTCGTCTGGATGCCTATCTGTGTAATATGAGATAGGGAGCCTGCTTTGGCAGGGGGGTTGGACCCGATGATCTCTTGAGGTCCCTTCCAACCCCTAAGATTCTGTGATTCTGTGATTCTGTGATTGAGGAAAACCCTGATGAAGGGCATTATCCTTAATTCACCTTGGTGTTAACAGAAGCTTTAACAAGCCCGGAGTCTGCATGCAAAAAAAGTGTTGGCAAGTGTGTGGCTGTCCTTTGCACACCTGCTGCTGCAGCTGGGTGGGAAAGCAGGAGCAGAGTGTGGAGGGACCTATGTACCCCCTGCACTGTGCCCATTGCTACTGTCATCCTCGGCAACAGCAGTGTTGCTGGGGAAGAAAGCAGGGCATGGACAATGAGCAAAGCCCTGTGAGTGGTGGTGTGCTGTAACCCCAGCTGGTAGCTAAGCACCACACAGATGCTTGCTCATTCCCCCACCCCATGGGATGTGTGGGAGAATTATGAGGGTAAAAGTGAGAAAACTGGTGGATTGAGATGAAGACATTTAATAATTTACAAAAAAAAGCAAACAACCAAAAATGGAAGAAAGAAAGGAAGCAAGGAAAAAATGGGGAAGTGGGGGTTATTGTTGTTGGTGATGAGGAAACTAAGCAAGAAAAAGAAGTGATGCAAAAGAAAACAATTGCTCACCACCAACTGACCAGTGCCCAGCCAGTCCCTGCGCAACAGGAAACCCTGCCAACCTCCACCCCTGCCATTTTATTGCTGAGCACAATCTCATCTTCACAGGTCTTAATCCTCCATTCTCTATTTCTCTCCATCATATTTTTCTATAGGGTTTGTAATTTTGTATTCCTGTTGGATCACCTTTCTTCTCTTACTTGAGAGTAAACTCTTCTCTTACCTTTCAGGAGAAGTTATTCAATATATGAATCAAAATTTTCATCCTATTATTATTCTGTTGCTGCCTGTAGAACTATTACCAGACTTCTTTTTGGTAATGCATGGTTACATCACTGCTGTGTGGGATTCTTTCCTGGGTACATATGGCTCTAATATGTTTCTAATATGAATATTTAAATTCTGTAAATATAAATATCTAATGCTGTAAGAACCAACCTGATCTAGTTGAAGGTGCCCCTGCTCATTGCAAGGGTCATTGAACTAGATGACCTTTAAAGGTCCCTTCCAACATAAATTGTTCTGTGATTCCATATGTTATGAAATGTCCCTTTGGACAGTTGGGGCCAGCTGTCACAGTTGTGTCCCCTCCCTCCCCTAGTACCCCAGTGGGGTGGAGTGAGAAGCAGAAGAGGCCTTGGCTCTGTGTAAGCACTGCTCAGCAGTAACAAAAACATCTCTGTGTTATCAGCACTGCTTTCAGCACAAATCCAAATGGCAGCCCCAAAGCAGCTACTGTGAAGAAAATTAACTCTATCCCAGCCAGACCCAGTACAAATGGTTAGGGCTGCTGAACCACTGTGTGAGCTCCAGACAGTGTTCTTGTATTCAAGGAATTGGCTTGAACATCTTGTGCTGCCATTGTACAGGAGAAAAAGTGAGTCAGTGTTTGCTCTTACACTGATCCTGATCCTTTAGCCAGGGCTTCCATAAATCTCCCTCCAAGCCAGTGAAATTGTTGATGTATCCAGGCAGAGGGAGGGGAGCCAGTGTAATTAGAAGAAGAAAAAAAGCTGAAGGAGAACTAATTACTGCAGTCATTTTTTTCTGGCTTTGTTAATGAGGAAATGGAATTGAGAAGCAGAGATACTGTATATGAAACACTTCAACAGTTTAAAAACTGTTAGCCGCATCTAGTGAGACTGCTTAATTTTTAGTACTAATAGCGAAGCCATTCCCAGAACACCAGTTCTCTGAGCTGCAGTGGTACTCTGGGGATGACGCTGCTATTTGTAACAATATTACTCCTCTTCTTCTTTTTCCTTTTTTTTTTTTTTTTTAAAGCCCCATCACTCCCCGTTTATTGTGGCACTTGCTGCACGCGACGAGAACAAGGGAGCTTTGCGCGTTTGGAGCGGCTGCCGTGTGTCTCAACACATCGTGTCAGTCCCTCCTGAGGATCTCAGGGGCAGGCAGCTGCCGCCTTCATCTCCCCTCCTGCGGATACTTCTGCAGCCATCAACTTTCACCCATCTTCAAAGGCAGGTGAGGGGCAGATCACCGATGACTCTTCATGCAACGAAAAACACCTAACGAAGAAACGTGTATAAATGACACCTCTCCCAGGAGTGTACCCAGTGTTCGGTGCAAAGAGCTGGCAGGAACAGGTGAAAGTAGCACACTCATAAGGGGAAGGGCATTGCTTTGTAGTGTTGACCTTTTTGCCGCAATACCTGCTTTCTTAGCAACTTGGTTGAAGAAAACCACGTGCCTGCTTCTTACCCTGAAACAAACAAAAATTAAGAGACAGAATTGTTGGCCCATGTTGTGGTTTAACTCCAGACGGCAGCCAAGTACCATGCAGCTGCTTGCTCACTACACTGCCCACCTCCCCCTCCATTTCTTCCTCCACCCCCACCTCCCCCCCTGTGGGATGGGGAGGAGAATTGGGAAA
Organism: Gallinula chloropus; assembly: GCF_964237585.1. Taxonomy (NCBI): domain Eukaryota; kingdom Metazoa; phylum Chordata; class Aves; order Gruiformes; family Rallidae; genus Gallinula; species Gallinula chloropus. The sequence continues at coordinate 26,480,513 of NC_140086.1, forward strand.
AAGTGAAAAAACTCGTTGTGGGGTGAGATAATGACAGTTTAATAAGTAAAGCAAAAGCCGTGTGACCCGGCGAAGCAAACCAAAGAATTCATTCCCCGCTGCCCATGGGCAGGCAGGTCATCATCCATCCCCAGGAAAGCAGGGCTCGATTATGCCTAAAGGTGACTTGGGAAGACAAGTGCTGTACCCTCTGATGTCCTTCCCCTTCCTTATTCTTTCCCCAGCTCTATATGCTGAGCATGACATCATATGTTATGGAATGTCTCTTTGGTCACTTGGGGTCAGCTGTCCCGTCTGTGTTCCCTCTCAATCCTTGTGCAACCCCAGCCTCCTTGCTGGTGGGGTGGGGTGAAAAGCAGAAAAGCCTGTAGCTCTGTGTAAACACTGCTCAGCAGTAACAAAAACATCCCCATATTATTATCAACACTGTTTTCAGCACAAACCCAAAACACAGAAACACAGCCCACTACTAACCACTATGAAGAAAATTCTTTCTCAGCTAAAACCAGCGTAGTAGATAATTTTTCTTTTATCGTTATACTTTCTTATCAGAAGTATTCCCAGCACTTCTATCTTATGATTCAGTCTTCACCTACATTTTTTTAATGCAGTCATCTTGGCATGGATCAATTTCTGAACACTGCTTGGGAAAGCCAAGTTCACGTTGAAGGCAGTGGGGCTTGAGATGTATAGGATAGATTTTCTCTTTCATGTGAAAACTCACATGCATTTGTTCATGTGTTCAGCCACTACTCTATTGTATAAAAGTAAATGGTTTCTTAAGTACATATTTTATCTTTTCTCATAAATCTACAGCTGATCAAGTCCCAGCAGCATCCTAATGCAATCCTTGCTATCTAATTTTTTCCTCTGGAATGGAGGTTGTGTTGTATGGGCTAATATTTATATAAGTATCCACAGCAGAAGAAAACCCAGAATTTTCTGTTCTCTCACATTCACTTGCTACAGCTGTGTATTTACCCCAAAGGGTGTTGCACTGGCCATCTTCCATTACAAACTTGAACATTTGACTCTGTTGCACAGTGGGATAAGTTCGGTACTGGAATGAACTCCAGTTTGTCTGCAAGGGTTGGGAAGAAAGTGATTTCTTGCTTTACTAGAGATAAACGGATTTGCTTTCAGTGGAAAAATGTGAAGTGGCACAAATCTTTCTAGAGCTGCACTGTCTGCAACAGATCTGAGTGTGACCTAGTGTGCAAACACCGTTTTCACAGATTTGGGACTGAAAGGGAAATCCTGGATTTCCTGGATTTCCCAGATGAACTCAGGTTATAGAATTTCTTTATCAAGCTCCAATTTACCCAAATGATGTATTTTTTCCCTCCACTATAATATTAGAGGGTTGTTCCAGAACCCACTCTTCCAAAGGCTCAAAACCTTCTTCTAAATCCAGTCTTAGATACTCAGGAACAATTTAAACTTATTTGTTCTTGTGCCAGAGTTTTCCTTTAGCTTAAATAGCTCTTTCTTCTCTGTGTGTTTACCTCCCCCCAATGTATTTATAGGCAGCAATCATAACCCCCATTGTTTATCACATCTCTATTTACTATTTTAATTAGAAATAGCAGCCCTGATTTCTTCCTTTTTCTTTTCTTTATAGAATAAAAGATTGATTATCAGATATTTGATGCCACCAATTTTCTTTCTTTTTTTGTGTGTGTTAATTTTAAATGGCTTCAATTTATTTAACTTGCTGCTCATACTGAAAATGAATGTTATGCCTAATTGGCTGCATTTTCGTAGCTACACAAAGGGGACATTGCATAAAGGCAAAGCAATTGGATTCTCTGTCAAAACAAATTAGAAAGTATATTTTTGGTTCTTATTAGAGTAACAAAAAAACTCGGGTCCTCTGCAAGCTGTACAATCATTTGACCTATTTATGACCTCAGGTGCATTTGGTTCACCTCCAAAGACCAAATGAAGTGATAACCATAGCTAGTCAATAATCCAGGACTTAGCTGGCCCAGGAGACATTAGTATTAGTGTCCTATGGGTGATGTCTAAATTAGATGGCAGTCAGGTATGTGTACACTAGAGTGGTCATTAGAGTGGGCAGATGTGCTCAACTAATGGCTTATGGTGGGGATTGCTGCAGGGGGAATTCCTTTAGAAAAAAAGTGAGTTAATATGAGACAATAGGCTATACAAAGGGTGCTTTTCTGCGAGCTGTGATGAATATTTTCAACATACAGACTAGTTACGATTTCTTGATGGATAAATATGTGAACTGTTCATCTAACATGAAATATGAAACTAATCTTGGTGTGTAAACACTGGCCAGTAATACCAGTCTAAGTAAGCTTTTCATTCTAAATATGTAAAATCACTGGACTAAACCAGGAACACGACGTAGAGCCCTGTGCACAACAGAGTAAAGCTCTGCACGTATAAGCAAAACATGTCTGTGATCTCGTTGCAGCATTGAGAGCTAACCAGCATTACTCCCAGATCACAAAGAAAACTAACTGCACAAGTGACCTATGTACCAGCATCTATGCAAATCTCGGGCAGATGCAGAGATTTATACACACTTTACACACCCCTGAGGAAATACCCATTTTATATCACTGATGGAGCAGATGTATTTTCCTCTGTGAAATGTGCATAGAATCTAATCAGAACAAAGTGTTTAATGTATTCAAAGCAAGCGCACGCCATCCCTTAACTTTACTAGTAAATCGGAATATAGAGCAATGTCATATCTGAACTAATTAGAGGTTTTATTGTGTGCTATGACTACACATTTGCATGAGTGCATTAGCAGAATCTTGTGCCATTCTGACTGCCCTGCAAATTCTCACCCAGGCAAAAATAACTTTTACATCAGTCGTCATTTTCAGGGTGATGAAAAAGCTGACGATGAGAGATATTATGGTCCCTTGAAAATTTTGATTTCCAGTATTTACTCTAGTATTCAACTCCTCACCACTTTCGCCACCTTTTAACTTTGTGGATGTGAGAGAAATTAAAACAAGAAAGCTCTGGTCAAAAGTCAGTCCTGAACAGAGCCTTCTGGAGTGCCCAGTCCAGTCCTGCATCCATACGTTTTGCGGCAGAAAAGTAGTATGCTACCAAATTTGAACTTGCAAACTTTTAACTGTTTTGATGCTATCCCATCAGAATAAAAGAACATGGTATAGCTAATGTAATCCTAAATAGTATAAAATGAGATGTGTATTTGAAGCGTCAAGGCATTTGAATGTATCTTGTGCCATGGTCATGGACAATTATATAAGGATCCATGAATAAAACATTTTTAGTACATAAATAGAGTGGAAACATAAGGAAAAAAAAAGAACAAAATGTGCAGTAATGAGTCAAGAAGGAAATTCATCCTTTAATCTTTTTCAGACTTTGGATCACAGCACTCCAGCTAAAGGAGAATTACTCACAGTAATGTCCAGAGAAATACATAATTTACAACCTATGTACTGCAAGGATTTTAATCCTCATTTTTTTGGCGAGCCCTGCAGATGGAGAAATTATTGTTAGCCTTTCTAAGCCTTTGATACTTCAGTGAGGAGATCCAAAGAAGGGAGCATTAGTGTCCGTAGATTTAAACGCAGGATTAGCAAGATGTTAGTGTTGAAATCAGGACAATGAAAACCGGCCTCAGAAAGCAAACAAATCACTCATCCCACTTCTGGCATCAGCTGGAAATAGCGTTGCGAGGAAGATCGCTTGTTCCAAGGAACTTGTAGCTCTCGTAGTGACACATATATTTATCAGTCTTATGAAAGCCCAGAAAAAGGGGAAGATACAATTTGGAAATTATTTAGGTAGCTGACTTATTGGGGGGTTAAATATAACACAATTATTTCAACATGCCAGATGATATGAAAGCCAATTTTGAGATGCGACTTTTTAATGATAAATGAGTTCCCAAGATTATTCAGGATGTTATTGCTGAATGCTAGTGAGACAGGTTGTGGTACGCGTTAGCTGAAAACCCAAGATCTGTCAGAAGCAGAGTACTAAGGAGATCATTTATGCTGACTAATAAAAATGAAGTGTTCTGGTTCTAGAACTGATTCTTATTAATGTAATTTTGCAACTAGTGAAGTGATACGAGGGACATCTAAAATAAAGAATGTTTTTGAAGGCTGTTTCTCAGGACAACCAGGCTCTTCTCAAAGTGCAGACCTTTCTGTTTGTGAATTAAAAATTAAGCTTTGCTGATTGGGCTTTAATTGAATGATCACCTGAAGGTGCAGTAACTACAAGCTAGATTTTCTGCTGTTTCATAGCTGGGAATGGGTCCAGTGAGTGAGCAGAGCTACAGCTCTGCAGCTGAGAATCTTCATCCCAAGCTGTATCCAACTGAGTTTAAATGTTTTTAAATTTTTAAGAGCTTGCGAATCTCCAAAATGTTTTAATGGATTTAATGCAGCCTTGTGAAATGTAACTCCCTGGACATAAGCGTGATGTTAGTGCTGTAGAATTGTGACTGATGGTAAAGCAGGGAAGGGGGAATTAGTTGATCAGATTTGTTGAGGGAGGGTATTTACCATCTTTGAGAAATTCCAGGATCTGGAAAAATAACTAAGTTGGTCTGGGGAGTACAAAGAGGAATTTGAGTGCTTCCCACTTAAGTAAAATTCTGAAGAGTTTTGTTGAGAAGGAATAGAAATATTTTCTTTTAAAAATTGGAAATCTCGGTGTGAAGAGAGTTGGGTAAAGTTCTGTTAAAAGGCTCCGTGACTCCATACAGGTAAGAAGCTAAGTTTGAAAGACTCTTGAGGTTTGTGCATTTACATGGACTGTTTTTCTGATGGTGAAAATGTCCATCTGAGAACTCCTGGCTGGTGTTAAGATGGACATAGCGCTACGGATAATCAAAGAAACTGTACTGGTGGCACAGAGTCCTCACATGCAGAGGCCCTGCAGTGAAGAATTAGAAGAAAACACTGATAATGAGTTGAAATAAAGAAGAACTGGAAGAGGCAAGATGAAAGTTTTGAGAAATCAGAATTTCTAGTAGACAAGGAGATATATTTTAAAAGATTGAGCACAGACAGAGAAACTTTATTAATTTTCACCCTCTTCTCCATTTAAAATGTAATTTTTGACAGTTAAATTTTGCCTATTCCAAAAGCCCACCAGTTTGTATTTTACCTGATCTATTACTCTACTGGAGAAACTATGGTGGCTGAACATTTGCCTACCTTAGCAGTAAGAACAAGGTTAACCTTACGTGCTGATATTTCCCCTGAAACAGCCTTATTTTGGCACCTCTATGTGCTGCTATTTCTCCTGGAAATAGTCTTATTTTAGCACCAACCATGTTGCACAGCAACATTGTAATATCACTTTTCCTGAAAACCCTGCAGATTCCTCATACCTGTGTTATAAACAGGAGAGAGGGAGACAGCCCAAGAGAAAAGCATGAACGAAAGCTGAAGGGAGTAAGTGAGGCAGGACAGATAAGGGTGCTGCTCAGCTCTGGTCTCTTGGAGATGGAAAGAGAGCTGTGGCAGAGGTGCAAGATGCAAGAGGGCTCCTTTCTCCAATGTAGCCCAGGGGAAGTGGTGATGCTCATCTTCCCCTTCCCCCTCTACAAGTTGGAGCTGATAGAAACATCAAATGACAAGAAGAAAAAGCACAAAATATCAAAAGAGCATGGCAGAAAGAAGATGCAAGCACGTCAGAAGAGGCAGGATCTCCTGATGGAGCTGGAGGTGAGAGGGGAAGCCCCTGTCTGTGAGCTCCTTGGTAATCTTCCTCGGCCTGCAAGACCTCTGGAGATGAAAGGAGCTTGCTGTTCTGTGTTGGATACAAGAAAAACTTTTCAAAGTTTCTTAGTTTTTTCTTCTTTTTTTTTTCTTCTGGGAAAAAATGAGAGAGAGACATATGTATGTGCTTGTGAAAGGTGCTTAGGGCACTGTGCCTGGCTGGGTGAATCCCCCCTTCATCCACCTATGGTGCCAAGCTACCGGCTGAGATCCTCAACCATGGGGCTGCAGCTCCCATGCTGGTTCAAGGAGTATTTCATGCTTGTGAATATTCAGCTTTTCTACAGAAATAGAAATGTCCTCAGTGAGCCAAGCAGAGATTCTCAACCCCCAGGGCCACTCCTGGGGCATTAAAATTTCTGTTCTAAGGCTCTTTTAAGTGCTGGTCTGTTGCCTGAGTCAGGCAGAGCAGGTCTGGAAGCAGTTTTCGCGCAGTTCTGGGTGTCCCCATTACAAGTGCAGAGACAACATCCTTTTTCTCAGTTTGACCAGAAATTGTATCCTGCTGCTGAGAAGGACTTGCTGGCAGAAGTTTTGCTGAGACTCAGATAAACCCCATGGAAATTTTTTATGGACATGAAGTAGTGTTTTCCAACTACTTTGCCAAAAACTTCTGGTTAAGCCCCATTTCGTAGCAATGCATGATGTATTGAAGACTCTGAGGGAATAACTACAGGTTTGTACACGTGAAGCAACAGCAAAAATTGGATTCAAGGGCTATGAAAACCAACCAAATTTTTTCCCTCAACTCGTCTTCCTCTCAGAGGATCTCTAGGTGTACTCATGCAGCAGTGGCTTGGTGGGAACCCAGAAGTTCCCAGCTGCTCTTTAAAATCTCCTTCTCACAACAGGCACAGTTTACTTGGAATGAGTCAATTAAATTAGCGGTTTGTCTCAGCTAACTGCCTTTTAAACTCCTCAACTGTCTTTCCAGTCCCTGGGGCAGCTTCATAGATACTGATCACACTGGACAGGAGATAGCGGATGTTGTTGGTGATGGGCAACCCGCACTGGAAACAGAGCACCTTGCTAAGCTTGTCAGCATTTTCTGCCTTGAGGATGAATATTATTGTTGCAAGTGCAGCAGCTCCTGTGGGAAGAGTTTTCTTCTCACATTATCCACCGGAGGCTCTTTTAAAATTAAAATTAATTCTCTGGGGAGACTATAACAGCCCACAAGGATACTGTGGAGGAGAAAGACTATAAAGAAGTGCAATTGCCCTGAGAGGAACGATTTTACTAATGCACACTCCTTTTTCATTTCCATGGCTCCAGCCTGGACTTGTTGTGCCAGTACCAGAGGACACTGAAGATGGGGTTGCAGGGTCGGAGGCTGTGCTTGACCGCACTGACCAAGGGGAATTCAGCCAGGAGCTCGGCAGCCACCAGCTCTCTTCACAGCTGGCTTTCCACGCAGCGGGAATGTCAGCACGTGGCCTCTGTGAGCACCGCTGTATGCTCTGACACCAAATGAGACACAAACATGTTTGGAGTACAAGCACAGCTTTTCTGCCTGCTTTGTCCTGTTGTTGCATTAGGAATGGGAATGGAGGCAGCAAATGCTCTGACTTGGACTTGAACTTCTGCTCTAACACCAGCTTCTTCTCTGTTTCTCTTGTAATTAGTCTCACTGAGAGGTGCTGGAATTGTTGAGAGGGTCTTGGAGGGGATAACAATGCGCATAAGCCCTTTGCCCAAAGCACAAGGGTAAAAAAAGCCCTCCTGTGTTGGCATTCCTGGAAATGTTATCCGAATAATTATTTTGTTTGCATTTGGACACAAATGATCTTTTGAAACTTAGAACATATGAGGCTGCAGCTACTTATTTTCTTTGTGGACAAAGAATGACAGGACATTTGGAGCTGTATGCAGTCCTGGGACCTCTGGGAGCATGTTGGTACCAGGACCTGCCTGGTCCCATGGTGGTTCTGCAGCTTTCTTCTGTTTTCAGTATAATTACAATGGATTTGCAGGGACTTTGGAAACTTCCCTTTGTACTTGATTTGGGGAGTCCTCTGGTTCCAAAATTAATTTTTGCCTTTCTGAAATTTCATGGTGATCATCCCATTAGCTGAAATGGGTGGAGGAGGTGAAATGGGAAGCTAAAGAAAGCTGGGCAAGCCATGTTTATTTTCACTCCCACTGATGGCTCATTCTGCACCCTCTGTGCACAAACAGCCTTTGTGCTGGCCAGTTACTATCTTAAAAGTGACAATAACAATTCAGGCCACAGTCTAACAAAACATCTATAAATGTTCATATCTTCTGGCATGTAAGTAGCCCCTGTGAACATCAGGAGTTTTATTACTCTTGCTGTTTTTGTGAATAAGAGATTTTCCATGTGTCTCAGCAGATCCGAGCGATCAAAGAAATTAATGAGAGAAGTGAAAACCAGTTTTGAAATGTGAGGGGGTTTTTTTCCAACTTGGTAAAAGATACATGTATCCATTCAATTTTTATGCTTTAAAACTTATTAGGAATTGATATGAAATTTTAGATATATTTATATTAAATATATTTATGTGCACGCTTGAAACATAAACCTAAAGGGAGTGTTTTGATCAATATTTCCATATGAATTTCATTAGTCATGGAAACCAATTAGTTTTCCTAGCAGTATCTGTAATACAGATGCTTTCCACTGGGAACTTTGATGAAATTTAGCTCATTTCTCATAGGTCCCTCGACACCCATGAGAACAGCAATATCTTTCAGGGCCACTACTGGCCCTGAGCGGCAAGGTCAGGATGAAAAGTGCCACCTCCTGCTTTGTCCTGTCTTTACCTTGTGAAAAGGAGTGAAGGAGGAACAATTCATACCTCTGGATTTGGCAGTCTCTGGAAACGCCCTGTTTTCCTGTTATGAAGGGCTGTAAATAAAACACAGTTTGCTAAGACAAAAGGATATTAGATGTAAATGTATTTTCAGCCAGGGTTTCCTCACAAACCTGTTTTCTTGGAAACGATGATTGACTGACTACCTTGCTTATTTTCTGTACTGCTATTTGAGCTTCTTTTTTAGCAATTGTATGTTTTTATTTGAACTACAAGTAATTTCTTGCCAATTATGCTGATGAAGTGTGAAGCTCATTCACAATTCCTTTTTCAGATTCCAGTTCAGTGCACAATAATGTTCAAACTACCTACGGCTGGGTTGTCAAGGTAGAAGTAGGTTATTTGCTGCTGACATGATATGACCTACATTAGAAGGAGGAAGGAATAATCTCTCCTCTCTTTGTTGGTTCCATAATCTGTATCTACAAAAATGTGTGAAGCCTAACTCCAAGGAAAGAATTTGGTATCCCAGGCCAAACGGTGTCATCGTGATTGATATTTCATTGACTTTACTGCAGGTGTAAGGGGAAATAATTTGGTCTAGTGTTAGCAAAATGTGTTTTAATTTCGAATTTGTGTGTGCACATGTTTCCTGGTTCAAAGGAGAAGGTTCAAATTTGAAGACTAGTCAGCAGCCTGAAGGACAGGGAATTCTGTTGGGGTGGTAGCAGCCGTGGTTTGAATACTGTGGGCTAGAAAAAGACTCAAACACAACTTTCTTGCTTTTCAAGTGAATGCTTTAACCATACCTAAGGAGATTGATGCTGGCACTTTTTATCCCAATGTGTTTTTCAGTGACTGTGCAGGGGGCTGGTGTGCTCAGGGATGAACCCAGCATTGCTGCTGCCGTGTATTAGGTGTGCGCTGCCTGCCAAATGGAGAGGAAGCCGCAGCACCTCTTGTACCGTCTCTCCAAATTACAGCTCTGTTTAGGCAGGATGTGGGAAGGAATCTGTTTAGACCATGGGCTTCTGAGTGAGAGCCTGGGTCTGTGCTTAGAGCTCTGGGAAATGGTCTAGTTAAAAAAGATTTTTTTTAAAAAAAGTGTGGCCAGGGCTAGAGAGTGCTGGAAAGCAAAATCACCCTCCCAGGCTTACAGCTGCCTGTGTCTCAAACTAAGCTGAGAGTTTTATCTCTTCTATCTGCACTTTTCAACTGGAAGTTGTTGTGCTTGGCTTTGTGGAGTTGTGACTGTATTACATTTATGTTACGAACTGTCTGAGAGTAACTCTCTGATAAAAAGCAGTTCTCACCGACAGCAAAGTGACTCCGGATGGACACTGGTGTGACTGAGGTCAAAACTGATCCTTTGGGAATTTAGAAGCAGACTTATTTTTCAGAGAAAGTCAGAATTCGTTTGTACTTCGGGAGCTCAGAAGCTGATACAGAGTCAGTGCTTTAGCAATGAGGCTTTGTGGCTGGTACCCAGCCAGTTTCTTAGCCAGCCTGAGCACTAATAAAAACACGTGAAATGGTTTTTAGTGAAGTTCAGGTTACTTTAAGTATGATTTAATTCCAAAGACAAGCCGGCTGCAAGCAGTCAGGTTGTTTGCAGACTAAGGTACCCCTCAGCATCAGCGTGCAAAATTTGGCTGACACTATTGCACTGGGTAGGGTTCTGAGACAGGAATAGTTAAAGAAGAAAAGAATTAAAGCTCCTAATATCGCAGTACCACTTTCTAATATAACTATCCCTTGTATATTTGTTGTGGACTTTCACCTGGCAAATGAAACTAAATGATCTGCTAAGGGGTTAATCCGTTTGGTTTACTTAAAAATTCTTAACCACCATGAAAACATTTTAGCACCTAAGAGGAGAGATTGTGGGTGAAAAACTGAAGATACATGATTTATCACTCCCCTCACAAATAAAATTTATTCATTGCATCCACCAGCCATCACACAGATGGTCAGAAAATTGGCTTTGTGTAGGGATGTGGATTCAGGCATGAATATTAATATGAGACAGATGTAAACGCATATTAATATGCATTTGCTTTGCATGGACTGACATTACAATATTTTCATTAAAGAAACCGCATTTGAAATGGAAAGTATAGGTCACCTTTTAAAAACATAAAATAGTAGGGTACAATGTATTTATGGTTTCCTGGAACAACAGAAACAACCGAACAAATATTTCTTTAAAAAAAAAAGAAAAAAAGAAGAGTGTATGACATTTCTTGTAGCAAAATATGTTGGATGCAATGTAACAATTAATAAATCAGAAAGACATCTCTCAGTTAAAACAGATTTCCTCTTTTTTGCCTACCTTATTACGCTGGTGGTAATGCATACCGTAATGTTTGGGTGATAGTTACAGGGCTCCAGATCAGCATACAGTTGAGTGTAACTAACTTAGGTGGAGTTACTAACCTCACCCCGTCTCAAAATGCACCATTCAATATGTTGTTGTTTTTCCAATGGCAGCAATGCATAAACCCTGTAAGATTTATGAACATCCAGAACTTCATGTGGGGTTTTTTTTTGTATGGGACAGCATTTATGTTCTCAGCAGCGTTCACATCTGTGCATTGTTAGTATTTGCTCATGGTAACATCATGCGTTTGCCCAAAGAGAAACACCGTGTCATTATATGTGTCATTATTTATGTCATATTATAAAAGAGAATTTCACAGATATTTGCTAAGCCCTTTCAGGGCTCTGTAACAGAAATGTAACTTCTAGGGGGAAATTGGATGAGTTTTGTTCTTATATAAAACATTCAGGTGCTTTCTGGCTGTTAGCTGTAACAGTTGAGTGTCTGAGTAAAGAGATTTATAATTATAAATATTTTGCAAGGAGGGGTTGTTGAAGTAAAGTTGAAAGGCATCAGCAGGCTCTCTGGTGTCTTGTCAGGTCCCGTCCAGCCTCTGGGTGTAACTGTCAGGTTGCAGACACCTGAGCAGGCTTCTGCTTGCACTCAAGGCAGGTAGCTGGCCCCCTGCACGTGCAGGTGTGAGCACGAGGACCTGACTCGCTCTTCTGCAACTCTGTAATTTAAGGATGGCACAAGTGCTGGCATAAGCAAGATGCAGCTTTTTGCCTGTGTCCAATCCCTGTGGCTAGTGATGAACCCCCCCGCCCCGTATAAGGTGGAGGTAATAATTACGCTGCTGTAAGTTGCTGTGAGTGACAGAACCCACAGAACCTTGTGCATTTCCGTGCTGTGAGGCTACTCAGCACCAGGCAGAGGAGCCCTGTGCTCTGCTCCAGATGTCACACGGGTCCCTGTGTGGGGAATGGGCTTGTGGAGACAGCTGTGACACCTTTGTGTCGCCTGTGGATTGCCCTATGTAGAAGGCATTTTTGGCCTGCTTTTCAGAGCAACTAACCATCCCGGTTGGTACAGCATCAGGGTAGGATCTACTGCCCCGGTGTGTTTTGGAAGCATCTATAAAAATGATATCCTGATAGCTCTTCTTGCTGACAGATGCCAGTGGAGCCGTGTTGTATTTCTTGCAGCAGACACTGGGTAAATAAATGTGGACTTGGTGACCTTTGCTCCAGCCCTCCCCAGCGCTTAAAAGATTCAGATGCTCCTCTGCATGGGTATGTGTGCGTGTGTGTCAGTTTAATTGTGGAAGGGGAGAAGGAAAGTTGATATTTGTTTCGCTATTTTTTATAATATTTTTTTTCCTTTTCAGCTTCCTAAGTTTCAGAAAGTTTCCCACAGAAGACTGCTCTGTAGCTCCTGAGAGTGTGCTGCCCTTGTTTTCCCTGTGGCTGACTCGCTCCAGCTCAGCTGTCAGTCAAACAGAGCATCTCCAGAAAGGTAATGCAGAGGGGACCCAGCTCCCGGCTCATTATATGCTTCTGTCAATAGAACAGAAGAGATCTCATTCACATAACACATTTTGTATCACAGGTAACTTCCTCAAATTCCCAGTCATAAATCTTCCTAATTCAATATTCTGTGATCTGATTCATCTGGCAACCCAGCAGAGGTTTCAGCAAATCTGGCAGCTCCCCGCAATGCTTGCTTCTCATGACTTCCCCCCTCCAGCCCCACATCCCACGTGCCTCTTCCCTCTCTCTCCCTCTTCGTCTGCCATCTCTAAAAAAAAATATCCCAGAGAATCAGTATTCTTATTCAGAAACTTTATTCAGAAATTATTTTCAATTAAAAAAAGCACAGATTTTTAAATTTTGGGGTTATTTTCTTGTTCTTAAAATTCAAATATTTGAGTTTGTTGAACATTCCTGGCTTATTTCTGGCTCAAATCCACTCAGCTTTCTATCAGATCTCCCTGGGACAGCCGGGGAAGTTGTCATCAGGGAGCCTGGCTCCTTGTGTCTCACACATGGCAGGACTCTGACCAGATGAACTGTCACAATGTAAGGATGGTCTCTCCTTATTGCCATCATTTACTCTCTGAAAGCATTCAGTATTCATATTTGCCATCCAAATTCGCCATCCAAATTCAGCATAAATGAAACATGGGAAGTGCTAGTTTTCACCTAAGCAGAGCACAGACCAATAGGTGGGCAGTGGAAGGTGGGAGATAGGCATAGGTGTGATGGGGTGGAGACATCCCCACAGAAGAGCTTGCCCTCTCATTCTTAGGTGACAGGAAATTTTGGTTTCCCCTTGCAGTACATTTTTTCTGAGGCAAGCCCCTGTATCAATACAGGCTGGGGGTTGAAGGGATTGAGAGCAGCTCTGTGGATTTGGAAGTACTGATGGATGAAAAGCTGGACGTGAGCTGTCAATGTGTACTCACAGCCCAGAATGCCAACTGAGTCCTGGGCTGCATGAAAACCAGAGTGACCAGCTGGTCAGGGAAGGTGATTTTGCCCTCTACGCCAATCACATGAGACCCTACCTGGAGTACTGCATCCAGCTCTGGGGTCCTCAGCACAGGAGAAGCATGGGCCTGTTGGAGAAAGCCCAGAGAAGGGCCATGAAAATGATCAGGGGGCTGGAGCACCTCTGCTATGAAGACAGGCTGAGAGAGTTGGGCTTGTTCAGCCTGGAGAAGTGAAGGCTCTGGGGGCACCTGAGAGCAGCCTTCCCTGAAGGGGTGTGTAAGAAAAATGGTGACGAACGTTTTTAGTAGGGCCGGTAGCGATAGGACAAAGGGGCAAGTGTTTTTAACTAAGGGGGTAGATTTACAGATACAGATATAAGGAAGAAATTCTTTACAATGCGGGTGTTGAAACACTGGCACAGGTTTCACAGAGAGGTGGTAGATGCCTCATCCCTGCAAACATTCAAGGTCAGATTGGATGGGGCTCTGAGCAACCTGATCTAGTTGATGTCCCTGCTCATTTCAGGGGAGCTGGACAAGATGACCTTTAGAAGTCTCGTCCGACCTGAAGTATTCTATGATTTTACAAAATGAAAAATGTGAAGTGCCTTCTGCTAGGTATTAATGTAGGATTATGAAAAAACCCCCATCTTAAGAGTATTCTAGGTCTAGGTCATGGTACCTGTGGTTGCTTCTCCAGGAAAAAATAAGCTAACTGAAGGACAAAAGTAAAGCTTCCTTGAATATTTTTTAAAATATCTTTTCTATTTGTTTTCCAGTGGTAGACCAAATCAATGAAGATGAGAAAGCACCTGCTTTTGCATTTGATCCCTTGTTTTGCTCTTTATACCACGTGAATGAATAGTTCCCATCAGACCATTTTCAGGACAATGGTGCCGAGACCATCTTAATTGCAAGTTTCTTTGGTTGCATTAGATCAGACTGCAATATCCTCATCGAGGTCTTTTCCTTCTGTCCCAGCAGTGGCTTGGTGGAGTAGGGACCTCATTGTTCACTTACACTCAGAGTGGCTCTTCAGGCCCTTTCCATCAGTCTGTTGGCTTTGTCTCCTGACTAATTTTATCCTGCTCTGGTCAGACCCCCGCATGTCTTGCGGTTTCTGTCTCTTGTGCCAGTTGCTTGTTTCCTACTCATGTGCTGTTCTTTGGAGTAGTAATTAAGAAATCAGACTCTGCTCTTCACAGCTTTTTACAAACAGTATCACTGTGAGCAACGCCTTGGGGAGCTTACAGGTTTCAATGACCACCTAACATCCTACTGAAGGCCAAAGAGCCTGCAAGCATTGTTGCTGCCCATCAGAAGACACTTCCTTCTTGGTGCTGACCACTTGTTGCCAGCTTCTGTGGGGCTCTGCATTGTTTCCCTAAGGATATTTGGGGGAGTTTACTGGCAAGGTAGGACACTTCTTCAGAGCCTCAGACCTTCTTTTTTAGTTGCTTTGAATTCACTCTCAGCTCAAGACAGGGTAAAGTTAAGTACAAGTGAAATATTCACAGCACTCAAAACAGATTATAACACTTATAAATGTTTATAAAACACAAGTGCTTAATTGAAAAATGTGAAATGATATATGATATACTCACCTATATGTGGTTTAGATAGGAAGAGCCTCCTTGGGCGTGGTGGCCAGGAATGGGGGGCTCCCAGAGGGTCTGCCTTCCAGCAGGTAGGTATTGCCATAAGACCCATCAGCCAGCACCTCGCACCCATGCCTGCCAGAATTGCTCTTCAGTCCGTTAGTAACGTCAGGGTTATTCATCTTCTCCCCAAAACTTGTTTCTTTCTGAGGAGAGAGACGGACAGACCATTTCTCCAAGTAAAACTGGCCGCTGTTTCCCTACCTGAGAGATGCCAAGGCATCGTCCCCATTGCTTAACTGATCACTACCACTCCCTGAGTCAGCAAGGGCAAAGCTCTCCTCCCTTGCTGCTCTGCACACCCTGCTAAGCAGTAATAGATAAATTTTGATGTAAAATATGATTTCCACTCAAAACTGCATTTTAACTCCATCTGTACTTTGTCAGTCACGCTCTTACAAATGTCTAAGTGGGGTGTAACCCCTTTATGGTGAAATGCTCACGGGATTATTTGACCCCAACACCTTTTTCTTTGATGGGTACTGAAATAACCATGTATTTCTGGTTCAAGTCAGCCTGGATCGTTTGCTGTCTGCATTGAATTTGTGAGGACAGATGGCTTCCAATGTCTCAATCCAAGTTAAAACTGGAGGGGAAAGTTGTTTGATTCTTTGCAGGAATTACTGTCTAAACAAAACCTGACTTCAACAGATTTCTATGCAAAACCCTTTGATTCCCATTTTCCATCTGTGAGAAATTTGGGATGTTATTGCTGGATTTGTATTTTTCTTTTGATAAACATATTAAAACATGGTTCAAAATATCTTTTTATCTTCTAAAAGATATAATGTGAATGAAATCCCCCTCTGACTCCTGTGGGTTTGGAAGCAGTTTTCCTGCTTTGGTTACATTTGCACCAGGTTTACGTAAGTCTTTGCTTGCAGCTCTGCTCATATTGCAGAGCTTGTGTCTGGCTCAGGAAGCAGTCTTAAAATGGACTCTGGTACCTAGAGATATTATTATTTCCCTCACCTTGACAGCTTACCCAATTTTTGCCTTTGATTGCTACCTCCACCAAGAGTGGAACTCATAATCTTGTCAGGCAGCTGTTGGGAGGGATGCTGAATACCACACTTCTGAGATCAGGCTCAAGAGCCTTCTCATGTTCCTTTTGCTTTCTTGACCTAGGACTCAGCTCCCAGACAGTTAGATCTCAGAGTTTACAATCTTGAAACTTCTCAATTTGTCTCCTCTTGAAAAACCTGTAGCTGCAAAAAGAGCCATCACAGTTGTCAAGAACTTATGGTCCATATGGTGATGGTCAGCCATAGCATAAAAGTTACCCCTTTTTCCAGATACCATAAGAATGGTTATAGACAAAATAAGGAATGCTGCATAGAATCATGGAATCGTTTGGGCTGGAAGGGAACTTGAAAATCATCTAGTTCCAACCCCCCTGCCACAGACAGGGACACCCTCCACTAGACCAGGTTGCCCAAAGCCCCATCCAACCTGGCCTCGGACCCTGCCAGGGAGGAGGCTGCCACAGCTTCTCTGGGTAACCTGGGCCAGGCCTCACCACCCTCACAATTACACAACATGAATGGATCCCTCAGGTTGCTTACCGTCTTGTTAAATGTGGCATTGAGAGTCAGATTCAAACCCAAGGTCATCACTTTTCATCCTACTCAGCTTTTGGTTGGTGTTGACACTCTGTGTTTTTGTTTCAGTTAGTGGATTATTTCTGTTGTGCAAGGAGGATTAATTTTACTGTGCTCACTTTACTGTTAGCATGTTATGGATATTAATCAATTGGAGTCTAGAAAAAGATGAATATAGATCTGTGATATCTGCTAGAAGTACACTTCCACATTTTTGCCTCAGAGCTCCCTTCTGAAACAAAGCAGCAGCATTCCCACTGAAATAATTTGGTTGTGCAAGCTTGCAATGAAAATTCAGTCACGAGAAGAGCTAATTAAAATAATTGCTTGTTGCTATTTTGATATTAATTCACTTTTCAGTCATTCAGATAGCTGCATGCCTTCCTGTGATGACTGCAGGCCCATGAAATGAGGAATTGGGGCAGACTGGAAGAGCATTTTGCTGAGCAGGAAGCCTGAGAGCCCAAGGAAGAGTCAGGTTACCGCAGGCAAGCACCCACCCGTGCCTGCATGGCACAAGTGCAAGGGACTTGAATGCTAAATGAGGTGGTGGGGAGCATGACGCAAACCTGCGTCCCCTGTGCATCCTCCATCCCCATAGCCCTAGGGTCCCCTCTGCCCATCTGCTGTCAGGGAGCAGCTCTGGCTGCTCTGCTGGGCACCTCTTTTGGGGGGTAGAGTTTAGGGGAAGCACTGTGCGGTCAGGGCCCTCTGCTCTCCTGCTGAGGCTCCCCGTGACCTTCTTGTGTGTCAAAGGGAGCCATACTGTGGAAAACAACAGCTGAAGATGTGACTGAGGCCACCAACTGTTGTTGCAAAGGCTACAGTAGAGCTGTGAGCTGTTGGGAACAGCTTTTGGGCAACACCAATCTGGACTGAATTTAAAAAGAAATCTGTCTTCATGGTTTGTCTCCTTCCCTTTACATTCCTTCCTTCCTCTTTTTTTTAAAAAAAAACCCCAACCAAACCCTTAAACAGTTTAGAGCCTGTTTTCTGGTCTTTGGTTTTAGACAGACGAACAGCAGGGCTTTATAAACTGATTGTGTTCAGATGTACATCTGCAGCAATAATTGGGATACACAGGGAATGGTGTCAGTATAACATTTTGCAATATTTGTTGGAATGAAACCACAAATAGAAACCACATTCTGTTGTTAATTTTTTGATTTAAACCCACAAACCCAGTAAAACTCAAAGATGTAAGAACAATAAAATCACATGGGGCTGATAAAAGGCATGCAAGTTTTGGGACAAAATTCTTGTCCCCAAATTAACATCAGCTCATGCACAGGTCTTCAGAAGCAGGTTAGGATGCAAAGTCTTTCTTTTTGAGCCTCCCTCAAACAGTGCTGCAGGGGAAACTGGGATGACCTGATTGCTTCAGGAATACAGACACTTCCTATCCTCTCTTCTTCCTTTTCTTTCCCCCTCCATCCTCTTTTATGCCCTTTCTCCCTCTGGGCACTTCCCATGGTAGGTCTGGTTTTGATTCACCCAGGCTTTTCCCTTAACCACTGTGCTGTCCTAAGGAAACATCATTACAGAGGTTTACAGCTTGCTGTGCGGCTTTGCTGCAGCCACCTTAGACCTCAGTGGAAAACTAGGTCTAGTAGGAAAGTTACTGTGTTCATTACCAAAAAAAGGTTTTGTATAGCTTCTTCCCCAAATCCCAAACCTTCAAAGCCTCTTAGCTTACAGGTTGTGAATTATTTTTCAGTAAAACTTACAGAATTTCAATCACAAACAAGTATTCCTTATGATGAGTATGACAGTGTCTTGTGAGGGGAGAACTCATTGCGGTCTGTGGCTTCCTGATGAGGGGTAACGAAGAGGCAGGCACCGATCTCCTCTCTTTGGAGACCAGCGATAGAACCTGAGGGAATGGTATGAAGCTGAGACAGAGGAGGTTTGGGTTGGATATTAGGCAGAGGTTCTTTACTTAGAGGGTGGTCAGGCACTGGCACAGGCTCCCCAGGGAAGTGGTCACAGCCCAGAGGTTCACTGAGTTCAAGAAGTGCCTGGATGATCTCTTAGTCATGTGCTCTGATTTGGCTGATCCTGTGTAGAGCCAGGAGTTGGATTTGATAATCCTTATGGGTCCCTTCCATGTCAGGACATTCTCTGATTCTATGATTATTTATTCAAATTTAAAATTACACTTTTTCAAAGGAAAAAAATCATAGATAAAAATCCATAGGAACAGATTGTTCCACTTTGACCTTTTTTGTTGGAGGGTAGAACAGGATTCACCTTTTGTTCAGCATAGCCTAAAGCTGCCTGGGTGCGATCCTGTTTTTCCTACTCTGACTATAATGGTGATAGCAAAAGATAGGAATCATGAAGCATCATGAACCATCACAGGAGCTGCTACCATTGGTTGCTTTGCACTGAGACAGACTTTCTGTCAGTCATGGGTTAGGGAAAGGAGGTAAGTTTGCAGTGTTCTGCACAAAGAGGAGTAAAGCTGGTCTCAGGTCTGTAACAGCCTTGACTAGGATTTATGAATTTGCTAAAAAAAAAAGGATAAAATCATATAAACTTGGCCCAACCCTCATCTGAAAATTTTCTGGGGATGATGGTACAAACAGACACACACGCACACACAGGATAACATGGGATAGAAAGTAAAGATTTTGATTATGTGAATATATATTTGCATTCCACACCAAGAAAGTGGAAAAAAGGGGTCAGGGAAACTCTAAATCATCTGAAAACCAAATTAGAAACTACCATGTTAAAAATCTGTTGAAATCATAAACCTTCTAGATTTCCGAATTTTCAGGTAAACAGTGACTAGTTAATACTCACACTTTTTCTCATGCAGGTTTTAGTGGTTCATATTGTGCTCAGACCTCTGATTGCCATTCAATCCTGTTTCCAAGCTTGTGCATTTTGAATTGTCACCTCCTCTACTCCTCCCCATAATCACATTCTGTTAGTTCACCTTTCTGGAGTAACTTCCTCGCTATTTCCGTGGATTTTGCTTCCAGCATGAGTTGAAAGTCTTTTTCTCCTTTGCTTATGGAACATTGATTTATCCATTGTTTTCATTATTTGTCATTTAATTTGATGACCATGTTCTTTACTGCATTTCTGTTCCAAAGTTTTGGACACAAGGCAAAAAAAATACAACATTAAATCTGTCTTACTGGTCTGAATTCCAACCTGATAGCAACCCTGAAGTGTGTGCGGCTACTCCTGGAAATAAGACAGCTCTCTGCACTGTGGCAGGTCCCCAAATACCACTACTCCAGGGAACTTCTGCCCTACCACGGCTTGGTATCAGCAGAGATGCTGTCGGGGTTTAGTCACTTGTGGAGCTTGCAAAGCAGGCAGTGTTGACTGAATGATGAATACCAACGTAAAGTGTAATTAACACAGACAGACATTTATTGCCAACAATAGTAGGGAACAGTTTTATTCCCTTATTTGCTGCCAGCTCTGGCAGGTTAAAGAGCCAAGTGTCATGTCAGAGCGTTGTTGGTACATAGGGAGTTTGGTGCACACTTCTAGATTCAGTTGAAAAAAAAAAAAGCAAGCAAGAAAAAGGAAGGATGGATTGGTGTTGCTTTGGCTGGTGTGGGGTTTTGTTGGTAATATATTCCTGTAAGTTATTACAGGCTGTTTTCTGTATGCTTTTACGTTACTGAAGTTCCTTTTGTGTGCAAGCAAGCATTTTATTATGAGACATTAGTGAGGAGTAACCATCACACCATGGGAAAATGTACAGTAAACAGAATGCTCATATTATGAATTTGGCTTCGTTTGTTCAAGAAAGAATATGTATATAGAAATAAATAGCAAGTCAGGGAGAAAAGTGTTACAGAAATGACATTCTCCTTCCACTTAAATTGTACTTCACAGGAAGAAAAATATTATTTTAGGAGTACTATCAGCTTCTAGAAAAGATAATAAGGCAAAAAATATGGCAACACAGCACAGTGTCTTTTTGAGATGTGAAAAAATACCCATATAAATCTATGTGGAAGAGCATCTATCACCTTTTTTCTGAGCTCCACTTTTGGAAGACTACTCTTACATTTCCAGGTTTGTCACTGACATTTGATCGGCCTAAGAAACATTTCCCTAAGTTTGTTGTGTGTGGTTTTTTTAATCAATGTTTCCGGGTTTGTAGGGTGGAGATTCCTAAAAGATTTCTAACCACCTCTACTTTAAACTCAATTACTTACTTGCTGATTTAAATACAATGATCAAATAGACAGGAGTAACAAAAAAAATCCATGCTTTGTTCAGCTACTGGCATGTATTTTTTTAGAGCTAGCTGTAAGAATTAGGCTTGTGAAATGAACATGACTTTTCCTTTCAGAAGAAGTAATGGACTGCATTTTCTTCTCCAGAAGATGGAAGGCATGAGCAAGCTGACAAACCCAATGTGATCTCTGTTTCCAAATTTTTTTGGGAAAAAAGTGTACTGAATCGACACAGAGAGTATTTCAAAAGAATTAGCTTCTTTGCTTGATGAGGATTCAGGGTGCTGGATGCCATGCAGGCTTAGTTTTACCTTGGAAGTGATGTATTTCTGGGTACTTCCCTCTCCTTTGCATAGGGTAAGTTCCAGAATCAGCATACATCTGAGGCTCATGCTTTCCAGTAACTGAGCTATGGGTATAAAGCAGCTACACAGTAGTTCATCCACCTGGATTCTTCCAAGCAACCACTTTTCAGAACCTGCATGACAATATTGAAAATTAAACCCAGTTAATAGAAAAAAATGTTAAATCAATGGCCATAAAATTTAATGGGTTTATAGCAGTCTTAACACAGTAGGACTGAATTATCATGTTAATTTAATTTCCATTTCTAAATGAACCAGAAGGCACAATAAAGGTCAATTAACCACTACCATCCTTGTCTTCTTTTTTCTTTTACTGCCACTTCTAAATCACAGTCACCCCCAAAGCATTCAAACCTTTTCTGGAAGTTCATGAGTTTCTCTTAGACATTCCATATAAACAGAATACAAACTAACAACCCATCACGTGCTCAAACACAGTGATTGCTTTACCGTGTTATATTTGTATTTGTTATTGCATCAGAAGTAAATAAACACTGCAGAGAGCGTTATTTGATGGTGTTCCTAGAATCATAGAATTGTGGAATGATTTGGGCTGGAAGGGACCTTGAAAAACATCTAGTTCCAACCACCCTGCCACAGGCCACTAGACCAGGTTGCCCAAAGTCCCATCCAACTTGGCCTTGGACACTGCCAGGGATGGGGCAGCCACAGCTTCTCTGAGCAACCTGTGCCAGGGCCTCACCACCCTCACACTGAAGAATTTCTTCCTTGCATCTGTATCTATAAATCTACCCTCATTTAGTTGAAAGCTATTACTCCTTGTTCTACCACCACATGCCCTTTTAAACACTCCCTTTCCAGCTTTCCTGTAGCCCCTTTATGTACCAGAAGATGGCTATAAGGTCTCCCTGGAGCCTTCTCCTCTCCAGGCTGAACAAGTCCAACTCTCTCAGCTTGTCTTCATAGGAGAGGTTCTCCAATCCTCTGATCATCTTTGTGGCCCTCTTCTGGATTCTCTTCAACAGGTCCATGTCCCTCTTATGTTGGGAACCCCAGATCTGGATGGAGTACTTCAGGTAGGATCTCATGAGAGCAGAGTAGAGAGACAGCATTGCTAGGGTTTTCTGTATCCCCAGGACACAGCTGGCTTTCCGGGTTGAAGTGCAGATTGAAGGCTCATATTGAGCTTCTCATCAATCAATAACTCAAAGTCCTTCCCCTCATGGTTGGTCTCAATCCATTCTCCACCCAACCTGTATTTGTGCTTGGGATTCCCCCAGCCCATTGGCAGGACCCTGCATGTGTCCTTGTTGAACTTCAGGCATTTCACAGAATCACAAGGTTGGAAAAGACCTTTTAAGATCATCAAGTCCAACCATTCCTGTCCTATGCTAAACCATATCCCTAAGTACTTCATCTACCCTTTTTTTAAACACATCCAGGGAAGGTGACTCAACCACGTCCCTGGGCAGCCTGTTCCAGGCCCCAACAACTCTTCCAGTAAAATTATCCAATATCACTGGTCTCCATATTCATTGCTATGTCATTATTTCTGGAGCAACTTTGAGTTTTGTCATATTGTTGGTAGCTCCAACCTACATACTTACAAGTGGTATGTGTGTATCCTTCCACTCCTTTCTTCTCTGCTCATGCAGCACTCCCCATCACTGTGAGTCAGCTCCAAAGCCTTCCCTAAAATTGGTGTGTGCCATGATGCCTAAAAAAAAAATAATGATTCACAACAATTAGCACATGGGCCAGGATTATTTCTTTGCCATTGCTTCTCTCCACAGCCAATGATCATCTCCTACCTTACACTTGGAGGGCTAGGTCTCTAGCTGCTCCATGATGAGATGATCTTGGTCCTTGTACATAGATATAGAGACTGGGCATTTTAACAGCACAATAATAATTAATGCTCTAGGTTGCTTCAGAAGGACCTGTGCATTCCATTGAGCTGACTATGTCAGCTAAGTGCTTTCTGCTATTTGTTATCATGTCACTCTCCTTCAATTTATCCATATGATGTTTGTGTGTGCTGGGCAGGGGCTGTGGTGCATGGCTACAGACGTTGGTAAACTTCGGGAGAGCTGAAGTGTGGAAGGCAAGGTTGCAGTAATGTTGAACTTAATGGGAAGTCTGCTGTTGATTTTAATAGGGCCAAGGTTATACTGGAGATGTTTAACTTCCCCCAGAGTCCTTGTGATCCAGCTGAGGATGTCTTGGTCTGCACCTTAGCTACAGAGCTCTCTTCTGAGGAGACAAGTCCGCATATCTCTTAAGGCTTCCTATGGCTTCCTTACATGTTCTTCATTGTTTCCTTTCCTCAAAAGTCTATTTGTAGACAAAACTATTTCCCTTTCCATGAGGAAATGGAATGAAAGGAATCATGGTTAGTGTGTTGGAGTAGGGTTTCTATTTTTCATTTATTTGTACAGTTTGTTTGTTAAGGAAGAGGAGAGCTTTCCCACCTTGTATTTAAACATCCTTAAAATAATTATCTGAAGAGATGATAAAAAAAAAGATAAATATTTAGTTTTACATATTCTGCTGTCTGGAATCACACAAAGCCCAGAATGGCACTAAATAAAGCAATATTATCGTCATGTGTGCAGTATGACCCCAAACTCTATGTAGCCAGAGGTAACTTTGATTTTTTATATCCAAGCAGTAGTATTGTTACTAAACAATTTAGATGTGCACACAAACACACACTCAAAATCCTGTTGTGTACTGGTGCAGGGTGGCTGCTGTGGGACCTGGAGCAAGAAATGGAGAGGAGGCTCCTGCCCAGCTGCCTGACGATGCTCAGCCCTGTGCCCTCCAGCATGTGGGCACAGAGCAGCTGCATCTCCAGCGTATTTAATAAATCTGCCCCAGGTCTTGCTAAGCAGTGTAGATTCTGCTGGTCTTTCAAGGGATGTGGCAGGTGAGTAAGGTTATGTGTTACTTGGGTGTTGCTCAAAAATTCTGAACAATTCCCTGAAAGTTCCAACTTTTTCCTACTTTGGGAAATGAAGTAAATCATGCCCGGTGGGTTTCTTAAAGCAAAATGCAGGCGGCTGTTATGGCAATGTTCAAGAAGAGTAAAAATAAAGATAGAGAACTAAAGTTTAAAGAGATTTCTGTAATTGTCGATTTCAAATGCAGAAGCCCCTTAGGCAAGTGTCAGGCAAAGCTGGTAGGAGGGAGACCAAGAATAGTCTGTAGAAATAACTCCAAGATGCCATAGAAAAATAGAAGGAATGAATCAATTATATGGAGCTCTTTAACCCATCCATTAGAGAGAAATGATTCTCTGCTAAATGCCATAGGGTGAGGCAAAAGATCTGCAGAAATAAGCTCACTCTTACTAAACCCCAGTTTGTAAAGATAGTGGTGCTGTCGGTTGGCCTCTGTGAATTCTTCAGGATGTATTTATAAATAGTTTTTCTGCTGAAACAGTTCAAACCTGTATCGATGGTTTTCTAGGCAGGCTCACAGAGATGATTTTTTTGCATTTTTAACTTTCATTGTGCCAGATCCAGATACACTGATCACAATATTTGTTTGTGTGAAGGCTCGTGCTGGGCATGCCTTCGTGTCTATCTCAACATCACTTAGGTTTCAATTTGTAAAGGCTTGTCTGACATCTGGAAATGATAGCTTATGATCTCACACGAGCAATCATATGCCGCACCTATCAGCAAGCATCCGGATAGCCAAAGGGAATAGCTCAGAGGCTGAACTCTCTGCACGAAGTGTGCTTAGCTCGAAGGACAATATTGAATAATAATCCTGTGATTTTCAAACCTGTCCTGGAATTTCCTGAGCATTGGATGAGTTATCTGATGTACATAGTTCTAAGTTTTCATTTGAAAGAAGTCACGGTGGAATTGGACAAGCTGAATATATCCAATATGTTGGGAAAACAGGAAAAAATTCTTGTTAATGAAATGAAATCTTGGGTGCTGGAGCTGGCAGGCAGTGTGTACCACCCCTGATTCATCTGTGTAACTCCTAATTCCGGACAAGGGTCAGGGAAATCATTATTTGAAATTTGGAGATGTTACATAGCACTAACTGTGTACATCAGGATTTTCAAAGTGATTTTGGATGTGCTGGATTTGAGATATTTTATGTTTTATTCACCTACTTGTTCTCCTGAAATGCACAGAACATGCAATGACCACCAGCTTCTTTTCCTCAGCAAAGATTATGCCATGAAATCACTCTCCCCTCCTGCTCTCTTGCTCTCTGCTTGAGAGCTGCAAGGAAGCACACTGTAAAATCAAAAGTCAGAGCAAAGTGTCCTTTATGAGACCTTCAGGTAGACCAAAAGGGACAGACAAGAGCACCTCCGTAGAGCTGAGCTGATGGTTATGGTGATTCTCATGCTTTTTCTTTGGGAATTGTAAAAATTACTTTGGGGTTTTCCAAGCACCCTTTCAGATGGCGAAGAACCTCCTCATTTGCTTCATCTAAGTGTCATGTTAATTAAAAAAAAAGAGTCAAAATTCTTAATTCACCTACAGTTCTTAAATCTCTCTTTAAAGTTGATTTCATTGGGTTTTTTTGTTTGTTTTTATTAAGTCATACAAAACTGCAAGTAGTTAGCTGTTTTTAATTACTTTTGATTTAGTAGAAGTAACCCCCTTGATAATACCTGAACAACTAAACCTATAGAAGTGTGTTTTGCAACTTATTTCTCTAAATGCTATTGTTGTATTTAACACAAAAAGCTCTTGTCATAGTTTTTTAATGACTCCCCTGTTAAATTTTTGTGTGAGATAAAGTACTATTTTACAAACTCCATTGAAGTTTCTTTTTTTCCACTTAAAAATAAATGGGCTTCAGATTTCTTTTCCCCTTTCTATGGATACTTGTCAGTTCATTTGTATGATGAGAATGATTTCCCACTACTGATATAATTTGTATTACAGAACATACAGTGTGAAAGCAGTATCTGTTTCTCAGACTGAAATGGCTGTTGGATTAAGCTGCCAGTGGCTTGAGCTGCTTTTTGGGGGTTCTTATGGTGTTTCAACCAATTAAATGAGAAACTTAGAGACTGAATGTTGTGAGAGAATAATTTTCTTTGACCAGCTTGGCCACTGCAAGGAAACTGCCGGTAACATCATTTCGCTGAGAGGAGTGTAACCTATGTGTGCATATGTATTTGTTTTCAGCTGCGTCTGCCAGGAAAGCTGGAGAAAGATGTTACTCATTACCTACTTGGAAACATCTGTCCATTTTCAGAGCGTAGCTTTTACAAGGCATGATATTAAACATTACATTTACACATCCTGAAAAGATTTACAAGGGGAACAAAACTGTTGCAAACAGTGAAGGGAATGTGGTTAGACTTAGCAGACAGCAATGAATGAACGTGAGTTTGTGGAGGAACGCCCTACAAAGCTGCTGCTGGAGAGCTGGGGGCTCCCCTCCTGGCTTGGGGACAATCCCATCCGGGGTCTCCCGTTTCTCTCCCTGACACCAGCTCCTTCTTATTTCCAACTGGATCAAGTACAGCCTAAATGGCACAGGGCTCTCCAGACCGGCAAAAATACAAAAGAAGATCAAGGCTGCTATTGTGTGCACACAAACCCACCTACCCCTGCCCCATCAGCTTGCTTAAAGCCTGATGGGCTCAGGTTTGCAACTCCGAGACCCAGGCCTGCTGATGGAACCTTCAAGAAGAGGATTATGATAAGATCTGAAGTTCAGCTACCAAATTTAAAAATTGCTCTTGGCTGCTATTGTTCCTTTAATAGTTAAGCACTCTTGCATTTTCTGCTCTTTTAGTCATGAATATTGAAGTAAAATACTGACTTGATGTCCATTTTACAAGCCAGTGTCAGAAGGCACTGAGGAGTAAGCAGTCTTACTATTGACTGAAAAACAGATGGTATAATATCATAATATACTTTTGTGCGAGGAGGTGAGCCAGTTCAATGCATCTTTGCCGTGCCTCACATCCCCTGCGCAGACACACAGAGGAGGGACACAGATGACATCTCCGGGCCTAATGGCCCTTCTTCTATTTTTATTTCTCAGCTGGGGGTTGACTGCTTACATTTTTATAGTCACTTGTCCTTTTCAACTCATAGAAGGGTTTCTTTTTCTTCTTTTGCTTTCTTTCTTTTTTCTTGTCTTTTTTTTTTAAGACTAGCTGTCTTCCTCTAGAAAGCTTTCTTGCTTCAGAAAATCTTTAACAGGATTGCATGCACTGTCTCTCTGTTGATAGTGCTGTTTTTAAAGTTACACAACTGCTTTGTTCTAAGGGAGATGTTTATTAAATGCAGATACACATTACTCAAGTATAAGTTTCATGCTATAATTTTGACAATAGTATCCTGCAATTCACTAGGGTATGATTTGGTAGAAAAAATATGGCTGCTTTATGAACTCTGGAAGTCCACATGTGTTACTCAATGCATAGCTCCATTCTCCAGAGATTCCTCACAGGTTTACACAATGCCAGAATCAGAGGTCTTTTTTAAGATTTAAACAAGGCTCTAAAACTGTAAGATCCTTCAAAATTATCCACACTAAAAATATTTGTTAAGTCTTGAAGTCCGTATGTAAGCAGCTTTTAGCACAGTCAGTTGCAGGAAACTGTTTCCAGGATTTTAATTTTTGTTTAGTGCATCCAAATATTATGTCGGAAAATGAAATAACTGTCAGTAATGTTTATAATTCAAAAGTTAAAAATGTATTATTACTGCAGTAATGCTTTAGTGTACTTCTTTGACTACAAATACAGTCATTCTTAAAATCAGTATTAGACAAATTTTAAGTGGAATTAGTTTTAAATGTCTCATGTTGTAGTGAAATGTAAGTCTAGTTAATTTAACTGAAGTTTTAAATAAACAAAATTATGCAAAGCATTCAAACCGCTTGAATGTGTGCTTTTTACTTTAAATATTAATATTTATATTTTTATTCAGACAAACATTATTTTTTAAGTTTGAAATTACAATGTCAGCATGCTTTTGGAAATAGCTTATGTATGAGAAGATGGATACCTGGGTACTCATATGAGAGTGATGGGGAAAAAATGCTAATTGACTTTACAGTTTATGTATCACTCAATGTGGAGAATATGGCACAGGTCTTTGTTGCCGTCTAATCAAATCATCTATCAATTTTTGGCTCCTGTAGCACCAATCACGTTAGTAAACAAATGCTTATTACTACAGAGCTCCACCGGGCCTGAACATAAAATCGGGCTTTGTTTGAGCTTGTAAATTTGCACTCAGCTGAGACTCTTACCAAAGTTGTAAAATAACTCAATATGCTGAAATTTCTTCTTGTACTGGGTCCCAACATCCGAGTGGCATAAACTCAACATCTCCATCTGTGCCTGCACATACTTGTTTGGATGCACAGTTTTTAAGATGAATCACGTGCTCAGAAGATCAGCTCATGTGGGTCAGAGACAAGCTACCCACTAGTTCCTCATCTGCCTGTGGAGTCTATCATTGGCTGCAGATTGTGGATATGTGTCTTGCTTCTTCTTAAGTTTGCCATTTGTCTAAGAGTATCCATGATTCACCTCCAAAAGACTATGATCTTCTCCAGACATTTGACAAGAATGTATTACATGGGGTTTTTACTAGTTTTGTTCCCATTTTACAAGGATTCCAATACATGGTAACATTCTGGATGAACAGGTTGCTTCTTTTTCCAGTTTTCATGCTGACTGCTTATTACAGAGTCTTGCTATCCACCGTGGTATCTAGGTATTATTTAGATACCAAATTTTGAGGCCAAAAAGTAACAGGTAGCCTGGTTTCTATCTTCTTTACCTGTCAACAAACAGAGCACGCAATAAGAAATGCACAATTGGGAAAGACATATTTAAGAGATCTCACTCTGCAGCACAAATCTGGGCAGATATGGATCTTGTGAGGTCTCAGCAGAAACATGTTCTTAAGATAAGGCTGTTATATACGACCTCCCTGATTTCATGTCCTATAAATTAATGTCTGTGAGTCAGTAATAGAAACATCTCAGCATATTCTAGCTACACTACTGACACAAGGAAACACCTGGGTATTATATTAGGTGATCTAGAAATAGCTAAGCTGGACAGATGAGGTAAAAGTGGGTGAGGGAAAATAGTTTCTAAGATGCTTATTCATGTGGTGTTCAGTAATAGTCTCCAAAGATATTTTCATGGTGAAGGATCTGAGGATGCCTTACAGATGACATACTGTCTTGAAAGACCCACGTGTCCTGTTTCTGGAGCACATCGTCTCTGGAATGAGGCTTGGGAGCTGTTTCCTTCCTTGCACTGCATTTGCACTGACATTTTTAAATGGAACAGAGATTGTGCTGATGGGCTTGTCTGATCTTCAAAAGCCTTTGAGACACATGTAAGCACTGATGGTCCCTTTTATACAGAATCTGATCTCTCCTGGGCAGCAACCCTGAGAAATGGGGTGGACACTGTTCTGCTGAATCCAGTTACTGAGGAATTTCACTCACTGGCCACAGTGAATTACATTACATCTTGTAAAAGAGACCTTATGAAACTAAAGATTTTTGCAAGGTGCGTTATTGACCATCAGCCCCAAACCTAGGAGACACTGGAATGCTGCTTTCCTGTTAAGGCCAAGAAAAGTTTCACACTGCAGATCAGTCCTCAGCTTTACCAATCAGTTGTGTTTGCTGAGAAATTCTCCTGTAATATCTTATAATGAAAAGGATATATGTATTTGTACTGTATATATACTGGTCCTTTCCTGTGGAGTTACATTGGCTGTATGGTTGCACACCACTGAACAAATAAAACAATTTTGCTCCGACAAGGTGCTGTATAAACTGAGGTTGTTAAATGGAAAGAGCCATGTTAATTTTACCTTTGAAGAAAACACAAAGGAAAAAAAAAAAAAATCAATGGTTGCCAAATAGAAAAGAACAAAACGGATAGGGTGAAAAATCACATTTTCCAGAAACCATAACAGAGTGTAGCAAAAAAACTGGATAGGAAAAAGCCCCTGAAGCAGTTAAGGCTGAGCACAAAAGCACAGTCAAAATATTTGTTTCTTCTCTGAAACAAAGGGATATTTTACGTGCTCTTCCTTCTAATCTAACACGATCATGATTGAAAAGGTATTCTTGGATAAATTAACATTGTGTAGTGTTAAACACCTTGTTCCTCATGGAGGGAGTTGCACTCCTTTTTTTGTACTGCAAATTGCATCATAAGACAGCTAATGTTAGGCACTGCATCTGGGTAATGACTTGATAAATTACTTGACTCAGTGGTTGCTGACCTCGAGTTTATAGTGTGATTTCATAAAAACCTGAGTAAAAACCTAATGGAGATAGACATGGGGCTTCTCTAAATATAACAGCAACTTAGAGAACAGTAAAAAAGATAAAGACAAAAGTTATCCAGGACAGTTCCTGAGCTTCTCAAAGATGCCTGGTTTTGACAAGCTGCTTCTGCTATTATCGACAACTGCTTTAATGTGCTGGAATATTTTAAAGTACTGGCCTGTGAATGTACACTGATTATAATTAGGATAACAGTATGGACCAAAGTATTTATCTATACTTATGGTATCATGTCTCAAATGTTTCATAAAGCTGTGACCTGTTGCTTATGAGCTGATATGTAGGCTGATAGCATGCATGTGACTTGGTTCTTATCGAGTGTCTGATATCTCCCTGCTTTGTTCCTAAAGAAAAAAGAAAAAAGTATGGGGACGCATGAGGTGGCATGTGAAAGACATTTGAAATAGAATAGAAACTTCTACTTACAGTTTGTTGGTTCGTCAACATGGACATTGCCTGCCATTTGAGGTAATGCTGTAGAGGCTTTCTATAGTGTGGCCTCTCTTGCAGTGAAGCCACCTCTCTATTTCTGGGATGTTTTATGAAGCCAGACAAGCTTACTGGGCACTGGCAGTGGAAAGGGAGATGTGCAGTCAGAGCCACAAGCAGAAGTGTTCATGGTCAGCTACTGCCCTCCACTAACAATGGCCAATCAGTGATGAAAAAGGAAACAATCGCCAAGAAATTTGAAAAAGTTTCATTGGTATAACTGCAAGTCCTTGCACTGGCTTGTGTCTGATCATATGCAGAATGGATTTAAAACTCTGTCAGATTAGGATATATGTCAATACAAACAAAAATTTATATTAATATTCTTAGGGGTTTCTTTTTGGTATTTTCAGACTATGTGTATGATTGAAACTGGTACTGGTTACATTTTTATTGTTCCTCTGGTAAATCAATTATCAATATTTAAGTATCCTCATGTTTCTCTTAAATTAATAAAGATATTTGGTCTTACATTGAAAGCATACTTTAATTAAGTTGTGCTTTTTCTAATCTCCAATGAACATTGCAGTGAGATTTTTACATAGCAGTTGTTCACAGCCTTGGCATGCTGGACCTGCTCAGATGAACTCATAAAGCTTGAGGAAGACAATTTTTATTGTTAAAATAGTTAAACTTTCTGACTATCAAACTTTTAATTTAGGATCTGATTTATCTGTTTGTCAGGCCATGTAATGATAGGACGAGGGGCAATAGTTTTAAAAAAAAGCAGGGGATGTCTTGATTAGACATTAGGAAGAAGTTCTTCACTATGAGGGTGGTGAGACACTAGAATAGGTTGTCCAGTGAGGTGGTGGAGGCCTCATCCCTGGAGACATTCAAGATCAGGCTTGATGAAGCTCTGAGCAGTCTGATCTAGTTAATGGTGTCTCTGCTTACTGCAGGGGGGTTGGACTAGATGACCTTTAAAGGTCCTTTCCAACTTAACACATTCTGTGATTCTATGATTCCATATAGGGAAAATGTAATACTTGAATAAAAAACAACCCAAAACTGCACTTTTTTGCAAGACCTGAGAGTTCACTATTGAAGTCAATGAATTATAATTCACAGCACCATTATGGGAAATAAATATTAATTGTATCTTATACCTGAGGAAACGTGTGGAGAGAATTTGAGGTAGATCTGTAGAAGAACCTAGCTTAGTCCAGATCTTCTGACTTTCAGCATTGTCCTTCTTTCAGTCTCAAAGGGATTTTTAGATAATTCCTCCCATTACAGGGTGTATAGAAAGATTTATTTAACTAGCACTCTCCACCATATCATAAGGAAGCAAAAGGACCCAGCCACCTTCAGCATTAATCAGTTTACATCTTTTCTTTCACCAACAGTGAAACCTGGACTGATTTGGTGCCTTCTGCACCGTCATCTCCTTTAAAGTTCTGCAGGCCTTAGAGTGCACCTACAGTAAATCTGACTAAATTTAGAAGGTGGTGAGACCATGATAGCAATGGAGGAGAAGCACTCCCTAACATCATTACCTCCCTCAGTGGAGTAACCCATGCATCACCAAACTAGAGCACGTTCAGGGTTCTGCAATTGCTTTGGCATTTCCTCCAGTCAGGCCTCAAGTTCTAGTTAAAATCAGCATTTGCATCACTTTTGGGAACTCTTTAGTGAACTTTAAACTCAATCAGGTCTTGTCTGATTGCAGTCACCTCTCTGAGTTCCCCAATCATTCACAAAGCCAATTAGCTGTGGCCTTCAGTCCTTCACAGCTGTGGGCCGAGGGAGGGAGCTGAAGTCCATTTTGAGCTCCGAGACACCACCTGAGTCCTGCAGCCAGCTTACAGACGTGCTCCAAGGGCAAACATGCCACAATGCCCTTCCATTCACTTCACAGTTCCTTTTTTCCTCGAAAACATCTGATCTGTGGGCAGGAAAACCATTTACTCAAAAATAAAGAGTAAAATGTTTTTCCTCTTCGATAATGTTCCCCGTTCTTTCAGTAGGTATTATGTTCTGTAATGTGCTGTGTGTGCACCCATTTTGTCATCGCTTTGGGTCATCCTTGCTCACAATTGGTTATTTACTCAGGGGCTTTTGAAATTATTGAGTTGACACATCTGTCAGACGGCAAAAGCAGAAATGCTAAAAGGTCACTTGGAGAGAAACCAGCTGCTTCAGACAAACCTTTCTGCCTTCAAATAGCACAATCATTATAGTCTAACAGATGGGGCCTCTGCTTTCATTTCTGGTTTTCTCCTTCACTTCAGGTATTTAGATACACTACCTCATTGCCAGGTCAACACAGGCCTTCTTGTAATTACGTACACAATAGGCAGCTCACCGCTTAAGAAAAAAACGCTCCATTTTCTCTAAATGGGGAACCTGTTTCCTCACAGATATGAGTTACAGAACGCTTGCCACAAACTTTCCTATTAACAGATTAATTTTGACAGCGGTAAGTATGTTTTTATTACTCCTGCTCCAGTCATTACACTATGAAGCATGCATTTAGTTCTGATCTAACGCTTTGGAGAGCCTGGGGTTTTTTGGCAAAGATGGTGATAAGTACAAGTGGGTGAATAATTCTTAACAAAATAATTTATTCAACAAATTTGGATTGCCTCCCTGTTTTGTGAACATTAACCAGGTGATTGTGATTTCCTCTGATTTATTCAATATCCCTATTTTGGGGAAAGCGTCCATCCAGATGATTTATATTGCAGCTGGTGAGTAATTGCCATTCTGAACCAAGGTGTTGAGCTGCTGTGAGTCATAAATCACGTGATATTGTTTCTAGGATGTGATTGGGCAAAGAGGGATTGCTTCTGACATAATCGCTCTCATGTTCTAAAGTTCTCTTTTGGAGGAAAAAACCTGTCAAAACTTGATTGCTCATTTGTATGTGTAAAATGAGCCATGAGAGGCTGCAGGAGTGTTCAGGTGAATGGAAAAGAAATGCACTCCCCAAGTTTCTTTTATTAAAGATCTCCTTTTCAGAAACATCATGTTCAACTGCACAAACTCTTGGACAAGAAAAATCTCATTTGCAACAGGACCTCCCCACCCCCAACAAAATCAAAAGCATTAAAACTACGGTATTTTTTTCAAAGAATCCAATTCAATTTCAAATCAAATCAGTGTGCAAGACAATCTAGTGGAGGGTGTCCCTGCCTGTGGTAGGGGGCTTGGAACTTCCAACCCAAACCATTCTATCATTCTATGATTCTATGAAAGTTAAGTGTTTTTACAAAGGGAGCACACTTGAACTATGTAAAAATTATTGGTTGCCAATAGACATAGCAAAACATTTTGTTTAATAAAATTCCTGCCTTGTGGGCAGTAGCAGAAAAACTGACAAAATATACTTTGGGAAGGTCATTGCTCTATAAATTAAGCAGGTTTGGACATGTCATTTTCAAAGTATGTATGTACATATGTTACACTTCCCATCTCAAACAGTTTTTAACACCAAGTGGCATGAGGACACAGAACTTTGAAAACAATAAAACCGAACCCATGATAAAAACTGTGATTCTTTGGAAACTTTGAAGGAGGTGGAGAAAGACCTTTAGTCTGCACGGCTGATCAGCTAGTCTAAAGAAAGAAAGAACAATTCAGAAAGTATATTTTGGGTTTGGTGGTGGTTGGTTTTAATGCACTGCTTGGTTCAGTAGTTTTCAGGTAACTGTAGTAGGATAGGCTTAACTCTCAAGCTGTGGTTAACAAATTTGAGAAATACTTCAAGCTACATAAAAATGAATTACAGGAAGAAAAATTTTTAATCAGAAGGGTTGTAATGAAACAGCCATAAAATTCTCCACAATGTGAAATCTCAAAGACCAATCCTGCAATTTTGGGAGGCTGATTGTCTGGCAAGGGAAAAGACCAGGAGTGCAGTCTGAATCAAGACATTTAGGAAACTAATATCTGGATTTTTCTCTTGACTGAGCATTTGAACTTGCAAAAAAGGAGAAACAGCTCAGTCCAGGATGAAGCTTTTGGAAAGGGAAGACAGTGTCTACCAGCACACTTGCCTAGGACTAAATGCTGCAAGAAAAGAGATATCATATGTGAAGACCTGCAAAACTCAATAACTGAATTGGGCAAAAATACCCAAGGAACTGCTGTGCATCCTGTTACAGGGAACCTAAGCCAGGACTGAGCAGTGACACGTTTTAATCCTTTTTCAAGAGGTTACAAGGACTGATACCACAGCATAAAGTACAAAACAGTAAAGTTCAGATGGACTTCTAAGAGGAATGGATGTTATATAGTGGTAATAAGGTGTTCAGAAAAGTCTACACAAGTACATTGTAACAGCAAGTTGAAATGTGCTTTACTCAACAGGCAACAAGAAGTTACAGATCCTTTAGGAAAAATCAATTACAAAGGAATTCATGGGATTCCTTTGATGTGAATAGGATTTACTGCTGTCTCTTAACAGCCTGGTAGCTAATACACAACAAGCATTGATACTTGATGTTGTCAAAGAGAGAGGTTTTATGGGAAGCCAGTGTTTGGCGAAATGACCAGAAAACAAAATGCAGAAGGGTAAGTATGGAGCAGCACGATGCCCTCAGCACTGCTTTCCAGTGCTGCGGTGGGAACAGGTTCTGAAAAAGGTATCCTAATGTAGTCCAGATTCCTATGAAGTCTGGAGGAAGACTTTTTTTCTGTAGAAAGAAAAGGCCACTAGCAGATCAAGATCCTGTGCTCCTGTCTCCCATTTCACAAATCGACGAATCTGTAGGTCTAGAAGTGCCAGGATATTGCTTCCCAAAGTGATGCTGAAAAATACATTTGCATGAGTACACAAAAGTTATTCAGGGGCTGAAAAATCCAAGGAAGGGTCAGTACTTGTCCCAGATGAATAGTGACACTGAGGAAGTTGTCAAGGCTTAGAACCTGTGCCAAAACCACGGGCCAAGTCAAGCAAGAGAGTCCATGTTGGCACAGGAGAAAATGTTCTCCTGGAGCAAAATATGTGCAGAATTGTTTAGAATGACTGGAAAACATTATGTACTTGTCCTAGACTATTATTCTCATGTCAGTAAGATAGCTTTACTAGAAGATACTAGAGCTAAACTGTGATTATGCTTGTCACATGTGTTTACACTAGACATGGAATACCTGGCATAGCGATACTTGGCAATGAAGTGCGGCTTAGTAGGCACGAGTTCTGGCTGCTAGTGGTAAATTTGGGGTTTAGATCTGTAATCCCCTGTCTTTTATTTACACCAATCCAATGAGCAGGTTGAAAACAGTGTCAGTGTAATAAATCTTCTCTTAAAAAGAGATTGTGAAGTCAGACTCTAATCTGTAGTGAGGATAAACTGTTGAATTGCTCCAAGAAAAGGATGGTATGTGTCACTCTGAGCAGAACCAGGCATTGAAAATGGCACTGACATCCTGGGAATCATCAGTCTGATGACATTGTCATCACACTGAAGGGATGCTCAGTCCCACTGCTTTACAGCTTGCAAGGTAAGGGACAATGACTTTACTATTTTTTTTTTCCAGAGAAGGTGTTAGGTTGGTATTATTTCTGGAAGGTTAAAATAGAAAAGCAGGGGGATATTGTATTGTCAGATAAAAGCAGCCTGTGTGGTAGCTGCTGCTGTTACAGAAATGGTGAGCGCTGTGTGAGGCAGCGAGAGGGCTGCACCTCTGAGCCCTTCTTCCTCCGCAGCAGCTCTGTTGAAGTGTGCCCTTTTGCACCAGAACAGAAGCGACCACCTAAAATAACATCATGGTGGTTCCAGTGTGTGCATCTTTAAGGCTCAGGGATGTGCTGGGGCCTCCAGAGCCTTAAGTATTCGAGTTATTGGCTTGAACCAGATCTATGCAAGTCACTGAAAGTCATTACCAGCCTAAGGTTGTGCTATGTCCAATGTGAAGTGAATTGGTTGTGCTTGACAGCTGGCACAGAGCTTAGATGCAGAACATATTGCCATCAGGTTTTTTCACAGTACATAGCAGATTCTCTTTTTTTTCTTACCTCCCCAATTCCATTTGTACTATCAAGTATTCTGGGTGCTGGATTGGCAGTGTTCAGCCTGGAAAAGTATTTCCTGTGTTGCTCAGGAGTCCCTGGTCAGGTGCAAGCCTGTGAAATCTGATAAGAGCAGGTTGAGATGCTTTGAGGATTAGTGGCATCCTAAAATCACTAAAAATCCCAAGGTTAAGGAATTTACACCAAAAGAAGAGTGTAGTTTGAGTTAACATTATTTCACATCAGCTTCAGCTGGCGTCTTTTAAAATGTGCCTAAAATAAAAAATGCTTAAAATTTCTACTTTCTAACTTGAATCCTAGGTGTTTCATGATGTGAAGAGGTAACATTATTATCATCCATCATTAAATCCACCGAGTGTCAGACTTATCACCTTGACACTTTAATGATCCTTAAGATGTCCTTGTAAAAGCTGGGTACCATGGCAACCACTCAAACACAGGGCCTTGGCACTGCTGAACTTCTCTTAATAAATCAGGCATAATTGGCATCTATGTATTATAATAAATTAAAAGTTATTCAACTGGAATGATTTTATATTGTACAATATTAAGTCATTAAGTTTGCTGTTCTGATCTCTCCTTTGTGATATAATTCCTGTGTGCGTTTTTTATCTCCTCCTCTCGCAAGATATAACTTCTAAGGACCAGCAAATTAGGGTACAGTCTGTCACCCCCCAGCCATGTGGGTTCAGTTTACGGTTAAAACAGGCCCCCACTTCAATTATTTATTCCCAAGGATCAAAGTAATTAAAATAAGCAGATGAAAATTACCCATGCATGTACTCAAGGCATCGCATGTTCCTTCCGAGGTGATCTGTCCTTCCCCCCCTTGTCCTCAGCCTCACCTCCCTGCTCAGCCTGTAGACTTGCACAGCAGCCAGGGTGCATTGGCTTGGCAAAGGGTAGAGAATTTTTTACCCTGTGTAGCCCCGAGATAGTACCTTGGAAGGATGAGAGGGGATGCACCTCCCTCCACGCTGTTGATGTGAAACCAGTGGCACCCAGCTCTGTACCTGCTCTGTTTGCATTCTGTTCTGCCCTGTCTGCTCCAGGTCACCCACCGGAACAGGTCAGTAAGGAATTACTAACCCTTGAAGGCTGGAGCCTCAGTCACTGGAAAGCAGAGAGCTATGTACATGCAAAGGAAACTGCTGTATACCCAAGTTTTTCCTATCTGTTATAGCCTCTATGGCAACACCAGCTGCAGACAACAGGGTTTGAATTCATTGCCTTTGGGCATCAAAAGATCCCCACACTATCTGTGCAGCATTTTCTGGGAACAGACTGCCTGAATGGAATATCAAATGTTGGGTGCAAAATCTGTAAAGCATACTAAAAATGTTCCAGTGACGGAAAGAATAAAGGCTAATTTTGAAGCGTCGTCTCCTTTCTTTCTTTAAAGGTCTTATTTTACTGATTTTCTGAATTGGTTCTTCTTGTCACTGAGTCATAAGATATTTCAAAAATTGATTATTTTCCAGTAGGGTGTCTGCAATGGGTACGATGGGAAATTTTTGTTTGTTTTCTTCAGATCTGGATTTTTAATGTCTAGAACTTAAAGTACAAATCTATTGTGGTAATAAGACTGTGAAGCAGAAAAAGAGGAGATTTTTTTTTTGTACTGTATTGTATTTGCTCCTTAGCATCCAGTGGTGTTGCCATGTACAATGATGAAAGCATCATTGAACATCAGCAAGTTAAGGAGACCAAAACTCCATCATGGCATGTTCAGTTTTTATTTGATGCTACAGTCATGACTTTCTGACCTTCCTCTGATTTGATACCGAAAATAAATAAAGTAAATCTAAACACTACTTTAGAAATGTTTGCTAGTCCATTTACTAGTGAGTAAATGATGCACAAATTCTTTTTTTGTGGGCACAAGGTCTCTTTGTACACATTAACAGTGGTGGCACAGTAGAAAATAACACATTTCTGGATAGGTCTGCATCAGGCATGCCTAAGAAGTTCTCAAAACAGCAGAGTATTTGTGCATATACTTAATTTGAAGCCTGTTTCAATATTTCACTGATAGAAAAATCCTGCAAATACTTATGCAGGTGTTTATCTGGACTGTTGAGCCATTTAAGACTGGTCTTGTAGACAGCAAAGTTAAGTCAAAACATAAACATCTACCCGTATGTCATTGTGATTTTAACTATTACCCTGATTGCCCTTCATATCTAATTGCTTCTTAGGCTTTTCAATTTTGTGTAAATTCAGGTATCAGCTCTCAAGGACAAAGACGGGGTCTGAATTTTTGGTGACAAACAGCTTTAGCACACTGGAAGATGCTCAGAAAGAACATGCATCATTAAAGACATGTTGACAGTCCCATGTTTTCACCTCTACTGTGCACTTATATCCAACAGTACATTCAATAGTTGGGTAAGAGAAAATAAGAACATATTCTCTATCACACTAACATTATCAATGCACAGATCAGAATTTGCTGCATTAAATGTTTATAGTTGAAATACATTAATTTTATCCACATTTTTATTTTTAAAAGCCTCTTAATACTGAAAACTGAGGGTTGATTTTTACTACTGAAATTAGTGTGTGGTTTAAAATGAGATCTGAGTTTCAGTTTCTCCAGGTCCTCAAAATCTGATTTTTCTTCCCAGCTTCAAAAATCACAGGATTTCAGAAATGGTGTTTTAATGAAATAATTTCCCCAGTCTCATATAAACTTCTATTAAAAGTATTTTGGATACTGATACACAAAACCTAAATGGGCTATGAAAAACAAATTCAGGGGTGTTGAAATGAGATGATCTTTAAGGTCTTTTACAACTCAAACTATTCTGTGATTCTGTGAATATGACATTGTAGGATAGTGGAGGAGAAAGACCAAAGAAGAATAGAGGTCTGTACAATATAGAGATCTTTATACTTTGAAGTAATGGCTTTGGACTGTAATAATGGCCCTTTGACTGCACACTTATCATTATTGGATGCCTTGTTTCTGCAAAGAAATTTCTTATTCACTTGGGTATATGAATGTGTTCTTTATCACATCTGAGATACCTCAGTTGGAATCAAACTGTTTCTGCTATCCTGGCATGGGTTTCTGAATAGCACCTTCTTTTAAACTTTTTTTTTCTTTTTTTTCCTTCTTCCTGAAGAGGAGTTGCTGCTTTAGCTGTGCCAGGAATTCTTATGTTCAGCAATTTTCCATAATAGCGACATTAAAATGTTCAATCTGGTCTAATCTATCTAATGGAAAAATGATTATCAGGTTGCTATTTGAGATATTTTATAAAAGGCCAGTATCTTCACATCGTATGCACCATTTAGGAACCTCAGCCAAGCCAGTATATTATTCGGCAGACGCTCTCCTCCAGGCTTGACACTTGAGACTGTTTTGAGGGTGTCATTTTGGTTCTTTAGAAATAGGGTTTTTATTAAAAAGAAATTAAGGTAAGAGGAAGCCTTAAAAATATGAAATAGGTGCACCCTGATGCTCATCAGTGGATGTTGCATTCAGATATTAACCATTTAAATGCCAACTTTATTAGAAACATCAATGGTTATATAAAAATAGAAGAAAGGACTGAGAAGGTAT
Source organism: Gallinula chloropus (assembly GCF_964237585.1). Lineage (NCBI taxonomy): Eukaryota > Metazoa > Chordata > Aves > Gruiformes > Rallidae > Gallinula > Gallinula chloropus. The sequence goes on from NC_140086.1 coordinate 26,521,014, forward strand.
CATGTGATGTGTTGCAGCACTTCACTCTTGAGCTTTTGCCTACACCAATGTCTCTGTTCATGATTTCCTCTGCAACCAGCCGTTCTCTTTTCCTTTTTTAATAGAAACAGAAAATCTGATGTCTGATCAAGGCAGCTCTGGCAGTTTTGGTGCTTGCCTGTGCTTTAATTCAGCATGCACCGGTGGTGTCCAGCACTCACTTCTTGATGCTTGTTTATGGTGTTTCATCTGCTGTCATTCTTGGAGCTAAAAAGCCCTGGTTCCTCAGTTCATGTTTTATATCCTCGCAGGAGAGCTGTGACTGTGGGTGGTACAGATCCATGTGACATAGCCTTGATCTGGTTAGTTTCCAGTTTGTCCTGGTTTCAGCAGGGATAGAGTTAATTTTCTTCCTATCAGCTGGTGCAGTGCCATGTTTGGACATTAAGGTGAAAACCATGTTGACAACACACTGATATTTTAGTTGTTGCCAAGCAGTCAAGGACTTTTCTGCTTCTCATACTCATACTCATACTCTGCCAACGAGAAGGCGAGGGACACCCAGGAAACTGGGAAGGGACACAGCCAGGACAGCAGACCTAAATTGGCCAAAGGGATATTCCATACCATATGACGTCATGCTCATTATATAATGGGGGATGGGCTGGGAGGCAGCATGGCTCAGAAACTAGCTGAGCATTGGTTCTGGGTGGTGAGAAACTGTGCCGTGTATCACTTATTTTGAATATTCTTTTACTATTATTATAGTTGTTACTATTCTCTTCCCTTTCTGTCCTACTAAACTGTCTTTACCTCAACCCATGATTTTTACCTTTTTCTTTTCGATTTTCTGCCCCCTTCCCACTGAGTGAACGACTGTGTAGTTGTTTCAGCTGCCTGCCAGGTGAAACCACAACACAGTTCCAGCTTCCAGCACCAGTTGCAGCCTCCCAGTACGAGGGAAGGCTCATGCGACCTATGTAGAAGGGGGCTGTTCTGTACCTGAACTCAGTTCAGTCTTTTCCTCTCAAGCTGAGGTCTTGTTGCATCAAAAGAAGACGCCTGATTAATTTTCCCAAAAGCTGCACAGTCTGAGCGGCTTCTCATCCAGGTGCTCAGGGCATCCTAAGATAGCAGGAAATGGCTATCAGGTAATATTGTGCAAAATACATTTGTTTGTTTTAATTGTTCATTTGTTTTCTCCTTCCATTATGAGATCGACTTGCAGGTTGTCAGCAATTCTCTTGTACAGTGTGTATGTGTGACAGGCATGGCTATGCATCATTTTACACCTGATTGTGTTGTGATGCATCAGGACCATGTCTTTGATATTTGTGACATCTGTGCTTTTAACTGAAGGGGGTTTCCTCTCCTCAAGATGGGAGGGAGACTGCTCTGCCCTCCAGACTCTGAGGACTCACCCTGCGACCCCTGAGGGCAATGCTGTCTCTTATGCTTCCTTCTTCCTTTCCATAATGCAAAATAAATTATTTTAAGGAAAAACCCCACAGTTTTATCTGGGTTTTCTGCATGGGACTACCATATGCATAACCAGCTCTGGACAGGTTAGGGTTTTTCGATCACGGTCTGTGCCTAAAAACACATCTAACAGCTTGACTCTTGGGAAGAATAAAATAAAAAAGAAATCAGATACTCTCTTTTTTTTTTTCCCCTCTGAGTATGTGCAAAGTTAAAAATACTTCTAAATCAAGTTTTTATGGTTGCTCTTGTGTGCATATTTGTCCATTACCACTTGCCTGGATTTGTTGAGCTTATTGAAAATCAGAAGTTGAGTCATGGTGAAAAGGTGTCTTTCTGCTTTTACAATAAGACCAGTAGCAGATACTTAGAATATCCCCATCCCCTCATCTTGCTGCAATGCCATTGTCACTTTTATCATAAAAGAATTATGTATCTCTGTATATGAAAAATGCATTCTAGAACTGCTCTGAATTAGTTTTTAATGTACTGTGACCTTGAATTGCCCCAGGATATTAATGCTAAATGATTACTTCTGAATGCTTTTTGAATAGCTGCACAGAGCAATTAAATGCACCATACATCACACATGACACAGTTAAACGCCTCTTCTGGTCAAGGAACCTAAACAGTTCTTTTCAATGATGGCAATTCCACATTACTAAAGATGAAAAAAAATAGTAGTCACTTGTTAGTATTAAGATAAGCATAACCTGGGAGAGGTTATAACCTTTGCCTGCGTTGGAACAAAATAAAAAGATTTCATTTATGGTGATCTACAAGGAAGATCACTACAAAACCTGTGCCCCATCACACACTGTATTTTCTCTCCAGACAAAAGCAGCAATAGCAATAAATCCCTCACTTTTTGACAAGTTGCCAATTTTTTTTACCCTGTAAAATAAAAGAGTAAAGAATATAGCTCATAAAATAGGTATAAAATGTGGACACTGCTATTATGTACGTTATGTTGCACAGCAGTTGATTTTAGAATGTGGAATGACATAAATCTAATCTATACAAAACCTTATAAAATTAGTGGAGTTTGGAAGTAATCACAGGGGCCAAGATTACTCTGGTAACAAGAAGAAAAAGAGCCTTTTGCTTGGGTTACCAATTCAAATCTGACCTAACTTGATTTCCTTAAAATGTTGTGACTACTTGGAAGTATGTGGTCTTTCAGATGCAGTGAAAATTTTGGCTCTGGTTGTAGAGGACGTCTCACCCCTCTTGATATTCAGTGGGTACAGATGTAGAGCTTGACTGTCCTGGTGTGTTCCCAATAAAAATCAGCATAATTGCTTATATTGTGCATCAGACACTGGTGACAAGTGTCTGACTCATCTGTCAGACTCAACCGTTGCTGCAGACCATTTTCTCACCTCCAGCCTGGCTCCTAGCAGCGACTCCCACCCTGTGCTGAAGCTGCAGCATCCTTGTCCCTGTCTCTGTTCCCCTTCCCAGATGTCTGTATCCCGTCCTCCCCTCCTCCCCCCAGGCTCTGCTGGGGTTAAGACATCATGTGTCAGGCGAACTGTCTACACCACAAAAATGTTAATGGCAAATACATACTGACCTTGAAAATAACTCCTGAGCAATCCCAAGGAACTGAGAAAGATCCTTGAAAACAGAGCAAACCAGAACAAAACAAAAGCAATGAAAGCACGTGTCAGGCATGCTACCTGTGGGATTTCCAGCTCTTGCTGGTGTTCTTGCTCAGGTTTTGGCAGGGAGTGGATCATGTATGGTGATGTCCACTGGATGAAAAGGGCTAAGGAAGTGGGGCTGTGAAGCTCTGATAAATGGGGCAGAGTTTGGAGCCTGGCTTTTTTAGCTGTGTGCTCCAGAGCCCCAGGGCATCACTGGGAGAAAGCAAAGCTGGAGTGGGCAGGCCAGAAAGGTGAAAGGTGACTGGGAACGGCAGCAGATCATTGTTGCAGCCCTGCAGCAGGACTGAAGCCAAGATAGGATGTGTCAAATAAAGGATCCTCTTCTCTCCACGTGTGCTTTAACTTCCACACACTGAGAAGAAACAATCCAACAACTTCCAGAAGCATGCGCTGGGGAGATTGGGGAGTGAGAGCCACCATTTGTAGGGGAATTGGTTATTCAGCTCTAAGAGAGTTTTCACTGCATGTTTTTAGTGTGAAGAAGCACAGTGTTGTATGACTGGTTTAGAGTGTGAAGACAAGCTGTATGTGCTTCACAAAAGGAGCAAAAAGAATTTTTTGATGAAACAGATTTGATGCTCCAGCTACTGAAATCAGCTGCTATGCAATGAAATCTGCTTTACGGCTGCCCTGTGTCAGCCAGCGAGGATGTAGGCATAAACATCTTTGAAAAGTTAGAGCATGAGTTAGACTAGCCCAAGGCAAGTAGAACATGCATGACTGGCACTTGCATGGCAGGTAATCCAAGCTGACACTGACCTTGCCAACATTACACGACAATATTTTTACTCGAGTAAATTGACCTTGAATTTCCCAGAAGTATCAAGTTCCAGCAGGATTCTCTGCAGCATGAGGACAGCACAGACTTGTTCTGGTTATTGTAGAGGTTGGAAACGTTTGATGTGGTCAGCAAAATTACCTCTCCCCATTCTATCCCTGGTCTTTGATTTGCCTGTGGCCACAGAAATGGTATCGCAGACTCAAATTGTGTAGATCACTTATCATCGCATGACCCTCATGGTATCTGTTCATTGTGACCTGTCTTTGCACATAAATGTGGATAAGAATGTGAGCTGGGGAATATTTCTTTTATACTGGTCAGGGAAAGGGGCAATGATCATTGTAGGCTATATATGCAAAATACTTGGTGGGAAAATTTTCTGAAATCAGGGAGGAGGTGGAGGCAGGACTGATGCCTTACAGCTTAGAGCATGGCCAGCACATCGAGAGAGGTGATTCTGCCCCTGTAACTCTGCTCTGGTGAGACCTCACCCAGAGTATGCTATCCAGCTTTGGAGTCCTTGACACAAGAAGGACATGGACCTGTTGGAGAGTGTCCAGAGGAGGACCACAAAAATGATCAAAGGGCTCGAGCACCTCTCCTGTGAAGACAGGATGAGAGAGTTAGGCTTGTTCAGCTTGGAGAAGAGAAGGCTCCAGGGTGATCTGAAGGCTTTAAGCAGCCTTCCAGTGCTTGAAAGGTGCCTGTAAGAAAGCTGGGGAAGAACTGTTCATGAGGGCATTCAGCAACAGGACAAGGGGTAATGGTTTTAAACTCAAAAAGGGGAGATTTAGGTTGGATATTAGGATAAAATTCTTCAATATGAGGGTGGTAGATCACTGGAACAGGTTGCCCAGAGAGGTAGTGGAGGCCCCATCCCTGGAGATATTCAAGGTCAGTCTTGATGGGGCTCTGAGTGACAAGATCTAGTGAAGATGTCCTTGCTTACTGCAGGGGGGGTTGGACTAGATGACTCTTAAAGGTCCCTTCCAACCTAGCACAGTCCATGATTCTATGATTCTCTGCTTCTCATGAAGGGGATAAACTGCAACATTCAGTTGGTGTCTGCATGCTCCTGTCTGCTCAGACTCCTTCAGAATCCATCTCCTTTGCAAGGACTCCTATGGGATTGATTTTACCCTCAACTTCATTTTCTGTGGTGGAAATTGATTCAAACTGGGCTGTATTTTATGGCTTTATCTCTGCTTCTCCACAACCCAGTTTGATGTTAAAGCTTTTGCTTTGTTAACATGAACAAAAACCAAACTCAACCCAACCAAAAGCCAACATCAAGCATTTTTAAACGTTACTTAATTGATGGAGATGTAATTATTGGCTGCTTCTTTGGAGAATTTAAAGTTTCATGAAATGTGATTCCATAAATTAGGCATTGGGAAAAGAGTATGTATATAAAAGTAGAAAGGACTGGTTTGATGGGACAGACTACCTTTGTCCATCTTAAATGAGAGCAATAGCCTTTGAGGAGGCAGGTGTCTCTTATCTGAGGGATCTTTGAAGTTTCTGGTGTGACGAACTCCAGGTTTTATGGAAAGGGATGGTGCTCTTTGCCTTTTTTTCAAGAAATCAGTAAATTAACCAGTCTTTTTATTCTTGCATTTGTATTCACTGTATGCATTCTTCTCTGAAAGCTGTGTGGTCTAAAGGATGGAGACCACAACGGGAATCTTTATGGCCAACTGGGAATCTGTTTCCTGTTGTTTGTCTGGCAGAACTGACAAAATCAGTCTTCTCATCTTTCTTCATTAATTTCCTTCTCTGTCCCATAACTGTGTGTAGAATAATTAGTTAATGGGACTAATTCTGTTTTCATTTACACTAATGTCATTATGTATGATACCTGATGAGATCAATGAAATCAAATAAGCTTGAAGAAACTGCTGAGGTCAGAATCACAGACAGTATTTGAAAACCAATAAATACAATATTTCACCCAGGATCTAGAGTCTTGTGGTTTTTGTATTCCCTATGCATTCCTAGTGACCTCATGGGTTTTCTCCTCCGAGTATGTGTAGCACTGCTTAATGTCATTATCTCAATGACATTATTACATTGTTCAACGTCATTATCCCAGAAATGCAGCCACTCCAGAAACTGGAGGGGCAGTTATGATGCTTAACTGTACCACAACACTAACATTGCCCAGAACAACATGAAATTGTTCTTTCTGCTGTTTTGTAACTATGGGGTGGTTTTGAAATGTGGAGGTAGGACACAGTTCTGTGGCTATGGGTTGGAGCTTTCTAAAGTAAGGAAGGAACCAATGATTTTGCATGTAGGAACTCTACTGAATTAGATTTTCCCTACTTTTTCGAACTCAGATATCTTTTCCAGGGTTTTTTTTTGGTAGGTCACTTTAACGTAAAATTTAATTAAAATTAAATATAGATTTCTTGTGTTTCAGAGTTAACATAGTTCAAATAAATCCTCCAATTACTCTTTTTTTTTTCTTGGACACAATGTATTTTTTTAAAACTATTTTCAGTCTCAAGCATGATTTTAATGCTGGTATTGGCTTCACTTCTTCATATCATTTTTATCTCCGAATCTATTACAACTTTATTATTATCATTACAGTAATGTGGTGACCAGAACTGAACACAAAACTCTAAACTCCCTGCCAGAACCTTATATAATAGGAGAACAATGGATGAATGTTGTTAATTTTAAATGCAAAATTATAAATCAATTACAGTGATGGCAAAAGCCCTTCGTGACATGCCACAATTTACTCTCAAAGACATTTAAACCTATTTCACATGCTGAACAATCTGTAATAAATTATGATTTTTTTTCCTCCTGAAATGAAGCTATAATTATGACAGTTGAATTCTTGTTCTGAGAAATAAGGTGGCATTTAATTCCTTGAGAACAAATGACACTCACAAAAGAACAGTTAATTATTCTCAGCTGCAAAAAAAAAAAAGGGGGGGTAGGGAGAAAAAAAAATATGAAAGAGAACGTGGTAGCACTTTATGTGAAGTGTCTATTAATGAATCCTTAACGAAAGCTGTACTGCAATTGAACTTTGCTTGGTGTCCATGTGATTGAGTGACAATCTTTAAGCACAACCCTTCCCATAAAATCAAAACCACATTCAGAGCAGGAGCACAATGAAGGGGTTTATCTTCAGGAAATACTACATCTCTGTCACCAAATCTTCAATCCGCGAAGAACAAAATGTGGAAAAACTCCGATGCTGATCAGATGGGCACAACAAACGCCCCAGTCAGCTCCACAGTTTCAGGTTGCGTTGCAATGGTACCAAGGTACAATTAGTCCTAATACTTCTTGATTTCCATGTTTACTAGTACAAGAAGATGAATGATTTTGACTTCTGCTAGCATTTGATAGGGCAGTAAAGAGGAATGATAACCAGTGAGTTCCCTCACACTACAAATATGCAACCACGTGATTAACTCTTCAGAAAATCACAGAATCATCACAGATTCATAGAAAGTTAGGAGTTGGAAGGGACCTTGAAAGATCATCTAGTCCAATCCCCTGCTAGGGCAGGGTCACCTAGACTAAATCACACAGAAACGCATTTAGGTGGGTTTTGAATGACTCCAGAGAAGGAGACTCCACAATCTCCCTGGGCAGCCTGTGCCAGTGCTCCCTCATCCTCACAGTGAAGAAGTTCCTCCTTATATTCACACGGAGCTTCCTATGCTCCAGCTTGCACCCATTGCCTCTTGTCCTATCACTGGCCATCACTGAGAAAAGCAACTCTTCTTGCACACGTGACTCCTAGAGTGCTCAGTGGGACCATGCAGGGGCTCCAGAGGAAAGGACTTGCCAGATCCAGAGCTGCTTCTCTGAAAACACCAATCACCCCAATCTCCTGCTGCAGCTCTGCGGCAGCCAGCACACAACTGAATGTATGAGCATAGCTCACACCGCCCCATACATTTTCAGTTTTTGCTGCTTGGTGAAGAGTTGCCAGTCTTGCTAATCTGCCTTCCTTCCTCAGGGAAGAGTGATGTTTCAGAAGGGCCGTACTAAGTGGAATACCCTCATCCTTCTTGGTTCAATTATGATTTGTGAATTGGCTAATTTGGGGGCTCTCTGAAATGTAGTCGGAACAACACAGTTGCATGTAAAACAAGGCCTAATGCACTGAGTTACATTAATGTTAAATCAAAGATGATTGGATTAATTGCTGTTTCATTTTATCTTCCGTGCACGTGTGGTGCTGGCAGAATTTCAGAGCTTTTAGAAAAATTAATTGAGAACTATGGGGAAATAACACAGGCAAAAAGGCTTTTGCACCGTGTCTTTCAGTTAGCTGTTAAGGTGTGTACAGTCTGAAATTGGGAGGTTACTCCCTATTTCTTAATATTTGTAATTTTTTTATATTGCTCATAAAATGTAGGAAAATGAATTGGTCATATGGTATGTGAGTTACTGGCTGGTTTAAATGCCAATTGTAGCTCAGGGACAATCCACATTTTTAGGGAGAACACACACTTTCTGCAACACTTTCACCAGAACAAAGCCTGTGAAAAAAAATTGATTAATTTCTAATGTGGAAAAGGGAGATACTTGTAAAATGTAAAAGTACACACTCTAAACCACTGTTAACATAATTTTAATTTCGTCACTGTTTTATTCAAATCTTGTTAAATCCCTTGGTGGAATGACATAATAGAATGGCGTTAGTCCCTTGTGGAGACTCACACGATTGGATAATTTATTTTATTTGTCCACTCAGTTCTGATAGCAAAGAGAAGATTTATTAATGCAATGTAAAATATTTGCTGGCAGGTAAAAGCAATTCTGTTAATGAACGTGATTAGAACAGCAGCTGGAATACCGAAAATGCAGCGTTTGCAAGATCCGTTGAATTAATAGACCTTAAAATACTCGGGAAATCAATTAAAATACATCTTCAAGATTATAAAAATGACTGTGCGTGTGTTTAACTTGAGAATGAACACTGAAAGAATAAAATCCATACTTCCTCAGCAAGAACATTTCAAAGTGCCTTTTCCTGACCAGCAGCAAAGCTTGCCAAAAGATTTGGGGAGCAGATATTTTTCCATGACTTTTAATTGGGAAGGTACACTGCCAGTGAGAGCTAGAAGTACTTGGAAGTCTGTACTTCTCTGTTGTCCTCCCTGGGGGCATACTCACACTGACTATGTATTTTCTGTATTTATAAGATTATTTATATCCCAGCATGTAGGATAAACACCCATTAAAGTAGCTTTGCTCCTTCTGCACCTGGATTTGTTGGCAAGGGCTGACTGCTCCTGGGGAAGGATGCTGGGTGCCAAGGTGGTGGCATGGACACAGGGTGATGTCCCTACGGTCCTGGGCCCATCCCACTCAGAATCATAGAATATACTGAGTTGGAAGGGACCCACAAGGATCAGAGAATCCAACTTCCCCCAAGCAAGGTCAGCACGGCAGATGAGTGATGGGCCCAAATCTGTGGAGAGCATGACCCATTCCCTGTTTGGCTGGCAGTAACACCACTGCCCTGCCACTGAGCTGCTGGGGCAATGTCCACACCTGGGGACCACCAGCCTTCTTGACTGCACCAACAGGAAGGCAAGCCTTGGCATCAGAGGCTGGTTTAGAGAAGGTAAGAAGCTGGAAAAAACACCAGATTATACTGAGAGGTCTGCTTGGTTTCCCTCTGCTCTCCTGAGGCTGGCTGCCTCACAAGTGTAGGAAACATTTTCCCAGACAGTCAAATGCAGTGGTTTTTTTTAACTAAATGTAATAGCAGATATTTTTTAATCTGTGTGTTTCTAGTGCCACTTTCTCTTCTTAGGCTATATATTAGTGAAAAACTCTACCCCTGTGAAATAGGAAACTGGTCTGTGCTGTTCTTTCTCATGTAGTCAGTACAGAAAAGTTATGAATGTGACTGTGCTTTCATTTCCAGTTGTTAAGCCTTTGAGCCTTTCTTGGCTCCTGCAGGAGTGAACTTAGGGCTGTGGAAAAGTCAGGATGCAAGGTGATATCCTCTGCCTGGTGACATTTCTGGTCTAGCCTGAGCAACAATATTCATCCCTGAGCCGTGTTATTCATTTGTTCATCCAAAGATAAACAGGTTGATATTATGAAAAGTTCTTTACTGAAAGGGTTTTCAGACATTGGGACAGGCTGCTCAGGGAGGCGGCTGAGTCACCATCCCTGCAGGTGTTTAAAAGAAGAGTAGATTTTGTACTCGGTGACATGGTCTAGTGTTGGACCTAGTAGGGCTGGATAGATGGTTGGACTTGATGATCCTGAAGGTCTTTTCTGACCAAAACCGTTCTATGATTCTATACCATCACTTGGGAAAAAAACCCTATGAAATGAATAGCATACATCCCACTTTTCAATCATTTATGGACCTTGAACCACAATCACATTCCCTTGAGACACACTGCAGATTTTTAAATTTTATTTACCTGAACATAGCGTTGATGACCTAAAACTGGCAAGTCTGGTACAGATTTAGGATATGTCTCTGCTGAGGCAATATCAGATGCAATCTTGTTTAGTTCACTAGAATTTGGATCTGTATTACTGATGGAGATATTTGATACAGAGAAATAGAAAGCAGAGAGTATTTTGGGACAGTTAGATTGCAGGTAGTGGTCTGTAAGTGGAAATTAAGTTTATGAAGTTGCTTTAGAGTTTTCTTGTCTTTAAAGGACAGTATGCTTTCATGTACTTCCAGAAGAGATGAGAATTGAGAGAACTTGTCCAGACCATGAACAATTAGTGCATGTCTGTTTGGGAAGTTCTTGTTTATTTGGTTTGGTTTTTTGTTTTTGTTTTTTTTTTTTTTTTTCTCTGGAATTTCCTGAGCAGAGCAATGAGACAAAATCTATGAGTGCAAGTAGAGCATTATACAAATCACTGTTGTTGCAATCACCAAAGGAACACAAAGAGCTGCAGATAATTTTTAGCACATTTATCATTTAAGAAATTGGATTTGAGCCTGAAAGAGATGCTCTTATTTTTTCTTCTGTTTGAAAAAAACCCCAACCAAGTAATTGTATGATTTTAATGCTTTTTGCATACAGTGAGTTCCTTATTTATGCAAACATGATGAAAAGGAGTTAAGAAGACAGAGTGTGCACCACCTGATGAGTTTCACAATATATAGTGAGGTGAGATACACAGAAGGCCCAAGAGCTGCTGAAGTTCTCAAATCTCTCTAAAGAGAAGATTTTCCATGCTATTTCTTTCTATTTATGCTTTTACTACCAAAGAGTGATTTGTGTTGGGAGGGACCTCCGGAGGTCATCTAGTCCAACCTCTCTCTAGTGGGACTAATTAGGTCAGGTTGCTCAGGGTTGCTTCCTCTTCAGTCTTGAAAACCTTCAAAGATGGAGGCTCACAGCCTTCTGGTCATGGTGGTCCAGTGTTTGACCACCATTATGGTAAATATTTTCTCCTAATATTGAATCAGAATTTCCCATGTTCCAGCTTGTGTCCTTTGCTGCTCACCATACACCTCTGAGAAGACTCTGGCTCTCAGCTTCTCTGTATTCTCTAATACAGGCAGCAGTAAGGTCTACCCTGAGCCCTCTCTGCTCTTGTCAGAAACTCTGTCTCCGGGGAAGTGTATGACAACAATTTTCTAGGGATGAAAGTGGGATTTCAATCTGCTGCCCATAGTCTGTCTTCAGTACTTACTGTGCACTGCTGTGACAGAACTTAAAATCTTGTTTACATCTATAGGCTACCTTTTTAAGCTGGTTTTAAAATGCTCTCTGCACCTGACTGTTCAATCTGCTATTACCTGTTCAATCCAGGTTGAATTCTCAATGTTTCTGATTAACGTAAGCCATGAGTCTACCACACATGTAACTGATTTTTCAGGTTGGAAGTGAAAAGAGAATATATGATGAAGGACAATCATTTTGGGTTGAAAACGGTATTTTACTTCACTGAAAAAGCCCTTGCTTATTTAATTATTCAGGGGAAGTATTCAAAAACCTGAAATGACAAAAGAGGAGAAGAAGCAGTGATTGGTCTAATGTAGCAGTGGGATAACACTGTTGAAATTTGTCATTGAGAACACGGCGTCCTGGAATGCTTCAACTTTTTCCAACTTTTTAAACCAAAACTACAACTATATTTGTCACAAATGTACAACATGTTTTGCCTGACCCTGTTGTGCATTTTTCAGCCAATAAATCATTTGCCTGGATTATTTCAGCCAGCTTCATTCACAGTCTTTGGAGAAACCCCAGCTCGTGTGCCAACATCAGTGCATGGCTGCAAGGCTCTCGTCTCCAAAGAAATTGCACAAGAACTGTCTTTGGAGCTTTTTTTATTTTGCCCTTGGCATGTCTGCTTTTGAGTCCCAAGCCACGAAGGCACCTCAGACGTTCTAGAAAAGTAGGAATACTGGAAAAAAGGAATGACTTTTAGAGTAGAGGTGCAACAGTAGCGAATATTTGTAAATGATTTCGACAGCATTCTTGGCATCTGGCTGGCAATTTCATGTAATCAGATTTCTCCTTTAGTTCCTGTTATGTTAATTTATTGGTTTGTGGATCTGAAAAATTGCAGCTCACACTCTGTTCAGCTTCCAGGTTCAGGCTTATTATTTTAAAACCTGCACTGTGCAATATGGAAATCTGGGCTTTTTAACACAGGTTTTAACAATTGCAGTTAAATTATTTGGGGTGGGGGGAAAGACATATCCAAGGATAACACCTGTTTTGATGCAATTAAAGCCCTACATCAGTGTATGGATAAAATACTTCTGGAAAACCTTGCTCTGTAGAGTCTGAAATGATTACAGGAGCAAAAGGGTTGTAAGCAGTTAGTCCCCAGAAAATAGATTGGCAGTGATGGAAGCAGATGGATTTGAACTAGCTATTGTCCAGGTGCAAGTGAAGGTGTATGATGGTGGCATTTGAAGACATAGAAGGATAATTGGAGAGACGGGTGCTGCTTATATGCTGAAACTTGCCTGTTGTGGTGCATGCAAACTGAGGCAAACGTGCTGGTGTGGTGCAGTGCTGTGGCTCTAAAACAGGACCAATTAAGTTATTTTATTAAAAAAAAAAAAAGATAAAATGTGTCATTGGTTCCTCTGTCTTTTCCTGTACTAGTGTCCTTTAGCAACTGTCTTTGTGCAAGTCATAAATTCAGAATAAATGAAATACAGCACAACTCTCCCCAAAGCAAACTAAGCCTCCCATTTATTTCTTTGCCAAGTGCTCTCCTGCAGCAAACAAGTGCAGTTCTTAAATCTTTACAACCCAGCCTGATGCTTTCTTACAGAGAACATGTGGAGAAGGTGTAGGTCCTTGCTTACCCTGTGATTTTTTTTCCCTTGCCTACTGGGCTGGTTTGGCATTCGCTCTGTGTGTGGCTTAAAGCATAGTACAGAATTGCCCGGGCTTAGGTGACTCTGTATCCTCTTTCTTTCCTCTCCCCTTGCTCCAGGTGTGCTGTGTCCTCTCAAGCTTCAGGCTAGGTGGACAGGGAGGAGATTTGAAGCAAAGAGTGGGGGAGAAAGAGGAATCTTGTATGGGAACTGGAGTACAGGGGAAAGGGAGATGCCGACAGTGCTCCAGGACAGGAGAGACTTTGCTGCAGCAAAGAGATGTGCCCATGCTGAGGCTGTTGAGATTGGAGCACCTGAAGTCTGGACTGGGAGCATCCTCACTGGAGCCCCTGTCACCTCACTCTGCTTGAACCCAGGAGCTGGCACTGCAGAGCCAGTGGCTTTGCCGTGCAGCGCCTTGGATCTGCCTGCTTCCAGACTTCCTGAGGTGTTTCTTTGCAAAGTCTTTTTCCCAGGAATTTTGAGAAATTTGTGCAAAAAGAGGAGTGCAGTTTTTGGTTATAATGTCAACAAAGTACCCTAAGAAACACCAGCAACCAACGAATTAAAAAAATCCCCACCCCAGCCTTACAGAAAAGTCCCACCAAACGCTTGCTTGGATGTGATTTGCTCCAACCATACATGGAAAGTGTCTAATCTGTGTGTTGAACCAACCCCTGCAAACAGTCTGCTGTATGAATTGAGTGTGCAGAAAAAAGCGAAAGAAGCATGTGCTGAGATCTACCTGCTCCTCGGTTTAATTTTGGGTAATTTTGTGCTTCACTTGCCCTGACCCTGGCTGTTTGCTCGCCTTTGTTACACTCTGGTTGCCTTAGCAGTGGGTAAAGGCAAGATTAAGATGTTGTCTCTCTAATTATAAAAATCCTGGGTGGAAAAACATGCAACAGATCTGCTGTTAGTTGGGGTGGAGGGGTCACTTTCTAGATTAAGACAGAGTGAGCTAAATTCATCTGTGATAAAGGTGGATTGCTGGAGATAGGGTAGGGATTGTTTTGCCCCACTATGTGTTGTTTCCTCCCACCTTTAATGAACTAGAGGGATCTGTCAGGGTTTAATCCAATTACTGATGACATTGGAGGAAACAGCAGCAGAAGTGGGCTGGATGGAAGAAATGCATTAACACAGAAAAATCTCATCTTTCCCTGAAGAAGTGAGCTGAGAACAAATCCTGGAAATTGTCAGGTGCATCTTATTTTTATTGCTTATGTAATTCAGGGTTAATTGGTTTATTTGTGATTATTTAACTGATATAAGCACAGCGAATGAAGGACATGGTTGCAGTTCTGAACAGTAATTATAGGCAACTTTTTTCCCCAGCCAGTTTACATAGGGCTTTAAAATAATGACAGAAGAAAAAAAGAATTTTAAAGAGGTGTCAGCTATGAGACATGTTTTCAGGACTACCATGAGTTAAAGACAACAGTTCTGCCCAGTGCCACCAAATAAATTCACCTCCAAGAGTTTCAGTAATGATTTTTTTTTTAAAGAAATGTTACTAATATGTTTACCTTTGTTATTGTGCTAAACTGAGCAATTTCTAGTGATTTTCTTATTTCCAGTTATTTTTATCCTATTTGCAAGTCTAGCATCTGCACATACTGTTAAGTGAACATTATCCAAACCACCTAACCGCCCTAGCATGTGTAGGATTTTCCTCAGCCCTACTTGAGGGTTGTCTGGTGGTAGTGATGGCTCTGTTTCTGCTCCTTGCCTGGGTGATTCCCACCTCAGAGCGTTCGGAGTCGGCACAAAAATGAAAAGCTTGTGTAGCTGCACAAACATGCACAAGTATCCATGCCAAATGGATGCATATGAGGTTCCCTTTCTTTCTTTTCCCTGAGGGGGTATCCTGGAGCCAAGAGGAACGCTGACAAAAAGTGAGAGCACAGATTATTACCAGAGGGCTGCTGGGCCTCATGTCTCTTTGCTCTCCCTGGTCCCCTCAAACAGTGTTCCTGTGGTTTATTCCATAATGTGGCTGTTTCTAGCAGTCCTAATTGCTTAAGATATGCAGATTTCTTCTACTCGTGACCCACTTCAGCACCCTTTGAAGGAGGTTAGTCCCATGTGGGTAGCCCTGAAGAAAGTAAATCCCAGACTGGGTCTCGGGAAGATGTTTTACCCTGGTGTCACAGGCAATGGTCTGAGTGTCACGTTTAGATTTCAATGGAGTGTCTTTTGGCAGTTTCATTTTAATTGATAGGCGATAATGAGGCTGGCTCAAGCCGTGGATCAGGACTTTCGTGGCTGTGCTGCCTCTTTCAGACAGGTGTTAAAAAATGAATTTTGTAGTATGACTGATGTCTGTTCGGTTACTATATTTAAAGTCTAATAGACTTTTAGAAATACTGTCTTAGGCAGCGGGATTTAACTTCATTAGTTTTGAAACAGGAGAGAAATGTTAGCCACTGTGCAGTCTTTGATTATACTCTGGGGAATTTCCTAGGGTTAAATTAACCACAGGGGAACTCTACTCTTGTTCTTTGAATACCAGCGAACCATAGTGAGAAATACAGGGGAAAAAATAATTATGAAAATGAAATGTAAAAACAATAAAGTTCATCTTATGCATGATCCCCAGTGCACAGTAAGTTCTGTATACTTGCACTATTTAATGTTAATTATACCATTTATTTTATGTTTTGGTTTTGCTTTATAAAAAAATTCATGCCACTGGCAATATGATTTGACCATAAAGGGAGTTTCAGAAAACTGCCATTTCACCAGACTTGGGTTAAATTCAGGAGGGAGATAATTTAGACACTAAATGTCCTGCCTTATCCATGGCGTCATAGGAGAATTACTCTCCAGAATCGCTTTCATCCCCCAGCTGCTGACAATTTAGCAATGCTGCCCGCCTTTAATTAATCTCTTTGAATCTACATGTAGAAGGTCAGTGTCAATGACTATGGCAGAATGAGCAGAAATTTTTGGTCCAAAAAATGCACTTTGGAAGATGCGGTGTCATTGTAATAAAAATATTTTTTGACAGTATTTTGTGTTGTACTTTGAAAATATGAAAGGAAAGATTGTTTCTAATTTCATATATCAACAAAGATTTCAGTAATCTAGTTTCTAAAAATGAGAATCAGCCAGTTTTGGTTTTATTTTCATCATTTTCATTTTATCTCCTCATTCCACTCATTTCAAATAGAAAACAAAGGGTGGAGGGCAGAAATATGGCTTTGACCCACATAAAAGTGAAGAAATCTACTTTCTTTCCTCACAGAAGTGTTAGAAGAAGTCTAAGAAAGCCCGTGAGTTTATTTTCTTCCATTCATCACTCTTAAAACTGTTCCTCTCCTTTTGTACTGAAAAAAACCTAATGAAAATATGAAAATCCATGTTTTTAAAATTAATCTTTTTGCACCATCACAACCCAAGATAATTCTCAAGTCAGCATCAATGTTTTATAGAATGCAAAAGAAACACAATTTAATTTTTAAAGAAACCCTGTCAAAATATCTTGGTAAAAGTATTCCTTATTTTTTCGATTTCCTTTATGTCCATGTAAACTAGGATTTCTGACCAACAGGTACAGAGCCTGCAGAGGAAATGGATTCTACATGAGACTGAGAAAGAAACAGCAAAAAAAGTATTTCTTCTCAAATAGCATATATTACTTAATACAAAAACATCTACTTGATCCCTAGACTGCTCCTCTTCTTTTTTGTTCTGTTGAGATACTTGATAGAGTCCCTTACTACCTTTTCTCTGGCCTGATCTTATGTGAAAATTCTAACCAGACATGTATGAAAGCCATGACTTTAGAAAACTTGTCTGTGTGTAACATCCTGTGCAAGAAATGTGGTTTGTGCTTGGACACTCAGAGAAAACTGGATGAAGACTCTACGGGCAAAAGCTTCACATGGCAAAATCTAGCAAAAAGAAAAACTTGACATGAATGGCCGACTGGTTCTCTTCCAGGGTATGTCTATATCAATGCAGATGAAGGTCAGTCAGGTACAGAGAGAGGTCATGGCTCCAAAGATTTCTAATCTGTACTATTTAAGCAGGTCAGGCTAGTGGCACACCTCCTTCGTTTATTTGCATTTTCTTAGTTTCTTTAATTCTTGATGATCTGTGCCCTTTTTGCTCAAAATTTGCACTGTACTTTTACCTATGGCTTATCCATTTATGACCACCAAAAAGATGTTATTTCACCATTTTCCAGACTACAGGATATATGCCATTTTGTCTCGTTGGGGTAAGAGGAGATGCTTCTGGCAGTCTTCATCCACACCTACACTCCTATTTCAGTACAATATCCTTTCAACAATGTGCAGGCTTCAGACTAGACTTGGCAAACCTATTTGCTGAGAAAAGGCTAAACCACAATACCGAATGAGGAAAAAAAAGCATGGCAATACATTTTTCAAGACTGATTTGGATTGTCTGGGGTAACTTATGACTTCATTGTCATTATTTCAACCTCACACAGCCCTGTAAGGTAGGATGTACAATACTGCTCCTGTTCTAGAGATGGAAAAACAATTAGTTGATTTAATTCAGTCCAAAAGAAGAATGATTCAACATTCGAGCTTCAAACCAAAACTTCATTATTCCTAACTTTACAATGAGTCTGGAGCTGCAGCTCAAATAACACGTCTTTCCCTATAGTACCCTTACACAAAGAATAAAAGATGATCAGGAAAACATAGTCCTTGACCTGCAAAACAGCTTTTAAGAGAAAAATCTGCAAAAGACAGGAATTTGTTAGTAACAGATTTCCAAAATAAGAGCAGCCCTAATTTACTCTAGGTCCTATAAAAAAAACAATTAAAAGATAGGGACAAATTGTCTTTCATCAGGGCACAGTCTGAAAGAAAGATATAATAGGTGGAAGAAAGCAGAAGAATAAGATAAACCACAGGAGAGAATGAGAACACGTATGTGAATTGGCATGTATTGTAAGATAAAATGATCCATGAACTTGGGTTCTGTGTGCTATTTGGAAATAAAGCCATTGGGCTGCAGAGGTCAATGTGAATGGCTAAGAAATACCAGGGGTCAGCCCAGATACAAAAGGGTGTGTGTAAGAAAGAAAATGGTTAGTATCAAGCAATACCAGAGAGATCCTGGGATGAAGTTAAGACAGTGCAACACAAAAGAACAGTGAAAGAAGAGACTGTGAAAAGAGTACCGACTATGCTAAAATAAATATTTCTTTTTTAGATGCTGGAGAGTGATATGGTCATGTAATCTGCATATTGCCATCACAGTTGCTATAGCGAGTGTAATGTACTGTATTTTTTTACCACCAGGGAGACTGCTGCAACAGACAGGGAGCTACA